>NW_026585644.1:55508953-55704112 GCF_907164565.1 Psammomys obesus
GTTGTTTCCAGGTTCTGGCTATTACAAATAAAGCTGCTATAAACATGGTTGAGCAAATATCTCTTTTGTGTACTTGAGCAAACTTTGGGTATATACCTAGCAGTGGTATAGCTGGGTCTTGAGGAAGCACTATTCCTAATTGTCTTAGAAAGCGCCAGATAGATTTCCAGAGTGGTTGTACCAGTTTACATTCCCACCAGCTGTGGAGGAGGGTTCCCCTTTCTCCACAACCTCTCCAGCATGTGTTGTCCCTTGAGTTTTTCATTTTGGCCATTCTGATAGGTGTAAGGTGATATCTCAGGGTCATTTTGATTTGCATTTCCCTGATGGCTAATGAGGATGAGCATTTCTTTAAGTGTTTCTCTGCCATTCGATATTCCTCTGTTGAGAATTCACTGTTTAGCTCTGTTCCCCACTTTTTAATTGGATTACTTGGTTTGCTGCTTTTCAGCTTCTTTAGTTCTTTGTATATACTCGATATTAGTCCTCTGTCAGATAAAGGGTTAGTGAAGATTCTTTCCCAATCTGTAGGCAGACGTTTTGTTTTCATGACAGTGTCCTTTGCTTTACAGAAGCTTTTCAGTTTCATGAGGTCCCATTTATTGATTGTTGTTCTTAGAGCCTGTGCTGTTGGTGTTCTGTCATTTTGTAAGTTTTTAAAATTCAAGAAATACTTCCTAGGTCTTCTTGTGGTGCCCTTGACCCCTCTAATTCCCACTATTCTTCCTCCGACTGTTTCACAGAATTCCCTTAGCTCTGCCTATTCGGGTCTCTAAATCTGCTTCCACAAGCTGCTGGGTGAAGCCTCTCAGAAGACAGTTATGCTAGGTTCCTGTTTGCAATCATAGCATATTATCATTAATAGTGACTGGAGCTTGCTCTCTCTGCTGGAGTGGGTCTCAGTTGGGCCAGTCATTGGTTTCCCATTCTCTACATCTCTGCTCTATCTTTACTCCTACACTTCTTGTACGCAAGACAAATTTTGGGACTAATTTTTATGGGAGGTGTCCTCTTCCTTCCAATGGAAGTCCCACCTGGCTGCAGGAGTTGGCCACGATAGGCTCCTTAACACCCTGATGCTAGAAGTTTCAGCTGGTCCATGGGGGCTCAAAGAGGGGACTGAACCACTAACCAAAGAGCATGCATGGACTGGACCTAGACCCTCTACACCTATGTAACAGATGTGAAGTGTAGTCAACATGTGGGTCTCCTAACAATGGGAACTGGTGCTGTCTCTGACTCTGTTGCCTGCTATTGGATCTCTTCACCCTAGGTGGGCTGACTTGTCAGATCTCAGCAAGAGAAGATGCACTTAATCCTGCTGTGACTTGAGGTGTATGGATAGGCAGATACCCTTTGGTGGTCTCTCCTTTCCTGTGAAAAAGCAGAGGAAGGAATGGAGGGAGGGGCCATGAAGGCTGGATCAGGAAAAGAGGAAAGGGGCTAGCATTAGTCTGTAAAGAGATTAAATTATTAAACAAGTGAAAAAATGAAATTCAAGAAATATAGAACAGAAACATCAGGTCATTTTTTAAAAGCAGACTATAAGGATTAGTGTATTTAGATAGTCTAAAATATAAGCTAATACATACAGTTGTTAGTAATGTTGAAATGATTGGATTCCACAGAAAACATTGCTTTTATGATTTGGAGAAAGTTAAAAGAAATATCTTTTGTTCTTTACATGTCTGTTAGTAAGAAATAAAAACCCAAAAATGTATCTATTAGTTATATTGTAAAGTTTCTATAATTGTTCTCCATTCATTTTGATATCTTCCTAAATATGTTCTACACTAACATCCTATTCAAATTTGGCACTAAAATAACAATAAAATGACTTAAAATATCGAAATGAAATTATTCTAGTGCTTCTAGCTCATAAGAAAAATTATTAAGGAATGAATTTTCATATAGTATGCCTATAACCTTTGTACTTGAAAATGAGGCTAAGGATCCTAAACTTGCAGCTATCCAGTGCTACACAGAAAACTTGAGGCCATGCTGCATCACATAGTAGGATGTTTTTCTCAAATTTTAAAGATCGTAAAGTTGAAATTATAAAAGATTAAATGGCTTTTTCAATTATTTTCTCCTAAGTTCCTTAAAGATGCTCAGTCTAGGAACAGCAGTAAAACGTTACAGAAATAAGAAATGACAAGCTACCAGGAAAACTGCTCTCTGCCAGAAAACTTAAATAACTCATTTATACTAGTCATGTTTCAGTATTTTTACACTGAATGGAAGAGAGTAGATTCAGTTTATCCTTGAGTGTTCTGAAAATGAAACGACTCTCATAATAGCTTTAAAGTTCTCGATAAAGTTCAAAGTGTGGTAGCAAAGGTAAAGATTCAGGAAAAGATGGAACAAACGCTATAGAACCATCCTCCTCCTATTCAGGAGAGAGAACTAAGGGAGTGTTGAGTCATGTCTAGGCAGGAGTACTAACATTAAATGACAAGACCTTAGAAAATGGCCCATCCTCCAAGACTCTTATATTCTTTATTAATAATAAAACCTGACAAATGGTATAGGAGGTGATTAATCAGTGTTGATTCCTAATTCCAAATGTAGAGCAGAATGAGCACTAACAGCACTGTGTGGACTAATTGCTAAGAATATTAAAAAGTTGATCATAGTTTGGATCACAGCCCAATAAAATAGATCAAGGAATCTAAAGAAAAATACTCCCTCATTACCCATTTATAACGGTTTTGCTAAAAGCAAGGAAATAAATAACTATTGTGATTTCAAAGACCGAGAAAAGTCACAAAATAAACCTGATTCTAGAATATATAATTTTTTTCTCTTTTTTAATTAAATTTCTAATTTTTAATATTAGTTACAGCTTATTAACTTTGTATCCTGCTTCCTCATTCCCTCCCAATCTCACCCTCCCTCCCTCATCTTCTCCCTACCCCTTTCCAAGTCCACTGATAAGGGAGGACTTCCTCCTCTTTCATCTGACCCTAGCTTATCAGGTATCTTCAGGCCTGGCTGCAAAGTCCTCCTCTGTGGTCAAGCAGGGCTGCTCTTCCCTTGGGTGTAGAGGGGAGGTCAAAGAACCAGCCATTGAATTCCTGTCAGAAATAAATTCTGTTCCCCTTACTAGGGAAACCCACTTGGATACTGAGCTACCATGGGCTACATCCGAGCAGGGGTTCTAGGTTATATCCATACGCGGTCCTTGGTTGGAGATACAATCTCACAAAAGACCCCTGTGCCCAGGGTCTTTAAGTTCTGATTTAATGATGCCTTATATTTTCATCTGTTTGGTCTGAATATATCAAAATATTTATGATGTCTATAAATTTATTGTCAGCTAACTTGCAAATATGAATTCTCATGGGAAAAAGTTAAAAGAACAATTTTATTTTTTAGCTTGTATTTTGGTGTTTCTCATTGGGAGTTGTTTATACATTTTAATATTTAATATTTTATGTTAGACAAATATAATTCAACAAATATGCTCTGAATGACATAATCAAATAAAATACATTGAAAGGAACTAAGTAGGTACCGTATTAGCCAAAATTTCCAACTTTGTGATACCTGAGATAAACATTTACTTCCACTCAAGGCATTAGAGGTTTCAAATCCTGTCTCCTTACCTCTGTCACATAGGGCATATGGTAGCACAGTAGAACTATGTGGAGGAAGGACTTTTCACATCATGGTGTCCAAAATGCAGAATAAAAAAGAGGGGAGGAGTCAGAGTCTCCAGACATATACTCCAAATGAATGTCTCCCCCAAAATAATTTTCTTCCACTAGGCTGTTCCTCTTAAAGCAGTATTGAATGATGACTGGGATTTATCACATGGCCATATGTGAGATGGTGAAAATATAAATGAGAATCACAAAAATAAAAAAGCAACAGCTGTTTTTAAGATGTTTAAAGAATACTGTGTGTTTGTATATACATATCTCTGTGTGTATAAAACCCAGTGAGTCCATTTAGTGCAATCTATATGTACATATGTTTATGTATGATCAATAGAGCTTTGATAACCCACAAGAAGACTTATTCTTGGAATAAACTGAATCTTCCTCTCAGCAATTATTGATAACCAATATCTTCATTTATAAATGGGGCTTCTAAAATTTCTCACAGTTACACTGGCATATGGGCTCCAGTGGACATTGAGCAGGGCTATATTTTGCAATCATATTGTTGAGATTTCAGATATGCAGCATTCCCCTCATATGTCCAATATACTAGCCGTCTGTTGGTGTCCTGATTCTCTATTACTTACTGACTTGCTCTTCCCTCTTCTGTGATGTTTCCTAAGCCTTATGTGTAGGCATTACATTATAAACGCATAAATTTGGCAAGGTTAAAACTATACTCATTTAATAAAATTATGGTAGTAGGTTCTTCTCTAGACATTATGAACTCTCTAGAGCACGGAGAAATGTCTAGGTTTGAAACACCAGGGGCCATTCCCACTTGTTGAGTGGGACTTAAGTTCAGTTAGATAGATTTCTCTCAGGATATGAATTTTACTATGGTGGTTTGAATAAGAATGGTACCCATAGGCTCATATATTTGAATGCTTAATAATCAGGAATTGGAATTCTTTGATAGGATTAGAAAGATTAGTAAATGTGGTCTTGTCAGAGGAAGTATATCACTGTATATGAGTTTTGATATTTCAAAAGTCCATGTTAGAGCCAAGGTTCTTGCTTTCTGCCTGTGATGCCGATGAATCTGTCAGCTACTGCTCCAATGCTTTGCTCCCATCATGATGATAATGAACCAATCCACTGAAACTCTAAGCAAGGCCCTATTTAAGTGCTTTTCTTCATAAGTGCTGCCTTGGTCATGGTCTCTTTTCATGGCAATAGAACAGTGAAGAAAGCATTTACTATGGTAGTATTGAAGATATATTGCCTGGCTACTCATTGCCATGGTTACAGGCTCTAAAGCTGAACAAGACTATCGATTGAAATGTACTTCTAAGAAGTCTTCCCAGTAGTTCCATGACTTGTTTCTGATATTTTTGGAAATAGTTTGAGTTTCTCTCTATTTGGAATGATATTGTTTATGTGTTTGCTGTAAATCACCTTTATTATGCTGAACAATATCCCTTGTAGTTCTAGTTTCCAGTACTTTTATCATGAAGGAGTATTGGATTTTCTCAAAGACGTTTTTTTAAATATATCTGAGATGATCACATAGTTTTTGTTTTTCAGTTTCTTTATGTGGTGAATTATACTTGTGGATTTATGTATGTTGAGCCATTTCTACACTACTGGGATGAAGTCAACTTGTTTAAGGAGGATGATCTTTTTGATGTGTCTTGAATTCAGTTTGTAAGTAGTTGACAGAGAATTTTTACATGTATATTCATAAGGGACATTGCTCTGAAATCCTTTATCTTTTGCATCTTTATGTAGGTTAAGTGTCAGGATAGCTGTGGTTTCATATAAGAAGTAGGCAGTGTTCCTTATGTTTCTAAACTCTGTGGAATAATTTGAGGAGTATTGGTGTTGACTCCTTTTGAAACCCTGTAGAATCTGCACTAAAACCATTCAACCTTGGGTCTTGTGTTTGGTTATGAGAATTTTAATTGTTGCTTCTATTTTCTGGGGAGTTTAGATATGTTTAAATTGCTTATTTGATATTGATTTAACTTTGGTAAGTGGTACATAACAAGAAAATTTTCCAAGTTTTAGGATTTATAACTGTGGAATACAAAGTTTTAAAGGATGTCCTGATAATTATTCAAAATTCCATGGTATTTGTTGTTATATCCCTTTTTTCATCTCTAATCATATATCTTAGATCTTCCTTTTCTGTCTTTTTGTTAGTTTCACTAAGAGTTTGTCAAAATTCTTGATTTTCTCATGAACTTTTTGTTTTCTTGATTCTTTGTATGTACTATTTTAGTTTTGTTATTACTTTTATTTTATTGATTTCAGCTTTTTGTTTAATTATATTTTGCCATCTATTCATCTTGCTAGTTCTTCTTTTTGTTGTATATCCAGGTGCGCTATTAAATTACTAATATTACGTTCCTACCTTTCAATGGTGACACTGCTATGAACTTGTCTCCTTGAGCCAACATCGTTGTATCCATTAAAATGGTCTAGGTTGTGTTTTCATTTTCATTCAGTTTTTTTTCTTTATTGATTACACTTTACTTACTTTGTATTCCCCCCATGGTTCCCTCCTTCCTCCCGTCCCAATCCCTCCTTTCCTCCACCCTCTGCCTGCTTGCCCCTCCCCAAGACCACTGATAGGGGAGGACTTCTTTTCCTTCCTTCTGATCCTAGTCAATGAGGTCTCATCAGGAGTGGCTGCCTTGTCCTCTTCTGTGGCCTGGTAATGCTGCTTTTCCCTCAGCGGGAGGTAATTAATGAGCAGGCCAATCACTTCATGTCAGAGGCAGTCCCTGTTCCTATTACAATGGAACCCACTTGAATACTGAACTGCCATGGGCTACATCTGTGCAGGGGTCTTAGGTTATCTCCATGCATATATATTTTTTAAATTTAGTCTTGGCCTATTTTTCATTCAGTTGTGTCCTGTTCAATTTCCATGAATATGGTAATATGAATAGTACTGTTTCAATAACTTTGTGTTTGCAAAATTTTCTTTGTGTCTTGTGTAAGTGGTCTGCTTTGGAGAAAGTTTCATGGGCTACTGAGGAGGTATTTGTTTTGTTCATTTGGTGGTTCCATAAATATCTGTTACATCCATTTGGTATATAATGTCAAATATTTTTACAAGGATTTTGTGGATGGTAATATCTTTTTATAAGCTCTATTTTGGTGTGTTTGTTATTGGTGTGCAGAAAGTCTACTTTCTATTATATTTTAATTTTTGTTTTATTAGTGCTTTTTTCTGTATGCTTGGAGATAATTTCTGGAACCAAGCACATAACAAATATTCTGTCAAATTCCTAGCTTAACTCTAAAATAAAGAAACAAATCCTGAGTGCCAAAAAGCTCAAAGAATAAATATATTAAAAAGTTATTTTTAAATAGGAAACAGATTATAAAACCTACAAGAAACAACAGTGACATGCTCTGGAAAACAAGAAAAATGTGTTTTTTAATATGTTCATTACAATCATGTATAAAATTTATGATTTAAAAAAAAATACTAAATAAAATGAAGTCATAAAGCATAATTTCTACAGATATATAATGGAAAATTCATAGAGATTGTTACTGAGACTTGAAAGACATTAAAGAGACCATGGGTAATACAAAGAATGAGAACTAAAAGCATAGACGTAAGGAGTTCTGTACATATTTATATGCTTTACATGTTTTTAATTTTAATGATTATATAATTTAAAATTCATTCTTGTTTTGTATTTTGTTACTGTAACTTGTTTTTGAGACATGCTATTCTATTGCATTTTATTGGATTCAGGCTCTGTACTGAAAACAGAAAGTACAGTTTACTTGTTTCTAATATAGTCCCTAATCATGGACAATAACTTTAATGCAAGGATAAGTACACCAAAATTATTTGTATATTAATGCTTCTTTGGGATGTGTGAAAAATGTCCCTGAGTGAAAATGGAATATGTTAAAAGTATAAACAAACACTAATATGCATAACTTCTATAGGGTTGGTTTCCTGATAGTTTTTGACAGCCTGTCTTGCCAGGGTGCCCAGAAATATTCTCTTGCAAATCTTTCTGAACTCTACCAGTAATAGTCTCTTAATTAAAGAAGATACTACATTTCTTTCCTTTCTTTAATTCTTATCATAGTCTCTATCTGCATATTTTTGACTATTCATATAATCTGAGCACACCTTGAATAATTGTTTTTATTCATTTGTTTGATTATTTATTTATTTGTTTGTTTGTCTTTTTGGAGTACACATACCGTGCACAATCTAGATGTCCAAGTCTTTTAGGATTTAATAAAGCAAGATTTTTCTTCTCAACTTTTCATCTACTAGTCTTGTGGGCTCTATGAGAACTAACAATCCTAAAATTAAATGTAGTAATTTTTCATTTTTGAAATAGAGATATTTTCACAATTTTTATGACAAAATTTATTTTATATTACTCTGCACTTTTACCATGTTGTGTTTGATTTGAATTTATCATATTCATTCTTTTAGGAACTTTGTGACAATAGTCAGACTATTCTTAACTTTATTTTATTTCAGATATTTACCAGGACTCTTCTCATACCTATTTCTTGTATTCTCTCTATTTCAATACAACTTTATCTTATTCTTCTAATTGTTTTTTTCCCACCCATAGTTTATATCTTTCTACTGCAGAGTTAATGCCTTTAAAAGGTCATGTGTGTATGTGTATGTATGCGTGTGCGTGCCCATACCATGGTCTACCTATGTTGATCAGAGAAGAACTTGTGAACATTAAATCAGTTCTCATCTTGAAACCATATGGTTCCTTTGAAATGAAGTCAGGTTTTCAGGTTTGACAGCAGCCATGGAATCTGCTAGTGCCAAAGTAAATAATTATTTAATCTTCAGCTTCTCATTTACTAACAATTCAAAGAAAACTAGAACTAGTGTATACTTATTTTTGCCATTTTTGTTAATTGCCATGACTAGCTATTTATTCATTTAAAGTATTGCACACTGTGCTTTATGTCTTGTTTTATTAATACATAATTTATATTTTTTATTTGTCTTTGAACATGCAAACATATTCAAACACTTCAAGATTGTTTTCCCCATATTTCTTGAACAGCATATTCTGATACCAGTTGAAACTAAAGATATTTTTATTCTGTTTGAAGTTGAACTGGAAATCTTTCCATTATAACTTTGTATATTTTGCCAAAAGGAATTTAGAAATAAATGTTACACACTAGTTCCCTTGCCTTACCATTGTTCTCCTTTAAGAACTTACTTTGTTCTATTTTTATAAAGTCTATCAAATTCAAACTACCAAGGAATATTTAAAAGTATTTTACTATCTTCTCTGACCATCATGTCCTTTTCTTGTTTCCTGATAACCTCAGATGCTGTGTGAACAGTGCAAATATGAAAGGTCTTTCCCAGCTCCTGCCCACTCAATGTTTCTCAGAACTTTGATGCTTTAATTGTTTGCCAACATATTGTAAACATTGAAAATTTACCAAATTGGACAAGTTTGCATGTTATGCAAACATTAGATACTAATGCCTATTTATCTATATTCTTATTACTTTCTTAATTTCCTAAATGTGATAATTTATTTTAAATTTTGTAAAAAAAAATTAAATTGTACAATAAAGAATTCTTTCATTAAAATCTTTATGTTTTCTTTTTCTGATTCCTTTTTCCTTTTTATTGTTATCATTTATTATAACTTAATCAATTTGTATCTCACCTGTGGCACCCTCTCTTGTCTCCTCCCAATTCACCCTTTATCCCTCTTCTCTCCTTATGCCCCTCCCCTAGTTCACTGATAGTAGAGGATCTCACCCACTTACATCTGACCGTAGTTTATCAAGTCTCATCAGGACTGTAGGCATTGTCTTCCTCTGTGTCCTGGTAAGGCTGCACCTACCTCAGTAGAAGGTGATCAAAGAGCCAGCCACTGAGTTCATGTCAGAGACAGTCCCTGTTCCCATTACTAGGGAACCCACTTGGACACTGAGCTGCCATTGGGCTACATCTGTGCAGGTGTTCTAGGTTGTCTCTCTGAATGGTCCTTGCTTGGAGTATCCAAAAGATGCTCAAATATACAACAAGGACATTTACTCAGCCATGTTCATAGCAGCTTTATTTGTAATAGCCAGAAACTGGAAACAACCCTGATGTCTATCAAATCTTATTAAATGTTTCATCTTAAGGCTTCAAGTCTTTATCTAGTTTCAAAGCTGCTATTTAGATAGAAGATATAGCTGTGTCACCATTTTAATTTTACAAATGACAAAATGGAAGGTATAAACCTTAGTATTAGAGAGGAAAATCAAGATTTTATGTTGTATACTTCAAGACATTTGTCTCAATGTATTTTTTCTTATTTTGATCCCTTTTCTTCTTTTTAAGCTTCTTAAATTCATCTAATTTTATTAATGATTATAATAATATATATTAATATTATGATCATCAATACAAAACATACCATTTTAGCTAATGAATATTTTTTTTAAATTTTAGTTTTCTTATTAGTTACATTTTGTTAACTCTGTGTCCCAGCTGTATCCCGCTCCCTCATTCGCTCCCCAACCACAAACTCCCTCCCTGGTCTCCTCCTTGCCCCTTTCCAAGCCCACTGGTAGGGGAGGACCTGCTCCCCTTTCATTTGACCCTGTTTTATCAGGTATCTTCAGGGCTGGCTGCAAAGTCCTCCTCTGTGGCCTAACAGGACTGCTCCTCCCCTGGGGGGGTGGGGAGGTCAAAGAGCCTGCCAATGAGTTCCTGTTAGAAATAGTCCTTGTTCCCCTTACTTGGGAAACTACTTGGTTACTGAGCTACCATGAGCCACATCTGAGCTGAAGTTCTAGGTTATATCCCTAGGTGGTCCTTGGTTAAGTGTCAATCTCAGAAAAGACCCTGTGCCCGGATATATTTGGTCCTTGTAGAGCTCCTATCCTTTCCATATCATACTAACTCCCCTTCTTTCATATGATTCCCTGCACTCAGCCGAGGGTTTGGTTATGAGTCTTAGTGTCTGCTTTGAAACACTGCTAGGTAGTCTTTCAGATGCCTTCTGCAGTAGACTCCTGTCATACGTTCAATGCACATCCCATTTGCCTTTCTAAATGAGGATTGATCATCTTCACCCGTGTCTGCTTTCTTGATTATCTTCTTTAGGTGTGTAGATTTCATTATGTTTATCATATCTTGTAGGTCTATATAAGCGACTATATACCATGTTTGTCTTTCACCTTCTGGGATATTTCACTCAGAATGATCTTTTCTAGATCCCAGCATTTCCCTGCAAATTTTATGATTTCCTCCTTTTTGATTGCTGAGTAGTATTCCATTGTGTAAAAATACCACAATTTCTGTATCCATTCCTCCGTTGATGGACATATCTGGGTTGTTTCCAGGTTCTGGCTATTGCAAATAAAGCTGCTACAAACATGGTTGAACAAATGTCCTTGTTGTGCACTTGATCAAATTTTGGGTATATTCCTAGGAGTGATATAGCTGGGTCTTGAGGTAGCACAACTCCTAATTGCCTGAGAAAGTGCCAGATTGACTTCCAAAGTGGTTGTACCAGTTTACTTTCCCACCAGCAATGGAGGAGGGTTCCACTTTCTCCACAACCTCTCCAGCAAATGTTGTCATTTCAGTTTTTGATCTTAGCCATTGTGATGGGTCTAAGGTGAAATCTTACGGTCATTTTGATTTGCATTTCCCTAATGGCTAATGAGGTTGAGCATTTCTTTAAGTGTTTCTCTGCCATTGGATGTTCTATCAAAAATTCTCTGTTTAGCTCCGTTCCCCATTTTTTAATTGGATTACTTGGTTTGTTGCTTTTCAACTTCTTTAGTTCTTTATATATACTGGATATCAGCCCTCAGTCAGATAAAGGGTTGGTGAAGATTCTTTCCCAATCTTTAGGCAGTCGTTTTGTTTTGATGATGGTGTCTTTTGCTTTACAGAAGCTTTTCAGTTTCATGAGGTCCCGTTTATTTATTGTTGCTCTTAGAGCCTGTGCTGTTGGTGTTCTGTCCAGGAAGTTGACTCCTAGGCCAATGAGTTCTAGGCTGTTCCCCACTTTTTTTTCCAACTGATTTAGAGTATCTGGTTTTATGTTGAGGTACTTGATCCACTTTGACTTTATTTTTGTGCAGGGTGATAAATATGGATCTGTTTTCATTTTTCTGCATGTAGACATCCAGTTGGTCTAGCACCATTAGTTGAAGATGCTGTCTTTTTTTTCATTGAATAGTTTTGGCTTCTTTGTCAAATATCAAGTATTCATAGATGTGTGGGTTTATTTCTGGGTCTTCTATGAGGTTCCATTGATCCTCCTTTCTGTTTCTATGCCAATACCATGCAGTTTTTATTACTGTTGCCCTGTAGTACAGATTGAGATCGGGGATGGAGATACCTCCAGATGATCTGATGTTGTACTGGAGTATTTTGGAGATTCTGGATTTTTTGTTTCTCCATATGAAGCTGAGAATCTTTTTTTCAAGGTCTGTAAAGAATTGAGTTGGTATTTTGATGGGAATTGCATTGAATCTGTAGATTGCTTTTGGCAGGATGGCCATTTTCACAATGTTGATCCTACCAATCCATGAGCACGGGAGATCTTTCCATCTTCTGGGATCTTCTTCAATTTCTTTCTTCAGAGACTTGAAGTTTTTCTCAAACAGGTCTTTAACTTGCTTGGTTAGAGTCACCCCAAGGTACTTTATGTTATTAGTGGCTATTGTGAAGGGTGTAGTTTCCCTAATTTCTTTCTCAGCCTTTTTGTCTTTGGTATACAGGAGGGGTTCTGATTTTTTTTTTAGTTGATTTTGTATCCTGCCACTTTGCTGAAGGTGTTTATCAGCTGAAGGAGTTCTCTGGTTGAATTTTTGGGGTCTCTCATGTATACTATCATATCATCTGCAAATAGTGACACTTTGACCTCTTCCTTTCTGATTTGTATCCCCTTGATATCCTTTAGTTGTCTTATTGCTCTGGCTAGGACTTCAAGTACTATGTTGAAGAGATTTGGAGACAATGGACAGCCTTGTCTTGTCCCTGATTTCAGTGGGATTGATTTAAGTTTCTCGCCATTGAGTTTGATGTTGCCTATAGGCTTGCTGTATATTGCCTTTACTATCTTTAGGTATTTGCCTTATATCCCTGATCTCTCCAAGACTTTAAACATGAATGGGTGTTGGACTTTGTCAAATGCTTTTTAAGCATCTAAGGAGATGATCATGTGGTTTTTCTCCTTCAGTTTGTTTATGTGGTGGATTACATTGAAGGATTTCTGTATGTTGAACCACCCTTGCTTGCCTGGGATGAAGCCTACTTGGTCATGGTGGATGATATCTTTGATGTGTTCTTGGATTCGGTTTGCAAGTATTTTATTGAGTATTTTTGCATCAATGTTCATAAGAGAGATAGGTCTGAAGCTCTCTTTCTTTGTTGGATCTTTGTGTGGTTTAGGTATCAAGGTGACTGTGGCTTCATAGAATGAGTTTGGTAGTGTTCCTTTTGTTTCTATTTTGTGGAATAGTTTGAAGAGAATTGGTGTTAGCACTTCTTTGAAGATCTGGTAGAATTCCGCGCTGAAACCATCTGGCCCAGGGCTTTTTTTAGAGGGGTGACTGTTAATGACCACTTCAATTTCCTTGGGAGATATAGGGCTGTTCAGTCTTTCTACCTGATCTTGACTTAATTTTGGTAGATGAAATCTGTCAAGAAAGTTGTCCATTTCATTTAGATTTTCAAATTTTGTGACATATAGGCTTTTGTAGTATGACATAATAATTGTTTGGATTTCCTCAGTGTCTGTAGTTATGTCCCCATTTTCATTTCTGATTTTGCTGATTTAGATAGCTTCTCTCTCTTTTCAGTTAGTTTGGCTAAGGGTTTGTCTATCTTGTTGATTTTCTCAAAGAACCAGCTTTTTGTTTCATTGATTCTTTGAATAGTTTTATTTGTTTCTAATTAATTGATTTCAGCCCTGAGTTTGATTATTTCCAGCCATCTGCTCCTCTTGGATGTATCTGCTTCTTTTTTTTTCTACGGTTTTCAGTTGGGCCATTAATTTGTTTGTATGTGATGTTACGAATTTCTTCTTGCAGGCACTTAGTGCTATAAATTTTCCTCTGAGCACTGCTTTCAATGTGTCCCATAAATTTGGGTATGTTGTGCCTTCATTTTCATTGAATTCTAGAAAGTCTTTAATTTCTTTCTTTATTTCTTCCTTAACCCAGCTGTCATTGAGTAGTAAGTTGTTCAGTTTCCATGTGAATTTCGGCTCTTTGTTGTTTCTGTTGTTGTTGATGTCCAGCTTTAGTCCATTTTGGTCAGATAGTATACAAGGGATTATTTCAATCCTTTTGTATCTGTTGAGGCTTGCTTTGTGATCCACTATATGGTCTATTTTGGAGAAGGTTCCATGTGGTGCTGAAAAGAAGGTGTACTCTTTTGAGTTTGGGTGAAAAGATCTGTAGACATCTATTAGGTCCATTTGATTTAGGGATTCTGTGAGTGCTTTTTTTTCCCTATTTGGTTTCTGTCTAGATGATCTGTCCCTTGATGAGAGTGGGGTGTTGAAGTCTCCCACTACTAAGGTATTAGGATCAATGTATGATTTAAGCTTTAATAATGTTTCATTTACGAATATAGGTGCTCTTGTATTCGGGGCATAGATATTCAAGATTGTGATGTCCTCTTGGTGGATTTTTCCTTTGATGAGAATATAGTGGCCCTCCTTATCTTTTTTGATTAACTTTGGATGAAAGTCTATTTTATTAGATATTAGGATGGCTACTCCAGCTTGTTTTCTGGAACCACTTGCATGAAAAACATTTTTTCCAGCCCTTTACTCTGAGGTAGTGTTTATCTTTGTTGCATAGGTGCATTTCTTGAATGCAACAGAATGTTGGATCCTGTTTCCACAACTATTCTGTTAGCCTGTGTCTTTATTGGCGAGTTGAGTTCATTGATATTGATAGATAATAGTGACCAATGCATGTTAGTTCCTTTTGTAATGGAGTCGGTGATTTTACCCTGTTTCATTGCTTGTTTTCTTTTCATTTTTTGGGATATTATCTGCATGTCCTGTTTTCTTGGGTGAAGTTGTTTTCGTTGGATTGGAGTTTTCCTTCTAGTATCTTCTGTAGGGTTGGTTTGCTGTGTAGATATTGCGTAAATTTAGTTTTGTCATGGAGTATTTTGTTTTCTCCATCTATGTTGATTGAAAGCTTTCTAGGATATAGTAGACTGGGTTGACATTTGTGATATCTTAGAGTCTCCATGATACTTGCCCAGACCCTTCTGGCTTTCATAGTTTCTGATGAGAACTGCGGTGTGATTCTGATAGATCTACCTTCATATGTTACTTGGCCTTTTTCCCTTGCTGCTTTTAATATCTTTTCTTTGTTCTGTAGATTTAGTGTTTTGACTATGATGTGACATAATGTGTTTCTTTTCTGCTCTAGTCTCTTTGGTGTTCTGTAGGCCTCTTGTATATTTATGGACATGTCCTTCTTTAAGTTGGGAAATTTTTCTTCTATGATTTTCTTGAAAATATTTCCTGGACCTTGGAGCCTGGAGTCTTCTTTTTCATCAATTCCTATTATTCTTAGATTTTGTCTTTTCATAGCGTCCTTAATTTCTTGGATATTTTGTGATTGGAACTTTTCTGATTTTACTTTTCTTTGAGAGAAGTATCAATTTCTGAAAGTGTATCTTCAGCTCCAGAGATTCTCTCTTCCATCTCTTGTATTCTGTTGGTCATGCTTACCTTTGTGGTTCCTGATCTTTTCTCCAAGTTCTCCAGCTCAAGGGTTTTCTCATTTTGTGTTTTCTTTATTGATTCTAATTCTGTTTTCAAGCCTTGCAACATTTCTTTCATGTGTTTGAATTTGGATTCTTGTCTCTCTACGATGGTCTCTATTTCTTTGTTCATTTCCTTTTTGTATGCCACTAATTTTATCTCTACTTGTGCCTGTATTTGTTTGGCTATGTTTGCCCGTGTTTCCTTAAGGCTATTTCTTTGTCTATTTCTTCTTTCTTTACCTCCAATTGACTGGCCAACTCTTTGAAAGATTTGTTCATTTCCTCCTTATGAGCCTCAAATAATTGGGTAAGCATGGCTTTAAGATCATTTTCCTGTGCTTCTGATGAATTGGAGTATCCATCAATTTTGGGTTTGCTGGTGAAGTCATGATGTCCTGATTTATGTTGCAAGTGTTCTTTCACCTACCCCTGGCCATTGGCTTATCTGAAACTTTCCCTGTTTGTTTTTGGATTCTGCAGATCAGACTGGTACTGTCTCTCACTGGTATCTGGAGAGTTCTTCAGGAAGCTGAGAGAGGTCCCATGTCCACAGGGATTGAGGTAGCTGGGACCTCTGCTCTCTGGTTTAGCCCTGGTTGGTCTTAAGCTGGAGGCCTGATGGCCGCCAGCTCAATGCTGCTTTGCTGCCAGGTTAGGAAGTCCCTCTGTAGCTGGGGACTGGCTTGCCAGTCCAGATTTATTATGTGAATTCCTGCAGGCTCTCCACTATGCTCTCTGAGCTTGGGAGGCCCAGCTCCTGGTGTGCCCAGCTTGTATGGTGTTTCTGCCTAGTTTTGGTGAGTATATAGCATATTATCTGTCACTGTGGGATTGGGCAGGGAGTACAGTCAGTGGCTAGGCGATCCTCTGGAGCCAATATGGTGGCTTGCTTCCCGGGACCCTGGGAGGATGGTGCCATACAGGTCTGGTTCCGTCGGTCTCTGGTACTCCAAGACTGGTACCACTGGCAGTTTCCGCTAAAGGTTAGAAGCTCTGCCTCAGCTGCTGCAGACCCCAGGCAGTTAGGTCTGTGCTGAGAATCTTGGTGAGTCTCGGTGGGGGAGGGGAAAGATCTGTGAGAGGGGAGTGCTGGTGATCAGAGAATTGTTTTTCTCTTTTCCCCTGAACAAGTCCCCTGGTGACTGGAGATCAAAGTCCTCACCTCGTGAGATGTTCCCTGTTGCTTAGAAAGCCTCACCGTTGTTTTTCTGGGTTCAGAGGACCTTCCACTCATCGACTGTGATGGTTTAGCTCCTCCACAGCTCAGAAACTGTGTGTGCTTGTCGCCATCTTGGCTCTGCCCCCCTGTTGATCCCTTTTCTTTCAAGTATTGTCTTCAAAGTGGAATTTCAAAGATGAAAAGAAATCAAAAAACTTCCCTCCTTATATTATCCATAAAACAATCTGTGTACTGCATTCCAATCTTTCAGTTATCTAAGAAATGACAGAACTATCATGGATTATCTTATTTTTTCTGCTTTTTAGCACTTAATAGCCTTTTGTTTTTATCATTTTTATGTTTTAATGATGTCTTTCGTATCTTAATGCTACTCTTACTTAGGGGTCCTGCTTTAATTTCTTATCTATGAATGAACAAAAACTATTTCAACAGAAAAAAAATAAACTTTTTCCCATAAGAAATATTCTTGATTATGATGTTTCTGCTTTTTCTGTAGGAGAAGGCAAAGAAAGCATAAACATGTTAGTGTACCAAACCAACTTGAGAAAACTTACATTTTTCACAGCTAGTGTAAGCAACGTTTAGTTCTAGAAAGAACTAAACCTTACTTCTATAAGAGATGCATGAATTGCAGAATCAATTGCATGAATATTGAGCATTCATCAAGAGTGAGCCCACCCATGATAGCCTAGACAAAATAACTGAATATGTTTATTTTGAAGAATCTATAGATGTTGAAGTGGATTTTTAGTTAGTTCAAGCATTCTGAATATAAATCCAATATAAATATAAATATAAATACAAATATAAATATAAATATAAATCCAATATTCAAAAAAATATTTTTTTTCTATCTGGAACATTTTGTTTATAATCAGAAGCACAGGTATGGCTGCCTGGAGTCATTTCTCAGAATCTTTTCCTTGACTGAATGGAAATTGTTTGCATGGAGAATGTTTTAATTGATTTTATGATTCATCTTGTTTCACACATTTGACTTATCAATTATATACTTTTGTCCAGGGTAATAGTGCTGAAATTCTATGACAAATATTTTGCTTACTCACATTTCACAGACAAGGCAACTGTAATACAGTAAGGAAAAAGTTTGGCCAAACTAAAAGTCATTATCTGTGAAGCTCTTTGTTGCTCCCTATTCCCTTCCAGCTTATTCCAAACCACACTTTAGTGATCAAAATAAAATTTTTTGGTGATCTCCCTTTAGGGCTTAGTAGTGACCACATCACTACTATGACACATAGGATTTGTTGTATTATAAACTACTGAAAGTAAATTAATTCACTTGTATTATGTAATGTCTGAAAAGAAATTGTAGGTTCTGGCCCAAATTGGAGAAAACTTCCATATTTTTTTAATTTATTTTTTTAACTTTTTGTTTTATTTTATTAATTACAATTTATTTACTTTGCATATCAGCTGTACCCTCTCCCCAACCTGTCCATACCCAATCCTCCCTCCCTCTTCTTCTCCTCTGCCCCTACCCTAGTCCAAATGAGCAGAGGTCCTCCTCCCCTTCCATCTGACTCTAGTCTATCAGGTCTCATCAGGACTGGTTTCTTTGTCTTCCTCAGTGGGCTGGTAAGGCTGATCCTCCCCTCAGGTGGAGGTGATCCAAGAGCCAGTCCATGAGTTCATGTCAGAGATGATTCCTGGTCCAATTTTGGGGGAACCCTCTTGGATACTGAGCTGCCTTCGGCAACTTCTGTCTTGGGGTTCAAGTTTATCTCCATGCATAGTTCTTATTTGGAGTGTCAGTCTCAGAAAAGACCCCTGTGCCCCGAATTTTCAGTTCTGTTGCTCTCTTTGTGAAGCTCCTGTTCCCTCCAGGTCTGTATATTTCCCCCTTTCATAAGATTCCATGCACTCTAACCAAAGTTTGACTATGCATCTCAGCATACGTTTTGATACCATGCTGGGTAGAGTCTTTCAGAGGCCCTCTGTGATAGGCTCCTGTCCTGTTCCCTGTTTTCTCCTTCTCTCTATGTCTGTTTCATTTGCCTTTCTCATTGAAGATTGAGCACCTTATCCAGAGTCCTCCTTGCCCAGCTTCCTTTGGTGTATAGATTTTAGTATGATTATCCTATATCATATGTCTAATATCCACTTATAAGTGAGTATATACTATGTGTGTCTTTCTGCTTCTGGGATACTTCACTCAGGGTGATCTTTTCTACATCCCACCATTTGCCTGCAAATTTTATGATTTCTTTGTTTTAATTGCTGAGTAGTATTCTATTGTGCAAATGTACCACAATTTCTCTATCCATTCCTCAACTGAGGGGCATCTGGGTTTTTTTCCAGCTTCTGGCTACTACAAATAAAGCTGCTACAAACATGGTTGAGCAAATGTCCTTGCTGTATATTTGAGCATCTTTTGGATATATGCCTAGGAGTGGTATAGCTGGATCTTGAGGTAGCACTATTCTAATTGTATGAGAAAGCACCAGATTGATTTCCAAAGTGGTTGTACAAGTTTTTATTCCCACTTGCAATGAAACTGAAAAGCTTCTGTAAAGCAAAGGACATTGTCATAAAAACAAAAAGACAGCCTACAGATTGGTAAAGGATCTTCAACATCCCTATATTTGAGAGAGGTCTTATATCCAGAATATATGAAGAATTCAAGAAGTTAAAGAGCAGCAAATTAAGTAACCCAATTGAAAACTTGAGTACACCACTAAACAGAGAATTCTCAATAGAGGAACATCGAATGGCAGAGAAACACTTAAAGAGATGCTCAACATCCTTAGTCATCAGGGAAATGCAAATCAAAACAACCCTGAGCTTTTACCTTATACCCATCAGAATGGTTAAGATCAAAACTCAAGTGACTGCAATGTCCTATTCTGTGGCCTAGCAAGGCTGCTCCTCCCTTGGGGAGATGGGGTTGAAGAGCTAGCCATTGAGTTCATGTCAGAAATAGTCCCTGTTCCCCTTACTAGAGAACCCACTTGGATACTGAGCTACCATGGGCTATATCTGAGCAGGGGTTCTAGTTATATCCATACATGGTCCTTTGTTGGAGAAACAGTCTCATGAAAGACCCCTGTGCCCTGAAATATTTGGTCCTTGTGGAGCTCCTGTCCTCTCCAAGTCTTACTAACTCCTCCTTCTTTCATATGATTCCCTGAACTTTGCTGAAGGTTTGGTTATGAGTCTTAATATCTGCTTTGATATACTGTTAGGTAGTGTCTTTCAGAGGCCCTGTGTGGTAGGCTCATGAACAGAACTGATAAACTAGGGTCAGATGGAAGGAGAAGAGTTCCTCCCCTATCAGTGGACTTGGAAAGGGGCAGGGAGGAGATGAGGGAAGGTGGGTGGGATTGGGAGGGAATGAAGGAGGGGGCTATGGGTGGGATACAAAGTAAATAACCTGTGATTAATATAAAAAAATTTAAAAAATGTATGAAAAGAAGAAAAAAACTCAAGTGACAACACATACTGGAGAGGATGTAGAGAAAACTTATATTTTTAACAGCAAGTGTAGATAACCTTCAGATGGCTCTGAGAAGCTGATCACCATTGCAGTATCTAGAGAACTAGTAAAAGGAAAGAGACATCTAGCTGATTGACCTTAAACTACACAACCTTCCTGCACATTGTCACAAGCATACATATTATGCCTCACAGAAGCTCCTTTTTATCTGTTCCCCCTTCCCTTTTTTTCCTTCAAACCCTCTCATATACCCCTCCTTTCTTTTCTTTAAATGTATTAACTTTTTTCCATTAACTGTCAGTGTGTGTTAGTGTATATTTGTGTGTGTTCCTAGCCCCATAAATACAAGCAACATGATGACTACCTAAGCACTACCTGATTAAGGGATGACACCAACAAACATGCTAATGGGGGGATCTTTTAAACCCTACACGAATAATTCTAGGAAGCAAGTAGAAAATTAGATATACCATCACACACAGGGGCACATTTCCAATACATGTTGGCTTTTAAACTCCAAACTTTCTTGCTTACTCCTTTTGTTACTAACACAGAGCAGTTTATTCATTCTGAAGGTTTTGTGTAGTATTTTTGTTCCAGTGCAATAAGCATATGAATGGTTGGTGACTAGCTTTCAGGGTACTTTCAAATAAAATTAGATCCTTGATATTCCCATCTTGCAGGTGTTTTAAGATAAAACTTCAAATTAAAAAAAAAAGAAAGGCTGATATATTAGCATTTCTTAATCCAAATGAAAGAAAATATTTTCAATGATGAAAGGCACACACACTTGGATTCTTTTTGGGATTGCTTAAGCTCTGGGTTAGCTCAGTGTTAGAATATGAAATTACTTGAAATTCAAATTATCCACTTGCCTGTACTACTACAGTAAAAATAATTTTATTAGTTTTCACTTGCTTTAATACATTGGTCAAGAGCTAATGCTTTTATGTTCATTTTCAGTCTTCTTTTTAATCAAAGGAATACAGAATATTCTGTCAGTATACTAATATTGCCTGATCACACATTTTGTATTAAAATTATAATGATATAACCAGACTTCTCCTGGGGGACCTACAGTTACTGCTTCCACAGATGTTCCTACTGCTATGAAGGCATATGTAGATGTGTGGAGCTGGCAAAGCTCAGGCTGTAATGACATGATGATGACTGTAGAATATCAGTGCAGAGGATGAAAATGGGAAATTAATGCTTTTCATTGAGCAACTTTGCTTATAATTGACTCTGCCAGGTTCCAGGTGAATGTTGTTGCCTTAGGTTTCTAGGGAATTGGTGTGTAATGATTATTGCTGTTTCCTGAAAATGACATCTCATTAAGATGACTATCTTCTGGCAGTCTTACCTTATAAGGTGTTTCTTCATCTAAAGAAAGTTAACAGAACAAGAGGATTTTTATAGTGTTTTTCCCTATGTACAATATAAATGAAGTGAATAAGCCATACTGAAACATCTTGTGTACAGCAAGATCCTGGGTATGATATGTAATAAATATATATTTAAAACACTAGGGAAAATAGAATTCACAAAAAATATAACAGCATTGTGGTACACAGACAACTAGCAGACATGAGATTTGTATGAAGTGGCAAATATGAATGAAACTCATGATTTAGGTCATGTTCAGATTTGTGATCAAAACTGTTATTAAGGATTGATTTTTCTGTTTAAATATCTGTTATGACACAAACAGCTGATATAATCCATATTAACTTTCTGTATAAGCTTTGGCATTTCCAATTGTATTCACAATGATAAAGGATAGGTAGTAAATGTGAATCTATGTTAAAATTTAAAATAACTAAAATTTCATACTACCTGTGAGAGTTTATGTGGTGTCCATGTTCTGATGCCAGGGAAGGAGGTGAGTTATATGAGGTAAGGAGCTTGAAGAGATTTTTTGGGAGCTATAGAAAGATATAAAATTCTTTATTCACCAGAACACAGTCTGCTAGGCAAGCAGACCTCAGCAATTACCCAGGCACATGGCAGCACACTCGAGTTTAATACATACAGGAATACATAACATTGACTGGCCTCATAGTTAGGCCCACAAGTCGATAGACCAGCTCGAAATCTGAAGGAGACAGAGGCAAAGTGGAAAGGGGATCAAGCAAAGACTTGGGCCTCTGATTACAGTCAGATTATATAATTAGAACCAAGTGAAGTAGCATTCTTGTAAAATAGTTAAACAACAAATTACATCATTCTGCTTTTGGGTTTCCTAGGCATCAGGGGCCAGCCACTTGTGCTGACTCCCAGCCTTCATTTGTCCAGGGCTAGCTAGTATGGTCTTGTTATCAGTGTCATAATATCTAAACATAAAGATTTCCTTATACCCACCTATTCCCATCATTCTAACTCCTTTCAGACAACTGGTGCTTAATTAGAACAGGAACTTAGTGTTCTATTGGGCTCATAATCCACAGCAACAGTGCAAGGAATAACATTTTTTGTTATTATTTTGTTGGTTCTTCTATTTTGTTAGCCTCTGTACATCACTCTGTCTCTCAGGACCATTAAGAATTTAGGTCCAATAATGGCTCTCTATCCTTTTATGGATCCCTATGCCCTCAAGTATCTTTCTGACTAATGTCTATATAATTATAACTCACCCTCCTTGCTGCATTTGTCAACCTTTAATTTTGCTAAATAACATCAGTTGTTAGTTGTGCTGTTGCTGCCTTCCATGTGACCTGTGGCTTCTTACAGAAACTCTCAATGAATTGAGCATCTATCTACTGTGGGACCATATCTTGTACTACTATGTATAATTTACTGTTCTCAAGATCTTTTATGATTACTATTTAATTGTCCTTCTATGGAACAGATCAATCAAGCCTTTATACTCTGGAGTTGTTTACCATTAATCTGCATAATTTTAGAGCTGTTCTGAGAGAATCTCTCAGAATCATTGCCAGAGATTCCAAAACTAATCTCTTATAGGTTTGCTTATTATCATCAACATAAACATACAAAGCCAACAACATGAGTTGTACCCGCCTGCGGGACTAGTAATTCGTGGGGTCTTCGAAGAGGACCAGGCCTGAAAGAAAAACGGGCGAGAGAGAACGGACTCAAGCAAATGTGCACTTGTCAAGAGTCAAATTTTATTGAACCGAAGCAGGCTTATAAGGCCAACCTTAGATAGGGGCGGGGCGAGGGAGGAGCACAGTGTAGAATCCTTTTTACTCAGGGAGGGGTAGGTTGGAAAAGCACATTGTAGAGCCTCTCAACTCAGGGAGGGGCAGGGTGGAAGTTACAAAATCTTCTTGGCCCGGGGCCTGGAACACTTTGCAGTTATTTTGGGAAGTCATGGTACAGTTAGCACATTTCTGCAACTGTCAAGCAGGATGTTGGTCAACCAGGTGCAGCAGGGTGGGGGGAATGAGAAAAGGTCAGAAGTTTCTCAGGGCTTGTCTCCAACAAAGAGTCTATGTCAGAACATCAAGTTCTGGTTCACCAAACTGTGACAAATAGTAAAGCTTTATTAATATCTTTGGTCATGGCATGACAAAGGTCCATTGTAGACTTTCCTAGGTGAAGGTGAATTGTACTGGATCCATAAATAAAGTTAACAACCCAAAGTCCTACTCATTCAGTCCATCAAGGACACAGTTGCATGGGTCAAGTCACCTTATTCAATTGTCAGTAATCCCCAATCATTCTCTAGTTTGGCTTTTACGTAGACCATACAAGGACATTGCATGTTGCCTATATCATACCATTATGAGGAATAGGCAAATGGTTCTGGAAGGCAAAATTCACAATTCTGCAATACTTGGGAATTGGAGTTGAAGGTGGTCTTTTAAGATTATATTGACAGTCCTCATTCTCATTTTTAATTTAGTAGTGGTTGCTTGGAGGTATACCAGACCTCAAAGAATGTTTATCCCTAGATATAAACAGCAATGGGAAAATATACACTGTATACAGCCAGGGACCAAAAGGTCAATATGCAAAGTCACTGTCTCTTCTTTGATCTTAATCCTGTGGCTGGCTGCCATATGTATGCTGCTTCCCAAGGAAAGGAACCTAAGGTTCCCATGAACTAATATATGAGTCAACTGCAATTGCAACAAGGGCTAACATCCTGAGTACATTCCTGAGGAAACATAAATGATGAGCTCAAGGTGAGACTGCCAGTCTTCTGAGTCCCTGGATAATTTGGCCCCATCCCTTGGATATAGTCACCCATGGAGTGAGTCCTTTATGCTGAAGTTGAAAGTACTTGTTTTCATTTCCAAAGTTCTGAGCATATCTGGTCTGTACCTTAGGGTGGGCAGGTAGCACTAGTACCCGTGGGATTTTTAGCCACCAAGTATTTAGCTCCCACACTCAAGCTCTTTTTTAATAACAGAGAGAAACTTTTACCACTAGGAATCCTGTCATATCTCTCTTTCTTTCTCTCAAGTAAGTATAGGAGTTTCATTTACTCAAAGTTTCTGAAATTCTTCATCTTTGAGCTATATCAGACATGTATAGCACTAACACATACAAATATTTAAAAAGAAGTTAATAATTCTTGAAGCTGAAGACCTGACACATGGTTAAGAGCATTAGTAGCTTTTCCAAAAGACCTAGTTTAAATTCCCAGCACCCACATGGCAGCTTGTAGACATCTGTAACTCTAGTCTCAGAGGATACAAAGTTTTATTAAAAAAAAAAAAAAAGAAAGCAAGAAAAGGGATCATGAAACATCTTGTTCCATTTCAAGCCTTCCATTTCTCCATCAATATTTAAATATTCTAAAGAAAATACTTTATGGAACACATTGTCTTCGAAATATTATGTTTATTGTTTTCTTGGCCACAAGTCTTCTCAATCATTACAGTCTCTAGTTCTTTAAATTATTCTGTTTCTGTTCTCCTATATAAGCTGAAGTTCCTGCTATAAAGGTCACCTTGAGGAACTGAATCACCATTTCTGCCCCTTCTGATCACCTCATTGTAATTTAAATTACATAAGGAAGAACATCATTTTAATCCAATTTACAGCTACCTCACTGACTGCCTGATTACCATTTATAAAGCAACTAATAAACTTTTTTCCTCAGTGATTAAAGTGTCAGAAATAAACAGGTTTCAAAAAGCTTTACTTCATATAAGATCCAAATTAACTTTTCAGAGGGGATTTCTTGCTTCTCTTAGGAATTCATAAAAGTTCTTTACTGAAAGAAACATTTCTTTTATGTACTTCATGGACTTCTTACATAGATAATAATTTCATGGTTGTTGGAGAGACTGTCTTATTCTTTTTCTTTTTTTAACTATTGATTATTGTGAATTTAGCATCATGTGCCTCAATACCACTCTTCTCCCAGTCCTCTTGATTCAGCCCTCTACCCTTGAACTCCTCCCCAAAAGAAAATAAAATGAGATAGAATTAAAAGAAAAAAAATCATCTTGCCATGGAAGCTGTAGAGTGTCACCATCACTGAGTCTCCAGTTCTACTTTTCTCCATAGTATATTAACCTCTTAGCTTCACCTTCTCTTCTATTTTTCCAGCACATACTCCATCATTCCCATCTCTCCAGTACACATTCATTTGTCATATTGGTGCCTGCAGCACTGCTTGGGTGTCTTTCTTCTGGCCTCTTCAGGCTGCCATGGCCTGAATGTCTTTTTTGGATACATTGCCTGATGGGACCCAAAGTTCATTTTCTTAAAAGTCATGACATGCCTAAAACACTCTATGTGTTTTTGCCTCTCAAGTGCTGGGACTGCATAGAGAAGCTACCACACTTGGCTTGGTAATGATTTTTTAAGCAGAAGAATGACAGAAACCCCAGCTTGTGGCAAAGGCATTCACTAGTTAGCATGTTTGTCTTCCCTGTTCAAAAGTATATACTGCATTATAAACTATTATCTTTTATTTTATTTTATTTTATTTTATTTTACTAGGAACTTGATCAGGCAAATACATCCCAATAATTAACTTGCTAGCTGGCTTTGTCAAGTTTACTTTCCTTCAAATATTTTGAATACTTTTCTATCTTCTATAGTACTAAGATCCAAAATCCACAAAAATATCAGTAACTTTTTTTTTTCTGTACACTTTTACTGATAAGTAGAGTGTTCATAAGTACACTACTATTTAATAGAACAAAGCTATGCTTTTGCAAATGTTAGTGAACATTCTATATAAATTTCAAGAAAATACCTGTTTTCCTAAATTTAAAAATAAATATATTGGTAGTAGATATGATTGGACATGTAAGTTATTTCATTAAAAACAGGAGATTAAGGGATTTGATTTTTATACACTGTGCTTTGATCTGTACTTTACAAAGATCAATTATGAGTTAAAGCAATTCTATAACATGCCAATCATGCAACCTGTTGTTTTCTTGTGCCATAATGCCTTTGTGTTTTCACTGTGGAGCACAATCAAATGTATCATAACTCAACAAAGCATGGTCCTGAGCAAAAGAAATGGCCTATTTGGGACTTGAAGCCCTAAATATCTCACTTCAAATGGCCACTTTCATTGTAACTAATAGAGACAGAAAACCAATTCATCCACATTCAGCTGCAATCTAAAGTAATTAGTGATTCGATCCTGGATAAATATGTTTCTGTGATGACAAAAACTTATAAAGTACGCAAACCTTGGTCTACCAACCATATGATACAAGTGAAGAATCTTAGTGTTCTGTGTCATATTACAGAGAATTAGCAAAGTTGGAATCATGACCTTCTACAATTAGCATGATGTTTTAGAGCTAAAGTCAAAGTTATTTTTAAAGTTTTTTTGCTCTATTATTATTATGAATTATAAAGTCAAACTGCTTAAGGCATTAGAGCAAACAACAATTGAAATTTATTCTGGCACATGAAACACAGAAGTTTGAGCTAAGCTAAAACATTCTAAGCAAATGAGGTCCAACTGAGAATAATAAGAAAAAGGTTGTATCTGTGACTCCTGGTACTTGAGTGCATGGTTTTAGAAAAGTGAAGTATTAGATTTTTTCAGAAACATTAACAACCACAAAAAAAAAAAAAAAAATGAGGTTTTAACTTTTTCTGTGTGTGGCAAAATAGGGTCCCCCTAACATTTTTTTTTCCCAATTTAATTTTCAGCCTTCCCTCCTACTCCATATCCATTCATTTCTGTCACCAGCTGACCCTTAGAAATACGTTCTACTAGGGACCCTCAGTGGTCACACTGGACTGTGGTGGGACATAGGTAAGTCTCACTCGACACACATAAAAGAAACTTCTTCTTGCATTACATGGAACTAACACAGGGACCTGCATTGGACAATGTCCAACAACTTAGAGTCTAGGTCCTAAATGGGACATATGAATCAAAATCTTCTCCTCAGGGCTCAGGGATCTACGCAAAGGAGAGGACAGAAACATTATAAGAGCCAGGTGTGATGGATAGCACCTAGGAAACAGTGTCTTTCAGACACATGATCTCACACAGACTGTTGCAACATGCACCCGGCCTGCACAATATGAAGCCAGCTGGAGTACTTGTAATGAAATGGGTTAAGTGCACATAATGTCCTACCCATTACAAAGAAACTGCTTGAAAATGGTTTTCTTCAAAGATGTCTCACTGGGTACCAGTCATACTCCAGGAAAGGCCTCAGACCTACAGTTGTTGGTCCACCCAAGTGAACCCCATGTTTGTTTGTTTCATTTTGTTTTCTTTGAGCATGTTTTTTCACTAAGGAGCTTTATTTGCTTTGATTTTCATTTTTATGGGTATTTTTTGTTTGTTCATTTGGAGTGAGAAAGAACATAATACTGGATGGGGAGGGAAGTGGAAAGGAACATCTAAGGGAGAAAAAATATCAAAATAAATTGTGTGAAAATATTTAATTAAATATAAATTATACGAATGTATGGATTTTCAAAGAACCGATAACTATATTATTTTAAAATGGAATTTTAAAGGAGAAATTCACTGGATCACTTAGTATCATTTGACTACCTGTACAGTTAAAGAAGACAGATTCTGATGAAATTTTGAAGCCTTTTACTCAATCTTCATCTTTATTTGTAGAGTGTCATATTGTTAAAGTGTCATATTGTTGTTAGTTAAGTAACAATTAGTTAATTAATTGAAAATTAGTTCCTTATTGATAAGTAAGAAAATAGAATGACTACAGCGTAATACCCATGAAATGAATCTGACAGAATTATAATATTTTGAAAATTTTCTTTTGTTTTGTTCTGGGGTTTTTAGTTGTTTTTTAGCCTGGCTTTTCCCCCTTTTCCTCTCTCACACACTTGTTTGTTTGTTTTTTAAACATAATATTTTTATTGATTCCTTGGAAATTTCACATCGTATGTCCTGATCACATTCCCTTCCCACTTCCCACTCCTTCCCTGCCCTACCCTCCCTGCCTCCTTGTGACTTTTGACCGAAAAAACACAACAAACCAACCAACCAAAAGAAATCACAAAAGCCACGTCTAATTAGTGTCGTTTATATACTCACTGGAGTATGGTCAAATTCATATGTGACCTGCACCTTAAACAGAACTGAGTTCTTCCATTCCAGAATCGTTGCAGGAAGATATCAATTGTGGAGATCTACTGTTGCATTCTCACCATACTTTTTAAAGAGTTTTCTTTGATAGTTTCCTGTTTAGGCCTTCACTGGAGGTGTTGGGATAAGGGATAGGAATCGTCAAAGAAGCCTTCCATGTCCCTCTTTCTCAATCGTGCAACTGTCGTCATACATATCACTTCCAAAGTGGCTTCCTTGCTTTTTACAGTTAGCGGGAGCAGAGATGGTGGGCTTGCACATAGTTTCTGGCCACAGCTCCGACCATAAACATGGCCCCTAGCTGCAATAGGACCACTGATTAACATGTGGCCCTAAGCTGCATCTCTGAGCCCTGTGGTTCTTCCAGGAAGTGAACTTTGCTACTTCTTGGGCCTCTGTTATGGGCCAAAGCTAGGGTAATCTCACAGCAAAGTGGAGTTTGGGGATGAAGTCTGCATCTGCACAGCCTCTAGGTTGCTGTACATCACACTGCTGACACCACTATGCAACTACATGTTCCACCATCGACCTCAGCTGTCCTTCACACTGGTGTATCACCCTCCTTAAACTCTGCTCATCTCTTCCATGTTTTCTGCCACTCGGTCAGAGATTATTTTCTCCTAGTGTTGCCCCACTGGCTTAGGCAACTTCTGCAGTTACCTGTACTGGCAGGAGACTAGGCAGGTCAGTGTGCACGCCTATGCAAGTACAAGTGTGTAGAAACTGGATGACCACCTCTAATTTCATCCTAAAGAATTACCTCAACCTCCCTTGACACAAGGCCTCACATTGTTCTGGAGCCCAACGATTTGGCTGTGCTAGTTGGCTTATGTGCCCTAAGGATCATCTTTTCTTCCTTCCTTCCTTCCTTCCTTTCTTTTCTCTTTCTTTCTTTCTTTCTTTCTTTCTTTCTTTCTTTCTTTCTTTCTTTCTCTTTCTTTCTTTCTCTCTCTCTCTCTCTTTCTTTCTTTCTTTCTTTTCTTCTTCCTTTCTTCCTTTTCTCCTTTCTTTGTCTTTCTTTTCTTAGGTGGCACACATCTAAGGCAGGTGTTTCACTATGAGTTCAAGGACAGCCTGGCCTACATAGAGAGCACCAGACTAGCCCAAAGCTGCATAATGAAACTGTCTCAAAAAACAAACAAACAAACAAAAAAAAAAAAACAATAAAGGCTTATGGGTGGATACAAAGTGAATAAAGTGTAATTAATAAAAAATAAAAATAATAAAATAAATAAAAACAATAAAAAGAAAAAAATAAATGGAAATTTTTACTTGGTCTTATAAGAATGTTTTGTAGTCAGAAATAAAATGTAATTAGAGTGTTCTCAAACTTTTCAAAATGATGGTGCAGTTTTAAAGTTAATATAGCTAAGTTATTGCTACTTCGAAAAAGGATAGAATTCTGTAGCCAATTAACCTTTTGCATTATGTTCATCCATGCAGTAAAGGACAATTTGCTTTCCTTAAATTTTATTAGTTCATCTGTAACAGCATTCAAAACACTTATTTCTTTATGTTGCATTTAGACTTGGATGACAACAGGGAACAAACCTGAGTACACAGTACAGAACTGTCAGTGAGGAGGCTTGGGATAAGTCAGGAAATGACTGAGAAGTATGAATCTTCATTGTAGAGAATAATGAGGACACCAAATAATGGAAGCCCAAGGCACTGAATTGCAAAGATTGTTTGATAAGTGCTTTAAAATAAGATAGTAAACAAGTCCAGGTTGTACCATGTCCAATCCACAGAAACTGTTGATGGTTTTGAATACTAGGCTTACACAGAGAAATTCTGTTTCAAGAAATATGACCAAAAAATAAAACAAACAAATCTTCTGAAAAAAAAAAAAACTATTAGTGTTGGTTAAAATACATAAACTTGAGTCATTCAGAATGCTTTGCTTACCAGAGAAGATCTGAAATCAATAATCAGAAACCATACAACAAAGCAAAAGCAAAAAGCCATACAGAGAGACTGACCTTGAGGTCAGTTTGCCCTAGGGTTTCATTCAAATTTCAGTGACAATAAACTTCTTACTGATGAAATAAAGGAGAGAGACAGGCTGAGGGTGTAGCTTAACAGAAGACTGTATATAAATCTGTGGCAACAGAAAGTAAACAAAAAAATACACCCAGGGAAGATTACAATCCTTGCCCAGAATGGAGTGGGAAAAAGAAATAGTTCAAAAACAAACATGTAATCTGAACACAGACATTGAGTTCAGGAGGAATTTATTTTTTTCCTTATGTAGTTTGAAAATCCTGCAAACAAAAAGTGAAAAGAAAACTGGGGTTTCCATGCCTTCCAACATTTGGGTGCTTGAAGAGAGAGCTTTGTGGAGGATGACTGCCCCAACCATTTATGAGACCTGTCAATGACCAAGGGATGTGCTATGACAGAAACAAACAAGGCCACATGTCAGACACTCCAAAGGTAAGAAAATTGGAAAGTATGCTTAAAACATTTCTGTAAATCATTAAAAATTGAGTTTCTTTTTTTTTGTTTGTTTTTATTCCTCCAAACATGTATTTCATTTGTTCAATTTTTTTCTTTTAATATTATTCATTACAATTCATACTGTTTATATCCCAGCTGTAGCCCCATCCCCCTTCCCCTTCCAACCCACCCTCCCTCCCTCTTCTTCTCCTATGCACCTCCCCATTCCAATGATAGGGTAGGTCCTCCTCTCCTTCCCTCTGACCCTAGTCTATTAGATCTCATCAGGACTGGCTTCTTTTTCTTCCTATGTGGATTGGTAAGGCTGCTCCCCCTTCAGGTGCATGTGATCAAAAAGCCAGCCCATGAGTTCATGTCAGAGACAGTCCCTGATCTTATTACTGGGGAACCCTCTTGAACACTGAGCTGCCATGGACTACATGTGTGCAGTGGTTCTAAATTATCTCCACACATGGTCCTTGTTTGTAGTATCAGGCCCAGTAAAGACCCCTGTGCCCAGGTTTTTTGGTTCTATTGCTCTCTTCGTGGAGCTCCTGTTCCCTCCAGGTCTTTATATCTCCCCATTCTTTCATAAGATTCCCTGCACTCTGAAAAAAGTTTGGCTGTGAATCTCAGCATAGGTTCTGATACCCTGCTGGGTAGAGCCTTTCGGAGGCCCTCTGTGATAGGCTCCTGCCCTATTCCCTGTTTTCTCCCTCTTCTGATGTCCATCTTGTTTGCCTTTCTGAATGAAGACTGAGCATCTTACCAGGGTCCTCCTTCTTTATTAACTTCCTTAGGTGTATAGATTTTAGTATGTTTATCCTATATTATATGTTTAATATGCACTTATAAGTGAGTATATACCATGTGTGTCTTTCTGCTTCTGGGATACCTTACTCAGAGTGATCTTTTCTAGATCCCACCATTTGCCTGCAAATTTCATGATTTCTTTGTTTTTAATTGCTGATTAGTATTCCATTGTGTGAATGTACTACAATTTTTGTATCCATTCCTCAACTGAGGGACATATGGGTTCTTTCTGGCTTCTGGCTATTACAAATAAAGCTGCTACAAACATGGTTGAGCAAATGTCCTTGTTGTGTACTTGAGTATCTTTTGGATATTTGCCTAAGAGTGGTAGAGCTGGATCTTGAGGTAGCACTATTCCTAATTTTATGAGAAAGTGCCAGAATGATTTCCAGAGTGGCTGTACAAGTTTACATTCCCACCAGCAGTGGAGGAGGGTTCTTCTTTTTCCACATCCTCTCCAGCATGTATTGTCACTTGAGTTTTTGATCTTAGCCATTCTGATAGCTGTAAGGTGAAATCTTCAGGGTCATTTTGATTTACATTTCCCTGGTGGCTAAGGATGTCAAGCATTTTTTAAGTGTTTCTCTGCCATTCCATGTTCCTCTATTGAGAACAGGAAACAACCTTGGAACCTGCCACAGAGGGCCTCTGAAAGCCTCTGCAGTATAGACTGTCAAAGCAGATGCTGAGCCTGATGGCCAACTGATGGGCAGAGTGAATGGAATTTTATGTAAGAAGTGGGAAATAGTAAGAGCTGGAGGGGATGGGAAGTCCACTAGGAGAGCAACAGAACAAGAAAATTTGAACACAGGGAACTTCCCAGAGACTCATACTCCAACCAAGGACTATTGGTAGAGATAACCTAGAACCCCTGCACAGATGTAGCCCATGGCAGGTCAGTGTCCAAGTGGGTTACATAGTAATGGGAAGAGAGACTGCCTCTGACATAATCTGATTGGCCTGCTCGTTGATCACCTCCCCCTGAGGGGGGAGCAGCCTTATCAGGCCACAGTAGAGGACAATGCAGCCACTTTTGATGAGAACTGATAGACTAAGATCAGAAAGGAGAGGAGAACCTCCCCTATCAGTGGACTTGGGGAGTGGCATGCATGCAGAAAGGGGAGGGAGGGTGGGATCAGGATGGGAGGAGGGAGGGGCTTATGGGGGGATACAAAATGAATAAAGTGTAATTAATAAAAACAAAAAAAAACTTAATTTAAAAAAAGAGAATTCTCTGCTTAGCTCTGTACCCCATTTTTTCATTGGATTACTTGATTTGTTGCTGTTTAACTTCTTATGTTCTCTATATGTATTCTGGATATTAGCCCTCTTTCAGATACAGGGTTGGTGAAGATCCTTTCCCAATCTGTAGATTGTCTTTTTGTTCTGATGACAGTGTCCCTTGCTTTACAGAAGATTTTCAGTTTCATGAGATCCCATTTATTGATTCTTGGTCTTAGAGCCTGTGTTGTTGGTGTTCTGTTCAGGAAGTTGTCTTCTAGGCCAATGAGTTCAAGGCTTTTCCCCAATTTTTTTTTCTAACAGGTTTAGTGTCTGGTGTTATGTTGAGGTCTTTGATCCACTTTGATTTTAGTTTGGTGCAGGGTGATAAGTTTGGGTCTATTTGCAGTTTTCTACATGCAGATATCCAGTTAGATCAACACCATTTCTTGAAGATGCTATCTTTTTTTCCATTGTGTGGTTTTGTCAAAAATCAGGTGTCCATAAGTGTGCGGGTTTATTTATGGGACTTCAATTCGATTCCATTGATCCACCATTCTGTTTCTATGGGAGTAGCATGCAGTTTCTATTATTGTTGTTCTACAGTACAGCTTGAGATCAGGGATGGAGATACTTCCAGAAGATCTTTAATTGTAGAAGATTGTTTTGGCTAGTCTTGTTTTCTTGTTATTCCATATGAAGTTGAGATTTTTTTTTTAATTTCAAGGTCTGTAAAGAATTGTCTTGGTAATTTGATGGGAATTGCATTGAATCTGTAGAGTGCTAATGGTAAAATGGCCATTTTTACTTTGTTAATTCTGCCAAGCCATGAGCATGTCAGATCTTTCCATCTTCTTATATCTATTTTTATTTCTTCAGAGGTTGAAAGTTTTTTTCATACAGGTCTTTGACTTGCTTCGTTAGAGTTACACCAAGGTACTTTATGTCCTTTGTGGCTATTGAGAAGGGTGAGGTTGATTTTGTATCCAGCTTCTTGGCGGAAGGTGTTTATCAGGTATAAGAGTTCCCTGTTAGAATTGTTTGGGTCACTTATGTATACTATCATGTTATCGCAAATAGTGATACTTCTTCCTTTCAAACTGAATCCTCTTCATTTCCTTTAGTTGTCTTATTGCTCTAGCAAGGACTTCAAGTTCTATGCTAAAGAGGTATGGAGAAGAGTGGGCAGCCTTGCCTTGTCCCTGATTTCAGTGAGATTGATTTAAGTTTCCCTCCATTTAGTTTGATGTTGGCTATAGGCTTGCTGTATATTGCCTTTACTATTTTTAGGTAAGTGCCTTCTATCCCTGATCTCTTCAGGACTTTAAACATAAATGAATGTTGGATTTTATCAAATGCTTTTTCAGCATCTAAGGAGATTATCATGTGATCTTTTTAGTTCAGTTTGTTTATATGGTGGATTACATTGATGGATTTCCATATACTGAAACACCCCTGCCTACCGTGGATGAAGCCTACTTGGTCATAATGAATGATCTCTTTGATGTGTACTTGGATTCAGTTTGCGAGCTTTAATTGAGTATTTTTGCATCAATGTTCATAAGAGAGATTGGTCTGAAATTCTCTTTCTTTGTTGGTCTTTGTGCGGTTTAGGTACCAAGGTGACTGTGGCTTCATAGAGTGAGTTTGGTAATGTTTCTTCTTTTTCTATTTTGTGGACTAGTTTGAAGAGTATTGGTATTAGGTCTTCCTTGAAAGTCTAGTAGAATTATGGGCTGAAACCATCTAGCCCTGTGCTTTTTCTGAGTGGGAGACTTTGATGACAGTTTCTAATTCCTTTGGGGATATAGGACTATTTAATTGATTTATCTTGTCTTGATTCAGCTTTGGCAAGTGGAACGGATAAATAAAATTGTCCATTTCATTTAGATTTTAAAATTTTGTGGCCTTTCATGTTTGGATGAAAGGTTTTGTTGATTTCCTTTACCTGTCTTACTGTATTCTCCTATTTTTCCTTCAATTCTATCAGCTGTTTGTTTGAACAATCCTTTGTTTCTATTATTTCTTTCAGTGATTTAATTATTTCCTCTCTAAAGTCCACAAACTGTTTGGCTGCATCTTCCCATATTTCTTTACAGATTGCTATAATCTGTCTTTATCTTCCTGTATTTCTTTATGGACGACCATAATCTTTTTTACTTTATCTTATTTTAATTCTTTGTGCACTTTATTTGTTTCCTCTATTATCCTCTTCCTAAGCATAGATGTAAGGTCATGTTCTTGAATTTCAATTATGCTGTGGAGTCCAGGGTTTCTTGTCCCTGTATATTTGGTTTCTGGAGATGCCATATTGTTCTACCTTTTCTTGGTTGAGCTTTTACACTGACCTCTACCCATTGGATTACCTTAGGTGTTGGCTGTTAGTTTCTGGTGCTTCCTAGAGTCTTGGGTTAGGGAGAATCCCCTTGGCAGGAAGATAATTTTTCCTAAAGGAGGCCTCCTCAACTTTTTGGGTATGGTCACTGAATGGCCAGTATTTCTCAGGAATTGCCACAGCTCACCTCAGGCATATAGACATGAATGGTAACTGTGGTCTTTGTTAGTCATGGGGCCTCTCCTCTCACCCATAGAAGTCCTGGAGACAGCTGCCCTGATGCTGGGTTTCTTGCTCTGAATTTAGTGAGCCGCTGCTGTTGTTCTTAGACTGTTTTGCAGGTATAACCCTCTTGCAGAATGGAGCCCTGCTTTCTGGTCAGCTGAGTTATGGATAACTGTTTGTCCCTTGGAGCAGTATCTGGGTGTTGATTTCAGGGATCCCAGGCTTCTGTAGGTGGGAGGTTGGAGCTCTGTGTCCCAGTACCCAAGTGGTAATCAGTGGCTGGTGAGCACAGCTCTCATGCATGCAGCAGGAGAGCCTGGAGCCTACAGGAACCCATAAACTTTTCTGGAGCTAGATGTCCTGAGGCTGGACCTGATGCTTACTGCCTACCATGGGGTTTCCTCCCAACAAGGAGACTCTGTCTGTGGTGTTTTGGGTTCAGAGTTTCTTCTGGAGTGGAGCATAGAGCATGCAAGTGAGTGTTGGCTCCAAGCTGGGAACTGGACACCTGCAGGAACCCAGGAACTTTTCCTAAGAACTTTTCCATAAAGGGTTGCAGGGGTAGGGGGAGGGGGTGAGGAGGGGGTGGTTCAGCTGAGAGCTTTAAGCTCGGACTTACTGATTCCCTAGCTGTGGGGTTTTCTCCCGACAGAGAAACTCAGTCTCTGGTGTCCCAGGGCCCACAGTTCTGTCTGGGATGGTGAGTCATGTTTGCAGCAGGTCTCTGGGCTGGTGGCTGTGCTCCTGCTGGTCCCTGGGACCTTCTCCAGGAATTGACTGGGTAACCTGAGGTCCGTCCAGATTGATTCCCACACCATGGGATTTCCTCTCACCTGTGAATCACAATTGCTGGTATTTTGGGGCCCAGAGTTCAGTCTCCTGGTCACTGTGCAACACTGCTTTCCTGCTCCTCAGGCACAGTGTCCTTCAGGCACTGCCATCTCTTATCTTCTCAAAAATTTAGTTTCTATTAAAACAAACAAATAAACAACTAGAGGTGGCTCCAACACAGAGGATAAAAAATAGTTCCCTTTCAACAATGACAATTAACTTTTCTTGTCACATTTTAATAATGGTAACCAAATTTATGAAATAGGTGAAAAATATCTTAATCTCAGAAAACATAATCATCAATCATAAAGCATGTGTCAGGTATTTTTTTTTTAATGTTTAACAGAGCGATTCAAACAAATATATTTAAAACCAACACTAATAATTATTTTTAGATGATTTGTTCATGTTATTTTTTGGTTATCTTGCAGAAAGCAGAATTTTTCTCTTGATCTTTTCCTATGTAAGCCTAGTGCAAGAAGAATCAATAGCATTACAGATTTTTTGTTATTTTTTAATTAATTAATTATTACCATTTATTCCTTTGTGTCCCCACTGCAGCACCTCCCTCATTTCCTCCCAGTCCCACCTACCCTCCCTCTCCTCCCCCTATGCCCCTTCCCTAGTCCACTGATAGGAAAGGGCCTCCTCCCCATTTACCTGACACCAGCATATTTGGTATCATCATCTTTCTCTATGGCCTGGCAAGGCTGTACCCCCCAGGGGGAGATGATCAAAGAACTCGACACTGATTTCATGTCAGAGACAGCCCCTGTACCCCTTACTAGGAAAGCCACTTAGAAAGTGAGCAGCCTATGAGCTTCTTCTGAGCAAGGGTTTTAGGTCCTCTCCATGTGTGGTCCTCGGTGGCAGTATCATTCTGTGTAGGTTCCCCAGGCCCAGATATTTTTACTTTGTTGTTCTCCTTGTGGACCTCCTATCCCCTCCAGATCTTTCTATGTCCCTCTACTTCCATAAGTTTTCCTTCACTCTGCCCAAAGTTTGCATACAAATCTCAGTATCTCCTTCCATACCCTGATGGGTACAGTCCTTCAGAGGTCCCCTGTGGAAGGTTTCTACCTGTTCTCTTTCTTCTTGTCCTACTGGTATCTATACTGTTTGTCCTTCTGAGTGAGGTTTCAGCCACTTCCCTAGGGTCCTCCTTGTTGTTTAGCTTATTTAAGACTATAGATTTTAGTATGTTTATCCTATATTATGTGGCTAATACCCACTTATAAATTAGTATATACCATATGTGTATTTCTGTTTCTAGGTTACCTAACTCAAGATGATCCTTTCTAGTTCCCACCATTTGCCTGCAAATTTGATGATTTCCTTGTTTTAAATTGCTGAGTAATATTATATTGGGTAAATTTACCACAATTTCTGTATCCATTGTTCAGTTAAGGGACATCTGGGGTGTTTCCAGATTATGAGTGTTATGAATAATACTGCTATGAACATAGTTGAACAAATATTCTGATTGTATGATTCAGCATCTTTCAGAAATGTGACCAGGCGTGGAACAGCTGGATCTGGAGGTAGTGTTATTCCCAATTTTCTGAGTAAGCACCAGATTGATTTCCAAGATAGTTGTACATGTTTACATTTCTACCAGCAATAGAGGAGGGTTCTCCTTTCTCTACATCCTCTCCAGCAGGTGTTATCACTTGAGTTATTGATCTTAGCCATTCTGATGGGTGTAATACGAAATCTCAGAGTCATTTTGATTTGCATTTTTCTGATGACTAAAGCCGTTAAACATTTCTTTAAGTGTTCACATATTCGGATATTTCTTCAGTTCTTTACATATTCTGGAAATTAGCCTTCTGTCAGATGTTGGGTTGGTGAACAACTTTTCCCAATCTGTAGGCTGTCATTTTGGTCTGATAACAGTGTCCTTTGCTTAATAGAAGCTTTTCAGTTTCATGAGATCCCATTTCCCATGTTGATCCCATCTTGATCTTAGAGCCTATATTTTTGGTGTTCTGTTCAAGAAGTTGTCTCCTGTGCCAATGTGATCAAATTTCTTTCCCATTTTTTTCTTCTAACAGATTTAGTGTGTCTAGTTTTATATTGACGTGTTTGATCCACTTGGACTTTACTTTTGTGTAGGGTAATAAATATAGGTCTATTTGCATTTTTTCTACATGTAGACTTCCAGTTAGACCAGCACCATTTGTTGAAGATGTTATTTTTTTCCATTGTATGGTTTTGTCTTCTTTGTGGGTTTATTTGTGTGCCTTTGGTTCAATTCCAGTGAGCGACCAGTCTGTTTCTATGCCAGGGCCATAACATTTTTATGAGTGTTGCTATATATTACAGCTTGAGGTCAGGGATGGAGATACCTCCAGATAATCTTTCATTGTAAATGATTATTTTAGCTAATCTGGGTTTTTTTTTCCATATTAAATTGAGAATTGTTCTTACACTGTCCAAATCAACAAAATCAGAAGTGAAAAGAGGGTCAAAAGAATAAACACTGAGAAAATCAAAAGAATTATTAGGTCCTAATTCAAACGCCTACATGAAAATAAAATTTGAAAATGCAAATGAAATAGACAATTTTCTTGATATATTCCAGTTACCAAAACTGAATCAAGATCAGGTAAATAAGTCAAATAGTCTTATATTCCCTAAGGAAATCAGGGTATCATCAAAATTCTCCCATCCAAAAAAAAGTCTCCCATCCAAAAAAAGTCTCCCATCCAAAATAATCTGAGGGCTGAGTGTTTCAGTGCAGAATTCTAGCAGACCTTCAAAGAAAAGCTAACACCAATGCTCTTCAAACTATTCCACAAAATCAAAACAGAAGGAACAGCACCAACCTCATTCTATGGGGCCACCGTCACCTTGATATGTAAACTGCACAAAGACCTAACAAAGAAAGAGAACTTCAGACCAATCTTGGTTATGAACATTGATGCAAAAATACTCAATAAAATACTCAAAACCTGCATCCAAGAACACAACAAAGATATCATCCACCACAACCAAGTAAGCTTCATTCCAGGCACGCAGGGGTGGTTCAGCATATGAAATTCCATCAATATAATCCACCATATAAACAAACTGAGAGAAAACAAAACACATGATCATCTCCTAGATGCTAAAGAAGCATTTGACAAAATTCAACAATGGTTCATATTTAAAATTTTCTAGAGATCAGGGATACAAGGCATATATGTAAACATAGTAAAAGTAATATACAGCAATCCTACAGTGAACATCAAACTAAATGGAGAGAAACTTAAATCAATCTCACTGAAATCAGGGACAAGGCAAGGCAGTCTACTCTCTTCTTATCTCTTCAACATAGTTCTTGAAGTCCTAAGTAAAGCACTAAGAAGTCACAGTATCACTATTTGCAGATGCTATTATAGTATACGTGAGCAACTCCATAAATTCTACCAGAGAATTCCTTTAACTCCTTTAACAGAGTGGCTGGATACAAAATTAATTAAAAAAAAAATCTGAAGTCCTCCAGTATACAAAAGACAAACATGCTGAGAAAGAAATAAGGAAATGATACCCTTCAGAGTAGCCACAAATAACATAAAGTACTTTAGTGTGACTCTACCTAAGCAACTGAAACACATGTATGAAAAAAAAAAAAAAAACCTTCAAGTCTCTGAAGAAAGAAATTAAAAATATCAGAAGACGGAAAGATCTCCCAAGCTTATGGATCAGTAAGATTAACATAGTGAAAATGGCTACCCTATCAAAAGCAATCTACAGATTCGATACAATTCCAATCAAAATACCAACACAAGTTTTTACAAATATTTTTAAAAAGCAAAAATTACAACAAATTTTAAGTATATAATAAGAAGAAAATTTTATTAGAGAGATGAGAAATAGGATATCTCTAGAAAGAAAAACAGCATACAATTCTACAGGTAACATGCAGGATGGAAGGATCAGTACAGATTCTGTTAACAACATGAGTATCGTTAGAAAGCAGTTACTGATAACTTTAGTATTAATATGAAACTCATAGAGTTACAACACTAAACAAGTTAAAATGTAAATATTAGGAGTGTATGAAGGTATATATATTACCTATAGGGGATAACTATAAATTAAAGTGCACTAGTGACTATGTTGGTTTGGAATTTAAACCAAAATAACATGTGATTAACTTTGTATTCGACTAATTATATAACTATGTAACTTAAAAATGTGAAGCAAATCAATGAAATAAAAATGTATTGAATGAATAATAATAGAACAGGAATATCTACAAAATGATGGAATAAGATATATTAAGAACTGTGAGGAAAATATTGTCTCATTATTATAACTCATCTAAAAATCATTCTATAAATGTTTCCTGAAAGCTGTTTGTGCTTAAGATTTCCAGGCACCTTGAGAAACATTAAGGACACATCAACGGTTGATTGACAGTCCTTGTTCTAAAGATATTTACGAAGACAATTCCTCAATTATGGCCTTGGCTGCCTTTGTAAAGATTTTTAATATATTCCTAGTAAAAGAGGGCTATAAGAAAAATACAGATAATAACATAAGTGAGTTTGTATATTAGGAGCACAGTCAGATTAAGTATCATAAATAAAAAACAGAGTTAGTAGAACTGGGAAGCATTGTACCTATCTATGGAAAAAGAGCTGATTGCCCATGTGTTATTGCAGTGAATACTAAAAGAAATAGACAAAGAGCAGGACAGATAACTTGGTCAGTAAAACACCTGATATGCACTCATGAGGTCCTGAGTTTGATCCTCAGAATCATGTAAAATGCCACGTATGATGGCATATGTCTATAATCCTAAAGATTGGGAGGAAAATACAGATGTATCCCTGGAGCTTATTAGCTACTTTAGCAAACTTTTGAGCTCCAAGATCAGTGAAAAACTCTTTCAAAATAAGAGTCAGACCCCAGTAGAAGAAAACACCCAGTTCTCACTTCTGGCCTTGAGGGATGTGCATACACATGTATACACAACCATAACACATGTTCATACACAGAGACATGTAATTACATATACACTATATACTTATAGATAAAAGAGAAAAAAAGTAAATTTAAATGTGTGAATTTTTTTGAGAGGGAGTAACAAAATTCTTTATTTGAAGAAATGGTCCAAATTAAAGAACTTAAGCACATGTTTTGGTGTGACTTACAGAAAATATAAAGGCAGACAGACATGTATGCACTGTCTCAATGACCAGTGAATGCACATGCTTTGGAGAAGTCACCTTAGCTCTCACTGTGCCCTAGAGTGTGCTTGTCGAAGAGATATTCTGCCAAGCCAGATTGGGACCCCCCCAATCTTGTTCAAGTTGGTCATGTGGTCACCCAGTTCTTTGATGGATTTCACCTGCTTGTTTAGGAATGTGTCTCAATGAATCAAATAAACAGGGTCATTTTTGTCAGTAGCCAGTTTGTGAAGTTCCAGTAGTGACTGATTTACACTCTTTTCCAAATGCAGTGCACACTCCAATGCTTTCAGTCCATTTTTGCAGCTATAATGGTCTGGTTTGTTGATATTCTGCAGGAAGATCTGGCTACCTCTTGTTCTGCAGCATCACCAGTTTCTCAGCTTGATCCTGAATGAATTGAAGATAACAGGGCTAACTCCATTTTGTTTCTCATACTCTATCTTAAGATGATGGTTCTTAGAGTGACTTAGCCCCCACCTTAAGGTTCCAAGAAAAAACACCTGGCCCTCTACCCTCCCACCATGTTGTCATACCACAGAATGTGTTAATGGGTCCTCCACACAGCAGGCTATAGAACAAATATTTTGTGGTTTGACCAGGTGGCTCACAACAATCAGCCTAAAGGTCACCTCACTTGCTGAACCTCTCCCTACCCAATTTTACCCACCATGTAATGCCAATGCTTGGAATTCCCAGCTTGCAGTTTTTCCCTTTAAAAACTCTGACCTGGAGGGGACAGAAGCTCCACAAGGACAGTAACAGAACTAAAAAAATCTCCTCACAAGGGTCTTTTTCTGAGATTGATACTCCAACTAAGGACCATACATAGAGATAACCTAGAACCCCTGCACAGATGTAGCCCATGGCAGCTTAGTATCCAAGTGGGTACCCTAGTAAGGGGAACAGGGAATGTCTCTAACATAAACTCAGTGGCTGGCTCTTTGTTCACTTCCCCCTGAGGGAGGAGCAGCCTTTCCAGGCCACAGAGGAAGACAATGCAGACAGTGCCAATCGGACCTGATATGCTAGGGTCAGATGGAAGGGGAAGAGGAACTCCCCTATCAGTGGACTTGTAAAGGGGCAGGGCGAAAATGAGGGAGGGAAGGTGGGGGCTAAGCATATATATATATATATATGTATATAAGCATATATATATATATATATATTGTGAGAGGTTACCTGAAAGAGGTACTTCACCTGTATAGCAGGGTGATCATTCAAGATGGAGCAAGATACCTCAGTGTAGGGGCCACTTTGGGCTCATCCACATTCCTGTAATTCCCCACTCATGCTTTGTACGTAAACCCAGTAAACTCCAATTCATTTATTCCCAAACTGGGACATTTGTGGAATTATGTTTTGGTTTGTAGTCAGTGCATTCTTTATGAAGAAGAGGTCGGGATTTGGTAACATCTCACCAGGAAAGAGTTCTCACAGCATATCTGTTCACTTAGATATTTCCAAAAGGTTTTTCCATTTTGTCTTTTTTCCCCCTTTTTTGTCTGTTTTGTTTAAATGAATTTATGTCTGTTTTGTTTTTTCAAGATCTCATGATTCCAGCTCACACTGACTCCTAACTTGTCATGCTCCTACCTCAGCTTCTCAGGTACAGGGTTTATATATTCACCACTGTTCCAAGCTTCACTTACTATTTTTGATAGAAGAAATTATATTTCATCACTTGTTTGTCTACAGATTGTTACTGATTCTCTGAAGCATCTTGCTGTCTCTGCTCCTGTGAAAGATTCACCTTTTTGAGTATTTCCACTTTGAGTTAGAACTCTAACTTCAGAAAAGTGAAAATGAGATTACAATCCTGATCTTGTAAAATTTGAGTCAAATTAACAATTTCCTAAGAGTTTGTTCTGTTATGGAAGAGCTGGAAAATTATAAAAGTGGCAAGAAATTTTATTGAAAAAAAATATGTAAAAAAGGCTTTTATTTGTGAAAAATCAGCTGAGTTCTTATCTTCCAACTCTTCAATTTGTCCTACTGAGTGAGGTCACACATTTATAACATTTCATTTATAAAATATAAGCATTTTGATACAACAAACTGTTCTTCTTTGCTGTATTTACTAATACAGCAAAGAAAAACTAAGTTAGGAAAATGTTTCTTATTTAATTTTCTTATTTTAAATATCTCACTTTATATAAACCTCATTCCCAAAATCAACCATTTTCTGTATGCTATTTTTGAAATCTGTTTTGAATCGGTTTGAATTCACGGTTTTGCCCTTTCAATGAGACATAGGATAGTTTGAAAGTTTTTGTCATATCAATAAAAATAAGCCTTGCTCATGATCAAGAGAGACCAAATCTTAATATGTGGACAAAAAGTCTCACCCCTATCATCAGCTATTGGCAATTGATAATTGCTGAAAGAAGGAGATACCAACAATGTTCCAGTGGGAGGCCACACATTCAAAAATATATGTGCAGCACAAACTAGACTTTATTGTTAGGGGACAAAAGGACACAAAGTTTTGTGGGTAACAGAGAAATGTTGATCTTAGAGGACTGAAAGGGGCAGTAAATATGTTCAAAATACATTGTACTCAATTCTCAAAGAACTAATAAAAACAAGCATTAAACATGTGTTCTTAACTTGATGTGTTAAATATTCTTCAGAATGTATAATGGGCAAAGCATTCTACCCAGAATCATATGCATTCCAGAGATGAAGCCAAAAATGCAAACCACAAATTAAAAGTTCTGAAAATGTATATGTAATTGACTAGAATGGGTTCAAACAGGGATGTGTAATTGAATAGAGGTATACTACCTACCTCCAACTGGAGATGAAAAAATAAAAAAAGAAAAAAGAGAAATAAGAGAGAACTATTGATGATGTAATGTTTACACTCTTCATCTAAAAATAGTTAGAAAAATAAAAAGTAAAATCTAGCAGCTTGAACCTAATTCCATGTTTAAAAAAAATGGGGAAAATGAGTTAAGATAGAGAAAAAAGAGTTACGAAGAACATGGGGTTAGATCTAGGCAAAGAAAAGCAATTTGTGGTAATTTGGGCTGACAATATGCTTAGCAGTGTGTATTTGTCTTAATTAAGAAACAGGCTTTGGAGTATTTTGACAGGAACAAATCAGTTGTTAGAGAGGATGGATATATGGGCACTGTATTGGCTGGAAAAAGGGAGAAGATTGGAGCCGGAACTGTTGCTTTACAAGAATGGAATTCCGAAATTTCAAGGTTATCTAACAAGAAAATAAAACCTTAAGTTAAGCAAATGTTTTTTGTTTTGTTTTGTTTTGTTTTGTTTGTTTGTTTGTTTTTCCAGGATCTGAGGAAATACAGATCTGGAATGTCCATAATACTTCAAAGCCAGGCAGAAGCAGACAGATATCTGTGAGTCTGAGGCCATCCTGATCTACAGAGAGAATTCCTGAACAATAAACACTACATAGAAACACCCTATCCCAACCACTTCTACCCTGCAAGAATGCTTCAAAATGTTCAGTATTGTTTAACTGTATTGAATATTTTTCTTAGGCAATTTACAGCATCCTTGTCTGACATTTCACATTTTGGCATTGGTTGTGATGTGAATATCCACACACTAAACTAAAAAATAAAATAAAATAAAATATTTTATTTACCATCTTCATTGCATTTATTAATCACTTTGATTATTTGTTGTAAAAGAGCATGTCTTGGTAGAAGAATCTGTGATTTAAAACAATACTGAGAATATGCCCATCTGTAAAATGGATTTCTCTCTATATATTTAAGATATGGCAATATCTGTTGAAGATATACCTACCTATACTGAAGATAATCCTTCTATTTGCATCTGAATTCCTCAAAAAGATCAGCATCAAAGAAATATGAATGGGACAATTTATGTTAAAAGTAAGAAACTGCTTTCATTATGTTTAGGAAATTTAAAGAGTGATTTAAAAATAGAAGAAAACATTTTCTGTGAAAAGAATGATTAATTAATTAACTTTCTCATTCACTATTCAGTGCTTGCTTTAAAAATAATCAAAGGAAGAAAGGTACAAAGGAACCTAGACTAGTACACAAGGTAAGGAAGTCCTTTGTGAAAGATCCCTTTTGAGCTTGTTTACACTTTATCCATACACTCAAACAGCACCTATTAGGGTACAGCATAACAATTAGTAAGTTATTAAAAGTACATATGATTATTCTTGTCCTCCTAGTCGCTTATTATGTCGTCAAATAACGATTGACTAATATAGTATCCAACTCCTTTTCTTTTCTTTTTAACAATGTTTAATGCAAAGGCAATAATTCAGTACAAGCCATTAGAGGGGCTTATGATTTATGCATTTAAAAACAAGACAATAGGATAAATGTAACAAGATGATTTTCCTGTTTTCAAAAGCTTTAAGATAAAAGGTTCTTGGAAAAGGTCTTAAGGATCCATTCAACCAAATCCCATTTCTCTCACTACCAGTAGTTTATGCCCACCTCTTAATCTTAATACATATTCCTGAATTATAGCTAACAACTTCAAAATGCTTAGAACTGGTTTACTTTCCAAAAAAATCCTGGCTCTTTAAAACACATTTCTTTTTTAATAAAGGGGACCATCAATTGTAGAAAACAACACTTATATGTTGTTTTCTACTCCAGATATGAAATATGTCATTCAAAGTCCTAGACAGGCTCGTGATTTTCAAGTAGGACATTTATTCTAATGTGCGTTGAAGGACAATGGCAATGTTGAATATAGTTATTATAACTATTCTATTTATTTGTAACATGATAAAAATAATTAGTACACTTTATAAATTCAGTTGCATAAGGTACAGTGCCATTAATGTCATTAACATGAGGAATGATATACAATTAAAAAAGAAGTAGATAGAATTTTTTCTTCTGTTTCAAACACTGCACTCATTACATGACTTTATTTGCCCACAGAGGTCATTTACAAATATCAGGTCAATAAACTTCTAGTATTCATAAAAATGTAGCATTGTTGCTATGTTACAAAAATTTTAAAGTATTATCTAAACAAGGATAGAATCAAACTGGAATGAAAGCTTAGGAACATCTAATAATTTTTGTTGTTGCTGCTGTTTTAACCTTCATACTCTTTGTTCCCACTACTTCATCCTGAGGAGTTCCAGGCCCCATTCATCTAGGATCCTTTCCACCCACAAGATGTGTCCACCTATTACTTTGATGAGGTATATTAAAAATGGTTTGTACAGTGAATTGAACATTCTTATTATCTCATCATTTGAGAAACTGAGGTAAGGTTTCTTTGAATGTTTCTCCAATATAATGATATTGCTATGGGTTTGCCATACCAGATTTTTATTATACTGTAAATAAAAAAAAAATCTAGGTAAGTTTTCAAGAACAGAACAGAAACAAGTTTCACCAACGGACTATAAGACATAAAAGAAATAATCTCAGGCACTGAAAATGTGATAGAAGAAATAGATACATTGGTCAAAGAAAATGTTAAATCTAAAAAAATTCTGGGAAACCTGGGACACTATGAAAATATCTAACCAATGAATAATAGGAATAGAAGAAGGAGAAGAATTCCAGTTCAAAAACCCTAAAAATATTTTCAATAAATTCAGAGAATAAAAATTTTATAACCTAAGGAAAAAGGTGCTCATACAGATATAATTGACATAGAGAACACCAAATAAACTAGAGAAAAGGCAGTCTCCTTGTCACATAACAACCAAAATGCTAAACATACTGAACAAAGAAAGAATGTTAAAAGCTGAAGGCATATAAAGGCAGACCTATTATAATTACACCCAACTTCTCAAAGGAGACTCTAAAACCCAGAATAGCCTGGACAGATGTCCTGCAAACTACAGAAAACCACAGATGCCAACCCAGACTACTATACCCAATAAAACTTTTAATCAACATGCATAGAAAAACCAAGAAATCCTATGATAAAGTCAAATTTAAATCAGATTTATCTTCAAATCTAGTCCTATGGAAGATACTTTCAGGAAATGTCCAACCCAAGGAGGTTAACTATAGCTACAATAAAACATAGGAAATAAAAAAACTTCACCCAAGAAAAAGCAAAAGAAAAGAAACACACACACATACAAAAACATATACTCACATAAAGGCACACCACCAACATTAACAAAATGACAGAAATCAATAATCATTGTTCATTTTTATTTTTCAGTATCAATGGACTCAGTTCTCTTGTAAAAAGACACAGGGCAGCAGAATGGATGTGAAAATAAGATCCATCCTTCTGCTGTATGCAAGAAATAAACCTCATCATCAAACAAAGTCACTACCTCAGAGTAAAGGATTGAAATAAAAAAGATTTTCGAGGCAAATGGACCTAAATATCAAGCTGTTATAGCCATTCTAAATATATAACAAAGTAGGCTTTAAACCAAAACTAATCAAGAGATACAGAGACACTACGTACTCATCAAAGGCTAAATCCACCAAGATGACATTTCAATTTTTAACTTCCATGTCCCAAATACAAGTGCACTCATGTTTGTAAAAGAAATACTAGTAAAGTCAAATACTGACTCTAACATATTGAGAGTGGATGACTTCAAAACCCCACTGTCACCAAAGAACAGGTCATCCAGCCAAACACCAAACAGAGAAATACTGGATATTATACATATAATATATATGTACATATACACATATATATATACATATAACATATTTATATGACATATAACAGACATTATAAACCAAATTGACCTAAGAGATATCTACAGAACATTTAATTCACACAGAAAAGAAAAACACCTTCTCAGAACCTCCCAAAAACTTCTCCAAAATTGACCATATGCTCAAACACAAAGCAGATTTCATCAGATATGAGAAAACTGAAATAACTCCCTACATCTTATTAGACAATCTCAGATTAAAAGCTGGATTTCACAACAAAAACAACAGCAACAGCAACAGCAGAAACAACAGAAAGACTACAAATTCATAGAAACTGAAAAACTCAGTTCTCGTCAAAAGTGGCTGCATTGTCTTGTTCTGTGGCCTGATAAGATCAGAAAGGAGAGAAGAACCTCCCCTATCAGTGGACTTGGGGAGGGGCATGCATGCAGAAATGGGAGGGAAGGTGGGATCGAGAGGGGAGGAGGGAGGGACTTATGGGGGGCTACAAAATGAATAAAGTGTAATTAATAAAAAAGAAAAAAAAGAAAGATTATAATGGAAAAAAAAACTCTACTGAGTGAAAGCAAAAAAAAAAAAAAAAAAAAGAAACAAAAAATAAATTAAGTACTTTCTAGAAATCAATGAAAAGGAATATACACCATACTGAAACTAATGGGACACAATGAAAGTGGTGGTTCAGCCCTAAGTGCCTACCTAAAATATTGAAGAGATCACATAGTAAAAACAACAACATACCTGAAAGCTCTAAAACAAAAAGAAGTAATCATACCCAAACACAGTAGATGGCAGAAAATAATCAAAATGAAGACTAAAATAAATAAGACAGAAACAGACAATACAAAAAAAAAAATCAATGAAACAGAGACTTTTTTAAGAAAACTCACCTAGATTGACAACCCTTATCCAAAGTGAGTTCATGACACACAGAAAGATTATCCAAGTCAACAAAATCGAAACGAAAAGAACGACATAACAACAGACAACAAGGACATTTAAAGGATAGTTATGCCATGCTTTAAACACCTGTACTCCATAAAATTGGAATATATAAAAAGAAATGAATATTGCTCTCAAAACATACCACTTAACAAAGTAAAATCAATATCAGATGAACAATAGACCTATAATCGCTAGTGAAATAGAAGCAATCAGGACCAGTTTTAATACAGAGTTCTTCCAGACTTTCAAATAAGTGATAATGGTAATACTCCTTAAATTATTTCACAAAATAGAAACAGAGGGAACATTGCCAGATTCATTTTATGAGACCGTAGTCACCCTACCCAAACCACACAAAGCTTTAATGAACAAAAAGAAATACAGACCAATTTCTCTTATGAACAGAGATGAAAAAGTTCTCAATCAAATACTCACAAAGTGAGTCCAGAACACTTCAAATAGATCATCCATCCTGACCAAGTAGGCTCCATCCTAGAGATGTAGGCATATTTCTTTTTTTTTGATATTTTTTTATTTTTAAATAATTTTATACATTCACTTGTATCCCAGCTGTAGCCCTCTCCTTCTTTCCCTCCCAATCCTCCCCTCCCTCCCTCATCTCCTCCCTGCCCCCTTCTGAGTCCACTGAGGGGGGTATCCTCCTCTCCTTCCCTCTGGCCCTAGCTTATCAGGTATCTTCAGGATGGTTGCAATGTCCTTATCTGTGGCATAACAAGGCTGCTCGTCCCTTAGAAGGGTGGGGAAGCTCATGAGTTCATGTCAGAAACAATTCCTGTCCCCTTTATTAGGGAACCCACTTGGATACTGAGCTACCATGGGCTATGTCTGAACAAGGGTTGTAGGTTTTATCCATGCATGGTCCTTGGTTGAATAAACAGTATCATAGAAGACCATGTACTCAGATATATTTGGACCTTGTGGGGCTCCCTGTCTCCTCTAGGTTATACTAATTCCTCCTTCTTTCAAATGATTCCCTACACTCTGCCGAAGGCTTGGTTATGGATCTCAGTATCTGCTTTGATACACTGCTAGGTAGAGTCTTCAGGTGCCTTCTGTGGTAAGCTACTGTCCTGTTACTTGTTTTCTCCTATTTCCAATGTCCATTTCCTTTGTCTTTCTAGATGAGGATTGATCATCTTACCCCTGGACCTCTTCAATACACGGAAATGAATCAAGTTAATATACCTATAAATAAACTGAAAGAAAAAAAAAAAACCTAACATCTCATTAGATGCTTAGAAAATCCAACATCCCTTCAAGATAAGGTCTTAGAGATTAGGGATACAAGGGACATTTCTAAACATAATAATGGCCACTTATAGAAAGCCTATGGTCAACATCAAATTAAATGAAGAGAAACTCAAAACATTTCTACTAAGATCAGGAACAAGACAAGGCTGTCCACTCTCTTCATATATATTCAAATACAATACTTAAAATTCTAATTATAGCAAAAGACAATTGAAGGAAATCAAGAGGATACACATTGGAAAGTCAAAATGCCATTATTTGCAAAGGATATGATAGTACATATAAACAACCACAAAAATTCAACCAGGGAACCCCTGCAGCTGAGAAACACCTTCAGTGAAGTGGCTGGATACAAAAGCAACTAAAAAATGAAAAAGAATCAGTAGCTCTCCTATATACAAATGACAAAATCAGAACAACAACTCTCTTCACAATAGCTAAACAAAATATAAAGTATCTTAGGCTAACCATAACCAAGCAAGTGAAAGATCTGTATTACAAAAACTTCAAGTATTTAAAGAAAGAAATTAAATAAGACAGAAGATAAATGATCTCCCATTCTTATAGATGGGTAGAATTAACATAGTAAAAATGGTCATCCTATCAAAACTAATCTACAGATTCAATGCAATCCCCATGAAATTTTCAACAGGATTCTGTACAGATCTTGAAAAGATAGTACTTAACTTCATATAGGAAAAAAAATACAACAGGATAACTAAAACAATCCCGAACAATAAAACATCTTTTTTGTTGTTGCTGTACTACAAAGCTATAATAATAAAAAAACTCCACAGTATTGACATAAAAATAGATGTTGATCAATGGAATTTAGTAAAATGTCCAGACATAAATCCACATACTTATAGAACACCTCATTTTTTTATAGAAAAAAAAAATTAAAAGAAACATCTTGAACAAATTCTGCTGGTCTGTATAGATGTCTGCCTATACATAAAACCTGAGTCTTGGACATATTCCCAAGAGATGCTCCAGCTGATCACAAGGACACCTGATCAATATGTCCATAGCAGATTTGTTCATAATATCCAGGAACTGGAAACAATCTTGATGTGCCTCAACCAAAGAATGAATAAATACAATGTGATACATTTATACAATGGAGTATTGCTCAACTGTTAAGAAAAGTATGACATCATGAAATTTGCATTTAAATGAATACAACTGGAAATAATAATTGTAAGATAACTCTCAGAAAGACATATGTGATATATAAACGGTTACACATGGATATTAGCTGTTAATTAATCATACTACAATCCACTGATGCAGAGATGCTGAGTAACAAGGAGGGCTGAGGTTCTGAGACATATAGATCACCCTGGAGGCCTTGTGGTGATGGGAATAGGAAGAATCAGGTGGCAGTGATGGGGAGAAACTAAGGAGAGAGACCACTGAAATTTGAGGGTATTTGACGGACATGTAAGTGTGCTGTAGAAACTCCTTGGAAGCTACAGGCATGACTCTAGACAGGACTTCTAGTAATGGAAGATATGGAGCCTGAACCATTCATCATTTGTAAGCAGGCAAATCTTCTTATGTTAGGACTTGGACACCAACCTGCTCACAAAACCCTTGACCTATAATCAATCCTGCAGCAAGATATCCTGGGAGAATGGTAGCATGAACTTTGTGGAACTGATCAATCAGTGGCTTGTCTAATTTAAGGCCCACACCATGAGAGGAAGCCTATTCTAAACACTCTCTAGATGATTAGGATGTCTAGCAGAAAATTAGGGTAGAACCAATTCAACTGACTAATTATTAAATAAACAAATAAATAAAAAATAAAATGGTTCCTAATGATATTGTACAATATTCATAGACAATTGTCTAGTCTAGTTGTCATCAGAGAGGTTGCCTCTAGCATTTAATGGGAGCAAATGCAGAGACCCATTTGGAGGTCTCCATCTAGTCTCTTCCCATGGAGCTCAGGAACCCTGTGAGAGAAAAGGAGGAAGAATTTCCTGAGTGAGACTGATCAAAGACATTGGGAGAGCAAAGGCCTATGGAATTAACTAAGCAGGGCTTGTGGGGCTCGTGGAGACTGAAGTGGCATTTGCAGAGCCACAGAGTCCATGCTAGGCCCTCTACATATGTATGACTGTTGGCTTGTGTTTGGGGGGTACTTTTGCAGTGGTAGTACAGGTGTCTCTGACACTTTTGCCTGCCCTTGGGACTCTTTTTCTCCTAGTGGGTTGCCTTGGTCAGCCTTGATGTGAAGGTTTGTGAAAAGTTTTATTGTATCTTGTTTTGCCATGTTTGGTCGATGTCCCTGAGAGGCTTGCTTTTTTTCTGGGAGGGAGAGACTTTGAGGGTGAGGTGGGAGCATACATCTGAGGGAGAAAGGATGTGTTTGGGGAGCTTAGAGGAGTGGAAGGAGGGGAAGCTGCAGTCAGGATATATTATATAAGAGAAGAACAAATTTTAAAAAAATGAAAAATGTCCTTGTATAGTTGAATATCTTTTGGATATATGCCCCGGAGTCATATAGCCATATACTGAGGTAGCACTATTCCTAATTGTCAAAAAAAGCACCATACTGATTTCCAAAGTGGTTGTACAAGTTTACATTCCCACCAGCAATGAAGGAGGGTTCCCCTTTCTCTACAACCACTCCATCATGTGTCCTCTCTTAAGTGTTTGATCTTAGCCATTTTGATGGGTATAAGGTAGAATCTCAGGGTCATTTTGATTTACATTTCCTGGATGACTAAGGAAGTTGAGCATTTCTTTAAGTGTTTTTCTGCCATTTGATATTCCACTGTTAAGAATTCTCTGATTAGTTCTTACCACCATTTTTTAATTGGATTACTTGGTTTCTTGGTGTTTAACTTCTTGAGGGTTTTGATTATTGGTTCATTTTATTTATTTATTTATTTATTTATTTATTTATTTATTTGTTTGTTTATTTGGTTTCTGTTTTTTTTTTTTTTTTTTTTTTTCTCAACTACATTCATAGCAGCTTTACTCATTAAGCCAGAATCTGGAAACAAGCTAGATGTCCTTTAACTGAAGAATGTATAGAAATTGTGGTACCTTTACACAATGGAATACTTACTACTCATTTAAAAACAAAGAAGTCATAAATTTTGCAGGCAAATGGTTGGAACCTGAGAAAATCATCCTGAGTGAGGTAACCCAGAAGCGGAAAGACAAACATGGTATATAATCACTTATAAGTGGATATTAGACGTACAATTTGATATCAAAATACTAAAATCTATAGTCCTAAAGAAACTAAACAACAAGGAGTACTCTAAAGAAGAGGCTTAATCCTCATTCAGAAGGACAAACAGGGAGACATCAGTAATAGGAGAAGACAGGGAACAGGACAGGAGCCTTCCAAAGGGGGCCTCTCGAAGACTCTACCCATCAGGGTATTGAAGCAGATGCTGAGACCCATAGCCAGGCTTTAGGCAGAGTGCAGGGAATCTTATGGAAAGCGGAGGTGGGGCAGAAAGATCTGAAGGGATAGGCGCTCCACAAGGAGACCAACATAGCAAAAAATTCTGGGCACAAGGGGTCCTGCAGAGACTGATGACTCAACCAAGAATCATGCATGGAGATGTAGGCCATGGGCAGCTCAGTCTCCAAGTGGGTTCCCTAGCAAAAGGAGCAGGGACTCTCTCTGTCATGGGCTCACAGGCTGGCTCTTTGATCACCTCCACAGAGAAAGAGGATCCAGACAGTCCTGATGAGATCTGATAGGTAGAGTCAGGAAGTAGACCTCCCCTATCAGTGGACTAGGGATGGGAAAAAGGGGAGAGAAGGAAGAAAGGCAGAACTGAGAGGAGATGAGGAAGGGACTGCAGCCAGAATCCAAAGTGCTTAAATTATAATAAAAAATAATAAGAAGAAAACAAAAATTTAAAAAATCATAGGACTATCCAAATCTGCCACTGGCAGATTCTGGAATTGGTAGAGTCATTGCCATCAATGCAGCAACTTCTAGGCTCCGCTGGAGAGTTAAAGACCCATGTCATAGTGATGGTCTGAGTTAAACCCACTGAGTTTCATGACCAATTTAAAAAAATAAAAACATGCATACAATAGAAAATGCTGGTGGAGGAGGAAAAGGGATTGTTTGGAATGAGAGAAAAAAATGTGTAGTGTGAGATGAATTATCAGAATACATTGCATAGATTTACGGTACATATTATAAGCTTTTAATACAAATGTAACAAGTTTTGTGTTCGTTGTTTTTCATATTGAAAATGTTCTATTGTTAAATACATGGTGCCTTAGGTGGATTTTTGATCATTTAAAGAAGTGGTTAGGTTTTTGTTTTTTGTTTTGTTTTTTTTTTTTGTTCAGGATCATAAGCCCAAAGGAAGGGAACAAACAATTGTAACATCTTAATCATTTATTCCAAATGAATATGGAGTAACTAAAGTTTTAGAAAACAACTAATACATCCACCACAAAACTAAATAAAAAATAAACTGTTTTTTTAATTTTTCCATGTATTAATATATATTCACCTTACTACAAAATTATAATTTTCCTTATTGTATTTTAGAACAGTATATAGGCATAATACCAATTGATGAATATCAGACATTGCTGATTTTGTGTTTGCTTTAGAGCATAATTAACTGTATAATCTAGCCTGGCCTCCTGGATTTCCTTTATAGTGTTGCAATTTCAGCCATTTGCCAACATGCCCAGTCAGAAGAATTTATCAGTGACAATAAATCATCATTTGTCTCAGTTGTTGGTTTTTGCTGTTTTAAAGATGTTCCTTTGTTTAAAATTGGATGCTATTAAATATCCTTGAGAGAAGTATGGTCCTAAGGATTTGTAAAACAGTTTCACAATCACACATGAATCCTCTTAACAGCATGTGTTCATTGTAACTAGTTGTTTCTCTAGACTCGAATCAGTCATGTTTAAAATGTAAACCCTTTGCTAATGGGGATGGAAGAATGGAGCAACATGTCATTCATAAAGATCATTCAGAAAGGGTTTGCTACTTAGTATTGTCTACATTATCCTCTATTGACAACTCCAGCATTACTGGCTTGTGATTGTAATGGCTCATTCAAACATGCCAGGCACAATTCAAAAAATTGCTTTGTTGCATTTTCTTACTTACAACCCTAAACTAATACTAGGTCTACTGTGTGAGATTGCATCATGTGAAACATAGAACCCCATTTTCATTCTGACAAGCACTCAAAAGTTTTCTCCTGCTCTTCTTACTTCTACCTAAATCAAACCCTGTTACCTTAGCTGAGAGTCCATTGGCCAGAATTTATTACATAGTAGTACCAAGGGCTTGTGAAAAACAAGAGTAGCATATGAAGTAAGCTTTAACATGCTTCCTATCAAAACCAAAAGTATTGGAAAGGAAAATCTGACTCCTACAATGTCAAATCATGTAAGAAAGCAGGCTGTCTAAACAGACTAATTGAATTACTTTGTCTGGAAAGCCAAAGAAAGATCTTAATGAAAAATAATTTAATGATGCTTTTTTTTTAACTTCAAAATCGTAAACCTTTGTCTTTGTTAAGGCTTCTATTGTTGTGATAGAACACCATGAACAGAAGTTACTTGGCGAGGGTAAGGTTTATTTAAGTTCACATTTCCAAACCACAATTTATCACTATTGGACATCAGGGCAAGCACTCAACGCAATGCAAGAAGTGACCTGAAGGCACAAACAATGGAGGAGTGCTGCTTACAAGCTTGCTTTATGTGGCTTGCTCAGCCTGGTGAGGTCTGACACCACTCAGGATGGACTGAGCCCTCTCTCATCAATCACTAATTAAGAAACTGTTCCACAGATTTTCCCATAGAGCAATTTTTTTGTGGGCCCCTTCTTCAGTGGAGGTTCCTTCTTCCAAAATAATTATCTTGTATCAAGTTAACATACCTAGCACAAATACCTAGCACAAATTTTACCGTAATACTAATTGTCTGAACATAGTCCCAGAATGTAGTTGTGTTAACTCTGAGTTCTTGTGAAAACACCCCAGGAAAACAAGACAAAAGTCTTGTGAATTCATTTTCTCGAAAACAAGAAATTGTTCTTGGAATGTGTTTTTGTGTTCCTCCCAAAATCGGAGGATAGAAATGAGTTTACTTCATATTACTCATTTTTTGCTTGCTGGTTTTATTCAAGTGAATGTGTAAACTATTCTTTATATACCTCAAGGAAAACATGTTTTTGCCACTTGTAGGTTTGTCCTCATGATTTTATACTGCTTGAACTCATAAAAATTTTACTCATGTGATCTTGTTTAGCAATTTAAGTATAAATTGTCTGAGACTCTAAATAAGGTTAGCTATTACATAATACCTTAGTTTGCCTCATTTTATTGGCTCCATTCTCTCATGTTCCACTGCCTCTAGATTGGTGACACTATTAAAACATTTTATATTACCAAAAATAGACAACTGTAGGTCTTGTTTGCTTATCTAATTCCTTATATTTAAGAATTGAACCAGACTTGAAGGGGACAGGAGCTCCACAAAGAGAGAAACAGAACCAAAATATCTGAGCCCAGGGATCTTTTTGGAGACTGATACTCCAATGCAGGACCATGCATAGAGATAACCTAGAACCTCTACACAGATGTGGCCCATGGCAGCTCAATGTCCAAGAGGGTTCCCTAGTAATGGGAACAGAAGCTGTCTCAGACATGAACTCAGTGGCTGGCTCTTTGATCACCTCCCCTTGAAGGGAGAGCAGTCTTACAAGGCCACAGAAGAAGACAGTGCAGCCAGTCCTGAAGAGACCTGATAGGCTAGGGTCAGATGGAAGGGGAAGAGGACCTCCCCTATCAGTGGACTGGGGGAGAGGCATAGGAGAAGAAGCAGAAGAGAGAGTTGGAGGGTGGGGTTGGGAGGTGTCGAAGGAAGGGACTACAGCTGGGATACAAAGTGAATAAACTGTAATTAATATCTAAGACCAGTAAAATCTGAATAAAATGGTCAAAGATTTAATTTCACTACTGTCTTTTATGATGCAGATAGCCATGATCATTTTTTAGCACAAACTCATTAGTAAATGTCTGAGTCTACTGCAGACTCTGTTGTGCTCTCTCAGTTGTGACCACTACAGTTTCTTCGCATGACACCTATTGAAAGAAATAATGCACTCTGAAACCTGTAAAAGATTATTGACAAATGTATCAAGCTGGGGCTGGAGGGATGGCGCAGAAGTTAAGAGCACTGACTGCTCTTCCAAAGGACCTAGAGTCAATTATGAGCACCCCCATGGCAGCTCTATAAGTCCTGTTCCAGGGAATCTGACACCTTCACACAGATATTCATGCAGACAAAACACCAATGTACACAAAATAAAAATAAACAAATTATTTTCAAAAATCTATTAAGCCATGAGAGACTCTTACTTCATTGTTCCTAGTTCCCCCTCTTCTTTTTTATTGAGCAAATATGATAAGGCCAATATATGCTATATAAAATATATGTGAGACATATATGTAATACACACATATATAAGTATATATACACTATGTATCAAGATTTTGTCTTCTATACTTTTTGTTTCAAGCAAATAATAAAGTATCTGTTTCACAATAGGTCTTTCTTTAAAAAAAATTCATGTACATAGCTACTCAGTGAAATAAAGATTTGAAGCAAGATCATTCAAAGACTTGATCTGCTAAGTTCTGTCTAGCACTGTCAGTTTTGGCACTTCTTTGTCCTTACTCTCAGCTACTCAATTCATTAACAATTACGAAACTGAAATTCTTTATCCTCCAAAACCCTGTTTAAACCTTTCTAATATACCTTGGGTCTTATACTTCTGTGCTTAATATGTCCTCTTCTGCAAAGCTTACATATCTCACTCTATTCCTATTGGGAAAAGGGCCATAAAAATGGACTATTCCACAGTCCATTACAATCTTCCTATCAATTCCTAATGCAATTTACCTTTTGTTTTTGTTTTATTAAATTTTTATTTTTATATTAATTACAGTTTATTCACTTTGTATCCCAGCTGTAGCCCCCTTCCTCATTCTCTCCCAATCTCACCCTCCCTCCCTCATGCTTCCTCCAAGTTCACTGATAGGAGAGGTCCTCCTCCCCTTCCATCTGATGCTAGCTTATCAGGTCTCATCAGGACTGGCTGTATTGTCCTTCTTTGTGGCCTGGCAAGACTGCCCCCCTGCAGGGGAAGTTGATCAAAGAGCCAGCCTCTGACTTCATGCCAAAGACATTCCCTGTTCCCCTTACTAGGGTACCCACTTGGATACTGAACTGCCATGGGCTACATCTGAACAGGGGATCTAGGTTATCTTCATGCATGGACCTGGGTTGGAGTATCAGTCTCTGAAAAGACCCCTGGGCCCAGATATTTTGGTTTTGTTGCTCTCCTTGTGGAGCTCCTGTTCCCTCCATGTATTTTTATTGTCCCCTTATTTCATTAGATTCTCTGCACTCTGCCCAAAGTTTGGCTGTGAGTCTCAGCATCTGCTTTGACACCCTATTGAGTAATGTTTTTCAGAGGCCCTCTGTGGTAGGCTCCTGACCTGTTTCCTGTTTTCTCCTTCTTCTGTCTGATATCTATTACATTTGCCTATCTGAGTGAGAACTGATCATCTTACCCAGGGTCCTCCTTCTTGCTTAGCTTCTTTTGGTATACAGATTTTAGTATGTTTGTCCTATATTATATGTCTAAAATCCTGTTTTATAAGTGTTAATTCTATGAATGCCTCACATTTTCTTTTTCTTTTTCTTGCCTTTTGTCTCAAACATCTTATGCTGATAGAAAAATCTCTGTTGCATAGAAAGACTTATCTAACTCTCATTTCTGATTGAGATATCACACTTATAGTAAAATGATATGGTCAATTACTAAATCCTAATAATCCAGAATAGCCCACTTATTTTATAGAGAGGGAAAAGTTAATGGATATTTGTCTTTATGTAGATATAAATAAATTCAAAATAATTTATAAGATATACTGTGGACAAATTACTGCATATCTAACACTTATGCAGGATCAGTTGTTCTACTCAAGTCAACTGCTTTCTTTTTAAGTTCATTATACTCTTAGATGCTATAGCGGTTTGAATAAAAATGGCCCTCATACACCCATACAAAGTTTAGCAATATTAGAAGATGTGGCTTTGTTGGAGAAGATCTGTCACTATCCTGCCAGGTTGATAAAGGACTCAACATCTGAAGCTGTAACCAACCTCAATTAAATGTTTTCCTTTTTAAGAGTTGTTCTGTTCATGGTGTCTCTTCACACCAAGAGAAACTAAGACAGTGTATATATAGGATCTTTTTTATTTTTATATATATATATATATATATAAATTTTTATTAATTACACTTTATTCATTTTGTATCCCTCCATAAGCCCCTCCTTCTTCCCCTCCCGATCCCACCCTCCCTCCCCTTTCTGCATGCATGCCACTCCTCAAGTCCACTGATAGGGGAGGTTCTCCTCTCCTTTCTGATCTTAGTCTATCAGTTCTCATCAAAAGTGGCTGCATTGTCCTCTACTGTGGCCTGATAAGGCTGCTCCCCCCTCAGGGGGAGGTGATCAACGAGCAGGCCAATCAGATTATGTCAGAGGCAGTCCCTCTTCCCATTACTATGTAACCCACTTGGACACTGACCTGCCATGGCTACATCTGTGCAGGGGTTTTAGGTTATCTCCACCAATAGTCCTTGGTTGGAGTATGAGTCTCTGGGAAGTTCCCTGTGTTCAAATTTTCTTGTTCTGTTGCTCTCCTTGTGGACTTCCCATCCCCTCCAGCTCTTACTATTTCCCACTTCTTACATAAAATTCCATTCACTCTGCCCATCAGTTGGCCATCAGGCTCAGCATTTGCTTTGACAGTCTATACTGCAGAGGCTTACAGTCTCTGGTAAGGGGTTGATTATAGAAAGAATAGCTAGCTAGATTCCAGAGGCAGAAAGACACATCTGTCCTGATCTTTCAAGATAACATGTGATGGATAAAATCATTAAATAATCAGCAGGTATTAATTGGGTAATATTTGTGAAATTTTAGGGTCACATGGAGAGTTTATATCGTATCTGAGTTAAAGCCAGAGCTGGAGATTGACATTGATTTCCAGAGTTGCTACACAAGCTTGAAATCCTATCAAAAGTAACTGAGGGCTCAACTTTTCCATCATCCTGGGCATCATTTCATGACAGTTGTTTTGTTGATCTTAGCCTTTATGATTGATACAAAATGAAATGTTAAAATAGCTTTAATTTGCAGTTCCATTGCTGAGAATGTTGAACACTTCCTGGGATATTTATTAGTTATTTATATTTCTTCTTTTTAGAAGTCTTTTCAAATACATGGTCAATTTGTTAATTGATGTATTTGTAGGGTGTTTTTCCTCTTTCTTTTCTTAATTCTTCATATATTCTGGGCATATTTTTTTATATTTTCTTTTAAATGTGTATCTGGCAAGTATTTACTCCAACTCTGTAATCTTTTTCTTCCCTCAGTTCTCTGTGCTCCACAGAAGCTTTATACTTTTCTCATGTTTCCTTTACTTACTGTTGCTCCTAGTTACTCAACAAATATGTTATTCAGAAAGTTTCTTCCTATACCTGTCTCTTGTAGGGTACTGACTATGATTTCTTATAGAAGTTTCATTCAGCATTTAAGTTTTCACAGTGAGATGTTTTATATTTTGAGAGATGATTTCTGGGTAGAATGTTAGATATGGGCTTAATTATATTCTTCTATGTATAGATACCCAGTTTCTTTCAGCACCACTTTTTGAAGATGATGGTTTCTAGGCAGCATATATTTTGGGCAACTCTTCTAATTGTCTGCATTACCTTACTGGGAGAATAAATTTTACAATGCAGACGTGCTGCCTATTATGAATACCTATACATTATATTCCTGAAAGGATGTTTCATAGATATAAGACAAGAAGCCTATGGAAGCCATTCTAATTCAGTCCACCATATGTATGTTTAACAACTTGACCCATATCCATACTTAGTCTGTTGCCAAGTCCTATTAAAAGATTGCTTTTAGCAGTCCAAATGTTCCTGCTTTTGCTATTTCTCGTAAAGACCAACACATTGTATAAAGAAGTTTTGAAGCATTAACAGTGATAAATGGGACCAAGTGTAGTCTGTCAAATTTTAGATTCATTGTATATGATTCTGGCCATAGTTTTGAAATATGGCCTCAATGAAACTTGCCATCTTCTCCTTTTTGTCCATTTTTCAGCATTCAATTTTAGTTTGGATACTTGTAAAATAATGGACTGGAATTAATTGAATATTTTAAAATCAAGGATTAATTACATTATGCAATAATATCTCATTTTCCTTAGCCAGTAAATACACCTAGTTTTCTTTCTTTTCATATGTTGGCTTGCCTACCAAAATTGATTATATGATTTCTAAACACAGATCTTCCTTGATATATTTCTGTCTCCCTAAGAATATTTACCTGATATTTCATAAAATTTTGTGTCATCTGAGGCAGAAAACTGGTCTCATTTTAAAACTAATTATTATTCTAATTTCAAAATGTATAAGAAGAGAAATTAAGTGATTTGAGTTCCTGCCTCACAACAGGTTTGTTTCTTGCTAGTGGGATATTCTAATTTGTAGATGATGACACGAATACTGGGTAGCTAGCTTATGTTCTTTATACACACTATGATAACATATATAGACAATACATTACTATCGCCTCCTCTCTACAGCATCTACTTTCCCACACATCAGCCTATCTGTACACCCAATCCATGTACTTGATTTTTATATATGAACACTGATTCTGTGAAAAAAAAAAAAAAGCTTCATGTCATTCCCTAGTAGCCCATACATTCCAAAGAGTAAAATCAGTGTGAAATCTAAATTTTATTTCATGGAATCTTTTATTTGTACATTGTCTTACTCAAACCATTAATTTATGTCACTGCTATGATAACCCCAGCAACTTTCTCTCCAAGCAAAATATCTTCTTTCTCTCAAGGTTTGAAGTCCATCTTTTAACACCACTAACATCCAAGAAATATTTTCTTACTATATTTTCTGTAGAATCTCAACATTTTTAGGTTTGTCATTTGTCATGTGAATTAATTGATTTAGATAACTGGATCAATGGTAATTTTACTTTTTTATTATTGAAATAAAAATGTAACTACAAAATTTTCCTCTCCTTTTTCTCTCAACCTTAATAAGGGTGACACCAGTAGACATCCTAACATAGAAGGGAAAATTCTATGAAGCCCCAAACCCAGACAAAAACCTTCAAGCCTATAAAGAATGCTGAGAATGGAGAAAACAACCATTCTTCACCTACAATCAATTTTTTTCCTGAAGATTAAAAATAAAATTAAATGCAATTACAATGTGCCACATGCTGAGTCATCCAAAGTAAATCTTTTTAAATATAAGTAATATGTGGCCTCGTTGTTAGACTTGTTTTCTATGTTGATTTTTACATTGTTAACTCTTAACCTCTCCAAGAACTCTTTTTTTAAAATATAAATTATTGGTAAATGCACATTTTATAAATACAGCCACGTATTTTGGAAACTTAAATTATTGTAGTGTTAATTTAAGACATGAAATGATAGGATTAAAGAGATGCATTCACAATACCTCAAAGATACTTGTAAAGTCATTGAATTGACAATAATTGAATTGCATACTGAAATGTTTATACGTATAAAATTTTTGTTTGTAGAAACTGAAAATAATAACATTTTATAATAAAACATATAACTTAAAATGATTTATGAGGCTGGAGAGATGTCTCAGTAGGTTAAAGTTCCTTCCACACACTCAGGAGTGCATGATTTGAATCTCCAAAGCCAAAGTAATCAATGGAGTGCATGCCTATAATCCCAATACTCATATGATGGGAGGCAGAAATAGGAGAATCATCAGAATCTCACAGGGCCAGCTAATTTGATAGAAGTTTCTGTGAATAGTAAAGAGATCTTGTTTCAAACAAGGTAAAAGGTGAGGACAATCACAAGAGATTGTCTTTTGTCTTCTACACCTATGTTGTAAGCACATGAACATAAACACATTTTACATCCACACCAAAAAGATTAAAGATGCTTTAAATCTTTGCTTGCATACATATTATATGTATATGATGTATTATGTTATATAATATATAATATATGATATATATAAAATAAAAATGTTATATATGATTGACATAAAAATTCTCAAAAACTACTTTTATCCAGTGGTCTTTAAGTATAGGATATGATCCCATATCTACTGATTCCCTTTGTTCTACAACAATAATAAAGTTATCTGTTTTTTCAGTAATTTAAGTTTTTTCAGGCTATCAGAGTACTTTAGAAGGGCAGATAATTGGGGTGTTAGTTTGTATATTACTTTTATGAATTTTAGTTAAATAAAACCAACAAAGCAATTTTCTCAGTGAACTTGTCAAAATATCTGAATCAGTCCAGTGTTATATCATGTGGACAATCTATACTTACTGCACTAATTCCCAGGCCCACATATCATGTGGCAAAACTAATTTGTGAAAAGCAGAACATGAACCTTTTAGAGAAATGGTGTAGAGTTAGCTCACAAGAGATGGGAAAGAACAGGAAAGAAAGGGACAGAAATAAATGAGAAGCATAAAAAAACATGTCAGGCTGAGAAACCACAGATAGAATGAAGTTGTCAGTTCTGATTTGGTGGGTAACTATTAGTCATGGCATATTTAAAAATAAATGACAGTATAAAAATTTCCAACTCAAAGAAATTATTAATAGTCAAAGATAAAAAATGCTTATTAATATTTGATTCTCACATGTTACATGTGTATAAAAATCCACCACAATTTACCATATACAATATGAAAATTCATTTTTAGAATTTAAAATAAGTAATAAGCAAATAAAATATAAATAAGAAATCTAGGTTTCTATAGGTATACTTACAACAAATTCTCTTTTATTATTATTATTATTATTGTTAGTTACATTTTATTAACTCTGTATCCCAGCTATATCCCGCTCCCTTATTCCCTCCCAATCCCACTCTCCCTCTCTCAGCTCCTCCCTGCCCCTTTCCAAGTCCACGGATTGGGGAGGACCTCCTCCACTTTCGTCTGGCCCTGTTTTACAAATTCTCTTTTAAAAGTCAACTCTTGCTAGAAATACAGGAGGCCAAATAAAGACCATGGATACTTACAGAGCCCTTGTTGTTTGTGGGGACCTATATTCACAAGTCCTATGTTAAATTATAAGAAGATATGCAAGTGTGGGCACATACCTACATTGTGTTTATGTGTGTGTGTATTCAGTGCTTGTGTGTGTTTATTTGTTCAGCTTTTACATTGGCCTATAGTAGAGAAATTTTAACCCACTATCTTTGTTCTGGCAAGGGATCACATCCAAAGGCTTATGTTTATGTGATCTGGCTGAATATAGTTATGCCCTGAGTATACACATTTAATCCCTTTGGTTGCAATACAGACACAACCTTAGTACACACTTGTAATCCCAAAAAGTGACCTTTAACTGAGGGACAGACAATGTGACAAATCATAAAATGATTTGACAGAATGAGTCAAAGATAGGATACATCCAACTCTTACAAGAGCAGACAGAAAGGGAAGCTACTTAGGAACATCACAGAGTAAAGAAGAGGAGAGTACAGTACAAGAATACAGTGTAGTTTATTGAGAGAGTACAGTAGAGTTTGGGAATACAGTAAAGTGTGGTACAGTTCATTTGAAGGCAGTTTAGTTTGTGCAGTTCAATTCATCAAGTTCAGAGGCAGGTTTTCCAAGCAAAGCAATTCAGTGAGGAGCAAAGAGAAGCCTGGTTGACTCAGTCAGGTCAGAGTAGAGTTTTGAGCCAGAAGAGCTGAATTTAGCCAGCCAGAGTACAGAAGGAACTAGAAAGGGCAAACTTACTCAGTAGTAAGTCTCAGAGGATGAAAACATTCTCTGTTAGCTGGCAGATGCTGGAAGTTGTAGCCTTCAAGGTCCGACTTATAGAAGATTAGATTTATGAAGGCTGGAAGCTTCCATGTCTAAGCCAAGGAATAGTTAGATAGAAACACTCTGGACTCAGCCCCACCCCTGTATTCATAAAGCTTGATCATAGCTGTCATCTCTTCCCCGCATCTGAGGAAATAAAAGCAACATTTACAGCCCATGTTTGATAGTATACAGTGTACATGGTAACTGATGAATATTTAAAATATATTTATCAATTTTACTGTAAATATTATAAATATATAGTTAAAATTTATTTTCCAAACTTGCAAACTTTCACTGTGTTTGAATCAGACTGCCAGGCCACAAGGATAATAAATGGATAAGTTGTCACAGTGAGTATTAGCCGAAAGAGTGGAAAGGGTTTTAATTTAACCATCCATCATCCATCTCTGTTCATCCTTTACTTGTATATTGTGTGATAGACTGGAATGTGTTACTGAGGAAATAGAAACCATTAGCTTTCTTATTGCTAACATTTATAACCCTTCTAGAAACAAATTCTGACAAGTGGAAGCTTTGTGGCATGCTTGCTATTCATTTCTTTGAAATGTTTCTTGTATATATTACTTACATCTTATTGTACATGTAACAAATGCAGTAAGATTGCATTGCTCATGGAGGAACTCAGTTGCTTTTTCACAAATCACTAATAATTAAGACAAGCCATTTCTATTCCAATAGATTATCCATGCTTACAAAAGTATGAAAAAATATTAATATTTTAGCTTCTGATGAGGACTGATTTAGTACATTATATATATAAACATATATATATATATGAATAAATATATTTAGATTAGGTAGAATTTAAATAGTATGAGTTATGAATGTAGAATTAAGAATAGTGTATAGCAGATATAAGAGGCCAGAGTCTGGATAGTACATTAATTATTTGGGAAAAAATGAGATTTATACTATATTTTATTAATGAGGAAAAATATGCACAAAGAGGCAAGACTACATATTCTAGGGCAATATTACTGAGGTGAGAATTCCTGACAAAGTGGAAAAGATTGTAAAGACCTCAGAATGAAGCTCAGTAAAGAGAATCAGAGTAGTTTCTTTGTGAACATCAATACACACATGGTTATTCTCTTACAGATCAGGTGTACAAGCTTGGTTTCGAGGAAGTATAATGTACAGTGATGTATATAATTGTATAAACTTATATAAGTATAAGACAATATAGAGTGATATTATTGTACTTGTATCAATAAATTTCCCACACAGCTTGTCATTTGTATAAGCAGGGGTATATTCATGCTGCTTATTGCCTCAGTAGCCCTCATGACCCACTTTCCCTGAGGTTAAGTACATGAGCCACAGTTTAATCTACCCAGAGGTTAAGTACATGAACCACTGTTTAAACAGTTATCTTCTCTAGAACTCACCCAAGCATTAATCATATGCCATATGATAATGACTATAGAATTTCATAAATAGATTTCGCGTGCCCATGGATATAACAACAGATTCTTTAAGTCAAGTGTTTTGACTGGCACATCTCTGCAGGCTCTACAATATCCAGCATAGTTTATGCCTCAGTATAATGAGGCAAAGAGAGATATACAAACTTGACTCTGCCAATAAAACTGCCTTAGTGACTTGTGATAGTACTGAGAGTAAGATGGTATCCCCAGGATCCAACTCATAGAAATATGCAGGGGTATTATTGTAACTTTCTGAAAAGCTCACTGAAAGTCACTGTTATACAGAATCACATATTATGGCCTATTCCAAAGAATTTTTTTTTAACAAATCATATTTTATTTTATATGTGTTTTTTTGGTTATGACCTACCAAGTTGAAAACTCTCTTATACCCACATAATAAAAAAAAAAATTATCAGTTCTTTTTTCATCTACACACACACGGTATTCTGTCATAATATTTCTTAAAATAAGTTAAATATTAATTTTATAAAATATTTGGAACAAAACTCAGTTGTGTTTTAAAACTAAAATATGAAATTTTACTCTTTACATACTTACTGTTATTATTATCAAAATATTGAGAATCCCTGAAATAAAGAATTCTGCTTTTTAAATAAAATTCTGAAGCTATTTGTATGTGTGTATTTGTTGAAGACATAATTAATCTACCCAATTATATTTATTTGCTGAACACGTACTCACTAAACATCTCTCCTTTTCTTTTTTTTTTTTTTTTATTTTTATTACAACAAATGTCTGCTCTTTGGACAATTAAACTCCTCATCTCTATCTTGTTTTCTACTTTTTCAACCTGTTGGAGTCTTTGAAACTTTAATATTTTTATTCATGTTAATATTGCTAAGAATGTCATAGCATACCTCACTTCACATATCATAAAACATTTATTATTGCTGTTCTTAACCCATAATTCCTTTCCCACATGAGTATGGACACCCTTTTCTACTTGTCTTGATTCTTTAAACTCACCATTTAGTATTAGGTGTTCTAGTCTTTCTTCTACTAAATTTTAATAATTTGTACATATTTTACTCTCTGTTTTACGTATTTTACTCTTTTTGTGTTTTTATCCCCAATACTTTCACTGTGAAAAACCTTCATTAAAGTGAATTTTATTGTGAATGAAAGATACAATATGTTTTTATTGAAATACATTTCATATGTGTTGGGTCTGGGTAACCAGGTTTGTATCTTAATGTACCTGCTCTTCTGGCAGAGAACTCTCAATAAGTACTTTAAAGCATATCTTTTATCATAAATGCCACCAGTCGCACTGTACTCCCTCCAAAAAATGACAAATAGCTATATCTCAAGGCCTTTTGGAAGTATGAGCATATGGAAAGAAACTGAGAGTTTAAGGCTAATAATAACTCCTTTTCTTTCTTTCCCAACCCTCATATCCAGGTAGGTATTAATAGGCAGACCCATGAAATTGAGAACCATGTTGTACTTGGTTTATATGACTTGGAATGTCTGGAAATAATTTTTTTTCAACTTTTACTGTTTCATTCTCTTGGCCCTGATTGTTCTCTGGTATTATGTACCTCAGCAAATAGCTCATAATCCATCTCTTTGTGACCCCACTTAGCAGGAAAAAAGCATAAAACAACTGGAATATTAGGTAATATTTAATTTTTCTCATGAGGTTCTTTATGACAGTTTTTAGGACATAGAATCTGTGTCTTAGAAAGAAAAGCTCCAAGGAAGTCTCCAAGTAATTTATGAAAAAGTTCATTCATGGGCCATACATCTACTCTCTCTCTCCCTCTCATAAATACATCCACCACACTCTTATTTTTTTTTTTTATTCAGTTTTCTCTTCAGGTGAGCTGTAGACCATACTGTCTTCATTACACTACTGCTCTGTTTATAGTTATCATCTCATTTCTGTTGTCATGAAACAATGTGTAGGTTATTAGCTTTACTAATTGTTAGGCTAAATTCACACTAAGCCTACACATACTTCTAAAATATAATAATTAAAATGTACAGCCTTTTGTGGGAGATTTCCATTTTTAAAAAACTTCATACAATTGGGAGAACAAAGACTATGAAAGATTGACTATGATTTCAACAGGAAATTTAGCAAAGTCATGTTAACCTTGAAGCAAAAGAGTAAGAATGATGATGTGCATGGAGGTATTGTCTTGTACTGATTTTTAGGTATTTGATCAGCAGTAGCAAAATTTATGTTCTTTGTGAAATAAAGAGAAATCTGCACTTGGAATAGCTCAGATTGTTTTGCTGATATGTTACATTGTTAAATATGTTTTTAAAAAGTGAATAAATTAAAATTCAAGCCTCTACAGTTAAAAAAACAAAACAAAACAAAACATGAGAACGATAGTACATATAGCTAGCTGGAGATTTATTGACATAAACAGAAAACCTAGATGTTTGAGATTGAACAAATTAACAAGATGCAAATGTACGATGGTTGTAAGAAGGAATAGAGTACACTGAAATTATATTGAGTGTCTAGTAGAGGTAATTGCCAGGAAGATATTGTTAATGCCAAAGCAGTCAACAGTGTTCCTTTGGCATCTCTGGTTGCCCTCCTCTCCCCTACTTCATCAGGTAAATCCCATTTTCTCTCTCCAGCCCTGCCCTCTTTGAGAAAAGCCTCCACATTCCTGGCATTCCTGATGACTGCCCTAACCCCCTCACATGGAGCTCTGCCAGCAACCTGTTTTAAATGTGGTCAAGGAGGTCTCCAACCCCGAGCAGCCCAGTAAGCCATGCTGGCAACCTGGCCACTGGAAATCAGATTACCACAATGTGTGCTTACCCTCTGTGCTCAGCTATGGAGGCTCAGCCCAAGCAGCACAGGCACCACAGACATTTCCAGTCTTTAAACTCCTCAGCCTGGAGGATGACTGATGAATCCCAGACTCAGTGACCTCCATCACCCTCACCAAGCCCAGGGTAGTAATGAAGGAAACCAGTAAGTTCATCTGATGGACGCAAGGGTTACATTTTCAATTCTACTTGTGTCCTGCAATTCCTTTGCCAGCTTCTTTCACTGGGGGTAGATGGAACTCCCCCGTTTTCACCCAGGACCCCACCACTTCCTTGCATTCTTGCAGGAAGATTTTTTTCACTCTTTTCTGGTCATGCCTGACTGCCCTGTTCCTCTGCTTGACTGTGATATCCTCAGCCACTTTGGGACTACCCTCTCTGTCACCCCTATAACCTCTCCTGATTCCCACCTTCTCCTATCCCTAGTGCCTCCTTGTAGATTTCCACCCCAGACTCCTCTATTCCAACCCTACTGAAGCCAGTTGATCCTAAAGTATGGGATATTTCTACACCCATAATTGCTACCCACCATCACCCAATCCTCATCAGCCTTACAGACCCCTCTTCTTTCTCCTTCAGACCCCAGTTTCCATCTCTGAATCTCACCACCATAGCCTTAAGCCTATCATCACCTGCCTTCTTTCTCAGGGACTTCTAATCCCTACAGATTAACCTTGTAACACTCCCATTCTCCCAGTGCTTAAGCCTTCCTGAGCCTACTGCTTAGTAAAAGACCTCGGCCTCATTAACCAGGCAGTTATCCCTGCTCAATCCGCAGTTACTAACCCTTACACTCTCCTCTCTAACATCACTCCTACAACCTCTCATTTTAGTATCCTGGACGTAAAGGACGCCTTCTTTACTATCCCTCTACATCCTGCCTCATATTTTCTATAACTCATATATTCGACAACACCGAATGCAAGACAGCTCACATAGAAACTTCTTCCTCAGGGTTTTCGGGGTAGCCCACATTTTTGGAGATAGTCCTGGCCAACGACCTCTCCTCCTTAGATCTTTATCCCAGCACACTTTATTACATAGATGACATTTACTCTGCAGCCCTTCCCTGTCTTTGTCTCAGAGAAACACTGCTGCACTATTAAATTATCTTGGTTCCCTAGGTTACCATGTCTCTCCTTCTAAAGCTCTGCTGTGCTCTCCCTCTGTTACTTATTTAAGTGTCCAACTCAGCCTAGCGTGGAAGATCCTCACCTCTCAACAGGTTGGGTTCTGAAAGATCTATAGCTAGCTGCCACCTACAGCAAACCAAACCTGGTGAGGTTCTTCAGACTTTGGATCTCCAGTTTTGCTATTACAGCTAAGCCACTGTGTCAGACAGCCAGAGAGATTCCTTGTGTGGCCTTGTTAGCCACCCAGCCATTGCCTACTCTTACTTCTTACTTCGAGATGCAGTCTTACTAGGCACTGCCCTGGTACTCCCAGACTCCACCCACTCCTACCAACTCTTTACTGATGAGAGGGTGTGAATGGCCACAGGTGTTTTAGCTCAACTGGTTGGGCCCTCCCATCGGGCTGTAGCCTTCTTGTCAAACAGCTAGATCCCACTGTATGTGGATAGCAGCCATGCCTGAAAGCACTGGCAGTGGCAGAACTCACCCTGGAAGCTCTCAAAATCACCCTTTTCCAGCCTATTATGGTATACTCCTTCCATAGCCTCTCAGACCTTTTGAGTCATTCCTCTCTCTCTCTCTTTCTTGGATTCTCATGGGTTCAGTCTTTCCACCTTCTATTTCTAGAAAAAAAAAAAAAAAACAAATTGCCCTAAACCTCTCACTCCTGCCCAGATTCTGTGGAAGCACTCTCTTTCCATCCTGGTCTTTTAAACAAACCTCTTACAGAACCCGAACTTGGGAGCACTCTCATGACAGATTAGCTTACACAGTGGTCACCTCCACTAAAGTTGAGGCAAACAACCTTCCACCTTCTATCTCAGAGAAGGCTGAACTAATTGCTTTAACTCGGGTACTCCAAATAGCCAAAGACCAGTGGGCTAACATCTAAGCTGATTCTAAGTATGCTTTCTTTTTTAAAAAAGCATTTTTTATTACAATTTTTCACTTTGTATACCAGCTGTAGCCCCCTTCCTCATTCCCTCCCAATCCCGTCCTACCTCCCTCTTCTCCTCCTATGCCCCACCCCCAGTCCACTGATGGCAAGGTCCTCCTCCCCTTCCATCTGACCCTAGCCTATCAGGTCTCATCAAGACTGTCTGCATTGTCTTCCTCTGTGGCCTGGTAAGGCTGCTCCCACCTCCCTCAGGGGGAGGTGATCAAAGAGCCAGCCACTGAGTTCATGTCAGAGACAGCCCCTGTTCCACTTACTAAGAAGCCCATGTGGACAATGAGCTGCTTTGAGCTACATCTGTGCAGGGGATCTAGGTTATCTCCACGCATGGTTCTTGGTTGAAATGTCAGTCTCAGAAAAGACCTCTGTGCCCAGATTTTTTGGCACTGTTTTTCTCCTTGTGGAGCTCCAGTCCCTTCCAGGTCTTTCTATCTCCCCCTTCTTTCATAAGATTCCCTGCACTATGCCCAAAGTTTGGCTATGAGTCTCAGCATCTGCTTTAATACCCTGCTGGGTTGAGGAATGGATACAAAAATTGTGGTACATTTATACAATGGAATACTACTCAGAATTCAAAACAAAGAAACTGTGAAATTTGCAGGTAAATGGTGGGAACTAGAAAAGATCTTCCTGAGTGAGGTATCCCAGAAGCAGAAAGACACACATGGTATATACTCACTTATAAGTGGATATTAGACATATAAGATAGGATAATCATACTAAAATCTGTACACTTAAAGAAGCTAATCAAGAAGGAGGACTCTGGCTAAGATGCTCAATCCTCTTTCAGAAAGGCAAATGCGATAGATATTGGAAGAGAGTGAAAACAAGGAACAAGATAGGAGCCCACCCACAGAGAGTCTCTAAGTATGCTTTCTTAATAGCCCATACCCACTCTGTCCTTTGGAAATAAAGGGGTTTCCTTACAACCAAGGACACTCCCATTGTTAATGGTCCCCTAATAGCCAAACTTTTGGAGGCTCTCCAAATCCCATCAGAGGTGGCCATAATTCACTATGAAGGGCACCAGACCTTCATGGACTCATTAGCCCAGGGACTGGCTTCCAGCAGTTCCAGACCTATGGGACATATCCTTTTCCTGACATCTTCCTACAAACCTCAGTACCAGATAGAGGAAAAAAAAAAAAAAAAAAAAAAAAAAAAAAAACATGGCAAAAGGACCATACAGGCAGAAGATAGTTGGCTCTACCTAAATAATAATTTTATTCTGTCCCAGAAGCAAGCACCTTCATAATCTCTGATATCCACCAGAGTCTGCACATTGAACCCAAGGCCCTATTCTAATTTCTAGAACCTCTTTTTGATCCCACTGACCTCTGAGTTCACATTTCATAGGTCCATGCTATCTGCCACCAAGACCAAATTGCAGGGAAGTCTCCAGATACATCAGTCTCTGTGCCAGCTCCAAGGACACAACCACAAAAAGACTGGCAGTCTAACTTCAGCCACATGCCCATCCATAAAAATGCTCTGCTATCTCCTAACCCTTGATGATTGTTTTACAAGTTGGATGGAGGCATTCCCCCCTTCCAGGGAAACAGTGGATGTGGTGGTTCAGGTGCTTTTCAAACACGTAGTTACTCGGTGCTGTGCCACAGAACATCCAAACAGACAACTGCCCGGCCTTCACCTCCAGGGTCACTGAGCTAGTGCCTAAAGCTCTCAGCATCTGCTGGAATCTTCACATCCCGTGCTGCCCACAATCCTTGGGAAAGGTTGACAGAAACAACGGACTCATAAAACAACTCACCAAGCTCTCTGGAATTTAGGTTATCTTGGTCTTCCCTCCTCCCTATTGTCCTGATTCACCTCTGAGCTATTCCAATATCACCTACAGGTTTAAGTTCTTTTGAATTCCTAATTGGATGTCATTTCGCCTCAGTCATCACTTTCCAGCCCAGACTGCCCCACTGGCTTGATACCTACCCTACCTTTTTCTTCTCATATGCTGACAGTAGGTAGGTACCTACCCCCACACCAGATGACCCAACTGTTCCTGAGTCTGCCCCACTCTCCCGAGGGATCACATTCTCCTAAAACACTTCTCCCCTAAGTCTCTAGAGCCTCCGGTCTCTTGTGTAATCCTCACAACTCCTTCAGCAGCCAAACTCTTGGGACATCAATGTTGGTACCAGACTCAAGAAGGCATCCATCCAAGATGAGCATTTGGTGGCAGTCTCCCCTGTTCCAATGATTCACCCCAATAATAAGACCCCTCATTCTCACTTGCCTATTTTTTTTCTTTTTATTCCATGGTGATGGTCAATCAGATGCTTTTTATCACTCAAACCTCCCACTGAGCACAGATACTCTGACTCCTGACTCTCTCACCCCACACTGTCCTTTTCCAGCAGGAAGCAGCCAAAATGAAAAATATGAAAAAAATGTTCGGCCGGCATCTCCGTTTGCCCTCTTCTCTCCTACATCATCAGGTAAACCCAACTTTCTCTCTCCAACCCTGTAGCCCTTTGAAAAAGCCTCCACATTCCTGGCATTCGTTAGAACTGCCCCAATCTCCTCACTTGGAGCCACTAGTCCCCCAAAGTCCAGCAGGTGCAGACATTTGTTCTTCCTTCGTACCTACTATCCTTAAAAACCATTACCCGCCATATTCGGGGTGCAACTTCCTCTGGCCTGGTCCCCTGAGGCTGCTGAACTCTCCTAGGAACTTCAGTTCCCAAATAAACCTGCCCTTTTTATACTTTTAATCTGACATCGATTGGATTATTTCATCAGTGGAGAAAACCATCAAACAGTTTGCTGTTGTGTATTAGTGATTAATATAAATGTGAGAATTCTTCAAAGGTTCAGTATAAAAATCTGACACCTGCCTGCATGGAAAAGGATCAAAAAATAGCTGGTGTGTTAATGAATTTAGTTATTCATATTCATACACTGAATGCTGTCTTTGAATAACATTTTACCCTAATCTGCTAAAGCAAAGAACTCCTGATTTTATTGTAGACTACTCAACATATTAAAATGGATGTTAAACAAAAAATAAATTAAATAGCGATGCAAATAAGACTAAACATATACTGTAATTTAAATATTGACAAAGCCAGTTTAAATAGGGGCACCAGGAAAGGACACTTTAAGCACTATATAAAAAGAGCCATGTGTATGTAAGTGTTTATGAAAATTGGTAGCTTCTCATTGTCAGGCAGTCATTTAAATCAGATTAGTTGATTAGAGTGTTGATGTATAGAAAGTAATTTTAAATGTGTAAGAATGATTTACATAATTGAAGAAATTATATTTAAAGAAGCTTCCGTTAGGTAAGTAAGGGTGGAAACATATCCATCTGTATTGTGACAATAGGTCAAAGCTATATGAAAATCAAATTTAAAATATCTAATATTTACAATAGGAACCACTACAGAAAACCATAATGAATCAAAATGCAGAGTTGTGGGGCCAAGTCCCAGTAGGAACATCTATCAAACACTCCTGCACCTAAAGCTCAGGAAACATTGCAGAAGAGGGGACAGAAAGATTTTAAGATTCAGAAGATCAGGGAATTTGCTGTGAGAGTGTATATCTCAGTAAGGTCAAAAGCTAAGCCTATATAATTTCATCAAATGGTTGCTTAAATGTGAACTGAATAAGGACAATAACAATAGACGTGCTAATGTATATGGGGGAAATTGTAGGAAGTCTAAACCTTACACAAAGAACTACAGGAATATTCAGATTAGGATAAATATTCTTTCCTAGGAAAGAGCATAACCACTGGCTATCTAATATCAAATGGTCAGTAATATACATACAAGTAACATTATACAGCCTGCAAAAGTTATATTTAGAAATACATATGTATATGCATATACATACATGCATGGAATATAAGTAATGGAAAAAAGATGCTATAGCTTTGAAAGAGCAAGAAATAGCATATGGGAGGTTCTGGTGGAAAGAAACTGAAATGAGAAATTATAATCTCAAGATTAAAAAAGAATAAAAAAACAACAGTAAAAACAAAAACAATATCTCCATTTTAGTTTCTCTCCAGGAACTCCATTACACACACAAACCCAGAATACTAGCTTCATATTTTAGTATTACTATAATCTTAATTGATTCAAAAGTATGAGATGAACATTTATAATGTAGATTATGATCTGTACACTTATTTTGTTCTTTAAGAATGTGTGTGATTACGTGAAGTACTAAATGCATGTCTTGTTGACATGGGCACAAACATGACAAAGATTCCAAAGCCTCAGACTGACAAGAAAGTCAAAAAATCTCTGGGCAAGGCTCAGTTAAATTGCAAAGACTTCCTTCCTGATCTGAGTTCAAATATTTTAATGTATGCATACAAATAGGTACTGTGGGTTCATGCCATAGCTTTCACATACACCATTGCATATTTATTATGGTCTGAATAATGTTCCCCTTACAAAAAAAAAATACTCTCACCAAGATTAGTAAACCTTCTCAATATTATCAAACACTATATATAAACTGTGGCTCATTGTTTTTTCTGTATGTAATTACATAGGTTCCTTATTAAGTTGAATACAATAACTCCACTTCCCTATTCAACTATATGAACAATCACACTGAGATTGCAGGCTGCAGAATTTTCTCTATCTGGGAGACCAGTACACTGGACCTCATTTTTTCTGTGTTGTCTGTTTTTCCTTCTTTCCCATGCAAGGTCAAGTCTCTGAAGCCATGAAAAAACATTGCACAATAATATTGTTTAGTGATTAAAACCAGACATTGAAAGGTCCTGTTCCTGACTGAAAATCTTTTTTATCTGTATGTTTTTTTTAATCCAATTTCTATAAAACTTTTGTTAAAATATAAATTTGTTTGAAGACTGAGATAATATATAACAAAATTCCTTGCTACAGTAGGATGGCTTTAATTATAGTACTGTGGTTGTCAAACACAACAGAACTATATCAGACTGATTTTGTTATGCCCAAGTCTCCTGGACCACAAAGATCACTAAGGAGCTGATTGTAATACAAACAGATCAAGGTCTTTTATTACAAGCTCAAGCTTGTCACCAATGTGGCAATGTAGAGTGTAGAGGAGGGTTTTTATTGGTTTACAGCAAGGTTTGTGAAATTACAGCTTAGTAGTTATACAATTTGGTGACATTCAGCAAACTTGTTACAAGGTGATTGTGCCTAACTAACATGGAGCAAGCTATCTATATACCTCAGGAATGTTAAGTATTTCCATGCCATGAAAGTTCTACTACCAGGCCAGAGGGCTGCCCAGCACAGATGCCCCACCCTGAGAAAAGATACCTTTCCAAACTTGTGGTTACCTCTAGGCTATTCCTGGGGTAGGAAATTTTATTATCTTCTTGTAAATGATGACCTATGGCCTAGTTCTTGGAAGGGGGTCATTAGCTCCTGGTTACTTTGGGAAGATCAGGCCTCCTTCTATCAATATCAGATGTATTTACAAAATAACACTGAGACCCCAAAAGACCACCAGGAGTTGAGTCCATTGCAAAACACATGAGGAACTTTTTATTCCAAGCTATAGCTCCAAGCTCATACACCCTCATTGCCATAGCAGTTAAGAGCAAAGAGCCTCATACTCAGGTTAATTGGTTGATTTAAAGAGTACAGTCCCAGGACACTGCAGGCAGTCCTGATGAGACCTGATAAGCTAGAGTCAGATGGAAGGGAAGAAGGACCTCCCCTATCAGTGGACTTGGAGAGGGACATTGGCGGAGATGAGGAAGGGAGGGTAGGATTGGGAGGGAGTGAAGGAGGGGGGCAATAGCTGGGATACAAAGTGAATAAACTGTAATTAATATAAAAAATAAAAAATTTAATTAAAAAATAAAATAACATTTAAGAAAAACAAAACAACAAAAACAAAAACAAACCAACAAAAAGAGTCCGGTTCCTCCCAGCACACCTAAAACAGGGGTATTCCTGCCTGGAAAATGTCTATCAGTTGAAACACAAAAGGGGATGTTGCATTTTTAATTAATTTGGCTATAAGAAGATCCCTAAACCATTAATGGTCTGTCTTCCCTTGTTTGGCTGTACTAGGGGAGAGGGGCTGGTTTCCTAGCAACTGTATCTCTAGTGGGCAGGAAAAGAATGCAGTTCTTCCCCTGCAGGTGGCTGGACATGTCTTCACCTGTCTGGCCTTTGTTCAGGCTTGTGCTTCATCTCTCAAGATGACAGTATTTGCTTCTGCTGCTTTGAAGAAAAAAAAGGACCAGCATATTTAAGAAAAGTATGGTTGTGATTTAATCTTAATAGTATAGAAAAGTACTAAGTTAAATAATAAAAACATAATTTAAACAATAATCAAACTGTTTCTCTCAGCCCAAGTATTATAACAGCAATTATAGAAAACAAATAAATTAGAAGGAAGTATTGTAATAAGTACCTCAAAGGGGTTTAGTCATTAAAAGTCTTGATTCTAGATAAATGGGAAGAAAATAGGATAAACTATTCAATTTCTTTAAAATAGAAAAGAAGAGAAGAGAAAAGGAGAGAGAGAGGAAAAAGGTGAGAGAACAAAAAGCAAGAAAAACAAGAGCTATGAAGTATCAGGCACCTAAGAGAACTATAAGTCTATGTCCACAAACGGATGTAGGTTTGATCTTGATTAACTTTAAATAAAACTGTTTCAATAAGACACAAATGTTATAACAAATAATATAAATCAAAATCTGAACACAGATTAGATGTTCCAGAGTATTTCAGACTTTATATTTTAGTTTAGAAATGATAATAGTGGTAAGGACATGTCTTATAGTTGTCAATTTGAAATGTCATATATATTTGGAAGAAAGAAGATCTAATCCATGTTAGAAGTCAAGAAGGGCAGGTAGAGGAGTGACAACATGGTAGTGAGAATTCATAACTTCCCAGAAGGCACACATAATAAGGATTCATATCCTAAATGCACAGTTTCTGTCCTTATAAGTAACCCATATTTTTCTATTATTTTCTACATTTTGGTTTTTGAAGGATTGTCTTCTGCTTGGGTGAATGTCATGTTTAAAAATAAAGTTTCCTCGTCTAAGGTTCCGACACCATTGTAGAAAAATTTTAAGAGCCTGAGGAACAGAGAGTATGCTGTGTCTTGTCTCCTAGAAATGAAAACTCCACACATAAACTCTGACCTACTGGGTTGAACAAAGTCAAGAATAGACATGCTAATGCAAATGGGGCAAAATCTCCAGAGGTCTGAACCCTACAAAAAGAACTACAAGGAGCTAAGAAATACTAAGAACAACAGATATGTTCTTCTCCAGGGAAGAGCACACAAACTGTTATCCAATATTAAATATCAAATAATCAGCCTGAAAATAAAAATATGAAATCACATTATACAGTCTGAGCAATTCAAGAATATATATACAAATAAATCATAATTTAATTTTCATCATCATATTATTACCTTAATTCTATTAAATTAAACATGTTTAATTTAATATAATGTAATAAATATGAATTAAATTGTATAAGCTATATAATATAATTTAATTTTCATATTATTAGAATAAACATTCATATGTTTTGAATGCTTATTATACTTTAATGCTTGAAATTTATTTAAAAACTATTGATGAATTTTCTAGCATATCGATTCAGTTTTCAGAGGACTCATAAAGGATTTGGTGAATATTGGCACATTTTATATATAAGGAACTTGCAGGGCAAAGCAGCTAGACTTTGAGAGCTGATTCCCATGCAGGCAGTAGAGCCAAGTTTTGTGGTACTTCTCTTACATATCATCAGTTTCTTCTTAAAGAGCATCTATCACACTTAAGTGCTTTTGGCTAAGCACTTTTGTTTAAATTACATTTTCTATCAAGCTTTTGCTTATTCCAGGGCAGCTTGCCCAAGGATTCCAGAATTAATTCTGTACGTTTTCCCCAATTTTCTAATTTAGTCTCGTTTTCACATTTTTCTTAATAACGCAAGGCATACTTTCTCTACTATCAACAGATATTGCTGGCATCTTCCCTATTTATAGACACACAAGAAAAGCAAATTATTCATCTCTCACATCCTTTAGGGAATGTAATTTTCCTTGCCTGCTTTACTCTCTCCAGAGACATTATTAAAATGAATGTAAATAGTAGCCTCTGTTAGAGGATAGTGTCAGTAGGATGGAACAAGATAGGGTCTGCTATAATGAACACACAGAGTTATAGATTTTTCTGTGATGTTTCTACCATTGTACATTATTTTCAGAATATATGATAGCATATATTAATATTTAAGACTAATATAAAATATTCTTTTTTATAATAATTATTATTTTTTATATTAATCACAGGTTATTTACTTTGCACCCTAGCCGTAGCCCTCCCTCATTCCTTTCCAATCCCACCATCTCTTCCCTATCTCCTCCCTGCCCCTTTCCAAGTCCACTGTAAAAATATTCTTTTTTTAAAATTTTTTATTAATTACACTTTATTCATTTTGTATCCCCCCATAAGTCCCTTCCTCCTTCCTCCAGATCCCACCCTCCCTCCCCTTTCTGCATGCATGCCACTCCCCAAGTCCACTGATAGGGGAGGTTCTCCTCTCCTTTCTGATCTTAGTCTATCAGTTCTCATCAAAAGTAGATGCATTGTCCTCTTCTGTGGCCTGGTAAGGCTGCTCCCCCCTCAGGGGGAGGTGATCAACGAGCAGGCCAATCAGATTATGTCAGAGGCAGTCCCTCTTCCCATTACTATGTAACCCACTTGGACACTGAACTGCCATGGGTTACATCTGTGCAGGGTTGTAAAAATATTCTTAATGCACAGTTAAATAGAGAACAGTCTCTAAGAATAAGTCTAGTGAACTTCATCATCATAATTATCATCATCACCAACATTACCTACTTCATATCACTATCACCATCACCATCATTATTATCGTCATACATGTTAAGCATCACAATCATAATTACCACATTCTCAGTCAATTCCTCTTTAATATATAAAAGCCTAAGTTATTTTGTTTATGAAGCCTCTTCAATATAATATGTATAACATATATTATATATAATCTCTAGTAAATTTAGAAGAAGAAATACTTTTATCTGTCCATTAACACAGAGATATACTGTGACTTAAAAGTACATAATGGGATATTCATGATTTACAAAACTAACTTGCATAGTTATAACTAAATAAAAATGGTCTAGAAGGTCGAGGTCAAAGATACGAGAATGCTAAGATTATTTAAGTAGATGGATGATGTCTGTAAGATGAACATCAGGGGATGTTTAAGTCAGATCCTGAATTCTCCTATACATATACGAATTTTCCAGTAATGAGGCAAGCAAACAAAAGCACAAACTTTTTAAAATAATAAAAGCTCAAAGAACAATCCCTATTTTAAGGCATTATCAAGTGCCACAGGGAAACTCACACTAACATACCTATATATGCCTCAAATAGTGATATTTGAAAATGTCAATAAAAAAAAACTTCTGAAATAGTTTCTAAACCCACACTATAAAAAATGAAAAAGAGAATAACAGCAGGAAAAACAACAACAACACATAAACAAACAAACAATAAAACAACCAATTCATTAAAGAACTGAATAGGGAGATATCTTCAAGGAGAAGAAAAAAAAAAAAAAAAACCTTTGAAAATTGAATTGTCATTGAGCCAAAAGAAAATCAATAATATTAAAATTAAGTTAGAAAAATATATAAAATTTGTTCAACTTTTTGGTATAAAATGAATGATGTTTTCAACTGAAGTTTTTCTTTAAAAGTAATTGTTACCTATGAAAAACATGCAAAAACAAAAATCTTCAAATTGTTCTAACTCTAAGAACGGTGATTCATGCATGTAATTTTGTACTTGAGAGGTTGAGGAAGAAGCACTATTTAGTAAAATCTTATTATTTCAACATCTTCTCCTTAAATACATGCATATATGTATAATTTTATCAAAATGTTAGAATATTTTCATTTGCTTTGAGATATGTTTTTACTTTATGATAAAAGCTTGTCTTAAACTAATGATTCTCTTTCTGTTACCCCCTAACTACTGAGAATGTGGGCATGCACATTGTTTTTAAAATTTTAGAAACTTTACTGAATAAAGAGCAATAGATCAGCTCTTAAGATAGAAATGTAAATTTTTTTTTATCTTTTTCTTCCTTTTTTAATTATTATCATTTATTACAATTTATTCAAATTGTATCCCAGCTGTGGCCCCCTCTTTCATCTCCTCCCAATCCCATCCTCCCTCCTTCTTCTCTCCCTCTACCCCTCCCCTAGTCCACTGATAAGGGTGGACCTCCTCCCTTTCTATCTGACCCTTGCCTATCAGATCTTGTCAGGACAGGCCTGGCAAGGCTGCAGCCCCTAGCAGGAGGTGACAGAGATCCTGCCACTGAGTTCATGCCAGAGAAAGTCCCTTTTCCCTTTACTAGGGACCCTACTTGGAGACTTAGTCTATGAATTACATCTGAGCCTGGATTTTAGGTTCTCTCCATTCATTGTCTTTGGTCGGGGTATCATTCTCTTCAGGACCCCCAGAGCTCAGTTTTTATGGTTCTATTGTTCTCCTTGGCGAGCTCTAGTTCTCTCCAGGTTTTTCTGTCTCCCCCTTTGTTCATAAGATTCCCTGCACGTTGCCCAAAGTTTAGCTGTGAGTCTCAGCCTCTGCTTCAATACCTCTATCAGTACAGTCTTTCAGAGGCCACCTGTGGTTGGCTCCTGTCCTGTTCCCTGTCTTGTTGTGCTTCTGATATCTGTTCCTTTTGTCCTTCTGAATGAGGATTGAGCATCTTCCCTAGGGCCTTCCTTGTTGTTTAGCTTCTTTAAGAATATAGATTTTAGTATATTTATCTTATATTATATGACTAATATCTGCTTATCAGTGAGTTTATACATGTGTGTCTTTCTGCTTCTGAGATACCTCACTCAAGATGATCTTTTCTAGATCCCACCATTTGCCTGTAAGTTTCATGATTTCCTTGTTTTTAATAGCTGAGTAGCATTCCATTGGGTAAAAGTACCACAATATCTGTATCCATTACTCCGTTGAAACATCTAGGTTGTTTCTAATTTCTGGCTATTACAAATAGAGCTGCTACAAACATGGTTGAGCAAATATCCTTGTTGCATACTTGGTTATATTTTTGATATATGCCTAGGAGGCCTAGGAGTGTTATTGCTGGATCTTGAGGTAGCACTGATCTTAATTTTCTGAAAAAAAGGCGAGATTGATATCCAAAGTGATTGTACAATCTTTTTAATATATCTTCTATACCCAGATGTTCTTTACAATACCAATAAAATATTTTATGATTGTTTAGATTATTTGACTCTGAAATGCTACATTTCACTTACAGAAATATGTAGAATAATAACTAAGCAATTAATAGGAAGAGATTTATAACAGACAGATTTCATGACAGATTTATACGCATGTAAAAAATAATCACAATATTTTGGAATATGATTAGAAATGTATTATTAAACTACTGGAAAAGAACTTAGAGCCCTTATATATCAAAACTATATAATACTGAGGCCATTGTGAAGGTACTGAGCCATTGAATACATGAAGTGAGAGAATGTGAATGTATCATTGAATGACCACTTTCTTATTACCCAGCAAGCATAAATCTACTATCAGAAGAGTTAAGATCAAAATAGAAGAAACTATAAAACTATTATGAAGTAAAAAAAAAAAAAATATGGTGGTTTGAATGAAAATGGCTTTGAAAGACTCATAATATTGAATGCTTGGTCACCAGGAAGTACATTTGTTTGAAAGAATTACAAAGATTAAGGATATGTGATATTTTTGAAGTAGGTATGGCTTTGTTGGAGGAGATATGTCTAATTGTGACTAAGACAATAAATCAATATTTATTACCATTCATGTAAAAGTATGCATAGTCTTGATACGTTCTAAGTATATTTTAACAGATAGTGTAATAATTAGGAAACCACTACCTGCAAGACCTACAAACTACTAGCATTAATAGAATGAGACCATGACCCTACTTTCTCATTTAAGTTAGTTAGCCATTGTCATTTACAAGAATAAATTTTGGGTGTGAGTGAACTTCCACATTGTAGATCTGCTGCATAGTAGGAGATATGCATGGTCACTCTGTGGGTGATCTCCATTCTAGTTAAGAGAAGAGTAAGCTGACCTGCAGGGCCACAAATGAGAGGTTTGAGGGGAGGCCCCAATCTATGGCATGATGTCATCTATTAAGCCTTCCTTATCCATGCATGTTACCTTTAAGAGAAACTGAGTGAATACTTCTATAACTAATGAATTAGACTAAATCAAAACAAATTGCAAAAAACATGCAATTAATATTGAATGGAGGTAGGCAAAATGAAGTATCAGCAGATATTAATTATCTATCATCTTTCATCTACCAAATATATAGAGAATTATAAATAATATGACTCAACAAGAAAATGGCAAAATATATGGGCAACTAATTTTTATGAGGAGAAAATTAAATTGTAAGAGGTGACAGATATAGTAACCCAAGCTATTAATTGGGAAAATGTAAATATTTTAATGAGATATAAAGTTCAGTCAGGCTGTTTGCCTCAGTGAATAAATCTTCATTGAGGTCAAGGTCACAACAAATATTTTAGATATTTACTTTATCAGTATTTATTGCACTTAAGAAAACTAATTCATAAATATCTGCATAAAGTCTGACCTATAGATAAGTTAATTATGTTATCATTAAAACATCTAGACATATCTTATTCTATCCATATGAGATAAGATTGTTAAATAGAGAGAAAAAGTATCTAGCAATTGCAAGTCTTAGGAAAACCAAAATCTTGGCATATGTATAAATCCGAATAAGTCAATTTGAAAAGCAATTAGATAAACTCTATTAAATTTATCAAAATGCATCCTTTATGGCATATAAATCCATCTTGTTGTCATTTAGTCTCACTATTGTAAGACTCAAGAAATAGAAATTATTTGAATACAACATGCCATACTCACATGCAGGATTACTATGTAGTAAACAATCTGTGTTTGCTTTCTTGAAAATCCAATTATACCACACACAGAAAATTATTAATGGAAATGACTTCTTCCAACAAAAGTAAAATTAAAGGAACTATACTATGTATAGTATATAATTTTGTTCCCTGAAACTTTTATTAGTATTTACTATTGAAAGACCAAAAGATAAATTAGCAGCTATTATTAAGACCTGAAGTAGGTGGGTGGAGAAGTCCAGTAATGCCCTGAGGGGAAGAGCCACGTCACTGCATTCTTTCCCCACCCACTAGAGATATAGTTGCTAGGAAACTGGACCATCCCCCTAGGGAGGGACACCTGGTCATTAATGGTCTGGGAACCTTCCTATAGCCAATCGATTCAAAATGTAGCATTTTGACCAATAGATGCTTGCCAGGCCAGGAATCGCACCTGCCTTGGGCATGCTGGGATGGACTAGAATCAATATATCACCCAACTAACCTGGGCGCAGGGCGCTCGGCTCCCACTGCTTTGGTGGTGGGTGTGTGTGGGCCCAAGCTGCAGCTTGTAATTCAAAATAAAAAGAACCTCATGTATTTACAGCGGAGTCTGTTTATTCCTGGTCTTTTGGGGTTCATGAACTGGGCAGAACACTATAAGATTAAATCAATCAAAATTGTAAGTATCGACAGATCAAAAGATACTGAAAAGCTATAAGAAAAATGGAAAATTGTCACCATCTGTGTACATAATACCATGAAATCCAATCAAACTATTTCAAACTATATTTGAATGTTATATCACTTTAATCATTAATTATAGATTTTTATGCAAAATTTACATACTTCATCTATACCCATAGTGGTGATTAATGCACACACAGAGACATCTCTCTCTCTCTCTCTCTCTCTCTCTCTCTCTCTCTCTATATATATATATATATATATATATATATATATATATATATCATGCACACAGTCACTGTTGTTTGTTAGTATGTATATGTGTCTGACCACTTAGGATTATATATCTGCTAGGGAGCTTATCCCTGAAGAAGAGAAGTTTTTCCCTTTCTAAGCAACCATTAATTTTTTTCTTCTATTTATTTATGAATAAGGCCTGGGGAGATTTTCTCCAACTGCCTTTGTATGTTATAGACAGTATTGTTATTGTTATGTTGGTTGTCAAAATTTCAAAATATATTCTCCTTGCATAGAAAGTTTTTCTTAAGCTCCATGACAATAATCAAGGTTTGAATTTACTTGAAGTTTGTATTATTTAGGTTTTTACTACCTCTTTTTTAAAATTTAATACTTTTAACAGTCAAGTACACTCCTCCTTTCCTCTTCCACCACCCTATCACCACTCTTCTATCACAACTTCAAGTCTTTTTGACTCATTTACTGACCCATCCTGCAAGTCTGTCACCAGAGATCCTGAATGGGGGAGTGGGAATGAAAACGGGAACAAGGGCGCAAGAAATGAAGACCAAGACAGTGTCTCCGAACAAGGTCTCCGTTTATTTGAATTTTTCATACAACTATATAGGCAGGGCAGAAGGAATGTAATTGCCTTTGGCAGGGTTACTAAGTGACTAGAAATCACAGGATGGCCCACCAAGATGTGCTAATAATGATTGTTTGGAAAGTTCCTCAGAAGTGTTACTTAGGAAGCCCTGAGGGAGAGGAGGGTTTAAGGTGTTTCAGGAAGATGATCTTATCGAAAGCCCCAGGTCAGCCAGGAATGCACTATTGTATCCGAGCAGTAGGCCATCAAGCCAGATGCCAAAATTCAGGGGGCAGCAAGGTGCCAGAAGGCCCTCGACAGGTCCCCCTTTATTTTATTTTTACAAGGCTGTAATCCCAAGGGAACTGTGCCTGTTTTAGGTGGTAATCCAGGGTCTTCAACCCTTGCTCAGCCCCATTGGATACATCAGCAGCAATTGGCTGAGCTCCTGTCTTAGGCAGCAAAAGGGGGAAACAGAGGATCACTATTGTATCCGAGCCATAGGCCATCAAGCCAGATGCCAAAACTCAGGGGGCAGCAAGGTGCCAGAAGGCACCCGACAACTTACCTGACTACGTCCACTCACAGCTACTAGTATGGGAAAAGATGTAGGGCCACCTACTGGAGTATAGGTAGTCTCTCAGAGGCCATATCCCTGCAGAAAAATAAATCTCTTCCCAGCAACTATCCATTACCAATATCTCTACAGCTATCAGTGATGACCTTCCCAATTCATGCTGGGATTTTTTTTTTTTTCCTCTCTTGGCTCAGCAAAGGTCTCATATATACTCTCACAACCACTGTGAGTTGATATGTCGTGTTGTGTCTTAAAAATGGTTCCACTGACTCTGATTCTTTTTTTTTTTTTTTTTTAGTTTCCAACCCTTATCATGTTCCCTAATTTTATTTTTTTTCCTTTATTAATTACACTTTACTCACTTTGTATCCCCCCCCCCGTGGTTCCCTCCCTCCTCCCATCCCAATCCCTCCCTTCCTCCACCCTCTGCATGCATGCCCCTCCCCAAGTCCACTGATAGGGGAGGACTTCTTTTCCTTCCTTCTGATCCTAGTCAATTAGGTCTCATCAGGAGTGGCTGCTGTGTTGTCTTCTGTGGCCTGATAATGCTGCTTCCCCCTCAGGGGAAGGTAATTAAAGAGCAGGCCAATCAGCTCAGTCAGAGACAGTCCCTGTTCCTATTACAATGGAACCCACTTGGATCCTGAACTGCCATGGGCTACATCTGTGCAGGGGTCTTAGGTTATCTCCATGCATAGTCTTTGGTTCGAATAGCAGTCTCAGGAAAGACCCCTGTGCTCAGATTTTTTGGTTCTGTTGCTCTTCTTACGGAGTTCCTTGTCCTCTCCAGATTTAATGTTTCCCACTTCTTTCCTAAGATTCTTCTTCTTCTGATGTCCACCCTCTTTGCCTTTCTGGATAGGAATTGAGCATTTTAGCAAGAGTCCTCCCTCTTGATTAGTTTCTTTAGGTGTACAGATTTTAGTAGGTTTATCCTATATTATATGTCTATATGAGTGAGTATATACCATGTGCATCTTTCTGCTTCTGGGATAGCTCACTCAGGATGATATTTTCCAGATCCCACCATTTACCTGCAAATTTCATGATTTCCTTGTTTTTTTATTGCTGAGAAATAGTCCATTGTGTAGATATACCACAATTTGTGCATCTATTCCTCCACTGAGGGGCATCTGGGCTGTTTCCAGCTTCTGGCTATTACAAATAAGGCTGCTACAAACATGGTTGAGCATGTTTGAGCATGTCCTTTTTGTGTACTTAAGAATCTTTTGGACATATGCCTAGGAGTGGTATAGCTGGATCTTGAGGAAGTGCTATTCCTAGTTGTCTGAGGAAGCGCCAGATTCCTTTCCAGAGTGGTTGTACAAGTTTACATTCTTTCTTATTCCTCTCCCACAACAGTCCTTGAGCCTTCAGTAGAGGAAGACAATGTAGATAACACATTTAGGACTCTGTGGCCATTTTTCCTCTGCATGTGACCAGTTGTAGGTTTCTGTGTTAGGTCTATCTACTGCTAAAAGAAGCATCTCTGATGAGTGTAGAGAGATGTACTAATATACATGTATAACAATAAGCAATTAGAAGTCAATTTAATATTATTAGCAGAATATTAGGAGAATAAAAGTAATGAAAGGTCCAGGCCTGACACCCTCCCCCAAAAGCCATCAGTCCTAGGAACTAGGCCATAGGTCATCAAATCCAGGAATAAGAAAACTATAAAATCCCATACCCAAGGAAAAGCCTGGAGATAACCATAAGAATGGGAAGATATCTTATCTCAGGGTGGGGCATCTGTGCTGGGAAGCCCATAGATCTGACATTCCTAAGGTCTATAGATAGCTGACTTAATTTTAGTTGTTAGTTAACCAATCACTTTGTAACACGCTTGTCCTTGCTGAATTGAACATCATCCAATCCCTTAACTGCTAAGCTGGGAATTCCTCGTTATTGCTCAACCCCAAAAAAAAAACCCTGCCATGCAACTCCTCGGGGCTCTCCTCTAAGATCCAGTGCATTGGTGACGAGGGAGAAACTGAGCTCAAGTCCAAATATAGTTCTTTGCTCTTGCATATGTGGTCTGGTTCCTGGTGGTCTTTGGGGACCTTAAGATCTGGGTACAACAGTAACGGGTTCTTTCCAAGGACTTATGGTCTGTGTAGACACAGGTCCTGGCCCGATAAAGAGGTCAGGCACCATATCTATTTGTGGAGCTGGCCTTATTAGTTGCATTAATGTCAGGAGAGTATTTACCCATTTTAGGTCAAATTTTGATTATAAACATATTAAGTTCAAGCCATGTAGCTGTCAAATATAATTCTCAGGATGACCTAGTTACAATCAAAGTTAATCAGAACATAGATAGATAGATAGATAGATAGATAGATAGATAGATAGATAGATAGATAGATAGATACTATTGATCATCACGTACCAAGCTAGCGTGTACCTAAAGGAATCTTCAAAGAGGTCAGCAACATGTAAGAGAGGCTCAAGAACATGTAGAATGCCTATCTTCCTTACCATAGGAAGACCTAGCTCCTGTCTCTCAATATTTGTTCTGACTTCAAGATTGTTTAAAATGGAAGGTTTTGTTTTGTTGTTTTTGTTTTTGTTTTTCTCAGAACCAAAGTGAAAGAATGTTAAAGTAGGCAAACAACAACAGAAACAGAATAGAGCCTGAAGAGGCTTAGAATTTTGCAGCTTGCTCAGAAAATACTATATTACCATAAAAGCTCAATGTTACTGCTGAAATCTGAACCTCCAATCCAGAATTCAATTCTATTTTCACTGTTCAACACTTTCCTTACTGGTTTTAGAAGGTTGTTTAAACTGAAGTTCACTCCAGTGCTGTACATCAGGATGCCATAGTCTTTGAATATAATTGCATAAAGCTGTATCCATCATTCAAAAACAAATTTAAGATATACTCCCCTCATACAAATGTGCATTGTTCATCTCTTTCATTTTTTTAAGCAGACAGTCCTGTAGGAACACAAAACAGTTCTGTTGAAAGTGCGTAGACGTTCCTGACTCTATCATTGTCGTGTCCTTCTGAGGTAATAGTAAACATTTACATTTTGAAAATAGATGAAGCTTTACGTTAAAAATTAAAATAAAAGGAAGTCACAGTGATGTGCTGTTTGTGATAGAGAATCTAATGATACATAATGATAATCATGAGGACAGTACTAATGACAAATCATGATGTCATGGTGAGACAGAAATAGAAAGCAATGGCATCGATGCAGAAGTGAGCAGTTTATAATATTGTAAGGAACGCAGGTGCTACTCACTGCAGTCTGCTTCCTGCGCATGTGAGATGTGTCAAGGAAAGTGACGGATGCTGCCTCCTTCCTGCTGCTCCTGAAAAAGCACTTTCCTTTATGGCAGAAAAAGAAAAACAAAACAAAACAAAAGCTTCTTAAGCTATATCAGTGTAATCCTTCTGTCAAGCTTGGGTAACTCAAAATTCTAGTGAAACCACCATCACAGTAGCTCAATGTCATTTTTTGCCTGTTGCCCTTCAAACTCACTCTTCAGACTTTTTGGAAAGTCTTTTAATGTTCTTTGGAATCTGGTTATTTGCTTGTTTGTATATTTATTTTTTCCACTTTACATATATTTCTGTTTTTGTATATTTGTAATGAATTTTTTTAATCCAAAAGAAGTTTTCCATACAGTCAACAAATATAATTATAATTATCTTGTTTTCTTCATTTTGAACATCTCTGTTGAGATAGTTTCTGTTCCTCTCTCTATCACCTTTAATGTTGGTTTCTATTTATTTTGATGAACCTCACTGAAAATGTGAGACAGGACCTATATCTTGACTCTCTTTTCACCCTCTGGACAGATGAAAATTTCCTGCAATGTGAAATCCTGCAAAGATTCACATAGAATCTTTCAAACAGCCCAGCTCACTCTTTCTTTGTGTAGCAGAAGGCCAAGTAGAAATGAACTCTGGAACAGATAAACACATAAATAATATATCTAAAATAGCAAGGTTAAGCTAATAATTGTGAAAAAGATATGACTCATGAATTATATTATAGACCTCAAAATAAGAGCATGCATTCACTGTTCAGAATCATACATATATTTACAATAAAAATATCTATGTAGTAGAAACAAATGAATTATTTAAAGTTACTGAACAGAAAAATGTCACAATATTAACCAATAAATAATCTAGAAGGCAATAAAACCTGTTACAGTCTTATTGTGACTTACGGGTGTGACCTGCTGGTTCAACTTTATTTCAAGTGGTCAGTGAGAATGCTTTATTATTTAGTGAGAAATAAACAAATGGCATTGTAAGGAAATGAATGGTGAAAAAAAGGTCACTTTTCTATGACATTTATTTACACATTCACACACAAAAAATCCAACAATAAACTAGTAATGGTGATCATAGGGGGAAAAGAAACAAAACTCCTGTGACTGGCTGCCAAAAGTCCTGGCTGATGTTAAAATTAATAAGCAGGAATGCACATATTTAAAAAGTGCTGATTTCAAAATTCAAATGTTTCAAGTTAACAGAGGATGAAAAAGGGTAATTTTAATGTCAGAATCATATTCATTTCAAATTATCTTCCAAAATATGAATAAGAGATGAAATAACATGACACATTGAATTTGAAATAAAATACATGCTCTTTATTTTTGTTGTAGTTCTTTTTTCTCTCTTGGTTGTGGTACTGGGGATTAAACATAGGGACCCATCAACACTATACTACCTATATTAGATTTTAAAAGAAACAAATTATTATGTAAAGCCAGTATTTTTATAGAAAGCATGTTAAATTGTGTCTAGGCCAATACTTAAGGACTGAATTATAAATTTGTTAACCATACTTGTCTTCAATATACAAATAACTCTGAGAACTAATCGTTCTTCCTATATGTTAGGATTTTGGAACCAAACCTGCTTCTCGGTTGCCTAGTAACATATGATGTCATCATGTGTTGTGGCCACACCTGGAAGGCGTCCTTACCTTCCCCCTTAAAGGGACCAGTCGGCCATGTGGTCCCTCTCTTGATCTTTTTTTTCTTGGTCTCTCTTGCTCCTGGCCTCTTCTCTCTTGGCCTCTTGGCCTTCTCCCCTTTCTCTATTGGGGTACCCCCATCTCTCTTTTCTCTTTCTCTCTCTCTTTCTCCCCATTTTGTCCTGCTCTCCCTTCTCTTCCTTCCTCCATCTCCACCTAATAAACCTCTTTTATATATAAGATCTGTTGTATGCCTACTTGTTATTATTTAATATGTCCCATAACATTACACTGTATCCACATTTAAATAGATGAAAATAACTAATCTCAATGATATGCTTTGAAAGATAGACCAGAAAGGCCTGATTTTAAGATAGATTTCTATTTCAGCGCAAGTTGTTGAGCTACCTATCATTCAACTTTACCACTGTGAAAAGCAGCTGAAGAGATAGCATTTTTTTTCCTGGTGTTTTGAGTCACCTTAAAGATGATCTTACTTTAGTTTGCCAACAGCTACTAATCCTCAGACTCACTGTAATTAGCTTGAGAATTAAACTATATTTGGTGTATGGTATATTTTGGTGTATGGTGTATGGTGTATAAGAAAGAAAATATTTAGGGACAAAATAATGGTTCCACAATATGCAACCAAATAACGAATATACATTATTTGACCCAATGAGAAAAAGTCTTAATTTCAAGAAAATGGTTTGGTAAAATGTCTACATAGCCTATTAGATACCTTATATCTAAGATAGTAACAAATGTTTAAAGGTTTGCCAAATGAGACTGATAATCTTTATAAAAAATTATTACAATAATATCCTAAATGCATTCATGAATCTTATTAATATTACAAGATAATATCTAATGTTACTCTGCACATAAAAATCAGCATTAACTACTGAAATGATTTATTTTATTCAGTATAAATTGACAGTACACAGAAACAGCCTTAAAATGTTGGTGGGATACTTTAGCACACCAACTCATTTTCTAAGAATTTTTCCTATGGGGAAAATATTAAAATGTCATAAACAAACAAAAGCAGCAGTCACTGAAGTTAACAAAATAATAGTAACTGAAAGCAAACTAAATCTCTAACAAGAAAAAGTTTATAAATAAGAAATATATTAACATTCCATATTATGAAATGGATAATAAAACATAAAACATAATATTGCATATTTTTCATTAAGTAAGCAAGGTCTTAAAACAATAGACTAAAATATTAAGATGGTTAAACTTTGGTCAGAAAAAGCAGAACATTCTGTAAAATTTAATATATATTTAAAAAAGGTGTAATGACTGTGAAATTTACAAGAGAAGAGAGTACAGATGAAGGTGAGGGATGAAACGACAGAGGGAAGCATACAGGGAAGGAGATAGGGAGTGTGGGAAGAGAGACAGATAAAAGAAGTAGAGAGAGACAGGGAAGAAGGGAAGTAGAGAGAGAAGGAGAGGGACAGAAGGAGGGATAAAGGGTAGAAAGAAGGGAGAGAAAGAGACAGAGATAGAATCTAGATAATCTCTTCTTGAGAAATGATGGCCAACACTGAATATATAGCTGTGAGTATGTGTATATGTGTTTGTATATGCATTTTTCCTAACTTGATATCTTCTAACTCTCATTTTGTTTTCTCTGTTGTATGTATTCTCTTTTAATATTTCCTAAAGGTCCTACTTTTAAACGGAGTTTCAAGGACTACTTAAATTAAGTGTGTGGGTTTTATAGTAGGTAATACATGAAAGGCAAAGAACTTCAAGTACAAGATGTTAGGACCAAATAAAATGATGCCCACAGCAGATTTTATATGAAAGAGGTTTTTTTAGATGGAGATGAAGAGAGAGAGAGAGAGAAGGAGAGAGTGAGACATGATAGGGGAAGAGAGAGGGTGCCTCAATAGAGAAAGGGAAGAGAGCAAGAGACTAGAAAGCAAGGGAGGGACAAAGTGGCAGGTTGGTCCTTTTAAGGAGCAACTTAACCATGCCTGTCGGGTTGGGCTGTCTGGCCAGTGACACATGATGACATTATGGGTTGCTAGGCACCCAGAAACAGGCTGCCTAAATACTAACACAAGAGCTGGCTAGTTGTTTTTATATGTGAAATTACTGACTTTACATTTCACATATATTATAGAAATTTTATATTCTCATATCTACAGTCTTTAACTCAATGAACAACAGACATATTTTTAACACAAAACAGCCAAGTCTTTTTAACCTCAAATCTCTCTCCCATTAACATACATTTTTCAGCAAGACCTTATCCAGTAATCCTCCTCTAAGCAGCCAACAGCAGGAGTCCACATATACAAATGCCTAAAACTTATGGGGATGCCCCATTTAAACTTTCACAGGAGGAATTTAGCAAAGCATGCAAGAATTTAGTAAACTAATACAGCTTTAGTCCCTAAATCATTGATGTTTCTCATTTGGTCAAACATTAACAAGCAACTCCAGTAGGAATTTTAGTATACAAATGTGAGATGTTTTATTATATTTAATTACTGTAATAATGAAACATACCAGTAGTATGTAAGCTGAAAATGGATTTAAATAGATTTTTTCCTTGAACATTTAGTGAGACTTGTTTAAATTATCCTTTAAATCTTTAATGAACAGATGAAAGAAGTTGTATGTGGTGGTTTATCTTTCCCAGAACTCCAGAATGTCATATTTAACAATTAGTAATGTTGTTGAATCAATCTGTATCACTTAGTTTACTACATATACAACAAAAATCACACTGTTTGATCCTTAAATTTAAATAATTTAATCATACACATTTATTCTAATAAAATGCAACTACCAAACAATAGAAACAATAACACAGAACTTTCTGCTCAGAACATTACCAGTCTCAAAAGACTGTGATAATGTTACATACCAGTATGTAAGCTGAAAATACTTCCTTTCCGTTCTGTCATTAGCTAGGAGCTTTTCATATGGTGAGGGCCAATAATTTTATCCTTTTACCTTTCCAGTGTCTTAGTACTGATCATGTAGAAACATTCTATGGCACTGTAGAATGCCTTTAAGAATTAATAGAACATTATATAATGTCAGAACAGTGAGTTTACTCTTCATCACATCAAAGTGAAGACATATGAGAAAACTCAGTAACTGTTTTTTTAATTAAATTTTTATTTTTATTTTACATTAGTTACATTTTATTCAGTCATCTGTGCTGCAGAGTACAGGCTTTGGAACTTGTAATTTGTATGGTTTTGTGCTTCTATTTCTGTTTAGAGAAGAGGTACAAAGTGGCTGTGCTTGATCTCGTTATGTCACAGAATCAAAGTAACCTTTTCAGGACTGAGATTCTTGAGTGTTTTTATGTCTAACAGAGAATAATGTGGCCTCACCTTGAGTGTCAGGCAGATTCTGAGTGTCAGAAATTGCTTTCTTGTTCTTCCATTTAAGTGTATCTATCATTTTAAAGTTGAGATGATTGCAACATAAATTTATATGTGACAAATGATGTTTTAAATTAGTGAGCCTGTAAAAATATTCCACAGGCTACATTGCTGAACAATATAAAAGATAAAACAATATTTTTGTACTAAATGTTGCCTTAGCCAACTTTAAATAAAAATATGGGATATTATCAGCAAAGAGGGTTAGATTAAAAACTTGACTTACATATGTCTCCTCATAAGATGCATTTACATATGGAATGAAATCTAGATGGGAAAAGTGCTTAAGAAAACCTTCAGAATTATTATATATTAGCCAGCTAGAGAACTTTTCTTCATTATTTCATCACATAATAGTTTATAAATTTTGGATACATGTACAAAATGACACAAGCCTTCCATTTTGTTCAGGCACTTATTTATAGATTACCCAGTATTAGTCTTCCTGAAGCATTCCCAGATGTAAACTCAGCACTCACAGCTTCAAGTACTTACTCAACTCTTTCCTCTGCTAAAAGCTATTCAACACTACTTTCTGTTTTCTTCATTCATTTTTGATTCATGGAATACTACATATTTTTACAGACTTAAAAGTTTATTCAGGAGCGGCCTTCATATCCTCTGAGAGGGGCAGAACCTGGTGAGTGTCTCCTTTCATGGCAGAGTACTGAAAGACTCAGTCTTTTGCAGGTGTTATTTAAGGATTTTCATAACATGCTAATCACACTTGACAAAGTATTTTACTATTTGTAACTAAATAAAAAAGAGAATGGCGGGGGCGGAACCAAGATGGCGACTAGCACACAGTTTCTGAGCTGTGGAAGTTCTAACCATCTGAGTTGGTGAGTGGAAGGACCTCTAACCCAGGAAAACAACGGTGAAGCTTCCTAAACAACAGGGAACATCGCAGGAGGCGAAAACTTTGATCTCAGGTCACCCGGAGACTTGTTTGGGGAAGACATAACTGCCTGGGGTCTGCAGCGGCTGAGGCAGAGCTCCAAGCCCTTTAGTCTCGGAGTCCCAGATCCGCGTGGCGCCTGCACCATTCTCCCAGGGCCCAAGTCTGCTAGACGCCATACTAGCTCCACAGGATCACAATCACTGATGGTATGCCCCTCCCAATCCCACAGGGACAGAGAATATGCTATCTACTCACCAAAACCAGACAGAAACGCCATACAAGCTAGGCACACCAGGCACTGGGAGAGCACAGTGAAGAGACCCCAGGACTTCCCAGAAAGCATCTGGACCAGCAACCCAGTCTCCAGTTACAGCAGGACTTTCTAACCTGGCGGCAGAGCAGCACTGAGCTGGCGGGGCACATCAGCCCTCCAGTTTAAGACTAACCAGGGCCAAACCAGAGAACAAAAAACCTGGTTACCCTGATCCCTACTGATGTGACCACCTTGAAATCTCCAGCTGTAGCAAGACCTCCTAACCTGGCAGTGACAGCAGCACGGAGCTGGCAGAGCACATCAAAGAAGCAGGGCCAAACCAGAGAGCAGAGAGCCCAGATACCCTGATCTCTGCCAAGTGACCTGCCTATAAGTGAGTGCACCCTTGAGAATCTGCAAATCCCCAGATCCTGGGTCCTTCTAAAACAGAAGCCAGGCATCAAACCCCCTCCCACCCATATACCCACTTTGGGAAACAGAGAGGCACTTTGGACATTGAAGCTCCTGCTCTGTGGGTCTAATTGAGGAGTTAAGGCAGTTAATGCCAGAAATTGGGCTGCGATCATCACTAGCACCTGTGACATATACAGTGCAGAGCCTCTCCCACACACTCAAGGGTTCAAAATTAGCCATCACTCTGTCCCTTGAGATACATGTCCACGCACACCTCCACACACACACATACAAACACACACACACACACACACACACACACACACACACTTGCATTTGCCCCGTCTGTGCCTGCGTACTTTTCTCCCACAGGTACAGCTAGTCCTCAGCACATGCTAAGGACACAGGACCTCTCTCAGCTTGCTGAAGAACTCTCCAGATACCAGAGAGAGACAGTACCAGTCTGATCTGCAGAATCCGAAAACAAACAGGGAAGGTTTCAGATAAGCCAATGGCCATGGGTAGGCGAAAGAACACTTCCAACATAAATCAGGACATCATGACTTCACCAGGAAACCCCAAAATTGATGGATACTCCAATTCATCAGAAGAACAGAAAAATGACTTTAAAGCCATGATTACCCAATTATTTGAGGCTCATAAGGAGGAAATGAACAAATCTTTCAAAGAGTTGGCCAGTCAATTGAAGGTAAAGAAAGAAGAAATAGACAAAGCCTTAAAGAAACACAGGCAAACATAGCCAAACAAATAGAGGCACAAGTAGAGATAAAATTAGTGGCATATAAAAAGAAAATGAACAAGGAAATAGAGACCATTGTAGAGAGACAGGAATCCAAATTCAAACAAATGAAAGAAATGTTGCAAGGCTTGAAAACAGAATTAGAATCAATAAAGAAAACACAAAACGAGAAAACCCTTGAGCTGGAGAACTTGGAGAAAAGATCAGGAACCACAAAAGTAAGCATCAACAACAGAATACAAAATATAGAAGAGAAAAATCTCTGGAGCTGAAGACACACTTGCAAAAATTGATACTTCTCTCAAAGAAAAAATAAAATCAGAAAAGTTCCAATCACAAAATATCCAAGAAATCAAGGACGCTATAAAAAGACAAAATCTAAGAATAATAGGAATTGATGAAAAAGAAGACTCCAGGCTCCAAGGTCCAGAAAATATTTTCAAGAAAATCAGAGAAGAAAATTTTCCCAACTTAAAGAAAGAGATGTCCATAAATATACAAGAGGCCTACAGAACTCCAAATAGACTAGACCAGAAAAGAAACACATCATGTCACATCATAGTCAAAACACTAAATCTACAGAACAAAGAAAAGATATTAAAAGCAGCAAGGGAAAAAGGCCAAGTAACATATGAAGGTAGACTTATCAGAATCACACCGGACTTCTCATCAGAAACTATGAAAGCCAGAAGGGCCTGGGCAAGTATTATGGAGACTCTAAGAGATCACAAATGTCAACCCAGACTATTATACCCTGCAAAGCTTTCAATCAACATACATAGAGAAAACAAAATATTCCATGACAAAACTAAATTTACGCAATATCTACACAGCAAACCAATCCTACAGAAGATACTAGAAGGAAAACTCCAATCCAACGAAAACAACTTCACCCAAGAAAACAGGATATACAGATAATATCCCAACAAAAATGAAAGGAAAACAAGCAATGAAACAGGGTAAGATCACCGACTCCATTACAAAAGGAACTAACATGCATTGGTCACTAGTATCTATCAATATCAATGGAATCAACTCACCAATAAAAAGACACAGGCTAACAGAATGGTTGTGGAAACAGGGTCCAACATTCTGTTGCATCCAAGAAACACACCTATGCAACAAAGATAAACACCACCTCAGAGTAAAGGGCTGAAAAACTGTTTTTCAAGCAAATGGTTCCAGAAAACAAGCCATCCTAATATCTAATAAAATAGACTTTCATCCAAAGTTAATCAAAAAAGATAAGGAGGGCCACTATATTCTCATCAAAGGAAAAATCCACCAAGAGGACATCACAATCTTGAATATCTATGCCCCAAATACAAGAGCACCTACATTCGTAAATGAAACATTATTAAAGCTTAAATCATACATTGATCCTAATACCTTAATAGTGGGAGACTTCAACACCCCAATCTCATGAAGAGAAAGATCAACTACACAGACACCAAATAGGGAAATAAAAGCACTCACAGAATCCCTAAATCAAATGGATCTAATAGACGTCTACAGATTTTTTCTCCCAAACTCAAAAGAGTACACCTTCTTTTCAGCACCGCATGGAACCTTCTCCAAAATAGACCATATAGTGGATCACAAAGCAAGCCTCAACAGATACAAGAAGACTGAAATAATCCCTTGTATACTATCTGACCACCATGGACTAAAGCTGAACATCAACAACAGAAACAACAAAAAGCCAACACGCACATGGAAACTGAACAACTTACTACTCAATGACAGCTGGTTCAAGGAAGAAATAAAGAAAGAAATTAAAGACTTCCTAGAATTCAAAGAAAATGAAGGCACAACATACCCAAATTTATGGGACACATTGAAAGCAGTGCTCAGGGGAAAATTTATACCACTAAGTGCCTGCAAGAAGAAATTCGTAACATCACATACAAACAACTTAATGGCCCAACTGAAAAACCCTAAAAAAAACAAAAAAAAAAAAAAAGAAGAAGCAGATACACCCAAGAGGAGCAAACGACTGGAAATAATCAAACTCAGGGCTGAAATCAATCAATTAGAAACAAATAAAACTATTCAAAGAATCAATGAAACAAAAAGCTGGTTCTTTGAGAAAATCAACAAGATAGACAAACCCTTAGCCAACCTAACTAAAAAGCAGAGAGAAACTATCCAAATCAGCAAAATCAGAAATGAAAATGGAGAGATAACTACAGACACTGTGGAAATCCAAACAATTATTAGGTCATACTACTAAAACCTATATGGCACAAAATTTGAAAATCTAAATGAAATGGATAATTTTCTTGATAGATTCCATCTACCAAAATTAAGCCAAGATCAGGTAGAAACACTGAATAGCCCTATATCTCCCAAGGAAATTGAAGCAGTCATTAACAGTCTCCCCTTCAGAAAAAGCCCTGGACCAGATGGCTTCAGGGCAGAATTCTACAAGACCTTCAAAGAAGTGCTAACACCAATTCTCCTCAAACTATTCCACAAAATAGAAACAGAAGGAACACTACCAAACTCATTCTATGAAGCCACAGTCACCTTGATACCTAAACCACACAAAGATCCAACAAAAAAAGAGAACTTCAGACCTATCTCTCTTATGAACATTGATGCAAAATACTCAATAAAATACTTGCAAACCGAATCCAAGAACACATCAAAGATATCATCCACCATGACCATAGGCTTCATCCCAGGCATTCAAGGGTGGTTCAACATATGGAAATCCTTCAATGTAATCCACCACATAAAAAAATGAAGTAGAAAAACCACATGATCATCTCCTTAGATGCCGAAAAAGCATTCGACAAAGTCCAACACCCATTCATGGTTAAAGTCTTGGAGAGATCAGGGATACAAGGCACATACCTAAAGATAGTAAAGGCAATATACAGCAAGCCTATAGCCAACATCAAACTCAATGGAGAGAAACTTAAAATCAATCCCAATTAAATCAGGGACAAGACAAGGCTGCCCACTCTCTCCATACCTCTTCAACATAGTACTTGAAGTTCTAGCCAGAGCAATAAGACAACTAAAGGAGATCAAGGGGATACAAATAGGAAAGGAAGAGGTCAAAGTGTCACTATTCGCAGATGATATGATAGTATACATGAGCGACCGCAAAATTTCAACCAGGGAACTCCTTCAGCTGATAAACACCGTCAGCAAAGTGGCAGGATACAAAATCAACTCAAAAAAATCAGAAGCCCTCCTGTACACCAAAGACAAAAAGACTGAGAAAGAAATTAGGAAAACAACACCCTTCACAATAGCCACTAATAACATAAAGTACCTTGGTGTGACTCTAACCAAGCAAGTGAAAGACCTGTTTGAGAAAAACTTCAAGTCTCTGAAGAAAGAAATTGAAGAAGATCTCAGAAGATGGAAAGATCTACTGTGCTCATGGATTTGTAGGACTAACATTGTGAAAATGGCCATCCTGCCAAAAGCAACCTACAGATTCAATGCAATTACCATCAAAATACCAACTCAATTCTTTACAGACCTTGAAAAAAAGATTCTCAGCTTCATATGGAGAAACAAAAAACCCAGAATCTCCAAAACGATCCTGTACAACAGATCATCTGGAGGTATCTCCATCCCCGATCTCAAGCTGTACTACAGGGCAACAGTAATAAAAACTTCATGGTATTGGCATAGAAACAGAAAGGAGGATCAATGGAACCGCATAGAATACCCAGAAATAAACCTACACACCTATGAATCCTCGGTATTTGACAAAGAAGCCAAATCCATTCAATGGAAAAAAGACAGTATATTCAACAAATGGTGCTGGTCCAACTGGATGTCTACATGCAGAAAAATGGAAATAGATCCATATTTATCACCCTGCACAAAACTAAAGTCAAAGTGAATCAAAGACCTCAACATAAAACCAGATACTCTAAATCAGCTGGAAAAAAAAAGTGGGGAACAGCCTAGAACTCATTGGCACAGGAGACAACTTCCTGAAGAGAACACCAACATCACAGCCTCTAAGAGCAACAATCAATAAATGGGACCTCATGAAACTGAAAAACTTCTGTAAAGCAAAAGACACAGTCATCAAAACAAAACGACTGCCTACAGATTGGGAAAGAATCTTCACCAACCCTTTATCTGACAGAAGGCTAATATCCAGCATATATAAGGAACTAAAGAAGCAGAAAAGCAACAAACCAAGTAATCCCATTAAAAAATGGGGAACGGAGCTAAACAGAGAATTCTCGAAAGAGGAACATCAAATGGCAGAGAAACACTTAAAGAAATGCTCAACCTCATTAGCCATTAGGGAAATGCAAATCAAAACGACCCTGAGATTTCTTCACCTTACACCCATCAGAATGGCCAAGATGAAAAACTCAAGTGACAACATATGCTGGAGAGGTTGTGGTGAAAGGGGAACCCTCCTCCATTGCTGGTGGGAATGTAAACTGGTACAACCACTTTGGAAGTCAATATGGCTCTTTCTCAGACAATTAGGAGTAGTGCTACCTCAAGACCCAGCTATACCACTCCTAGGTATATACCCAAAATTTGCTCAAGTACACAACAAGGACATTTGTTCAACCATGTTTGTAGCAGCTCTATTTGTAATAGCCAGAACTTGGAAACAACCCAGATGTCCATTAACAGAGGAATGGATACAGAAATTGTGGTATTTTTACACAATGGAATACTACTCAGCAATCAAAAAGGAGGAAATCATGAAATTTGCAGGGAAATGCTGGGATCTAGAAAAGATCATTCTGAGTGAAGTATCCCAGAAGGAGAAAGACAAACTTGGTATATACTTGCTTATATAGACCTACAAGATATGATAAACATAATGAAATCTACACACCTAAAGAAGATAATCAAGAAAGTGGACTTGGGTGAAGATGATCAATCCTCATTTATAAAGACAAATGGGATGTGCATTGAATGTATGACAGGAGTCTATTGCAAAAGGCATCTGAAAGACTCTACCTAGCAGTGTTTCAAAGCAGACACTAAGACTCATAACCAAACCTTGCCAGAGTGCAGGGAATCATATGAAAGAAGGGGAGTTAGTATGATATGGAAAGGATAGGAGCTCTACAAGTACCAAATATATCTGGGCACAGGGTCTTTTCTGAGACTGACACTCAACCAAGGACCATCTATGGTTATAACATAGAAGTTCTGCTCGGATGTGGCCCGTGGTAGCTCAGTAACCAAGTAGTTTTCCAAAGCAAGGGGAACAAGGACTATTTCTAACAGGATCTCAAGGGCAGGCTCTTTGACCCCCCCCCCCCCCAGGGGAGGAGCAGTCCTGTTAGGCCACAGAGGAGGACTTTGCAGCCAGCCCTGAAGATTCCTGACAGGGTCAAATGAAAGGGGAGGAGTGGACTTGGAAAGGAGCAGGGAGGAGACCAGGAGGGAGTTGGGGAGGGGGAGGGAATGAGGGAGCAGGATTCAGCTGGGACACAGAGTTAACAAATTGTAACAAAAAAGAAAAATAAAAATTAAATAAAAGTTTATTCAGCATGCTCAGTTACATAATAATTATCCCAGTTGTCTGAATTCAAATGTTAAGTCATGTTTTTGTGTGCCTGTTCATGTGTAAATGCACATGTGTACCTGTGTGAAAATGTCTGTATATGTGTGTGTGTGTGTGCATATATGTGCATGTGTGTGTTCTTTTCCTACTGGGCACTGTGTTCAGTCACTTTGAGCCCTGTGCAATAGTGTATAAGAACCTGGTAACTTGAGTTTACTCAGATTTGAGTTTACATCAGTTTGCATATTTGAATTTTATTTCCTTAAAGCTATCTCTCAGATTGTTTTATGACATCGGCTGAATATCTTGAAACTAATAGTAGTAAGAATATGTACCCGGATATTTGTGGAAAATAATTGGGATATAAAGTAGTTCCAAAGCCTGACATGTCTCCAGAGATACTCCTTATGTTGCAATGGATTCCCAAGTTTTAATTTATACCTTTTTGAGGTCCCCATCAGTTCTTGCATAATCATACCATCTACACTGTCCTACTTGTTCTATCCCAGCTTGCTCACTGTGTCTTTGTATTTCTTATTTTTTTTAAATCTAGATTAATTCTTCTAATATTTTAGTCATTTAACACAGGCCAGGGAGATGATTTGATTTTGTGCTTACAGAATAAGCATCAGCTATTTGCCTACTTCCCAAATATTCAGTGATAAAGGAATTAGGTATTGAATATCTCAAAATTTCCAGCTTCATGTAATCATTCATCAAGGCAACTGATGCAGCACACATTTTGATGTGGACTAGTTGACTTCTCATTTTTGGAATAAACTAATACATACGAACTTAATGCTGCTTGTTGATTTATCATAAAATAAATTATAAAACTGAAACTGTTCCTATAGGAGTAAAAGATATGTTTGCATAAAACAGTTTGTACAAATTCGCCCATTTATATTCTGTGTGATTATCTAATGTTAGTTATTTCTTAATTAGAGACTTAATAGGCAATGAAATGAACAAAGCATTTGCATTAAAATCTATTAAGAATCCTTTAGCTGCACTAACAAGAACAAAGATAGATCGGGTATTTTAATAATAGAAACATGTGGATAAAACCAGACTTTAAGATTTCATCAAGTCTGAAGTATTTTTTTCACTTTTTCATTATAATTATTTATTACAATTTATTCAATTTGTAGCCCAGCTGTGTTCCTCTCCTTCCTCTCCTCCCAACCCTACCCTCCCTCCCTCTTCTCCCCCTATACTCCTCCCTAGTCCACTGATAGGGGAGGACCTTCTCCTCCTCTATTTGACCCTAGCCTATCAGGTTTCATCAGTTGCATTGTCTTTCTCTTTGGCCTGGCAAGGCTGTACCCTGCAGGGGGAAGTGATCAGAGAGTTTTTCACTGAGTTCATGCCAGAGAAAGTCCCTCCTCCCCCTACTAGGGAACCCACTTGGATACTGAGTCTATTAGCAGAAGTCTGAAGTTTTTAATCACTATTAAAGGAGGAGATTTTGAAGATATTTGATTCCAAAGAAAGTTTTGATCTACCTTGCCTTCTAAATTCACATGTTCCCTGAATTCACTTTTGATTCTTTTTTCATGTTCTTTGTTTTATTAGAATTCACTTTTTTCTCAAAAGCTATAAAGTCACATTATTATTGTTCAAACAATATCTTAGACTTGGAATCAGACAGACGTATGACAAAATCTTTCATAAGGCTACAGATTTATGTCTTTTCTGTATTAATATTTAAAGTTTCATTTATATCAATTTCATGATATTTTGTACATCTTTAGATTGTTGTGTGTGTCAGTATATATATATATATATATATATATATATATATATATATATATATATATATATATATAATGATAAAAAAGTCTTTATTATCTCTTCCAGGTCCTCATGCATTGAATTAAAGTATATCAATTTTTAAACTGACAGCTACAAAAGCTATAAAATCTTTACTGTATGTAACAAGTTGCTAAAACAGTGGCAACATGAAACAGTGCAGTTTCTCACAATGTCTATGCCTAAGGATCCAGGTATTAATCTTCAGTTTTTTTGTTATCTGAGTTCTCTTTCCAGGATCACTGGTTGTTGCCAAAATTCATGTCTCTCCAATATAGGATAGAGATCAACGACTTTTTGTTCTGTTTAATTTGTTCTTTTTTTTTTTTTTTTCATGGTTGTTGGGTGGAAGTCATTCTAATCATTTATACTCTCAGATGTCAGGAGTAAAGCCATTTCACCAAGGTAGTTTTACCCTCACCTTTCACTATTCTCTTTTTCCCTAGCCCTCTTTCTTTCCTTCTATCCCCTACCAGAGAAGGACTGTGTTCTGAGGGTCTCATTGATTAAGTCAAACCCCAAGTAGCTAATTTTAATTTTGATTACCAGATTATCAAAGTCACAAGAACTTAAATTTATATCTGAATTTTTGAGCATTCCACCCTTTTTCATGGAGGAAAGCCACAGTGCATTCATAAGACCTAGATGTGCTAAAGGGTCCTTCTCCCTTGATGAATGCAGAATCTAAAGAAACTTTAACCACACACAGCTTGTCTTATTTTTGTTCTTTTCCTGCCCTATATTTTGAATCATATGAGATAGGCATATTGCAGTGAACCCACTTTTTCCTCATGTATTTCAATGTTTTGATATATAACCTTTTTTGAAAATTCATATTTCCATCGGGGAGAATGTTTCTTCTTCTCACAGTGAAGTTATTAATATTTCCTTTTGTGCAGTTTAGTTATTGGTGAATGTTGTCAATTTGTGTTTTATTTATTATAGAAATGTCTCTATGTCTACTTCATTGTATAATGACTTTCTTCAGTGACAGGATACTCTAAGGAGCAGATACCAAAAGAATTGTACTTAAAAATTCTTACATCCACTATTAGTTAAGTAAATGGGGAAAGAAGAGAGAAATGCCATAGCACATTCAAATGCATGTCAGAACTTAGAAAAACAGAAGGGAGACAGTTGGTTGGAGGTGCCCTAGTCTGTAATGCATGCCTTTGAAAAATCTGCATGTGAATGATTCAGTCATCAAATGACACCATGCATCAGAGGAATCACCAAACTGTTGTTTGATGCTTTAACACTTTAACATGGCTGGCACCTGAGACTATCTCACAGTGAATTCAGATATGAGTTTTAGAGCATCAAGTCTAGGACCTCCTGTACTTTTTAATGACTGCAGTTTCAGTGGAGAATTCTATGGAATCCATATTTAGAATTATTGTGTGTGTGTGTGTGTGTGTGTGTGTGTTTAGTTTTATTAAGAAACTAATCAAGAAGGAGTACTCTGGCTAAAATGCTCAATCCCCATTCAGAAAGGCAAAGAGGATGGGCATCAGAAGAAGGAGAAAACAGGAAACAGGACAGGAGTCTGCCACAGAGGGCTTCTGAAAGGCTATATCCTGCAGGATATCAAAGCAGATGCTGAGATTTATGGCCAACCTTTGGGCAGAGTGCAGTGAATCTTATGAAAGAAATGGGAGACCTGGAGAGGACAGGAGCTCCACAAGGAGAGCAACGGAACCAAAAAATCTGGGCCCAGAGGTCTTTTCTAAGACTGATACTCCAACCAAGGACCATGCATGGAGATAACCTAGAACCCTTGCTCAGATATAGCCATGGCAGTTCAGTGTCCCACTGGGTAATGGGAACAGGGACTGGCTCTGACATGAACTGATTGGCCTACTCTTTAATCACCTCCCCTTGAGGGGGGAGCAGCCTTACCAGGCCACAGAGAAAGAAAATGCAGCCACTCCTGATGAGACCTGATAGACTAAGTTCAGAAGGAAGGAAAGGAAGAACTCCCCTATCAGTGGACTTAGGAAGGGGCATGGGTGGATAAGGAAGATCAGAAGGGTGGGATTGGGAGGGGAAGAGGGAGAGAGGTATGGGGGGGGATGCAAAGTGAATAAAGTATAATTAATAAAAATTAAAATAAAAAAGAACGCAGCATATGTCTTGTTTTCTAGCTCTGTCAGTCCAGAAGTCCGGTCACATGGCTGTAATTTTGATGGGGAAAAAGCAAGACAGTAGTTTTGCTCTTAGTTTTGTTAATATTCTCTTTGATTTCCAGGAGGTTTATTGAAAAAAAAAAAAGGATATTATTATCCTTATATATGTGATATTACTATCTTAAAGAGCTGGGAATTTTGGGCCAGGCACCTTTATCTTTGAAATTTTGAGGAGATTAAAACTCAGAGTTCACACCTTTTAAAAGGCAATCAGCTTTTTTTTTTTTTTCTTTACCTTAGTACTCTTGAATCTCTCAAGTGAACAAGGTGGAGTTTTATTTATGATTCTAAGTATGCCCTCAAAATATGTACCTTCCTACTCCATTTTAAATTCCACAGTCTTGATGACCATGGGCTTCTGATTTTGGGTATATTTGGAATTCTTGGTTGCTTTCTATTTTTAAGATGTGGTACTTATTGTTGCCATGTTATTTTCAATATTTTTCAGGTTTTAGTTCATCTCAGTGTAAAACTTGGTTGCCCCTCAAAAAACAAAACAAAAAAACAACAAAAAAACCAAACCAAAGAAAACAAACAAAACAAACACCTAGCACAATATGTTTAAATTTATATTACAGTATTTTTAGAGTTTTAACTAGAAAAATATATGCAAGGATGATTTTGTGTAGAAATTAGTGACAGTATTACGAAAAGTAGTATATACCAGATTTTATTTTCCATTTGAATTAGACAATTCACTGGACTTTGACTACTGCTTATTAAAACAACTAAATTAGAAAGGTACTATAAACCCTCTTTAGGTTTACTTTTTAGCAAAAAGCATACACCTGAGTTGTATGCTTTACATGTGTATAATCTGTATATACATTTATATAATCTGTATATACATTTATATAATCTGTATATACATTTATATAACCTGTATATACATTTATATAATCTGTATATACATGTATATAATCTGTTTCACCTAACAATCCCTTTACCTTTTCCCCTTTACTTGGCTTCCTCTTCCCTTTCCTTTATACTCCTCCTTGTTTTCTTTTTCTGCCCCTCTTCTCTCATTTTTTTAGATTCCCTAAAGATATGCTAGTTTTATCAACCTTTATAAATAATCAATTGTTTTTTTCTTTTACTTTAGATATTTTTTTGTTTCTTGGGCATTTAAAAATGACATTTTCCCCTGAGCATTGTCTTCTTAATTTTGATATTTTATGTTTTTATTTCTATTTTTCATGTTTACTCCATATTTGCCTTCACATCAAAAGATTCAGAACCATGATCCATAAATAAGAAAAGATATGAAGTTTATTTGTGAGACTGGAATACCTAGTCGAGGTATAATATTTAGTCTGTATCTTGGTATAATATTTTCCATTTCCATCCATTAACCTGCAGATAATCAACTTTTTTATAGCTGAAAATAACTTTTCTGTACCACAATTTGATTATCTACTCATCTGTTGAAGGATATTTAGGACTAGCCATTGTGAATAGAGTGAAAATGAACAGGATTGAATATTCTTAATAGTAAATAACTTTTGTTCATAGGTATTATTTAAATATCATGACTTTTTCATGAATAGACTATGTTTTCCAATTTTCAAGTCAATATGGATTGACAATATAGTTGGGTTTTATAGCTGCTGTTTAGAAAGATATTGTAAAATATTCATCCTCTCATTCCACAAGCTCTGTCTTGAGAAATGTGACTATATTAATCAGGCTTGTAAAACGATTTCAAATTATTTTACTTCATTTTATTACTGTGGTAGTCCTTACACAAAGACAAAACAACTAAATATTAATTATATTTAGGCAATATATATTTTAAGTTGTTTCCATGAAACTTCATTGTGAACAAAATATCCTTTTATGCTACAGCCTATATTTTTATTCTTAAATTGAATAATAATTGGACATGAATTTAAGAACTACACTTAGGTTAAATATGCTCAGCCTGGCCTTAACTCTGAAAGTGAAACATAAAATTTTCACTATTTAACCACCATTTTTTTGCTACTTAGTATTCAATTATAAAAGTAAAGCACTTGTATATTATTAACTATTCTTTAAATATTTGAACTATAGCCTTTGTGTTGAATGTCAAAAGACAAAATTAAATCACAATTACATTAACTAAGAATGTGTGTGCTCATCATTTTGTAGAGTAAAATGATCCTTGAAGCTATATCAATGCAAGGTGTTTATTTTAAGAATAATGATCATATAAATAACATACAATTGTGAAGAACAATTTTTTCAAGTATCTGTGATATATTGAGGAAGAAACATAATTGACAAAGCATTCAGTAATTCATGTTTTTATTTAAAACTTTTATTATTATTATTATTATTATTATTATTATTATTATTATTATTATTATTATTTGTAGTCTATTCACTTTATATGCCAATTGTAGCCCACTACCCCCTCATCTCCTCTAGGTTCCACTCTTCCTCTCTCTTCCTTCCCTAATCTTCTCCCCTAGTCTACTGTAGGGACAGTCCTCCCCTATTGTTTAACCTTAGCCAATAAGGTCCTATCAAAACTGCCTGGATCTTCTTTCTCAATGGGCTAGTTAGGTCGCCCCACCAGAGAAAAGTGATCAAGGAACAGGCAACTGAGTTCATGTCAGAGACTCTCCCTTCTCCCCTTATTAATGATCCCACATAGAGACTGAGCTGTCTATGGCTACAAATGAGCAGGGAGTCTAAGACCTCTCTATGTATGGTCTTTGGTTGATGCATCAGTCTCTGCAGTACCCCCTGGTCTCAGTAATTTTGGCTTTTTTAGTCTCTTTATGGTGCTCCTGTTCCCTATGGGTCTTTCTATCTCCGCCTTCTTCCATAAGACTCCCTGTGCTCCATACAAAGTTTGGCTGTGAGTGTCTGCATCTGCTTCTATTTCCTGCTGGGTAGAGTCTTTTAGAGGGCATTTGTGGTAGGCTCCCATCCTGTTCCCTTTCTTCTACCACTTCTGGTATCCCTTTTCCCTCTGAATGAGAATTAAGCATCTTCCCTAGGGGCTTCCTTGTTTAACTTCTTTAGGTCTTTAGATTTTAGTATGTTTATCCTAAATCATAGAGCTAATGTCCACTTATAAGTGACTCTATACCATTTGTGTCTTTCTGCTTCTGGGCTACTTCACTCAGGATGATCTTTTCTAGTTCCACCAATTTTCCTGCAAATTTCATGATTTCCTTGTTTTTAAAAACTGAGTAGTATTTCGTTGTGTAAAAGTACCACAATTTGTGTATCCATTCTTTGGTTGATGGACATCTAGGGTTTTTTTTTTTTTTCTCCAGATTCTGGCTATTATGAATAAACCTGCTATGAACATAGTTGAACAAATGTCCTTGGAGTATTTTCAATAAAGGAATATCAAATGATGGAGAAACACTTAAAGAAATACTCAACTTCTTTAGCCATCAGGGAAAGGCAAATCAAAACAAATATGAGATTCCACTTCACACCCATCAGAATGGATAAGATCAAAAATTCAAGTGACAACACGTGCTGGATGTGGAGAAAGGGGACCCTTCCTCCATTGCTGGTGGGAATGTAAACTTGTACAAACACTTTGGAAATCAATCTAGTGCTTTTGCAGAAATCTGCTAACTCAAGACCCAACTGTTCCACTCCTAGGCATATATCCAAAAGATGCTCATCCGTACAGTAATCCAAATTTTTATTCAAAATTATTGAATCTGAAATATTCCACAAAATGCCTTTATCTTGTGTTTCCACATATATTTGGGAGAAATTTCTTCTTTATTATTTTTGAGATAAAATGAGGAATATAAGATTTAGAGAATTTAAATAAGTTTTACCAAAGTCATATATCTGGAAAGTGATAAATCATAAAAACCTAACCAGAGTCAAGTACATACCTTTAAATTTTATCATTCATTTATTTATTTTGTATGTGGTCAAGCATATGTATGTGTTTTGAAGAATATGCTTGTGTGTGTGGAGGTCAGAGAATATATATTGAAGTTCTACCTCTGTTTTTACCAATAGATAGATATAGACATAGATAATATAAATAGATACAGATGCACACAGACACACACAGAAAGAAAGAGACACATACAGAGAGTTGAAAACAAATGTTAAACCACATACATTGGACACTGTCAGCAACTTTCAAGACTTTGAGGCATTATAATAGAATACTATAAGCAGTATACAAACATAAATTAGATAATGAAAACTAAATGGATACATTACCAGGCAGTAGAGCGGCAGATATTGATATGCTACATTGAGACTCAATAAGCTTTTACCCAATAAGTAAAAGCAAAATAAATAATACTGATGAAATTAATAATATTAAAGTCCCAGAAAATTTACAGGTAAAGGTTACAGGAGGTATATGTGACAGAATTCTAAAGGTTTCATGATTGCAGAGACCTAAATCAGGGAGAGGAAGGAAGAGTGTGGGAAAGGTATGTGGAGAGTGGTAAAATTCTACATACCTGAGACTCAGATTTCTCTCAATGCTGTGAACATCTCTTCTCAAGCTTTCCCCCATGGTTGTTTTGAAGGAGATGTAGAAATTGGTACGAGGTACTTAGTTATGACTTTGGTACTGAATATCAGGTTTTATTATGGTTACATGCATTGGGTTTGGGACCTACAGGATGAATCAAGCTGTATCTCAAATACTACATAAAAGAGGTTTCTAGTAGTCCAGTTTGATGAAGTAGAGTTGTATGTCTAAAAATCAGTTATTATAGTGAAAGCAAAGACTCAATTTTTACAGAACAGACCTCTCTTTCTATTTTGACTTATAGCCTATATTCTTTTGAGTGACACACTCTAATTAATTGTTGTGCATGACTCACAACTATCATCCACTAGGTTTCTGTGGCAGGCTTTTTGGAGTTAATGGCAAATTTGTAGTTAATGGCATCTGAGCAGTGGAATTCGGCCTCTTGGCTTTGGCTATTTTCCAAAGTCCAGTTTCTCATAAACTGACCTTGGTAGTCCTACAGTGGACTGCTCTGACCCCGAGAAACTCTGTGCAACCATAGTAACCAGACAGCAGGCTCTGTGTAACCTTGAGTGAGCTCACCTATGTTTTGACCAAGTAAAGCTCCTACATGAGAAACTGCTTGTACTTTTTTGCCTACTTAAGTGTTAACCTGACGACCATTAAATCAACACCTGGATCAGCATGTAGACTTGGTGTCCTTCTCTGCGTCGCCCTGTCTCTCTCTCTCTCCCAGCCCTCTCTCAGGTGGCATTCAGGTGTCACTGCTGGCTGGTGGCAGGTTTCAAATGAATCAACAATTAATAAAATTCATAGGTCTTTCAGAGAGGTCATGAGTCTGAGAATTCTATTATTCTACTATTTTTGCTTAATTTTACCCTTTGTGGAATATGGGAACTTGAAAATTGCTGCTCATATTCATCTCTCTGCTACTTTTAATTTAATAAAATTTCATTAAATATAATCAGAGAATCTTGAAATATATTTGTCAAAAAGTACATCTTTATTACTGAACTGCTGTGCAGAATATTTAAAATTATAACTGAAAGAGACTATAAAGTGATCTTTTTGTATCATATACTTTGTTGAAAAAAAATGTTGCCTTCATTTTCCCTAATGTCTGTGAAGCATCAAAGTTTTCATGATGTTTGAGGTTTCACAGTCTGTTTATCAGACAGGGTAAGACCAATGTATAAATATCAAAAATATTCAACAATGGGAATCTGTAAGGCAGAATAAAAAGGAGTAAAGGAAATATATCACATTCAAATTAATAAAGATAATTTTCTAAGTTTGGCTTGCTGTTGAAGTGATCAATTCAGAAAGTGAGAGATGTAGTCTAATCCCAATGGTTTTAATCCCAAGGTCCCAGTTCAGAAGCATACATGTGGTTAACAACTTGCTGCCAGCCATAGGAGACATTTTTTACACACAACATGTTTAACTGATCAACTAGAAAAACTAATATCATTTTGATTTAGTTGTAATTTGTAGTAGTTTGTTGTACAGGAAAAAAATATTATGATGACATACTTATTCTATAATATTCCCTGCATGATCCATAAATGAAATACCTTTTCTCCATTATTATTATTATTATTATTATTATTATTATTATTATTATTATTATCATTTCTAAGTTCTAGAGGTATGGAAGGGAAAAATATTTTGTAAATGCCAGTTTGCATAAAGAATGAAGAGATGCAGGAAAGCATGTACAGAAAATAAGAATGTGCTTTAAGTTCTGATCGGTCATATACTCTTTTGTGATTTTAATAAAGTCTAATTTTAATTATTTTAAGTTTTGACTTTTATAGTTCACAAAAAGAGAAAATAAGCATCTTAGAACTTTTTACAATAAGCAACAGAGGATTTATGAAAGGAAAGCTACATTACATCCAAATTAAGAGAGTTCTAAAAGGAGAACTTGGAAGAGAAATGGAGGAGCTAAATACATCTTTCCACTGTATCCTTTGCCAGAATCTTGACAAGAATAGTTAAATAAGATCCCACTGTTCCAGAGATCTGTATAAACTATTTCTTTTAACACCGTGGTTTTAGCTTCAATTAGTTAGTTATACTCCATTTGTACTCACTAATGAAAGTTGTATTTTAGACTACCTTCTATTTTTCAACATACTCCAATGAATTTGAAATGCATTCCCTCTGGCATTATGGTCTACTTCTTGATATTTTTATAAATTTGTAGCACATTGGAAAAGAGATTTCATTGTTTCAAATCTATAAGCTGGATACAATAATACTGTCAGAAACAGGAGAGTTTAACCAGAAATGAGTGACAAGATTTTTTTTAATATTTTTATTATTTTTTAGAATTGGATAATACACAAAGGCTCAAAAAACCCAGTCTTGGAGGATCGTCCCAAGATGGCAGCACTGAGAGCACACTGCATCTGATCAGCAGGGCAGCAGTGACTACACGGCCACCAACAGACCAAACTATGGGTCGCAAAACACGAGCGACTGAGCTCCCAAGGTGAGAGGAAACTCTATGGTGTGGGAAGCAATTGGGTTCAATCTCAGATCACTAAGCTAAACCCTGGAAGACCTTCTGGGTTTGCTACAGGTCCTCAGTAGCCAGCCCAGAGCCACATGCCTGTGTGCTTTGATCAATGTCTTAAACTGAGCTTTGGGTATCACAACACCAGAAACTGGGTTTCCCAGTTGAGACAAAACCCCATAGTGAAGGAAGCAATTGGGTCTGACCTCAGGTCACATAGCCAACTCCCCCCAGAAAAGTTCCTGGGTCTTCACAGTCTGAAGATCTGTGGATCAGATCTGAGGATCTGAAGATATGGAAATGGAAACATTAAGGAAAACATAGACTAAGGAAATCATGGGGAGGGAGAATGTAGGGAAGAAAACGGGAACTTCAGAGGTGAACATATCCAACAAATTACAAGACATGGAAGAAAGAATCTCAGGTGTTGAAGATACAGTAGAAAAAATGGATGTATTCATCAAAGAAAATGTTTAATCTGAAATATTCCTAACACAAAACATCCAAGAAATCAAGGACAACATGTAAAGAAGAAATCTAAGAATAACAGGAATAGAGAGAAAAAAATATTTCCATCTCTAAGGCCCAGAAACTATTTTCAACAAAACCATAGAAGAAAATTTCCCCAATTTAAAGGAGAGGCCTATAAGCATATAAGATGCTTACAGAATACCTAATAGATTAGACCAGAAAAGAAAATCCTACTGCACATAATAATCAAAACACTAAATGTACAGAACAACAACAACAACATACTAAAAGCTGCAAGTAACATATAATGGCCAATGCATCAGAATCACACCTAAACTTTTCAACATAGACTATGAAAGCTAGAAGGGCCTGGGCAGATACCATGCAGAAACTAAGAGAACACATATGTCAGCCCAGACTACTATATAAAACTCTCAATCATCATAGATAGAGAAAACAAGAAATTCAATGACAAAAACAATTTTAAACAATATCTACCCACAAATTCAGCCTTACAGAAGATACCAGAAGGAAAAATACAACCCAAGAAGGCTACCTATACCCAGTAAAACACAGAACTAAATAACATCACTAGAACAAAACTAAAAGTAGCAAAGCATATAACCACTCTACCACAACTAACATCAAAATAAAAGAATCTAACAGTCACTGATCATTAATCTCTCTCAATATCAACAGACTGAACTCTCCAATAAAACGACACAGACTAACAGAATGGATGCATAAACAAAACCCAACATTCTGGTGCATACAAAAACATACTTCAGTAACAAATAAAGACATTAAATGAGAGAAACGGATTGGAAGATAGTTTTCCAAGCAAACAGACCCAAGAGGCGGGAGTAGCCATTTTAATATCTAATAAGATAGAATTTCAACCAAAATTAATCAAAAGAGATGGAGAAAGTCTCTTCACATTCATTGAAAAAAAAAAATCCACTAAAAGAACTCGCAGTTCTATGCCCCAAATACAAGGACACCACATTTGTAAAAGAAACAATAATAAAACCGAAATCGCCACAATTTCTGTATCCATTCCTCAATGGAGAGGCATCTGGGCTGTTTCCAGCTTCTGGCTATTACAAAGAAAGCTGCAATGAACATGGTTGAGCAGATGTCCTTATTGTATACTTGAGCGTCTTTTAGATATATGCTTAGGAGTGATATTGTTGGATCTTGAGGAAGCGCTATTCCTAATTGTCTGAGAAAGTACCAAATTGATTTCCAAAGTGGTTGTACAAGTTTACATTCCCACCAGCAATGGAGGAGGGTTCCCTTTTCTCTACATTCTCTCCAGCATGTGTTGACACTTGACTTATTCATCTAAGCCATTCTGATGGATGTAAGGTCAAATCTCAGGGCCGTTTTGATTTGCATTTCCCTGATGTTAGCCATCAGGGACGTGGAACATTTCTTTAATTGTTTCTCTGCCATTCGATATTCCTCTATTGAGAATTCTCTGCTTAGCTCTAAACACCATTTTTCATTTGATTACTTGATTTGTTGCTGTTTAACTTCTTAAATTCTTTATGTATTCTGGATATTAGCCCTCTGTAAGATGTAGGGTTTGTGAAGATCCTTTCCCAATTTGTAGGCAGCCGTTTTGTTTTGATGATACTGTCCTTTGCTTTACAGAAGCTTTTCAATTTCATGAGGTCCCATTTATTGATTGTTGGTCTTAGAGCCTGTGCTGTAGGTGTTCTGTTCAGGAAGTTGTGTCCTGTGCCAATGAGTTCAAGGCTCTTCCCCACTTTTTCTTCAAACAGGTTTAGTGTGTCTGGTTTTATATTGAGGTCTAATATGGAATATTACTTAGCGAGAAAAAACAAGGAAATCATGAAATTTTCAGGTACATGGTGGGAACTGAAATAGTTCATCCTGAGTGAGGTATCACAGAAGCAGAAAGACACACAGGGTATATACTTATATACTCATTCATAAGTGGATAGTAGACATATAATATAGGATAAACATACTAAAATCTTTACATCTAAGGAAGCTAATCAGGAAGGAGGACTCTAGCTAAGATGCTCAATCCCCTTCAGAAAGGCAAAGAGAATGGACATCGGATGAGGGAGAAAACAGTGAACAGGACAGGAGCCTACCACAGAGGACCTCTGAAAGGCTTTACCTTACAGGATATCGAGGCAGATGCTGAGATGCATAGCCAAACTTTGGGTAGAGTGCAGGGAATCTTATGAAAGAAGTGGGATATAGTAAGACCTGGAGAGGACAGGAGCTCCAGAAGGACAGCAACAGATCGAAAAAGTCTGGGCATAGGGGTCTTTTCTGAAACTGATACTCCAGCCAAGGACCACTCTTGGAGATAGCCTGGAACCCCTGCACAGAAGTACCCTATGGCAGCTCAGTATCCAAGTGGGCTCCACAGTAATGGGGACAGGGACTGTCTCTGACAGGAACTGATCAGCCTGTTCTTTGATCACCTCCCCCTCATGGGGGAGCAGCCTTACCAGACCACAGAAGAAGACAGTGCAGTTAACCTGATAGGCTAGGGTCAGAGGGAAGGGGAAGAAGACCTCCCTTATCAGCAGACAGGGAGAGGGGCATGGGTAGGGAAGAGGGAAGGTGAGTTTTGGAGGGAAGGATGGAGGGAGGAACAAGGGGGATACACAGTGAATAAATTGTACTTAATAAAAATAAAAATAATTAAAAATAATAAAACTTAAATCACATTTACATCCCCACACATTAATATTGGGAGACTACAACACCCCACTTTGATCAAAAGACAGGCCAAGAAAACAGAAACTAAGCAAAGAAACAATGACACCAACAGATGTCGTGAATCAAATGGACCTAATAGACATCTATTTTTGTGTTTTCACCCAAACACAAAAGAATTTAACTTCTCAGCACTTCATAGAACCTTTTTCTGAACAGAGGATACAGTGGGTCTCAAAGCAGGCCTCAACAGATATAAGAAGATTGAAATAATCAGACCACCATGGACCTGGACCTCAACAGCAACAGAAATAGCAAAAAGCTTACACACAAGTGGAAACCAAACAACTCTGTACTAAATGACCACTGGATCAGGAAGGAAATAAAGAAATTAAAGACTTCCTAGAATTCAGTGAAAGTGAAGGCACAACATATCCAAACTTATTGGACACAATGAAAGCAGTGCTTAGAGGAAAGTTCATAGTACTAAGTGCCTTCATAAAGATATTCGAAACATCTCACACAAGCAACTTAATGGCTTAGCTGAAAGCCCTAGAGAAAAAAAGAAGCAGACACATCCAAAAGGAGTGTCAAACTCAGGAATGAAATCAATAAACTAGGAACAAAGAAAACAATTCAGATAATCTATGAGACAATCAACATGATAAACTCTTAGCCAAACTAACTACAAGTCAGAGAGAAACTAAATCAACAAAATAAAATAAAAAATAAAAAAAAATGGGCAGGGGAGGGGACATTAAGACTTACTTCAAAAACCCATATGCCACAAAATTTGAAAATCTAAATTAATGGAAAATTTTCTTGATTGGTTCCACTTACCAAAGCTCAATCAAGATCAGGTAAATAAATTTAATAGTCCTATGTCCTCTAAGAAAAAAGAAGCAGTCATCAAAACTTTCCTGTCCAAGAAAAGCCCAGGCCAGATGGTTTCAGCACAGAATTCTAATTGACCTTCAAAGAAGCACTAACACCAATATTCTACAAACTATTACACAAAATAGAAACAGAAGGTACACTACCAAACTCATTCTATGAAGCCACAGTCACTTTGATACCTATACCTCACAAACATCCAAACAAACAAACAAAAAAAAAAACAGAGAATTTCAGATCAACTTCCCTTATTATCATTGACGCAAAAATACTCAATAAAATACTTGCAAACTGAATCCAAGAACACATCAAAAATATTATCTTCTATGATGAAGTAGGCTTCATCCCAGGTAAGCAGGGATGGTTCAATATATGACACCAACAGATGTCGTGAATCAAATGGACCTAATAGACATCTATTTTTGTATTTTCACCCAAACACAAAAGAATTTAACTTCTCAGCACCTCATGGAAATTTTTCTAAACAGAGGATACAGTGGGTCCTCAAATCCATAAATGTAATCCACCATATAAACAAACTGCAAGGAAAAATAAAACAAACAAATGATCATCTCCTTAGATGAAGAAAAAGCATTTGATAAAATCCAACACCTATTTATGTATAAAGTCTTGGAGAGATCAGGGATACAAGGCACATACCTAAACATAGTAAAGGCAATATAGCCTTTAGCTATAGCCAACATCAATCTAAATAGAGAGAAAATTAAATAAACCCCACTGAAATCAGGGATAAGGCAAAGTTGCCAACTCTCTTCTTATCTTTTCAACATAGTACTTGATGTCCTTGCTAGAGCAATAAGACAATTAAAGAAGAACAAGGAGATTCAAATTGGAAAAGTGAGAGACCAAAGGATAAAGTCATTAAGACCTAGAGTAGGTGCGGTAAAAAGTTAGTAATGCCCTGAGGGGAGAGCTACCTCACTGCATTCTTTCCCCAACCACTAGAGATACGGTTGCTAGGAAACTGGACCCTCCCCCTAGGGAGGGACACCTGGTCATGGTCAATGGTCTGGGAACCTTCCTATAGCCAATAGATTCAAAATGTAACATCTTGACCAATAGATGCTTGCCAGGCAGGAATTGCCCCTGCCTTGGGTATGCTGGGAGGGACCAGAATCTATAAATCACCCAACTAACCTGGGGACAGCGTGCTCAGCTCCCACCGCTTCGGAGGTGGGTGTTGTGGGCCCAAGCTGCAGCTTGTAATTTACAATAAAAAAACCCTCATGTGTTTTGCAACGGAGTCAATTCCTGTAGATCTTTTGGGGGCTCGCGAACTGAGTATAACAAAAGAAGTCAAAGTGTCAATATTAGCTGATGTATATAGGAATGACTCAAAAAATTCTACTAGGAAAGCTCTATAGCTGATAAACACCTTCAGCAAAGTGGTAGGACACAAAATTAACTCAAAAACAAAAAAATCAGTAGCCTTGATATATAAAAAAGACAAATGGGTTGAGAACCAAATTAGGGAAACAACACCCTCCACAACAGCCACAAAATAGGTAAAGTATCTTGGTGTAACTCTAACCAAGCAAATGAAAAACTTGTATGAAACAAAATCTTCAAGTCTCTGAAGAAAGAAATTGAAGAAGATATCAGAAGATGGAAAGATCTCCCATGCTTATGGCTTGGTAGGATTAACATTGCAAAAATGGTTATCTTAAAAAAAGCAATTACAGACTCAATGCAATTTCCATCAAAATTACCAACACAATTCTTTTAAGAACCTGAAAGAAAAATTCTCTACTTTACATGGAAAAAGAAATAACCCAGACTAGCTAAAACAATTTCATACAATAAAAGATCTTCTGGATTTATCTCGATCTCTGATCTCAAGCTGTAATATAGAACAGTAGTAATAAAAGCTGCATGGTATTATCATAGAAACAGACTGGGGATCAATGGAATCCAATCTAAGAGCCACAAATAAACCCACACATCTACAGACACTCAATTTATGACAAAGATACCAAAGCCATACAATGGAAAAAGAAAGCATCCTCAACAAATGGTACTGGTCTAACTGGATGTCTACATGTAAAAAAAAAAAAAAATGCAAATAGACCCATATTTATCACCCTGCACAAAATTAAAGTGCAAGTGGATCAAAGACTTCAACATAAATCCAAAAACACTAGTTTTATTAGAAGAGAAAATGAGGAAGTGTCTTGAACTCGTTGGCACAGGAGACAACTTTCTCAACAGAACACCAACAGCTTAGTCTCTAAGATCAACAATCAATAAATGGGCCTCATGAAACTGAAAAGCTTCTGTAAAGCAAAGGATACTGTCATCAGAACAAAACAACAGCCTACAGACTGGGAAATGATCTTCACCAACCCTACATCTGACAGAGGGCTAATTTCCAGAATATATAAGGAACCCAAGAAGTTTTACACCAGCAAACCAAATAATCCAATTAAAAAGTGGGGTACAGAGCTACACAGAGAATTTTCAACAAAGGAATATCGAATGTCAAAAAATACTTAAAGAAATGTTCAACCTCTTTAGTCATCAGGAAAATGCAAATCAAAATGACCCTGAGATTCTAGCTTACACCAATCATCATGGCTAAGATCAAAATCTCAAGTGACAACACATGCTAGAGAGGACATGGAGAGAGGGGAACGCTTCTCCTTTGCTGGTGGGAGTGTAAACTTGCACAACCACTTTAGAAATCAATGTGGTGCTTTCTCAGAAAATTGAGAATAGCACTACCTCAAGATCCAGCTATACTACTCTATTCATATACCCAAAAGAAGCCTTACCATTTAATAAGGACATTTGCACAGCTATGTTCATAGCAACTTTATTTGTATAAAAAATATAGCAAGAATATGGAAAAAAAAAACTAAATTTCCCTTAGGGAGGAATGGATACAGAAATTGTTGCACATTTACCCAAAGGAATACTACTCAGCTATTAAAAACAAGGAAATCATGAAATTTGTATGCAACTGGATCGAACTAGAAAAGATCATCTTGAGAAAACAGAAAGACACACATAGTAAAAACTCATATAAGTAAATATTAGCCATATATTATAGGATTGCCATACTAAAATCTACTTACCTAAAGAAGCTAAAGAAAAAGGAGGACACAGGGAAGATGCTTAAATCTCATTCAGAATGGCAAACAGGGTAGACACCAGGAGCAGTGTAAGAGAGGGAACAGGACATGAGCCTACTATACAGGGTCCCCTGAAAGGCTCCAAGCAGCAGAGTATAGAAGCAGATGCTGAGACTCACAGCCACCTTTGGGCAGAGTGCAATGAATCCTATGGAAGAAAGGGGAGGGGAGATAGAAAGGCATGGAGGGGACAAGAGCACCATGAGGAGACCAAAAAGCTCAAAAACCTGAGCCCAGGGGTTCCTGCAGAGACTGTTGTACCAACCAAGGACCATGTATAGAGAGGACCTAGACTTCTGCTCAGATGAAACTAATTGACCTCTCAGGCTCTATGTGGGTTTCTGAGTAAGGGGAGAGGGGCTGTCTCTGCCATGAACTCAATTGCCTTCTCTTTCATTACTTTCCCCTGGTGATGCAGGTCATAGAGGATCAGGAACCATGCAGTCCTGATGAGACTTGATAAGCTGTGGGCAGATGGCAGAAGACAAGAACTCCCCCTTTTAGTGGAATAGGGGGAGAGGGAGGAAGGGTGGAACTGATAGGAATTGAGGGAAGGGGATTTATGGGAATATATAATGAATAAATTGAAAAAAACCCTTTAAGAGGGTTGACCATATTTGACATAGTTATTGATATCCTAGTAATCCTATACAAAAAACAAAGCATCCTAAATGCACTATCATGTGCTTTAATTTTTCGCTTTTTCACTCTTCTTATAATTGTTTAGTGGATGACTGTTATTCTCATCTCTGCAGTGAATACAATAAATAGCTCATGGAATCAGTGTATTATAAGAGTGATTTTGGTTGTTTCCAATATTCTACCTTCAAGAGAGTTTCACATGGTCATGCTTTATGGTTGATAAGCCTGTGCCCACACCATGAAGCTCTTTTATATTATTATTATCATTTATTACAATTTATTTAGTTTGTATCCCAGCTGATTATTATTGATCTTTTTATTTTTTACAAAAAGATGTACTAGAATAAGTTTGCTTCATATAAAATAACAACAAAAAAATCAAAAATTTTAAGATATAAAGTGTAATGAAACATCTTTGAACCAAATGACAGAAGAGAATGAAAAGCAGGACACTGAAAAGTTCTTGAACCTACCTATAAAATTTCAAAGAAAGAATGTTGGTTAATAATGACAAGAGACAAAACTACTCCATCAAAATTGAAAATGCTTTGACCTACCAATTTTGCAAGCAATATGAAAACAATTTTAAAAGAGTAGTAAGGATTATGAGGACTGTTGTAACTATATAAAAACCAGTTATATAAACAAATAAATAAAAATAGAATCTTGAAAATAAAGGCAATGGTAAGGCAGTATTTATATAAACTTTGATTACATACATATGTGAAGGTGCCTAATAACAGCACTAATAAAAATACATTTCATATTCCATTTTCTGAATTTCATAGATTGCATCTTTATTTATCATCTCTTGTTTATCAGGATTCCACTACTTAGACTATTTTTGGATTTGCTATCTAATTAATCTTACTATAAGCATGTTTGCATGGTTCAATGGATTCAACCCTTAATCTTCCATCCTCTTTTTCAGAGAGTGACTTTAATGATGTAATTTTGTGTACATAAGCTAATCATTACTTTTACTCTTCTATATGAATTTCAACACATTGGAATAATCACATGAAACAATTTGAGCATTTATTTGATAATTTTTTTATTTAACAGAAGAAATATATTTTAAGTACAGGTCTGATCTAAAAGATATGCTACCACCCACACAGTTTCATTTAAAAAGCTTTTTAAAATATGTTTTTCTTTTTAAAATATTTTCCTTATTGTTGTTTGGTTTATTTTTTTGTTTTTGTTGTTGTTGACTGTCAATCATTTCCTTCTTCATTTCAGAATTTACCGTATTCCATCTGTTTGAAACTTATGATTTCCCTCAACCTTCATCTGGATGAGATTTCTTCCAATGCAAGAATTGGAGTAGAAAGCTAAATTATTCCACTGATTTTTTCCTCTTTCCTAGTGAAACAATACCTTGCTCATCATATAAATTTCTTTTATTAGAAGTTGCTTTCCTGACCCTGAGATTTCACCTTACACCCATCAGAATGGCTAAGATGATTAACCCTACTGATGACACATGCTAGAGAGGTTGTGGAGAAAGGGGAACCCTCCTCCATTGCTGATGGGAATGTAAACTGGTGCAACCACTTTGGAAGTCAATCTGGCGCTTTCTCAGACAATCAGGAATATTGCTTCCTCAAGACCCAGCTATACCACTCCTAGGCATATACCCAAAATTTGTTCAAGTACACAACAAGGACATTTGCTCAACCATGTTTGTAGCAGCTTTATTTGTAAGAGCCAGAACCTGGAAACAACCCAGATGTCCCTCAACGGAGGAATGGATACAGAAATTGTGGTATTTCAATTTTCAATAACAATGGAATATTACTTGGCAATCAAAACGAGGAAATCATGAAATTTGCAGGCAAATTGTGGGATCTAGAAAAGATCATTCTGAGTGAGCTCTTCCAGAAGGAGAAAGACACACATGGTTATATACTCACTCATATAGTCCTATAAGATATGATAAACATAATGTAATCTATACACCTTAAGAAGATAAACAAGAAAGAAGACCCAAGGTAAGATGATCAATCCTCACCTAGAAAGACAAATGGGAGGTGCATTGGACATAGGAGAAAACAAGCAACAGGACAGGAGCCTACTGCAGAGGGCCCCTGAGAGACTCATAACCAAACCTTTGGCAGAGTGCAGGGAAACATATAAAAGAAGGGAGAGTTTGTATAATGTAGAAAGAATAGGAGCTACACAAGGACCAAATATATCTGGGCACAGGGGTCTTTTCAGAGACTGACACTCCACCAAGGACCATGTATGGATATAACCTAGAACCTCTGCTTGGATGAAGCTCAGTAACTAATTGGTTTCCCATAGTAAGGGAGCAGGGACTATTTCTGATGGGAACTCAATGGCAAGCTTTTTGACCTCCCCACTCCCCAAGGGAGGAGCAGTCCTGTTAGGCCACAGAGAAGGACTTTGTAGCCAGTTCTGAATATACCTGATAAAACAGGATCAGATGAAAGGGGAGGAGGGCCTCCCGAATCGGTGGACTTGGAAAGGGGCAGGGAGGAGATGAGGGGGGGAGGGAAGGTTTGGGAAGGAATGAGGGAGCAAATACAGCTGGGATACAGAGTTAATAAAATGTAACTAATAATAAAAAATAAAATAAAATAAAAAAATAAAAATAAATAAGTTGCTTTCCCAAAAGAAAAACATTATTTTGTGCATAAAACTTGTATATCTTTTCTACAAAGGGAGAATTATGTAGGAAAGATATGCTCCATCTTTAAGCACCCAGAGAGTTCTTTAGATGGAGAAAGTTGTATAGTTTTTTGTTTTTTTTTCCAACTGAAAGATATTTGACTAATCAATGTTATTTGCAGCATATAGTGAGACAAGTGGTCTCTACTGAGTAACCTCTAATCAATTGTCAAGAATTATACAGAAGAAAACCCTGGTCAAGGCAGACATATACTCAAGTATGAAATACTATAATTTGTATGAGGTACCCACATACAAACCTTTTATTTCTAAAGGTGAGGTTAAACAAAGTTCCCAATAACATTTCCACTAATCAGCTTCTAAGTTAGAATGAAACCAGAACCACCCACAGAGTTGCATTCCTGTGAGTATGAAAAGAGTGAATTGTTGGCTTACAATAACATGTATTCTCACCTGAAGTTATTCAACTGGAATTTCTGCTATTGGTAATTTTGATGAAGTGCTAAGAAGATCAGGTGTCAGGATTCCCAGGAGTCTAGAGTTAAGGACATCAAGATTAAGAGTTAAAACCCTGTGCTTTCTTTTCTTAAACCATTCAATGTTTTTATATCCCTTTCATTGCATTAAATCTAAAACTTTTTCTTGAAAAAAGACCATTCAAATTTTTTTTGGTTCTGTTGCTCTCCTTCTGGAATTCCTGTCCTCTCCAGATCTTACTGTTTCCCACTTCTTTCCTAAGATTCCCTGCACTCTGCCCAAAGGTTGCCCATAAGTCTCAGCATCTACATTGATAGTCTGCAGGGCAGAGCTTTTCAGAGGTCCTCTGTGTCAGGCTCCTGACTTGTTCCCTCTTTTCTCCTTCTTCTGATGTCCAGCCTCTTTGCCTTTCTGGATAGGAATTGAGCATTTTAGCAAGAGTCCTCCCTCTTGATTAGTTTCTTTAGGTGTACAGATTTTAGTAGGTTTATCTTGTATTATATGTCTCTATGAGTGAGTATATACCATGTGCATCTTTCTGCTTCTGGGATAGCTCACTCAGGATGATATTTTCAAGATCCCACCATTTACCTGCAAATTTCATGATTTCCTTGTTTGTTATTACTGAGTAATATTCCATTGTGTAGATATACCACAATCTGTGCATCCATTCCTCACTGAGGGGCATCTGGGCTGTTTCCAGCTTCTGGCTATTACAAATAAGGCTGCTACAAACATGGTTGAACAAATGTCCTTATTGTGTACTTGAGCCTCTTTTGGGTATATGCCTAGGAGTGGTATAGTTGGATCTTGAGGAAGCACTATTCCTAGTTGTCTGAGGAAGTGCCAGATTGCTTTCCAGAGTTGTACAAGTTTACATTCCCACCAGCAGTGGAGGAGGGTTCCCCTTTCTCCACAACCTCTCCAGCATGTGTTGTCTGAGCACAGGGGTCTTTCCTGAGACTGATATTCCAACCAAGGACTAAGCATGGAGATAACCTAAGACCCCTGCACAGATGTAGCCCATGGCAGTTCAGTATCCAAGTGGGTTCCATTGTAATAGGAACAGGGACTGTCTCTGACTGAGCTGATTGGCCTACTCTTTAATTACCTCCCCCTGAGGGGGAAGCAGCATTACCAGGCTACAGAAGCAGACAATGCACCCACTCCTGATGAGACCTAATTGACTAGGATCAGAAGGAAGGAAAAGAAGTCCTCCCCTATCAGTGGACTTGGGGAGGGGCATGCATGCAGAGGGTGGAGGAAGGGAGGGATTGGGATGGGAGGAGGGAGAGAACCACAGGAGGAATACAAAGTGAATAAAGTGTAATTAATAAAGAAATAAAAGAAAGAAAAAAGACCATTCACTTCTGGGTTAAGTTGTCTATGGGGGTCATAAAGTTTTAATTAGAGACTTCCTTGTGAAATATTGGAAATTAGCAAGAAGTAAACCCATATGGGACTAATGATTGAGGTTAACAAGCTATACTTAGAATAACTTACTGAGTCCACCAATTTGGACATATGCCAAGTTTAATTTATGAACTGGGAGAAATATACACAATTGGTTTGAATGGTTGTGTGTCTGTCATTGACCCATCAACACTCTTTGCAATAGTAACTACAAAAATTCATTCAAGAAAAATATTCTAGTATGGATTCCAGATTTGAAAGAGAAAATATATACTACTGGTTTGATAATTATATATTCAAAGAAAATTTTACAAATTATATTCTAGATACATAATTTCTCTGTTGACGATGTTTCTTATGGATATTTGGTAATTATTTTTTAAGCAGCTTTTGATGAAACATGTCATTTATCATTACCATTTGGTTTCTTACAATATTCTTTTCTTATTTATCATTATCTGTTAACATTTACATAGTATAGTTCCTTTAAATTTCAGCTTCCTCATTTTAAAAGGAAAATATGTTTAGGGAACCCACTTCACTAGTTAGGCATTTTCTATAAAAAGCCATGATTTAAAAAAGGTCAGATTATTTATCCAACTCATCCATTGTTGATTGCCTAATTGTAGTTTGAATCTCCAGTATACCATAAAACCCCTTTTCCTAAAGGCTTTTAATCTATCTTGTTGTGTCACAGAGGATGTCAGATCCTTGAGGAGGGGGAACCTGGAAGACATAAATTTAGTCATTGAATCTGTTTCTTTGAAGGCTACACTAAATTTCTATTTATTCCCTTCTCACACACTACTCCCTGGCTTCTATGAAATAATCAGCCTCTTCAGAAAATTGTTCCTGCCTTACTACTGACCAAAAGTGACAGTGCAAACAAAAATTAACAAAAACTGTGTTGAAAATCATATGCCTTTTCTTTTTGAGTTACTTGCCACTGTAATGTTATTGCACTTACAAGAAAATACAGCAGTGCTGAAAACAGATCCTTGCTGTGACTAGTTTACACAGCACTTCAGAAGCTTTTGAAACTGGATTGTGGAAGGAATTTTGGAATTGTTGCATAAGAAGGCTGAAAAAAAATGCTTTTTTCAGCATTCTCTAAATGCTGAAAAAAGTTTAATTGAAACATTTAATGTATCTGTAACATGTTGATGAAAATGTAGGTTGTAAACACAGTGAGAAAACTTCAGAAATTGGCAAGATCACACCCATTGCAACATGAAAGAAGAGATTCATTCCCAATAACTGTTTTGAAAAGAGAGACCTGGGACACTTCGCTTGTATAGAAATAAATAATTGTTTCCATAAGATTAATGCCCTTGTGTTCTCCCACCAAAATAGGTCTCTGTAGCCATAGTTCAATTGAACAATGGTAGAGGTTGTATTGATGACAAACAATCACACCACCTCCCTGATGCTGGTTTTATAAATTTGTGAAATACAAGAGTTGCAGAAATTCGCTGAGGAGCCATTGAGTTATGAAGATTTCAAAAAAGATTTCAGGTAAAAACTTGGATGTCAGAAAATGTGTGACTGCTCTCAGTCCCAGTGCTAGTGGTTTCTGACAGGATAAGGAAGGGAAAACTCCAGGGAGAAATACCAGATGCACAAAACACTTGCCAAAAGAAGTGGCAGTAAGCAGATTCAAAAATCTGGTCATGTAGATTACAACCAGGAAGAACACAAGAGCAGCTGTACCCAAGCCCATAGTATCTGACCTTCTGTTATCAATGGACTGGGTAAGGGCCTAGGAGAAGAAGAGGGAGGGAGGACTGAATTGGGAAGGGGTGGGGAAGGTGGATACTGCTGGGATACAAAGTGAATAAAGTGTAATTAATAAAATAAATAAATAAATTTTAAAAACTGAGCTAACTTTACCCAATCATATTACTCCTAGGTATATAATTAGAGGAATCTGAGTCAGCAAAGCACAGAAATACTTGTATATGAAAGTCTGTTATATCATTATTAAAAGCCAAGTTATATAATCAGCCAAGTTGTCCATCAGAGATTAAAAAATTGTGCCACATAAAATTTATTTTAGCTGTGTAGAAAAACAAATTTTTGTCATTTAAAAGAAATTGGTGTACATAATGACTTTCATTTAATTGAAGTCAGATTAAAACAAATATCGGATTTTCATTTTGATAGGGAAAATAATTTTATTTTGTATATGACTTGAAGGTATAAAATGGACTACTTAGGAGAGAAGAGGGAGGCTAAGAAAAAAGGAGGCAGAAGAAAGGTAAATCAATTTAAATATGAGGAAAGACTACAATATTCATGTACAAAAACATCATATTAAAATCTATTGTTCTATATTCTCACTAAAAACTTAAAAATAAATATAAACACATTTGTAGCCTCAAATAGGATTAATGAAAGAACTTTCTACCTCTTCTGATAACAATCGGGTTGTAATATACTCCTTTTTGTTATTGTTGTTTACTTTTGACCAACCCACAGACCCAGACATGCCAAGTAACAAGGAGGGCCAAGAGAGGATGCTTGACTCTCACTCAGAAGGGGAAATAAAATAGACATTTGAAGGAGGTGGAGGGAGGGGACTGGGTAGGAGAGGGATAAGGAGGGGAAAAGTGATGGAAATAAGGAGTAGGGAAGTGTGAATGCTGGGAGAGAAAAATGAAATGACCTCATTTCTACCTTTATGTCCCATAAAGCCCTCACCACTCTCTACCTAATATATAGTTCACATGTGTATGGCTTTACCTCAGGCTTTACATATGCTATTTCACCCTGTGAACCACTACCACCTGTTCTCTGGTTATCAGTTTTCATAAGAGTGTGAAAGTAAACGATTTACACATTTGACATGGCCAGTCCTTCGGTCCACAGACGTGCAAACATTGGGAGAAATGTCTCTGTTCATTGGAACACTTCAACTAGAAACTGTTAATGTTTTCATTAGATAGCTTTGGAGGGCAACAATAATAAATGGAGGTAGCACATATAACTATATACTTGATGTATTTTTATTATTTTTGTAAGTAAAGCATTATGGTTTTTATTGTGATATTATATATGAGAAGTTATCAGAATACAAAAAATTAATGATCATTGTGTGTTAAAATTAAAACTAACCTATTAATAAATTAGAGCAAAAGTATGAAAAATAACCTTAAGAAACAGTACTTTTGATGGCAGTAACATTTGCAGCAATCTTATCCAATCGATTGAGCATGATAGGATTCTTTACAATAAATATGGCTACAAATAAATCAGACTCTCAACTATGATTAAAATTTAACATTTTTATCTGAATTAATATTATTATCTGTGTTAATGTGGTTATTCATTCATTTTTTTTTGGTAATTTCTAAGAAACTAACAAATTAGTTAAAAAATAGAATTGTCGCAAGATTGTGTGTATTAAGATTATGTGTCCCAAGTGTTTAATATCATGTTTAGATGTAGGTATTTTCTATCTTGCCCAATTTATACTCTACTTATCCTTGTACGTCTGTTGCAAATCATTCATGTACACCTGTTCTTGCTAATTTCTAGAGTCACTTTTCTATAGGTAAGTCCCTATTAACTCTGCAAAATTCTGAATCTAACTATCATTTCACAGTTTCAAGGAGTCGTTTTGCAAAGTCTAGGAACAGGTTTCTTTTTCTTTCTTTCTTTCTTTCTTTCTTTCTTTCTTTCTTTCTTTCTTTCTTTCTTTCTTTCTTTCTTTCTTCCTACTTATTACAATTTCTTAACTTTGTATCCTGGTTGTAGCTCCCTCCTCTCCTCTGAGTCCCACCCACTCTCCCTCTTCTCTCCACTATGCTCCTTCCCTAGTCCACTGATAGGGGAGGACCTCCTCCCCTTCTATCTGACCTTAGCCTATCAGGTATCATCCGGACTGGTTGCACCATTTTCCTCTGTGGCCTGGCAGGGCTGCACCCCTCCCAAGGGGATGTGATCAAAGAGCCAGCCAGTGAGTTCCTGTCAGAGACAGGCCCTGCCCTCCTTACTAGGGAACCCACTTGGAAACTGAGCAGGGGGTCTAGGTCCTCTCCATGTATGGTCCCTGTTGGAAGTATCAGTCACCCAGGGAGGCCTGCAAAGACCAATACTTCAACCTAGGAACAGGTTGCTAAGAGCAAAATAATAATAATAATAATAATAATAATAATAATAATAAATTTAGTCATTTTTGAGAAGTGATTGGTGATCTTTTCTTCATTAATAGGCAAGATAGTAAATATGTTTACCTTTGTGTATAATGTATAGGTCATATACCAGTTGCAATGTTTTTAATGGTCTTCCTTTTATTTTGGTACAAAACACATCCATCTCACTTGCTTTATAAAAACAGAGCAAAAGCTTTCTTTTCTATGTGACAACCACCGATCTGACACTTGTCCTAAATGTATTAAGATTATTTGTTTTAAACTCTATGTATTATAAGTCTATCGCTAGATACCTTATGACATTTTGTTGATTTTCTACCTTCCCTTGTTTTAAGTCTGATATGCTTGATCACCTGATAGGTTGAATTAGTTTGGATTGATAACTATATATTATTAGATATTATATTTTATACTGTACAGTTTAATTCTTGAAGTAGCCAACAATAGGTACTCCAAAAATGATAGGGATTTATACCTTAGAAACAATCCTGTACTGTCAAAATCAAATTAACAGTTGGAGTTACTGAGACCGCATTTCTGGTTCCTCTGAGAGAAGTTCTATTTCTGATGCACACACATACCTATGTTACAACTCTGTTACTCTATATTAAAGCCTACGGGATTTATTTGCTCACTTTTATTTTTGACAGTCTCTGAACTCCAAAATTTATTCCTCACCTGGGAATTTCTGAGAACTCTTCAGCTTTTCTGATTTTAAAAATACTTATTATATTTAATAAAGTGTTGGTGTGTATATTTACTTGTGTATATGTGCAGGCAAGTGTAGGTGTCAAGGGAGGCTACAGGTGTAGGATTCCCTGGAGCTTGGTTTACAAAATACCATTAGCCACCTGGTTTTAGTGTGGCGAAGTGAACTAAGGTTCCCTGAGGAGCAGCAAGTGCTCTTAATGGTTGAGCCATCTCTCCAGCCCACATTCTCAGTGTTTAAAGAAAACCTAAGTTACTGAAATAAAAATATAGTTTTTGAATTTTATAGAAATGAATACTCTACTTTTTAATTTTATGCTTATGTGTGCATGTTCCTGTGGGTGTGTGCTATGCATGTACAAGTGAGTAGAGAACAGTCATTGACCTTCAATACTTTCCTTAATCACTTCTCCACTTAATTTTTTTTTTTTTGATAGGGTCTCTGTGAACACAGACATCATAAATTTGGCTAGGCTGGCTAGCCAATTAGTTCCAGACCTGCCTGTTTCTGCCTTTTTAGGGTTTATGGATACAACACACATGAGCTGATTTTTATAGATTTCCTAAGGATGCGAACTAAGGTCCTCATGTTTTCACAATGAACCCTTCACGAGACATCTCCCCAAATGCTGACTATTCTAATTTCTAAAATCTCCTAAATGATTCTCATATAAGGTTTTTGCTAATCATCACTGATCTAAACTTATTTCCTAGATTAGATTATTATCTAGCCTCTACAATGACCTCTTTTCCTGCACAGCAAGTTTACCTACATAGCTATTATGTGATGAAAACATTTTTATAATATCTTAAAGATACGTTCACTATGACAAATCTACAACAGAATTTGTATTTTTTCTAGTATAAGCACACAAAATCTACACTCACAAACATGGACATGTGTGTACACACACAGAGAGTAAATATTTTTTTTTCAGTCACAACAAATATCATCGACTACACTCATGTCCTTAGCTAAATTAATAGTTATTCTTGATCATAATGTAACAGTGTAATACATTCATTGTCCCCAATCCCCATTCATTCCGATTTGTATGTTAAGACAGCACAGGTTTTCATCCAAATTTCATTTTTTTTTCTAGGCTAAACAATCTTTTTCATGAAAGAATTCTGTAGTAACACAATCATTCATTCATTCTTTATCTCAATGAATCTACCCTACTGTACCTGTACATATTACATAATTATGATGTATATATAATAAAATGCATATACTAGATGTATGTGATAGATAGAAAATATAAATTGGACCATATCCAAATTAAATTTTTATATGGTATTCAACAGTCTAGAGAAGTTGATCCAAACTTGAGATTCACTTAGAGGTCTATAGTGACTTTTCTCTATATTTCTGTAAACTTTACTGTTATGTAAAGTTATGTGAAGAATATGTGAAATATTCTTTAGAAGAATCTATACTATCAGATCTTTTAATAAGTCCAAGATATTACTAATATATACTACTAACAGCATCTCTATAGTCTGTAAGGCATCTTCTAAATCTTTCTTCTCTACTCATTCTAGCTAACACTAGTATATGCATCAATTCTCAGTTTGTCATTTTTTTTCACAAGTTAACTTTACCTTTTTAAATTTTGAAATTATAATTTATTTACAATTCTTCCTCCATTTCCTCTCTTCAAGTTGTCCCATATATCTTTCACACTTACCTTCAAAATTTTGCCATTTTTTTTTTCACTAATGGCTATGGCACATGCATACACAAATATATTTCTAAATATATTCTGTTTAATTTGTATAATGCTACCTGTTTGGATGTTTTCAAGGCTGAAATTTGATACTGAACAACCACGTGGTGTGCTGTTCTCTTGGGAATGCTACTTCCCAAGGTCCCAGTTTTCATCAGTTCCCTATAGTTTTTTGTGTTGCGTTGAAGCTTCATCATGGGCTTTTCCTTGACAAATTTGGCATTGTCCAAATTGGTATCTCTCTGTCCAGTTCACATTTGGAAAACATACTGGTGAGATATTTTAAGTGCAGATTATGATATTACTAGGTATCTTATTCTCAGTTCTGTTGCTATAGAAAAACACCATATCCATGGAAACTCCTATAAAAGAAAATACATAATTCTGTGCTTTCTTACATTGTCAGTGTTTAGTCCATCATAAATCAGGGGAATATGGTGGGGACATAGCAACATTCATGATGCTGGATTAGTAGCTGAGTACTACATCTTGATCCAAGAGCCAAGACAGAGGAGGTACTGGGCATGTTATAGGCTTTTGAAACATCAAAGCCCGTGTCCAGTGACACAATTCCTCCAACAAGTTCACATCTTCTAATTCGTCACATTCTTCTCATATAGTGCCACTCCCTGGGGGCAAAACATTCAAATTTATGTGCATATAGGGCCCATTCTTATTCAAACTATGGCATTCTGCTCTGGGGCCCCATAAGCTTACAGCCTTATAATAATGCAAATGTTTTGTTGCTTCAAAAGTCCTCATAGTCTACAGTTTAAATAAACTTTTCTTATTTGTGATGATCATGTTGATGATGGTCCCTCCAAGAATCAGACATCCCTCAACAAAAACCCAGATATCAGACATGAGAAGTCCCCTTTTGAGTTTTTGCCACTGCTGTCTAATGGACTTCCCAAATATACAGCCTTTTACTGTTTCTTTTTCCTTACCTCTCATAGGTGGAAGGTCAGTCCATATGTCTGAAGATACATGACACACTTTAGAAATGGGACCCACAAACACATAGCCTAGAACTGACCTTTGTGCTCCTTCTAGAAGAAGGAGTATCTTTCATGATACCAGAAGGATCAGTGGAAGCTTCAAAATGAAGGGAGGCAACCAATAATCCTACCTAGCTATACCACCAATGAAACACATCAATGACCAGTATAAAAGAATAACTCTAAGGCTGCAGTAATGGCAAACATATCTTGATGGTAACAAACAACTCTCTAATTGGACTTTACATATGTTCAATAAGAGAATGATCATGCTTGGTACTGGAAACCTAAGCTAACTATTGAGTGCTACTGAAATAATTATTATAGAAGGAAAATATACAACCACTAATTTACCAGTAAGTATAATTCCAGGTAATAAGCTACACAACTTTTTCTTAAGTGACCTTTCTGATTCAATAACTCAATAGTTGTTCTTTTATGTTTATATATATAATTATATATTTCATACTATGTAATTATACATTAAAATATAGATATATATGTATATTGCTTTTTCTTTCAGGAATTGAAGAAATATTTTTTCACCATTTTTGGGAAAATACACACTGATTCTAGTTTGTGTTTTATACATAGTAGGCTTTCTTTGTGCACTTTATAGAATGATTAATCAATTAACTGATTAAGTGAATGTACATTGTCACTACATTTTCTTATACATATGTACATATATATTATTGTTTGGCTTTTCTCTGACAGTAGTTTTATTTTAAAATTTTATTTATTTTACATCCCAACAGCAGTTTTCTCTCCCTCCTCTTCTACCACCACCACTCCTATCCACCCCTCTATTTCTCTTCTGAAAAGAGGCAGCCTCCTATGGATATCAATCAGCCTTAGCAAACTAAGCTGCAGGAAGACTAGCCACCTCCTCTTCTATTAAGGCTGAACAAGGCAATCCAGTTGAATGAAAGGATCCCAAAGGCAGACAACAGAGTCAAACAACTCCTGTTCCCACTGTTAAGAGTCTCACAAGAAGACCAACCTACCTAATTGAAACATATGTGTGGAGGGACTAGGCCAGTCTCATGCAGGCTCCCTGGTTGGTTATTATGTCTCTGTGAGTCATTATAGCCTAAGATTAGATGATTCTGTGGATTTCTTATAATATTCTTGCTTTCTCTGATTCCTACAGTTCTTCCTCCCCTTCTTTAGTGTGAATCCCCAAGTGCTGCCTACTGTTTGGCTATGAGTCTCTGCATCTTTCCCATAAATTATTGGGTGAAGCCTCTCTGATGACAATGTGTCCAGATACCAACTTGAGTATAGCAGAATGTCATTAGGAATTATTTTATTGGCTTTTTTTCCATCTGTGTTTTATTCTATTGTGGGTCTCTGGGCTGTCTAACCTCTGGCTCCTGAGCCTCTGAGCTGTGTCAGGGGTAGGGTCCCTCTAATGACATGGTTCTCATGCTAGACCAGTCATTTGTTGGCTACTCCTACAATTTCTGTGCTCTTTTATTACCTCAGCACATCTTGTAGTCACAACAAAGTGTAGATGGAAGGTTTTGTGGTTGGGTTGGTGTCCCAATCCTTCTGTTGGGAGTCTTGCCTCATTATAGGAAATGGCTGTTTGAGGTTCCATATTTCCCACTTCTAGAGTCTTAAATAGAGTCACCTTAATAGATTCTTGGGAGTTTCCATTGCCCTAGGTCTCTAGTTCATTCTAGAGATGACCCCCTACCACAATTCCAGTTGTCTCTCCTAATGCTCTTTCCCTCCTTCCTCCCAACACAATATCTCTCCTGTTGCCATTCCCATTCCCCACCCATTTCTGTTCCCCTCTTTCCATCCACCCCAAAGTCTATTCTGTTTTTCCATCTCAGTGAAATTCACTGAGATCCCCCTCCTGGAGCACTCCTTGTTATTCTGCTTCTTTGGATCTGTGTATTGTAACATGGTCATGCTTTACTTTATGGTTTATGTCAATAAATAAATGATTACATAGTATATTTGTCTTTCTGGGTCTGGGTTATCTGAATCAGGATGATCTTTTTTAGTTCCATCCATTTCTTTGAAAATTTCTTTATGTCATTGTTTTTAATAGGTGAGTAATACTCCATTGTGTAAATATACCACATTTTCTTTATCCATTCTTCAGCTGAGGGACATGTAGGTTGTTTATAGTTTCTGTATATTATGAACAAAGCTGCACAGGAAAAGACTTTCTGAACAGAATGCCATTTTCACATAAAATCAACAATTAAAAAATGGGACTGGTGAGCAAAACTTCTGCAATGCAAAAGGCACTATCACTTGAATAAAGTACCATTTACAAGTCCAACAGAGGGCTAATATCTAAAACATAAAGAACTAAAAATCTAGGTATCAAAAAATAATCCAGTTACAAAACGGAGTAGAGATCTAAACAGAAATTCTCAAAAGAAGAAACTCAAAGGAATAAAAAAAAAAAACACTAAAAGAAATGTTCTGCATCCTTAACCATCAAATCAAATCAAAATAAATGCAAATCAAAAATAGCATGTGATTTTTATCTTATACCAATCAAAATACCTAAGATAAATAACACAAGTAAAAATTCATGTTGGCTTAGATATGGAATGAAGAGACCACTCATATGTTGCTAATGAAATGCAAACTTCAACAGCCTTATGGAAATCAGTGTGGTAAGTTCTCAGAAAGGTGGTGATCAATTTACCTTAAGACACAACTATACTGCTCTTGGCATATGACCAAAAGATGTTTCATCTTACCACAAGGACACTTTTACTGTGGCTCTGTTTATAATAGCTAGAAATTGGAAATAATCTAGATGATTCATATCAGAAGAATGAATAAAGAAAATGTTTTACATTTTACAATGGAGTATTACTCAGCCATTAAAAAACTATATGACATCATGAAATTTTCAAGTAAACAGATAGAACTAGAAAAAAAAATAATCCAGAGTGAGGTATCATAGACTCAAAAAGACAAATGTGGTATGCCTTCATTTATATGTAGATATTAGCTTTTAAAGTCAATGACAAACTACAATGTATAGAACAACAGAGGTTATGTATAAAGTAAGAGATTAGAGGTATAGATAGAGCTTGGTAAGAAAGGAAATCCAAATATTTAAGGATGGATGGTATGGCAGAATGGGAGGATCAGGTGTAGAGGCAGAAGGTATAGTGGAATGAGACCCATAAGGAAAGAAAGCTAAAAAATTAAGGACCATTTGAGAAGTATGAAATCTTAATGAAGCTTCAATAGTAATAAATATTTTTAAAAGATATAAGATATACAGTTGAAATACAGATGAAATGGGTTACATCTAATTAAACCAAAGGGCTCCCATGGAAACCTTCAAACAATTTGGACTGTTGCCAAGATAACACAAAGTGACAAGGCCTCACTATTGAAGATAACATCTATATAACCCATTACAAACTGAAAATTTGAATTGGTGTCTAAATAGAGCCTTTACCCTTCTAACACCAAAGATGTCAGAAGGTACTATTCATGCAATCAAAAGAGAAATATAAACATGTAAATGCAAACCAGCCATAAACCCTTTCATCTACAATGGTGTCTTGCCTACAAGATATGGTAGGGCAATAGTGGCACAAAGCTTAAGAGAGTAAACAACAAATCTTTAATGTAATAAAAGCCCTACTGAATCAGATAAAACTTATACCAAAAACTGCTTGGGCAGCCAGGAAGCAAAGACTAGATAGACCAAGGGCTTAGAGCAAACCCAAATACTACTAGTCTAAGAATCAAACAAAACTTGTAGTGATAAAATGACTCCTAATGACATTCTGCTATACTCGTAGGTCAGTGCCTTGCTCAGCCATCAACAGAGCAGCTTCCTCCTTCAGCACATGGGAATAAATACAGAGAGAGATCCAAAGCCAGACATCATGCATAAGAGTGAAAAACCTTGTAATACATAGCCTTAAGTAATATGTTTCTATCAAATCCTTCCCCTTCAAACTCTGGAAGCCCCATCAAAGTAAAGATAGAAAGTCTGTAAGAGCCAAAAGTGATGGAGGACACCAACAATAACACAGAGCCTGAGGCAGCATGGGCCTGTTTCACAGAACAGAGCCTGCATGAATCTGCTCTAGGTTTTTGCATATATATGTTATGGCTTTCAGACCTGTGTTTTTATGGATTCTTGAGTGTATGCTGATTGGGTCTCTGATTCTTGTGCCTTCTTTTGGCCTCTTTAGTTTGTTTTTTCCAACTTTAATGTAATAGTGTTTTTTTTTCTCATTATATTTTATTATTATCCCCTAGATGCCTGTACTTTTCTGAAAAAAGACAGAAAGGGAGTGGATCCAGATAGTAGGGGAAGTAGAAAAGAACTGGGAAGAGCAGAGGGACCGTAAACCATAGTCAGGATACATTATGTGGGAAGATAATTTATTTTCAATAAAATGAAGGAAAGATGCATTAGTATTTATGATCATAAAATTTAAGTAGCACCTATAACACGTGTGGCAGGTGTATATGTTTTAGAGCAGCTCAAAACATTAGTGTTTTGGCACATCCTTGAAACTAAGAATGAAGAGCCATCCTCTTAATGTATAATATAAACTGTATACAGTGATTGATGAATTGAGTATACTCTCTCATTTAAGAATCATATGAACTAGTTAAGAGACTCCTTGGCCACAGCAACTCTTACAAAGGAACCATTTAGTTGAGGGTTTGCTTAGAGTTTCAAAGGTTTAATGCATTATGATTATGGTGTGAAGCATGGCAGTATGCAAGCAGGTGCTGGAGAAATAATTCAGAGATATCCTTTTCTGTAGGCTGAGAGTACAACCCTGGAGCCCACTCCCAGGGACATACTTCTTTCAACAAAGGCACACCTACTTTTTCTTAAGTGGGGTCGTTCCTGTTGGCAATAAATTTAAATATTTTTGTTTGTGAGATGATTATTATTCAAACCACTGCAGATATTAATCATTATATACATTTCAAAATTGTGACTACTGACATTAGGCTTGGACCTAAGTTTACTCTCTCTCTAGACCTACTTCCACAGAAAATTATTTAAACTTCATCACTCTCAATATTTCCTAGGTGAAGTAGCTGTGGTAACACCTATATTGCATGTTTAATATCAGGATTAAATAATAAAAGTACTTAAAATTATTTATCTATGATAGACATTTAATTATGCAGTCCCTTGGCTTTTGCTTAACCATTTTACATACTATAAATTTAATCATTTAGTAAAATATCTATCATCATTGTCACTTTGTGGCCTTAGAATTACTACTATAGTGAGAAAATATTTTTGTAATTATGCTATAAATGTTTATATATGTGGGATCAGTGCTATAACTTCATTATTAATTTATCAGTGTGCTTCTTTGTTAAAGAATCTGTTCAATGAGAGCTCAATATTAAATATCAAAATTCACCTATGTTCCGATAGAAAAAAAACACAAATATATATATATATATATATATATATATATATATATATATATATATATATATATATATATATTTGAGCTTTGTTTTCAGTTCCAGACAGGGTTCGTAGAACCCTTCTTATTTCTATAGAGAGTTGGTAAGAACATATTTTCTTTTAATATTTCATGTTTGTCCCTGGTTCCAAACTAATGACTTCCATAGCTTTTGAAATTTATCTAGTGATTCATTATTTTGTTGATTAGAGATGATTTTATGCTAATGATGAGAGTCTTGGTTGTCTTGGTTTGGTTAGTTTAGGATACTAACTGCATCCAGAGGGGTAATATGAGATTAGAAAGCTAGAACCTTAAACACTTATGTCAATGCTCCAATAGGTGCGTGGGTGCCAAATTCTCACCATACCTACTTCTGCCTCCGGAAAGAAAAGAAGTTCTGGAGACTAAAGTAAATCAGTAAGGGATAATAGTGTAATCAATCCTGTCCATTGAATGAACCTTTACAACTATTTTTAAACCCTTATGGTTCATGAGGTGCTTCTTGATTAGTAAGTGCATCTGTAAGTTAAGAGGATGAAGGAGATACTGAGACTCATAGCCAAACTTTGGGCAGATTGCAGGAATCCTTATGGAAGAAGAGGGATATAGAAAGACCTGGATGGGACAGGAACTCCACAAGGAGAACAACAGAGCCAAAATACCTGGGCGCAGGGTGTCCTGCAGAGACCGATTCTCCAACTAAGGAAATGCATGAGGAGTATCTAGACCCCCCTGTTCAAAGGAAGCCCATTGGCTGCTCAGTTTTTTAAGTGAGTGGCTTAGTAAGGGGTACAGGGGCTGTTTCTGACATGAACTCAGAAATGCACCTCCGCTAGGGGGTGCATTCTTGCCAGGCCACAGAGGATGATGATGCAGCCAGCCTTAACCAGACCTGATAGGCTAGGGTCAGATAGAGGGGGAGGAGATCATCCCCTATCAGGGGAGTAGAAAAAGGAAATAGGGGGAGAAGATGGAACTGGGTGGAACTGGGAGGAGACGAGGGAGGGGGCGGCAGTGGGCATAGAAAGTGAATGGTTGATAAAATGATTTTTAAAAAAAGAGGATGTGATGTGCTTCTTCTTAGGGAAAACACCAAATGGCGAATGACAGACAGTTCAGTGAAAGGGGCTGGAGGACACGGGGTCCAAGATCAGGAGGCTGCAGTAGCTTCTGCAGAAGATTCGGCAGCCATTTTAGGGGCCATGGTCATGGCCACTGGGCTCATGGAGGTAAACTCAAAGACAAGGAGTGGATCCCTGTCACCAAGCTGGGCTGCCTCATTAAAGACCTGAAGATAAAGTCCTTGAAGGAGATCTACCTGTTCTCCCTGCCCATTAAGGAATCCAAGATTATTGACTTTTTTCGGGGTGCATCCCCAAAGGATGAAGTTCTGAAGATCATGCCAGTGCAGAAGCAGACACTGGCTGCTAGCAAGTCAGGTTCAAATCTTTTGTCCTTACTGGGGACTACAATGGTCATGTTGGTCTTGGTGTTAAGTGATTCAAGAAGGTAGCCACTGCCATCTGAGGGGCCATCATCTTGGCCAAGCTTTTCATCATCCTTGTGCTGAGAAGCTACTGGGGGAACAAGAGTGGCAAGCCCCACTGTTCTGTACAAGGCAAAAGGCTGCTGTGGCTCTATTTTGATGAGTCTCATCCCAGATCCCAGAGGCACTGGTAGTCTCTGCGATTGTGCTCAAGAAGCTACTGATGGTGGCTTGTATTAATGACCGCTACAGGCTGCACTGCCACCCTAGGCAACTTTGCCAACTCACCTTTGACGCTGATCTCCAAGACCTACAGCTACCTGACCCCCCGACCTCTAGAAGGAGACTGTGTTTACCAAGTCTCCTTATCAGGAATTCACTGATTATACTGTGAAAACCCACAACAGTCTCTGTTCAGAGGATCCATTCTCCAACTATGGTTACTACATAATGGTTTTTTTTACAAGAAAAATAAGTGAATTAAGTCTATTAAAAGACAGAGAGAGAAAGAGAGTGGGATGTCGTTATTCCACAGAGACAGAGGCTCCAGATCTCAGATCACTTTTGGAGTTTAAGGTACCTATTCATCTTGCTGTTCATCAGGGTCTTTGGTAGTGAAGATGTTACTAGAGTGTTATGGCAAAATCTGAGCTCTGTGAGTTCCAACAGACAATGTTCAGTCTTTTATGTCAATGTACCAAAGAAATGAGTAGTGGGTAAGGGCAGATAAAAGAAATTTAATCAGCATGGCTATGTTGAACAAAATAAACAAAAGGTTCAGTGCCTTTGCGAGTTAACCTTTAGTGAATGATACAAACTGTGAGATTTATTTTATTTGTTTTATTTTGAAAAGGGAAAAAAAAAGGGTATAGCTGGGCAATGTATCACTGACAGATGTTGGTGAGACCAGTGGCACTGACTATTCATTGTCTCATTTGCGGTTGTGAGAAGTTCTGCAGTAACTATTGTCATCAGTCTGTTTCTTTTGAGATGATTTTTTCTGCTCTCAAGTGCAGACTCAGTTCATATTATGAGATAATGCCTCCCATACTCGCTGATCACATTTATAGGGTCATTAGCCATTCAAGACTTATAGTTGCTTAGAGATGATTTTTGTCCATTATCATAAGCCTGTTTTCTAGTCAGACCTTGTAATCCAAGGTAATCAGAGAATAATGATTTGGGAGGAAAAAAAAATATAAGAGAGCCAAAACAAGAGACAGAGAGGAACTAAAAGAAGCAGGTTAGGGCAATGCCCTCCTTCAAACTGATGACAGTAAGTTAATTGTTTTCTTACTCCTGTGAGCCATTCTATCAAATAACCAAACCTGTGGCAGAGTTGTTTGGAACTTCAATAATGTAGACAAGTCAGCATGATATGTGTATCTTGTTTACCCTGTTCTTGAGACTGAAATTTGAAAAAAAAAAAAAAAAAAAAAAGAGGTTTTCCTGGGTTTTTGAACTACTGACCCTGGAATGTGAAGTTAACTCTGGATAGTTAATAGTCTTACTTGAATTGAACTGGAACAATCCTATATCTAGACAGTTGGATAATTGGTTATTGTCATATGGGGGAAAAAACAAACAGCTCACACATTTGGTGTTAAAATTATGTTAGCAACAACAAAGCTGACATGCTAACTGAATTACTGTGATGCCATTGACCCACAATAATTCATGTAAATTTGTATTGTACTAAAACTTCATTGTTAAATTATTTCAATAGAACAAACAACATATCAACTCTTATTGTCATGACATATAAATCTGATTACTGGAGACTACGTGTCTTAGTAATTTATTTTCTTTTTTTTTTCTTTTTTCTTTTTATTTTTCTTTTTAGTTACAATTTGTTAACTCTGTGTCCCAGCTGTATCCCGCTCCCTCATTCCCTTCCCCTCCCCAACTCCCTCCCTGGCCTCCTCCCTGCCCCTTTCCAAGTCCACTGATAGGGGAGGACCTCCTCCCCTTTCATTTGACCCTGTTTTATCAGGTATCTTCAAGGATGGATGCAAAGACCTCCTCTGTGGCCTAACAGGACTGCTCCTCCCCTGGGGGTGGGGGGAGGACAAAGAGCCTGCCCTTGAGATCCTGTTAGAAATAGTCCTTGTTCCCCTTGCTTTGGAAAATTTTTTTTTTTTTTTTATTTTTTCTTTTTAGTTACATTTTGTTAACTCTGTGTCCCAGCTGTATCCCGCTCCCTCATTCCCTCCCCAACCCCACACTCCCTCCCTGGTCTCCTCCCTGCCCCTTTCCAAGTCCCCTGATAGGGGAGGACCTCCTCCCCTTTCATCTGTCCCTGTTTTATCAGGTATCTTCAGGGCTGGCTGCAAAGTCCTCCTCTGTGGCCTAACAGACTGCTCCTCCCCTGGGGGGAGGTGTCAAACAGCCTGCCCTTGAGATCCTGTTAGAAATAGTCCGTGTCCCCCTTACTTTGGAAAACTACTTGGTTACTGAGCTACCACAGGCCACATCCGAGCAGAAGTTCTAGGTTATATCCATAGATGGTCCTTGGTTGAGTTTATATAGACCTACAAGACATGATAAACATAATGAAATCTACACACCTAAAGAAGATAATCAAGAAAGTGGACACAGGCGAAGGTGATTAATCCTCATTTAGAAAGACAAATGGGATGTGCCTTGAACTTATGACAGGAGTCTACCACAAAAGGCATCTGAAAGACTCTACCTAGCAGTGTTTCAAAGCAGACACTAAGACTCATAACCAAACCCTCGGCAGAGTGCAGGGAATCATATGAAAGAAGGGAAGTTAGTATGCTTTGGAAAATTACTTGGTTACTGAGCTACCATGGGCCACATCCGAGCAGAACTTCTATGTTATATCCATAGATGGTCCTTGGTTGAGTGTCAGTCTCAGAAAAGGCCCTGTGCCCGGATATATTTGGTACTTGTAGAGCTCCTATCCTTTCCATATCATACTAACTCCCCTTTTTCATATGATTCCCTGCACTCTGCCATGGTTTGGTTATGAGTCTTAGTGTCTGCTTTGAAACACTGCTAGGTAGAGTCTTTCAGATGCCTTTTGCGGTAGACTCCTGTCATACATTCAATGCACATCCCATTTGTCTTTCTAAATGAGGATTGATCATCTTCACCCATGTCCACTTACTTGATAGTGCTTCTCTAGTAAGAACATTCTGATTTATCTTTCCGTGGGTAATAGAAACTTATGCTTTTTGCTTTGTTAACATCTTCAGATTTTAGTTCCTTCTAGTGAGCTTTTATAAGGAATATATTGGTGTGTCTATTTGACATAGATTTGTGTCAGCTATAATGTCTCCAGAAAACTATTTTCTTGGTCTGAAACACTAAGAGTGTTGTGTCCAGTTCGTGAGACCCCCCCCCAAAAAAAAACAAGGAATAGACTCTGCTGTAAATACATGAGGGTTTTTTTTTTTTTTATTGTATATGTGTTCAAACATGGAACACAAACTTCCTGTGAAAACAGGAGGGGGATGTGGCCCAGTGGTCTAGAGGAACAGGATTTTTAAAGGGAAAAAACACAAGCAAGGACTTACATGCTTTGGCGTTACATGACTGGGTAAGGGAAACTGACTTTTGAAATGATTGGTTTACTTTAGGCGCCAAGACCATAGCAGTTCTGGCATGGCATCTGGGCTGGTTTCATAGCAACTGTATCTCTAGTGGGCAGGGAAAGAATGCATTAAAGTTAGTTTCTTTTCCCAGATGCCTGGAGCTTTAAACTCCAAAACAAAACCCACTGTTTTTTAATTCTTTGGTTTCTCAAGAGTATCAGGAAATGACAACTCTGAGAAAGCCAGGCCTACATGGAGGGTAAACGGTACTTCAACTTTAAATGTAAACATTTAAATGTAAAAGTGATGGGATAAGATTGGCATCCTCTGGGAAGGTTAGTAAACATTTATTATGTGCTTGGGATATAGTGATTCTGATGATATTTTTTACTTTTATACCTGTTATTATGGTTTCAAGTTCCTCAAGAGTTAATAGGGCTATAATTTTTTTTAAGACTCTAGATAGCTACAAAAGTTGCAAAGCCATAAGTGTGTTTATTTTTATTACTCTGCCTTTATCCATGTAACTTTTATTTATCTATGATTCCTTGTCCAAGCCATAGAAAGGAAATGGGGAAATTCCTCTTTTTCTAGTTTTTCCTTGAGAAATAGGTCATATCCACAGTAATGTAAGATCACGAATCCTTAGGAAGAACAAATGCAAATGCTTGACGAAACAAAAGACAGAAGACAAAGAACTAAAGAATTATGTAGAGGTCATAATATAACAGAAACTAGATTTGTTGGAGTGACCAACAAATATTGTTTTGTTTTTTGACTATGAAAAAGTGTGTTTTTAATTGTTATTTGAAGCCTGCAATGTCAGGCTTACAGCATTTGTAAATGTCACTTCCTCCCCTGCCTTTAAAAATAAGGCAAGCTGTCATGGGAAAGGTGACCTTCCCCAACCTTCTAGTAAGTAAGGAATGTAATTTTTTGCATAATACAGAGCTGGTGGCAAAGATTGGGACAGAAATTACTGGCAGAATTTCTGAATGGATGCAGAAAAGAAGGAAGAGAGAGATCAGAGCAGGGAGGTAAGCAGTCGGAACCCTGTGGAAAGACTCAGTACCAGAGAAGTTGGGTTTAATTAGTAGCTAGTTTACAGACTACCCCAGAAAAAGGCCAACATTTTTAAACTATAGGCATGTCGTCCTTCCTTTTTCCCCCTCCCTTCTTTCCTTCCTTCCTTCCTTCCTTCCTTCCTTCCTTCCTTCCTTCCTTCCTTCCTTCCTTCCTTCTTTCTTTCTCTCAAGCGGGATCCATGAAAGCCATGCAATAATATCTCAAAGGACACATAGGCTGTGATAAGAAATTGAGACTATTTTCAAGTAAAAATAAATCCATGGAAGTATCACAAACTGATACTTTGTTGAATATTTTATCTGACTGCTATCTAATGATTAGGGAGAAGAAAAGTGATAAGAGGTGACTTGTTAAATGACAAGGGAAAAATAATAATCATTTTGTCTATAATACCTTAAGTGAAGATGAGTAAATGGAAGGAACCAGAGGTCTGATGTTCTGGAGTTAAAGATCAAAGACATTGAAAATCATCTGAATACATGAACTGTGAAAACAAATACTGAGCAGAGCTTCTGATATCATTGACGGCTTGAGAATAATGACACAAGACAAGTACCTCAGAAGACTGATTAGAGAATAGATAGACACAGTATGTATAGGAACCATGTTGATAAATTTATTTATCACTTATTGAATAAGTGATAAGATGGTTATTGGCAGAAAAGGGGGGTTATGAAAAATGTCGTTTATGTTGTTTTATATTTCTGTTTTTGGAGTAATCCATTAATGATGTAGTTAATTAACGATGCCCAGAAAGAATGAAAGAATTATAAACTAGGCAGGAAGATACTCTTCAAAAAGTGAAAATACGTAAACATATATAATTAAATTTATACATTTTTCTACTAACAACTTTTATAACATTCCAAAAAGTTTGTAATAGTGTATGCAAATGCATTGCTATGAACTCAATCCTTCTTTTGAAAGTATAACAGACAGTTGGAAAGTCATCTGGAGATCAAATATTCAATAAACCTTTTATGTACATACATAAAATTTTTAATTTATATTTATTTCCTATGATTCTAGAAAAGACCAAGGCCAAATTGCTCCTCTCTCCTCTGTCTATCTTTTAAATATTTCTAACTTATTAGTTTGTGTGCTTAGCTACAAACATCTTGCTTGGTTATTTCTTGGTATTCCATGGGGAGGTGGGTAGAAAAAGAAAGAAAGGGCATTATAGAAAACAAAGTTTAGTTATTTCTTCTTTTGGTTGTTGGAGCCTAGAGAAAAATTTATCTCAGCACACCCAAGGATCACAGCTTTGCCAAGGTAGTCCTAGTCTAGACAAAACCACAGTTGAAGAAATTTAGTATTAATCCTCAGTAATCATTATCATTTAGAGTACACAACTAGTTCAGCACAGGCCTGAACTGAACACATTCCTTTAGGCAGAAATAGAGAATTGCTCAAGCAATTATTTACACTGGTTTTAAGAGCACTGTGCAGTCTAGAAATGTTTTCTATTCCATAAACAACACTTATGATTCTCAATTTTGAGATATAGTCCTTATGCTGGAATATAAATGATGAATGTTACCTGGGTTACAAATCTTTCATCATTACTAGCAAAATTTTTTTCTTGGATGAGTTTATGAGTTTATGGCCTAATTTCCTGATGCATGCACTCATGGTACAGTGGAGATTACAATTAGGTACTGTGTAGAGCAGAGCTGTATGTGTGCCTTGCATATTTTAAGTGTACTTATAATTCTGTATGCTTTGTGTTTCAAGGACTTTTTAGCGTTTAGATCCAGACTACAAATCTATGTATTTAACCAGTGTGTTTAATTAAAGGTTTTACTTGACTTACAGATATTTTTGGGTTTGATACTAAATGGGTGGAATACAAGGTGCCAATTTTTTTTTTCATTTGTTTCAATAAAATAAATTCAGAGTATTGGGATCTAGAAATTGGCTGTTGACTCTTCACAACTTGTTGAGTTCCCTGATGTATTGAAACGAGCCTAGAAGCAAAAAGTTTCTTTTTAATTTAAATTTTTATTTTTATTAAATACAGTTTATTCACACTGTATCGCCCCTATAGCTCCCTCCTCTCTCCCTTCCCAATCTCACCCTCCTTCTCCCTTCTCCACACATGTCCCTCCCCAAGTCCACTGATAGGGGAGGTCCTCCTCTCCTTCCTTCTGAACCTAGGTCTATCAGTGTTCATCAGGACTGGCTGCATTGTCTTCCTCAGTGGCCTGGTAAAACTGCTTCCCCTTCATGGGGAGGTGATCAAAGAGCAGACCAATCAGTTCATGTCAAGAGACAGTCCCTGTACCCATTACTATGGAACCTACTTGGAAACTGAACTGCCATGGGGCTACATCTGTGCAAAGGGTTCTAGGTTATCTCTGTGCATGGTTCTTGGTTGGATTATCAGTCTCAGAAAAGACTCCTGGGCCCAGATTTTTTGGTTCTGTTGCTCTCCTTGTGGAGCTCCTATCCTCTCCAGGCTTACTATTTTCCCCTTCTTTCATAAGATTCTCTGTACTCTGCCCAAAGTTTGGCTATGAGTCTCAGTATCTGCTCCAATACCATGCAGGGTAGAGTCTTGCAGAGGCCCTTTGTGGTAGGCTCCTGTCCTGTCCTCTGTTTTCTCCCTCTTCTGATTTCCATCCTCTTTGCCTTTCTGAATGGATATTGAGCAACTTAGCCAGAGTCTTTCTTCTTGATTATCTTCTTTAGGTGTACAGATTTTAGCATGTTTATCCTATATTATATATCTAATATCCACTTATGAGTGAGTATATACCCTGTGTGTCTTTCTGCTTTTGGGATAACTCACTTAGGATGATATTTTCCAGTTCCCACCATTTGCCTGCAAAGAAACACTTAAAGAAATGTTCAATATCCTTAGTTATCAGGAAAATGCAAATCAAAAGGACCCTGAGAATTCACCTTACACCCACCAGATTGGCTAAGATGAAGAACTCAAGTGACAACACATGCTGAGAGGTTGTGGAGAAAGGAGAACCCTCCTCCACTGATGGTGGGAATGTAAACTTATACAATCACTTTGGAAATCAATCTGGCACTTTGTCAGAAATTAGGAATAGCACTGCCTCAAGATCCAGCTATACCACTCCTAGGCATAAATCCAAAAGATGCTCAAGTATACAACAAGAACATTTGCTCAACCATGTTTGTAGCACCTTTATTTGTAATAGCCAGAAGTTGGAAACAACCCAGATGCCCCTCACTTGAGGAATGGATACAGAAGTTGTGGTACATATAAGCAATGGAATATTACTCAGCAATAAAAAAAAACAAGGAAATGATGAAATTTGCAGGTAAAAACACTTTTAATTTGATTATCTTATGTAATATGTGATTTGATTTGTAGAAAAATCTAAGTAATAATTTATTTGTTAAAAATATTTATTTTTATGTATTTGTTAAAAATATTTATTTTTATGATATTATTAGTAATGAATAGATTTAGATATGTATACATATTCAATTTCTCTACTCTTTAGAAGAGTCTAAAAATAGACTCCACTTAACAAGTTACTTTTACTGTGCAGTAGTAGTTTATGCCTTTATTCCCAGCACTTAGAAGGCAGGGGCTAGCAGATCTCTCAGTTTGAAGCCAGCCTGGTATGCAGAGGGAGTACTGTTATAAATACTTGTCCATGAGAAGACATTCCAAAGGTCATTGAAATATCAAAGGCTTTCTGTCTATTTAGACTTTGGGTGTAAGTACCTAGTACACATAAAGACATAAAGACAACAGATAATGAAGACAAGGAAGAACTCATGTTCTTCAACAAAGAACTTGTATTCTTATGAAATGATAGTAGAAAATGAACACATATAGTAAGTAGTCTGTATAGATCTAACCAGCAGGAAGCATAAGTAAATCTGGGAAGAAGGTTTGTTATTATTTTATGAGTCATTAGGAAATGCTTTATTGATAAAGAAAAAATTGCTAATATTTGAGAAAATCATTCTGAGTCAAAATCAAACATAACACATTGAATTTGCATAGCTATTGATGTATTTGGAAAAATATAGAAGCTAGTTATTGAAAGTGGAATGCAAAATAATAACAGAGAGAGTGAACTCTGTTTATCAAGGTATGATGTTCAGATGTATGGATTTTCAAAGAATACATTTTTCAAAGAAAGTAAGAATATGAGATGCTATAACAATTTGGGAAAATCTGATGTGCCCTGATCATGTATTGCTAATTTCAAACATCCTGACTCTCCTATAGATGAAATGATTAGTGTTTGGCTGGTCTCGAAAGGTGGAAATACAAAACCAGATATGTGTTTCAAACTATTTGCTTGATCTTTTGATTTTCTAGATTAAGAATGGACGAGAGAAGAATATGGAAACTGAGAAAAAAATAATTAGCAAATTATTACAATGATTCAGGAAAGAAAGAAATGATTGTAAAGCCATGGAAAATTGATGACTCGGCTCATGATTTTGAAATAGATTGTCACAAGACAATTCTAAAAGTTGCCACATTTAGAATTGGAAAATACACAAAAATTATAATATAAATTCAGATGTATTTTTCTTCATATTTTTTGAAGATTATTAGATACATATAGGTAGATGTTGATACAGCAACTGAATTTATGAGCCTTGCATTCTAAGCAGGCTTCCACACTGTGGGTATATATTTTAAAATCGTCAGCCTACAAAACACAGATATTCTATATTGCTTAAAAATATGAAGTTATTATTGAGAGAATGCATTCTGTTTGGGAGAAGTAGGAGCCTGAACCAGAGTGAATATCATATTTAGGGGGTAGAGATTTTTTCCAACTTTATTGAGGTACAATTAATAAAAATTGTGTATAGTTTTCTATTATAACAGCCTGAGATTTGTCATTTATTCTGGGGAAGGGATGGCTCTACTCCTCCCTGGAAAATATTCACTGACTTCAGGCTGCCTGGAGTCTGCTCAGCTGCCAGGATCTTGCTCACCACTGGGCCTGGACCCACCTTCTGGCCAGTGCTTCAGATGCAATTTGACCATACATAAGCTTTTGCCATCATCCTTGCCATTAATACAGCCCACTTCACCAAAAGGCTGTATCATTTCAGTATCCTCTGAAATAATCTCATTTAAAAGGGCTAGCTGTATCACCTGGTGAGAAAACAATTTACACCTCTCATGGTGAGACTGGGAGCCTTGTCTAGCACACTGGCATCTCCCTAAAGTACTCTAGCTGTTCCTGAGAGAAACAGAACCTTGGATCTTGGGGTCTCTGTTCTTCATTCTGAAGCTGACTACCTCATGTGAGACCACTACCAGAAGAAGAATGACAATTTTGAAATCCTGATTTCTCTCTGCCTTGCTTTGATTATAGGCATGTTCAATGCTCAGTCATGATGTTTTCATATACATTATAAAACAGTTACCACAGTTAAGCTAAGAAATGTATCTAGCATTACATATAATGTGGGAGAGAGCACTCAGAGTATAGTCGGCCCAGATTTAAAGAGTCCAGAGTTCTGTGCATTGGGGCTACATAACTGAGTCTTCTCTTATAAGAAACATTATGTTTCCACTGTACATTATCTCCCTAATTACCTTTCTGCTTCTACTACCACTGAAAAATTTTGACTGTTCATATTCCACCAATAACAAAGGCAAATTATATTGATATTTATATTACTTTATGTCACTGTTTACAGTTATTGGCAGAAAGTCTTCAAGTCATTTATGATGTGGCAAATGATAAGATTTCCTTCCTTATTCAAGATAGATAATATTTAATATTGTGAACATTTTAATATATGATATAATGTTTTGTGTGTTTACATATACCTATTTATATGAACATATGTGCATCGGATCTTAGCTATGGCCTTAATTATATGACATTTTTTTCAATTAAATTTTTATTTTTTATTATTAGTTACAGTTTATTAACTGTATCCCAGCTGTAGACCGCTTTTTCATTCCCTCCTAATCCCATCCTCCCTCCCTCCTTCATCTCCTCCCTGCCCCTTTCCAAGTCCACTGATAGGGAGGTTCTCCTCCCCTTCCATCTGACCCTAGCTTATCATGTATCTTCAGGACTGGCTGCCATGTCCTCCTCTGTGGCCTAGCAAGGCTGCACCTCCTTCGGGGGTTGGGGAGCAGGTCAAAGAGCCAGCCATTAAATTCATGTCAGAAATAGTCCCTGTTCCCCTTACTAGGGTACCCACTTGGATACTGAGCTACCATGGGCTACATCTGAGTATGGGGTTCTAGGTTGTATCCATGCATGGTCCTTGGTTGGAGACACAGTCTCATAAAAAATCCCTGTGCCCAGATATATTTGGCCCTTGTGGAGCTCCTGTCCTCTCCAGGTCATACTAACTCACCCTTCTTTGATATGATTCCCTGCACTCTGCCCAAGGTTTGTTATGAGTCTTAGCATCTGCTTTGATACACTCCTAGGTAGAGTCTTTCAAAGGCCCTCTGTGGTAGGCTCTTGTCCTGTTACGTGTGTCATCCTACTTCCAATGTCCATCCCATTTGTCTTTCTAAGTGAGGATTGATCATCTTACCCCGGGTACTCTTTCGTGTTTATTTTCTTTAGGTGTACAGATTTCAGTCTGTTTATCCTATCTTATAGGTCTAGTATCTACTTATAATTGAGTGTATATCATGTGTGTCTTTCTCCTTCTAGGGTACCTCACTCAGGATGATCTTTTCTAGGTCCCACCATTTGCCTGCAAAGTCATTATTTCTTTGTTTTTAATTTCTGAGTAGTATTCCATTGTGTAAAAGTACCACAATTTCTGTATTCATTCCTCTGTTGATGGACATCTGGGTTGTTTCTAGGTTTAGGCTATTACGAATAAGGCTGCTACAACCATGGTTGAGCAAATGTCCTTGTTGTGTATTTGAGTATCTTTTGGATAAATGCCTAGGATTGGTATGGCTGGATCTTGAGGAAGCGCTATTCCTAGTTGTCTGAGAAAGCACCATATTGCTTTCCAGAGTGGTTGTACAAGTTTACAGTCCCACCAACAATGGAGGAGGGTTCCCCTTTCTCCACAACCTCTCCAGCATGTGTTGTCCCTTGAGTTTTTTATCTTAGCCATTCTGAGTGTGTGTAAGGTGTAATCTCAGGGTCGTTTTGATTTGCATCTCTCTGATGACTAAGGATGTTGAGGATCCCTTTAAGTGTTTCCTGCCATTCTATATTCCTCTACAGAGAATTCTCTGTTTAGCTCCGTTCCAAATTTTTAAATTGGATTGTTTGTTTGATTTATTGCTTTTTAAATTCTTTAGTTCTTTATATATTCTGGATATCAGCCCACTGTCAGATATAGAGCTAGTGAAGATCCTTACCTACTCAGTAGGGTGTTGTTTTGTTCTCACAACAGTGTCTTTTGCTTTACAGGAGTGTTTCAGTTTCATGAGTTCCCACTTATTGATTGTTGCTCTTAGAGCTTGTGCTGTTGGTGTTCTGTTCAGGAAGTTGTCTCCTAGGCCAATGAGTTCAAGACTCTTCCCCACTTTTTCTTCTAACTGATTTAATATGTCTGGTTTTATGTTGAGGTCTTTGATCCACTTGGACTTTAGTTTTGTTCAGGGTGATGAATATGGATCTATTTTCATTTTTCTGCATGTAGACATCCAGGTGGACCAGCACCATTTGTTGAAGATGCTGTCTTTTTTCCATTGAATTGTTTTGGCTTCTTTGTCAAAAATCAAGTACTCATAGGTATGAGGGTTTATTTCTTGGTCTTCTATTCAGTTCCATTTATCCTCCATTCTGATTTTATGCGAATGGAATACAGTTTTTATTACTATTGCTCTGTTGTACAGCTTGAGATTAGGGCCGGAGATACCTCCAGATGATCTGTTTTGTACAGGATGGTTTTGGAAATTGCAGATTTTTTGTTTCTCTATATGAATGGAGAATTTTTCTTTCAAGGTCTGTAAAGAATTGTGTTGATATTTTGATGGGAACTGCATTGAATCTGTAGATTGCTTTTGGCAGGATGGACATTTTTACTACATTAATCCTACCAATCATGAGCACGGGAGATTTTTCCATCTTCTGATACCTTCTTCAATTTCCTTCTTCAGAAACTTGAAGTTTTTTTCAAACAGGTCTTCCACTTGTTTGGTAAGAGCCACCCCAAGTTACTTTATGTTATTAGTGCCTATTGTGAAGAGTGTTGTTTCCCTGATTTCTTTCCGGCCCTTTTGTCTTTGATATACAGGAGGGCTTCTGATTTTTCTGAGTCAGTTGTGTATCCAGCCAGTTTCCTGAAGGTGTTAATCAGTTTAAGGAGTTCTCTGGTTGAATTTTTGGGGTCACTCATATATATAATGATATCCTCTGCTAATAGTGAAACTTTGACCTCTTCCTTTCCGATTTGTATCCCCTTGATCTCCTTTAGTTGTCTTATTACTTTAGTTAAGAATTCAAGTACTATGTTGAAGAGATATGGAGAGAGTGGGCAGCCTTGCCTTGTCCCTGATTTCACTGGGATTGACTTAAGTTTCTCTCCATGGAGTTTGATTTTGCTCATAGGCTTGCTGTATATTGCCTTTACTATGTTTAGGTATGTGCCATGTATCCCTGATCTCTCCCAGACTTTCAATATGAAAGGGTGTTGAATTTTGTCAAATGTTTTTTTGGCATCTACGGAGATGGTCATGTGGTTTTTCTCCTTCAGTTTGTTTATATGGTGAATTACATTGATGGTTTTCCATATGTTGAACCACCCTTTCATGCCTGGGATAAAGCCTACTTGGTCAGGGTGGATGATAACTTTGATGTGTTCTTGGATTCAGTTTGCAAATATTATATTGAGTATTTTTCCATCAATGTTCATAGAGACATAGGTCTGAAATTCTCTTTTTTTGTTGGTTTTTTTTTGTGTGTGTGGTTTAGGTATCAAGGTGACTGTGGCTTCAAAGAATGAGTTTGGTAATATTCCTTCTGCTTCTATTGTGTGAAACAGTTTGAAGAGAATTGGAGTTAGTTCTTCTTTGAAGGTCTTGTAGGATTCTGCACTGAAACCATCTGGACCTGGGCTTTTTTTTTGGAAGGGAGACTGTTGATGAATGCTTCAAAATCCTTGGGGGATATCAGACTATTCAATCTTTCTACCTGATCTTGATTTTGGTATCTGGAATCTATAAAGAAAATTGTCCATTTCCTTTAGATTTTCAAATTTTGTGACATTATAGGCTTTTGTAGTATGACCTAATGATTGGCTTTCCTCAGTGTCTATAGTTAACGTTAGTATTTTGGAATACAACCTGTGTTAGTTACCCAGAGACCTATGATGTCATAGTTTCATGGCCACACCTGAAAGGTGTGGTTACCTTCCGACTTATAGGGCACACCCTGACATGTGGTCCCTCTCTTGTCCCCTCTCTCTCTTACTCACTTACTTTCTCTCTCTTACTTTTCCTTTCTCTCTCTATCTCTCTCTGGGGTGCCCCCCTTTCCTCCTCTCTCCCCCACCATGTCCCACTACTCACATCCTCCATATCCCTCCTAATAAACCTCTTGCAGAGAATATTAGTTGTCCCCCTGCTTCATCTATTTTTAATTTATAACATTGGTGCATTGGCCAGGAATTGAACCTGGGGCAACTGCTTGGAAGGCAGCTATGCTCACCACTATAACACCAATGTTATAAATTAAAAATATATGAAGCCTTTGTAGGGGCCGGTGCTCCACTTGGCAGGATCTCCGTAGGAGAACTATTCTTTCTATAGCTAATTAATGTTTTTATCATGAAAGGATATAAATATATCAAATGCTTTCCTGTGTATCTGTATGTGATCAAATTTTCTTTAATCTTATTTGATCAATCAACTTGAAATGATTTGAATGTATAAAATAATGCATTTGAATAAGAAAGAATACATATTTTCCTAGAGGGAAAATAAAACATACACAAACATAGTGCATATTATGGGCCTTTGTATAAGTTTCTTGCTTCATTGTTGCAATTAAATACCTGACAGAACAACTTTAAAAAAAGGGATTTGTTTTGGTTCACAGTTGAAAGGTATAGTCCACCATGATAGGGGATCCATGACAGTAGGAGCTTGAAGAAACTGGTCAACTTGCAGTCACAATCAGACAGTAAAGAGTGACAAAAGTTAATGTTCAGATCACTTTCTACTTTTGTTCAGTGCAGGACTCAAGGCCATTGAACGGTACCACCCAAATTTAAGGTGGATCATCCCACCTCAATAAATATAACTTGATCATCCTTCACAGACATACCAAAATATTTATTTCTATAGGGTTTTAAAGTATAATTTATTAACTTTATATTCCAGTTCTAGCACTCTCTCTCATCTCTTCCTGCACCCAACCTCCCTCCCTCTTCCTCCCCTATCCCTCTATCCTCATCCAATGAGAATGGAAGTCCTTCTCCCTTACTGTATGACCCTAGCTTATCAGGCCCCATTAGGACTACCTGGATCTTCTTTCTCTGTGGGCTGCCTAGGTGGCCACACCAAGGTGAAGTGATCAAGGAACAGGCAAATGAGTTCATGTCAGAGACTGTCTCTTCTCCTCTTACTAGGGGAACCATATGGAGACTGAGCTTTCTGGGCTACATCACAGAAGGGGGTTTAGGTCCTCTCTACACACAGTCTTTGATTGATACTTCAGTCTCTGAAGTACCCCTTGGGCCCTGTTATTTTGGCTTTGTAGGTCTCTTTGTTGGCTTTTGTCCCCACCAGATACTTTTATATCCTCCTTTTTCCATAAGACTCCCTATGCTCTCTCTAAAGTTTGTCTGTGAGTCTCTGCATCTACTTCAATCCCCTGCTGGGTGGAGTCTTTTAGAGGACATCTGTCATAGGCTCCCATCCCATTCCCTCTCTTCTAGTGCTTCTGGTGTATATCCTGTTTTCCATTCTTAATGAGAATTAAGTGTCTATGCTAGGTTCCTCCTTGTCATTTAGCTTCTTTAGGTCTGTAGGTTTTAGAATGTTTATCCTATGTAATATGGCTAATATCCACTCATAAGTGAGTATACACAATGTGTGTCTTTCTGCTTCTGGGATACTTCACCCAGGATGATCTTTTCTAGATCCATCAATTTGCCTGCAAATTTCACAATTTCCCTGTTTTTAATAGGTGAGTAGCATTTCATTGTGGAAATGTACCACAATTTCTATATCCATTACTCAGTTGAGGGACATCTGGGTTGTTTCCATGTTCTGGCTATTACAAAGAAAACTGATACAAACATATTTGAGCAAATGTCTTCATGGTGTACTTGAATATATTTTGGATATATGCCTAGGAGTGGTATAGCTGGATCTTGAGGAGCACTATTCCTAATTGTCTGAGAAATTACTAGATTGATTTAGAAAGTGGTTGTGCAAGTTTGCATTCCACCAGCAATGAAGAAGGGTTCCCCTATATTTGGATTGGATTATTTGGTTTGTTGATATTTAATTTCTTGAGTTCATTACTTATTCTGGATGATGGCCCTCTCTCAGATGTAAGGTTGGTAAAGAACTTTTTCCAGTCTGTAGGGGGTTATTTTGGTATATTAACATTGTCTTTTGCTTTACAGAAGATTTTCAGTTTCATAGAGTCCAATTTATTCATTGTCGATCTTACAGCCTGAGTTCTTTGGGTTCTGTTCACAAAGTTGTCTCCTGAGCTAAATCATTCAAGGCTCTTTCCCACTTTTTCTCCTAACAGATTTAGTGTTTCTAGTTTTATTTTGAGGTCTTTGATCTAATTGGACTTTACTTTTGTTCAGTTTGGTAAGTATGGACCTATTTGCATTTTTCTACAAGTAGCCTTCCAGTTAGCCCAGCACCATTTGTTGGAAATGCTGTCTTTTTTTTTTTTTTTTTTACGTTTTATGTTTTTGGCTTTTTTTGTTAAAAACAAAACAAAACAAACAAACAAACAAACAAACAAACAAAAACAACAAGTGTCCATAAGTGTGTAAGTTTATTTCTGGGATCTTTATTCACTTCCATTTATCCATGAGTCTCTTTCTATGCCAGTACCATGCAGTTTTTATTCCTGTTGTTCTATAGAGAGCTTGAGATCAGGGATGGAGATACCTCCAGAAGTTCTGACAGTGTCCAGGGTGGTTTTAACTATTCTGTTTTTTTGTTTGTTTGTTTGTTTGTATTGTTTTTGTTTTGTTTTGTTTATGAAGTTGAGAATTGTTTTCTCAATGTCTATAAAAAACTGTTTTAATTTTGATGGAAATTACATTGAGTTTGTAGATTGTTTTTGGTAAGATGGCCAATTTTATTGTTAATCCTGTTGAGCCATGAGCATGGGAGATCTTTCCATCTTCTGATATTGTCTTCAATTTCTTTCTTCAGAGACTTGAAGTTTTTTTTTTTTTTTTTCACACAGGTCTTTCACTTTCTTGGTTAAAGTTACACCAAGGTACCTTTTATATTATTTGTGGTTACTGTAAAGAGGGTTGTTTCCTTATTTTTTGTTTCTCAGCCAGTTTGTCTTTTTTATACAGGAGGGCTTCAGCTTTTTTAAAAATTAAATTTGGATTCAACCACTTTGCTGAAGGTGTTTTTCAGCTGTAGGAGTCTCTGGAGTCACTCATCTATACCGTCACATCATCTGCAAATACTGATATTGTGACTTCTTCCTTTCCAAATTGTATTTCTTTGATTTCCTTTAGTTGTCTCATTACTCTAGCTATGACTTGGAGTGAGAAGCCTTGCCTTGTTCCTGATTTCAGTGAGATTTATTTAAGTTTCTCTCTGTTTAGTTTGATGTTGGCTATAGACTTGCTGTAAATTGCCTTTACTATGTTTAGGTATATGGTTTGTATCCCTGTTAGCTCTAAAACTTTAAACATGAAGAAGTATTGGATTTTGTCAAGTGCTTTTTCAGCATCTAACGAGATTATTATGGTTTTTTTTTAGTTTGTTTACATGGTAGATTACATTGATGGATTTCTTTTATATTGAAACACTACTACATGCCTGAAAAGAAGCTTACTTGGTCACGTTGGATGATATGTTTTATGTGTTCTTGGATTCAATTTTTGAGTATTTTATTGAATATCTTTGTCTCAATGTTCATAAGTGAAACTGGTCTGAAATTCTCTTTCTTTGTCGGGTCAAGGTGACTGGTGGCTGGTAATATTTCTTCTTTTCCTATTTTGTGAAATAGTTTGAAGAATATTGGAATTAACTCTTCTTATTAGGTCTTGTAGAATTCTGGGCTGAAAATATCTGGCCCTGGGCCTTGTTTTTAGATGGGAGAGTTGTTATGATGATTTCTATTTCTTTTGGGGATACAGGACTATTTAATTTATTTATTTGATCTTGAATCAACTTCGGTAAATGGAATCTATCAAGAAAATTCTCCATTTCATTTAGATTTTCAAATTTTTCTATGTATAGGCTTTTGAAGTAGAACTAATGATTCTTTAGATTTCCTCAGTGTCTATTGTTATGTCCCCCTTTTCATTTCTGCTTTTGTCAATTTGGATAGAGTCTCTCTGACTATTAGTTTGGCTAAGGGTTTATCTATCTTGTTAATGTTTTCAAAGAACTATCTCTTGGTTTCATTGATTCTTTTATTTGTTCTCTGTTCCTAGTTTATTGATTTCAGCTCTGATTTTGATTATTCGTAATTGTCTACTCCTCTTAAGTGTGCCTGGTTCTTCTTCTTCTTCTTCTTCTTCTTTTTTTTTTTTTTTTTTTTTTTTTTTTTTTTAGTGCTTTCAGGTATGCCGTTAAGTTGCTTGTATGAGACTTCTTGAATTTCTTTATGAAGGCAGTTGGTGCTATGGACTTTTCCCTTAGCACTACTTTTATTGTGTAATATAAGTTGTGTCTTCATTTTCATTGAATTCTAGGAAATCTTTAATTTCTTTCTTTAAATCTTCCCTGACCCAGTAAGTTGTCTTTGAGTAGAGAGTTGTTCAGTTTTTATGCCTGAGTAGACTTTTGCTATCTCTCTTATTGCTGAGTAGTTTTATACCATGGTGATATGATATGATACAAGGGATTATTTTAATCTTCTTGTATGTGTTGAGGTTTGCTTTCTGTCTGATTATATGTTCAATTTTGGAAAAGGTTCCCTGATGTACTGAAAAAAATATAACTTCTTTTGTGTTTGGGTAAAAAGTTCTATAGACATCTATTAGATCCATTTGATTTAATACTTCTCAAAGTGTCATTATTTCTCTATTTAGCTTCTGTCTAGATGGTCTATCCCTTGGAGAGAGTAGAGTGTTTAAGTCTCCCACTATAAAGGTATTGGGATCCATGTGTGATTTAAGCTTTATCAATGTTTCTTTTACAAACATAAGAGCCCCTGTGTTTGGGTAGTAGATACTCTGAATTATGATGTCCAACTGGTGGCTTTTTTCTTTGATGAGAATGAAGTGTCATTCCCCAAACCTTTTGATCATTTTTGGTTGAGAATCTCTTTTATTAGATACTAGAATTGCCACTCCAGCTTGCTTCTTTGGTACCTATGTTTGGAAAACCTTTTCCAGCCCTTTATTCTGAGACAGTGTCTATCTTTGTTGCAGAGGTGTGTTTAGAGAATATAGCAGAATATTGGATCCTTTTTCTGCAACTATTCTATTAATCTGTGACTTTTTTTTGGAGAGTTGAATCTATTCATGTTGATAGAGAATAGTAAGCAACGATTGTTATTTCGTTTTATTTAGAGTTTGGTAGTGATTGTGTGTTTCTGTGCTTGTTTTCTTTTTCTTTTGTGTTGTAAATATATCTTAATCCTGTGTTTTCTTGGGTATAGTTGATCTCATTGGGTTGGAGTGTTCTTTCTAGTATCTTCTGTAGTTCTGGGTTGCTGAATATATTTGGTCTGAATTTATTTATGTCATCAAAAATTTTGTCTTCTCCATTTATGTTGATTGAAAATTTTGCTGGGTATAGTAGTCTGCGTTGGCATCTGTGGTCTCTTAGTTTCTGCAGTCTATCAGCCCAGTCCCTTCTGGCTTTCATAGTCTCTGTTGAGAAGTCTGGTGTGATCCTGATATGGCTGACTTTATATGTTACTTGGTCTTTTTTCCTTTTCATATATATATATATATATATATATATATATATATATATATATATTTCTTTAGATTTATTGTTTTGATTATTATGTGGTAGAAGGAGTGCTTTTTCTGGCCTAGTCTGTTTGGTGTTCTGTAAACTTCTTATATGTTTAAGAGCATCTCTTGAGTTTGATGAAATTTCTTCTATGATTTTCTTGAAACTATTTTCTGGATATTGGAGCCTGGAATATTCTTTTTCATCTATTCCTATTATTCTTAGGTTTCTTCTTTTCATGGTATCTTTGATTTTTTGTATATTTTGTGCCAGGAAGGTTTTAATTCTTATGGTTTCTTTGAGAGATGTTTAAATTTCTATAATTGTACATTCAGTGCCTGAGATTCTTTTCTCTATCTCTTGTATTCTGTTGGTGATTCTTACCTTGTGGTTCCAGGTCTCTTCTGTAAGTGTTCCCTTCCAGGGTTTCCTCGATTTGTGTTTTCTTTATGGATTATAACTATGTTTTCATGTCTTGAACAATTTTATTCATGTCACCTGTTTGATTGTGGATTCCTGTCTTTCCATGATGGCCTCTATTTTTGTTTGCTTCCTTTTTATGTGTCTCTAATAACTGCATAATCATAGATTTTAGATAATTTTCCCGTGTTTCAAATGCATTAGAATATTCATAGATTTGGAGAAATTCTGGTGAATCCATGATGTTCTGGTTTTTGTTAATTGTATTTTTATGCTGGCCTCTAGCCATCTGGTTGTCCATAGCCTTGACTATTTGTTCTTGGAATCTGTACTGTGTACTGGGTCCACCTGACTCTGGAGTGACAGTAGTCTGCAGATAGATGTCCAGGACTTCAAGAATGGGTTTTGGAGATTCAGAGGTAGCTAAGGAAGGGAGGGCACTCTGCTAAATTCACTGTTTCTGCTGGCTCACTGTTTGTGACCCAGGTATGTCAGGCAGCTGAGGAACAGGAAGAAAGATCTCTTGAGCCTAGAACTGCTCCATTACCCCACAGGCTTTCTCAAGTTTGTGAACAATGAAGTTTGTGTCCTATGCCTAGCCAAGCTATACTGGTTCACTTTCGGTGGTTTGTTCGCTGTTTCTGACACAGGTGGGTCAGGCATCTGGTGAGCAGGCAGAATGGAACTGTGCCCCACCCCACCTCTTAGTACTGGAAGGTATACACTACAAAGAAAAGTGAGAGTGACCTCCACTAAGCTGCTGTGAACAGGAAGGTATCCACAGATGATGGGCTTGGGTGGGTAGCCTAGGGCTGTGGCAGTGCAGGGCAGGAACCCTGGAATCTTATCAGGTATTAGCTGGATAGCCTAAATATGGACCTTCATGTTTCCCCAAAAGTTCTCCTCTCGCCTGAGAAACACAGAAATAGGTGTTTGGAGTCCACAGTATGGTCTGCTGGTCACTGTGCTCTCACTGTTGAGCTGCTATTCAGATATTCTGTGTGGTTGGTGTTGCCACCTTCAATACCTCCTCTACAGGGGTTCTAATCCAAACAAATTGACAATAAAGATTAATCATCAAAGAAACAAAACATCACATTCATTATTATAACATTCAGTGAAAGTATATCCATAAATTTTCACAAAAAGCAAAACAAAAATGGTAGTATATCTGAATATTCAAAAAATATATCTGAAAAAAAACCTCTGAATATATCAGATAAATAGAAATTCTGCACTGTATTTCTATATACACTTTGGGTCAAATTATAAATGTGATTAGAAGTTAAACACTATTTTGAGCTAAAAGCTTCAAATATACTGATACAAGAAAAAACAATCCTTCATATTCTATTTAAATATAATTGGGTATACAAACTAATATATATATATATATATATATATATATATATATATATATATATGTAAGTAAAAAAAAAATATATATATATATATATTAGTAATAACCAAAGAAAAAGAAGTGATCAACTTGAGAGATCAGGGAATGGAAGATCAAGTCAGCTATAAATAGCTGGAATCAAAAAGGAAAAGGGAAGGAGTGATAAAATTTCATTTCAATAAAAAATACTTTCAAAAAATAGAAAAAACATCAAATCAATGAGTATCGATTTTTCTAGACAGTATTTAAGAAAGATTATTTCAGATTTGGCTTAAAACAAAAGACAACAAAAATGTGTGTTTATAAATGTAACAGATGTGAACAGTTATATGCTAATATGTATTATAAGTATATAAAAATAATATAGGTATAAAATAAATTCATTGTATTATTAAAAATCATGAGGCCCTGTATTACTGTGTAAACAAATGAAATGTTCAAAAAACATCATTGGGATATGAACTCAGTGGCTGGCTCTCTGATCATCTGCCCCTGATGGGGGAACAGCCTTACCAGGTCACAGAGAAAGATAGTGCAGTGAGTCCTGATGAGACCTGATAAGCTATGTTTAGTTTGTATACCTGAAGTTCTAATCAGTTCTATGTGCCTGTGTTAATTAATTTTGTCATTGCTCTGACCAAATACTAAAAAAATAAAAAAAGTTTTTTGGCTTAAAGCTAATGGAAGTTGGTAATTTAAAGAATTCATAAAAGTCATAGTTATAAGAATGTAAATCTGACATTCATACATGGACCACAGTCAGAAAGAAAGCAAGAGCATCCAGTGCTCAACTGCTTATCTCTATTTAGTCCAACAGAGTACATAGCCATAATTCTATTAACATAGTCTAGAAAGTGTGTCACCGACATGCTTAGAGATTGTTCTTCCAAGGTGATCTTAAATATAATCAAGTTCACAAGATAACTAACAAAAGAAGCTATGAGCAGAAATGAAATGAAAGACAAAACTTTATTGTCACTTGCAAATACTAAGGAGTCCATAAAATATGAACAAATAAGTGTTTGTAGAAAATCCTAAAGATGTGATGTATCTCTTTGTAAATAAAAAGTAGAATATAGTGAGTAACTAAAAAAAAAAAAGTTATATCAATATGCCTGATACTAGGTAAGGGGATCCATGTAGAGCCTATATGACTTCAAATAGAATGGAGAGAAGGTGTTTGATTTTTCAGGTGACTAAGGCAATCGGACATTATTACTTTGATATATTGTTGGGAAACAAATGAAAAGATGGTATGGGTTTCCCCCAGACCCAGTGCGTTTCCACAGAAGCAACCAGGCAAGATCCCTGCCACCCACATCCCTAGTGTGGGCATCAAAGGGATTCTTGGGATAGCAACCCCAGCGCTGAAACCTCTGCCTTGAGGATCCACCAGTGTAATCCAGGTAAAAAAACCCCTGGATCCCAGACAGAACTGCATACTAGTGTGGCCTGTACGCCACTGCAATAGTCAGAGAATCCGCATATGCACACTGTGCCCACTAAAAGCACATGTGATTAACACCAGCGTCATATTCCTTACTTAGACAAAACTGAAACCACAACACACACTCCCAAACCAGTGAGCCTCTCTCACCTGCCTGAAAAAACAGTCCAGAAAACAGAAAGAGATGATCATAGCCTGAACTACAAACTCAAGGCACAAACAGTGAGGGATATAAATAACCAGATGGCTAGAGGCAGATGTAAGAACACACCCAACAAAAATCAGGACATAATGACCTCACCAGCAACCCCACAAACCAATGGACACTTCAATTCATTAGATATACAAGAAAACGACCTCAAAACTATGTTTCTCCAGCTAATAGAGGCCCATAAAGATGAAATGAACAAAGTCCTCAGAGAAATAGCCAAAGAAATCAAGATGAACAAAGAAGAAATAAAGCTCTTAGAGAAATGGCCACGAAAATTAAGGCAAACAAAGAGGAAATGAACAAAGCCCTCAAAGATATGTCTACACAAATGAAGGCAAAGAAAGAAAAAATAAACAAAGCTCTCATAGAAATACAGGCAAATACAGCCAGAGAAGTAGAGGCACAATTAGTGTTACAGAGAGAAGAAACGGATAAATAAACAGAAGCCGTCATTGAAAAGCAGGACTCCACATTCAAACAGATGAAAGAAATGGTGAAAGACATGAAAACAGAATTAGTATCAATAAAGAAAACACAAATAGAGAAAAACCTGTAGCTGGAGAACATAGAGAAAAGATCAGGAACTACAAAGGTTAAGCATCACCAACAGAATACAAGAGATGGAAGAAAGAATCTCAGGAGCTCAAGATACACTTGCAGAAATTGACACGTCTCTCAAAGAAAAAATAAAATCAGAAAAGTTCCAAACACAAAACATCCGAGAAATCAAGGACACCATGAAAAGACAAAATCTAAGAATAATAGGAGTAGAAGAAAAAGAAGACATCAGGCTTCATCCAAGGCATGCAAGGGTGGTTCAACATACGGAAATCCATCAATGTAATCCACCACATAAACAAATTGAAGGAGAAAAACCACATGATCATCTTCTTAGATGCTGAAAAAGCATTGACAAAGTCCAACAGCCATTCATGTTTAAAGTCTTGGAGAGATCAGGAATACAAGGCACATATCCAAACATAGTAAAGGCAATATACAGCAAGCCTATAGCCAACATCAAACTCAATGGAGAGAAAATTAAATCAATCCCACTGAAATCAGGGACAAGACAAGGCTGCCCACTCTCTTCATACCTCTTCAACATAGTGCTTGAAGTCCTAGCCAGAGCAATAAGACAACTAAAGGAGATCAAGGGGATACAAATCAGAAAGGAAGAGGACAAAGTGTCAATATTTGCATTGATATGTTAGTATTCATGAGCGACCCCAAAAATTCAACCAGAGAACTCCTCCAGCTGATAAAAACTTTCAGCAAAGTGACAAGATACAAAATCAACTCAAAAAATCAGAAGCCCTCCGTATACCAAAGACAAAGGGGCAAGAAAGAAATTAGGGAGACAACACCTTTCACAATAGCCACTAATAACATAAAGTATGTTGGGGTGACACTAACCAAGCAAGTGAAAGACCTGTTTGAGAAAAACTTCGAGTCTCTGAAGAAAGAAATTGAAGAAGATATCAGAAGATGAAAAGATCTCCCGTGCTCATGGATTGGTAGGATTAACCTTGTGAAAATGGCCATCCTGCCAAAAGCAATCTACAGATTCAATGCAATTCCCATCAAAATACCAACTCAATTCTTTACAGACCTTGAAAAAAAGATTCTCAGCTTCATATGGAGAAACAAAAAGCCCAGAATCTCCAAAACAATCCTGTACAACAACAGATTATCTGGAGGTATCTCCATCCCCGATCTCAAGGTGTACTACAAAGCAATAGTAATAAAAACTACATGGTATTGGCATAAAAACAGAAAGGAAGATCAACGGAACTGAATAGAAGACCTAGATATAAACCCACACAACTATAAATACTGTATTTTTGACAAAGAATCCAAAACCATTCAATGGAAAAAAGACAGCATCTTCAACTAATGCTGCTGGTCCAACTGAATGTCTACATGCAGAAAAATGAAAATAGATCCATATTTATCACCCTGCACAAAACTAAAATCCAAGTGGATCAAAGACCTCAACATAAAACCAGATACTCTAAATCTCTTAGAAGAAAAAGTGGGGAACAGCCTAGAACTCATTGGCACAGGAGACAACTTCCATAACAACACCAACAGCACAGGCTCTAAGAGCAACAATCAATAAATGGGACCTCATGAAACTGAAAAGCTTCTGTAAAGCCAAGCACACCGTCATCAAAACAAAACGACTGCCTACAGATTGGGAAAGAATTTTCACCAACCCTTTATCTGACAGAGGCCTAATGTCCAGTGTATACAAAGAATTATAGAAACTGAAAAGCAGCAAACCAAGTAATCCAATTATAAAATGGGGAACAGAGCTAAACAGAGAATTCTCGACAGAGGAATATCGAATGGCAGAGAAACACTTAAAGAAATGCTCAACCTCATTAGCCATTAGGGAAATGCAAATCAGAACGACCCTGAGATTTCACCTTACACCCATCAGAATGGCCAAGATGAAAAACTCAAGTGACAACACATGGTAAAGAGGTTGTGGAGAAAGGGGAACCCTCCTCCACTGCTGGTGGGAATGTAAACTGGTACAACCACTTTGGAAGTCTATCTGGCGCTTTCTCAGACAATTAGGAATAGTGTTTCCTCAAGACCCAGCTATACCACTGCTAGGTATATACCCAAACCTTGCTCAAGTACACAACAGGAATATTTACTCAACCATGTTTATAGCAGCTTTATTTGTAATAGCCAGAACCTGGAAACAACCCAGATGTCCATCAATGGTGGAGTGGATACAGAAATTGTGGTATTTTAACACAATGGAATACTACTCAGTAATCAAAAAGGAGGAAATCATGAAATTTACAGGAAAATGGTGGGATCTAGAAAAGATCATTCTGAGTGAAATATCTCAGAAGGAGAAAGACAAACACGGTATATACTTGCTTATATAGACCTATAAGATATGATAAACATAATGAAGTCTATACACCTAAAAATGATAATCAAGAGAGCAGACATGGGGTAAGATGATCAGTCCTCATTTAGAAAAACAGATAAGATGTGCATTGAACGTATGACAGGAGTCTACTGCAGAAGGCATCTGAAAGACTCTACCTAGCAGTGTTTCAAAGCAGACACTAAGACTCATAACCAAACCTTCAGCTGAGTACAGGGAATAATATGAAAGAAGAGGAATTAGTATGATGTGTAAAGAATAGGAGCTCCACAAGGACCAAATATATCTGGGCACAGGGTCTTTTCTGAGACTGACATTCAACCAAGGACCATGTATGGATATAACCTACAACCTCTTGGATGTAGTCCGTGGTAGCTCAATAACCAATTGGTTTCCCATAGTAAAGGGAACAAGGATTATTTCTAACAGTATCTCAATGGCTGGCTCTTTGACATCCCCACCCCCCAAGGGAGGAACAGTCCTGTTAGACCACAGAGGAGGACTTTGCAGCCAGTCCTGAAGATATCTGATAAAACAGGGTCAGATGAATTGGGAGGAGGTCCTCCCCTATCAGTGAACTTGGAAAGGGGCAGGGGGGAGATGAGGGAGGGAGGGTGGGATTGAGAGGGAATGAGGGAGCGGGATACAGCTGGGATTCAGAGTTAATAAAATGTAACTAATAAGAAAAAAATAAAAATTAAAAAAAATACAAAAAAAAAAAAAAGAAAAGATGGTATGGAAATCCAGAGGTGATAAATAATCCTGATTTGAGAAAAATAGCAAGATACATGCAATTTTTATCTTCTTCTACTTATTTTGTAATAAGAAAAGATTATGTTGTGTGCAGATCTTTGATTCTTGGAACTATAAGAGGGTACATATATATTGGCTCAGAAAGAAAGATTTCACAAACAAGAATTACCAAGGTACTTGGTTCATCTAAAGAAAAAAAATAATTATTAAGTATAATTCCAGGTCAAAACTAGAAATAAATAATCAAAAGTACAAAAGAGGACAACTGTAAAAGCTCTTTGAGTAACAGAAACAGGTTGCTGGACTCAGAAATACTTTAGGTCTCTAACAAAAAAGAAAAGAAGAGTGAAAATATTACCTCAAACATCAGGTCAAGCAAAACCTCAAAACATGTGTTGTCTTTAATCTCCGATGCAGCAAAGTACACATCAGTTACTACATTTTCATAATACCTTTCCCTTGTAGAATAATGAACTCTGCTCATTAATCATGGGTCAAGACAAAGAGAAAAAAATGAGGATTTATGTATTCATGGACTGTCCTTACTGTTCTACTTCTACATCCATGCTCATTAGTGTTAATTGTGGGAAAAGAATGGGAAAAGACAGTATGAGATTTTTATCATTCTTGGACAGAATCATTTGTATTTAAAGCTGTATATAAAATCTGAAGTCCATTAAAAACCTTCATTGTAGTAATTTAATAAAACTATAAATTAGATAAAAATAATATTCAATGAAATTGTAACATTGTAAATATTGTAAATTAGAAAATCAATCTCAAAATAACTAGTTTATTTTTTAAAAGATAAGAATTAAATCAGACATTAAATGGCTGACTAAAGTAGTCTACTGCACTGTTTTATTGAGTTTGAAAGACTGATTAATAGAGTAACTTTGTGCTTATCAAGTATTAACACACAGAAAAGAAAATGCATGATAAACCAAGAAAACAAACAAACCAAGAACAATAAAAAATGGTTTAGATCGAGCCTACATTGTTAACTAGTTATTTATCTGCATTTATTTAACAATTGTTATATGTCTTTAACTATTCCATGTTACAAAAATTTATTCTCATAATTCATTTTAATTTTTACATGACCATATGTCATTGTTCATTGCATCAAGTTCTAAACACATTCATTAAATACAACATTGACCCATTATAATACATAGATTTAAAAAGTTCGAACAACATTTTTGTTAAAATAAAATCATTACTGTTTGGTTATATAGCATTAGTGAATATCCATAAATGTAAATTCTTCTAAATATTTTTGATAAACTGAGATAGAAATGTAATATTCATCTTTCAAAATAGTAAAATGTCAAGTTTAAAAAAATTATTACTTATTTTTTGAGATTATAATATGATTACTCCATTGTTCTATCTACTTCCTCTTTCTATTTCTTAGCATATGTTTCCCTTTTCTTTCAAATTCATGACTTTTTCACTAATTATTGTTACATACATGGATTCAAGTATGTGTGTAACATGTTGAGTTTTTCCTGTTTTTCTTTTTCATTTTTGACAGTGTAATATAATTAACCCTCTCCCTTTTCTGTCCTCCATCAGATCCTCTCATATAACTCATCTTGCTCTCTTTCAAATACATGGCTCCTTTATTTATTATTATGATATGTAACATATCTACATATATATTCATAAATATATTCTTAATCTGTATAGTGTTACTTGTCATATATTTTCAGGGCTGACCATTTAATATTGTATAACTTCTTGATATGTTCTTCCCTGAAAAATACAATTTCTCTTGTTCTCAGCATTCCTGAGTTTCCTTTAATTCTTTGTGTAGGTGAGGTTTTCTAGTCTTTCTCCCACTTGCTTTGGCATGTCTATTGTTGCTGTTCTTAGTCTGCTCATGTTTAGGTGATGATAGTGGTGAGACTTTATGGAAGTATCTTTTGGCATTTCTAGAAGAAATAATATCACAGCAAACTCCCTGATCTTCTAGTTCTTACAATTTTTAAACCTTTCCTCCATTATCTCTCCGTTGTTTCTCTAACACTCTCAATCTACTAAAAAGAGTTTTTTTGATGAGGGTGAAAATATGCTCAAGTATTCAGCAAGGACATTTGCTCAATCATGTTCATAGCAGCTTTATTCATAATAGCCAGAATCTTGAAACAACCTAGATGTCCCTCAAACAAATAATGGATACAGAAATTGTGGTACATTTACACAATGGAATACTACTCAGCTATTAAAAACAAGGAAATCATGAAAGTTGCAGGCAAATGGATGAAACTAGAAAAGATGATCCTGCGGAGGTATCCCAGAAGCAGAGAGACACACCTAGTGTACACTCATTTATAAGTGTATATTAGTCATATAATATAGGATAAACATACTAAAATCTACAGACCTAAAGAAGCTAAACTACAAGAATGACCCTATGGAAGATGCTTAATTCTCATTGAGAAGGGAAAACAGAATAGGAAATAGAAGTGGCAGAATAGAGGCACCATGAGTGGAGCCTATCACAAATGTTCTCTAAAAGACTCTACCCAGCAGGGGATTGAAGCAGATGCAGAAACTCACAGCCAAACTTTGAACAGAACACAAGGAGTCTTATGAAAGAAGGGGGATACAAAAGTCGTTGTAGAGGACAGGAACCAATCAAGGAGACCATCAAAGCCAAAAACAGCAGGGTTCAAGGGGACTGCAGAGACTGATGCATCAACCAAAGACCATTCTTAGTGAGGGTCTACACCCCCCTCCTCTGTTGTAGCCCAGAGATCTCAGTCTCGGTGTGGTTCCCCTAGTAAAGGGAGAATAGACAGTCTCTGAAATGAACTCAGTTGCCTCTACCTTGATCATGTCACCATTGTGTGGCCATGTAGGCAGCCCACAGAAAATGAGGATCCAGGCAGTCCTGATGAGACCTGATAGGCTAGGGTCAGGCAGTAGGATAGGAAGCCTTTCCTTATCAGTAGACGAGGGAAGAAAGATAGGGGAGGAACAGGTAGGGAGAGTGAGACCGTACAAAGATGAGGGTGGGGGCTTCAACTGGGATACATAGTGAATAAATTGTAAATAATAATAATAATAACAAAAAAACAGTAAATCCTCTAAAAAACAGAAGATCAATAGCTTTAGCAAGAAGCCTTTTGGAGCTTTTCTCAAGATGAAGGGGACTTTGAGTACACAGGATTCTCATTCTAGGAGCAGAATTTGTTGTTTGTTTAGTAACTTTAGGTTTAATTTTTATCAAATTTTTGGTTCTGCTGCTCTCCTTGTGGAACTCCTGCCCCTTCAGGTTTTTTCTATCTCCCCCTTCTTTCTTTTCTTTCTTTTTTTTAAAATTTTTATTAACTACACTTTATTCACTTTGTATCTCCTCAAGATTTCCTGCACTCTGTCCAATGTTTGGCTATGAAGCTCAGCATCTGCTTTAATACCTACTGGGTAGAGAAAATCAGTATCTCTAGTGTCATGAAAAGAATTTCTGTTCTTTATAAATAGCTCAGTCTCAGTAATATAACTGCTGAATGGGAACTGGCATTGAAACAAAGAACATTTTAATTGTAGCTGTTATTAATGGCAATATTTTTTAAAGACAGAGTACTGTTGTGTCATAATTACAAAATTCGTTAGTATTATTGCTTTAGCATCTAACAATTCTAGGATTGTAGGTATACACATTAATTTTTAATTCATATATGCACATTTCAACCAATGTCCCAACAGTATAAAAGACTACAATGACACATATACTTGCAAGATTGGTTATCAAACTATGAATGAACAGAGGTATGCACGGTTTTATCCTACTTCCCACGGGGATTTTCAGTTTAGTGGTCAAATACTCTGGAAAAAAAAAAAGAGTATTACTGCCAATAAGAGTTCAGAGCCTCAGTAATTTTCATTTGAGCTTCTGAAAAGTCAAACTCTGGATGTGTTTTCTTCTCTGAGCTAGAAATTTGAGGAAAAAATATTAAATCATATTGCAGTTGAGAATCCTGACTTAGAGAAAGTTAATGACATAACAAAGCCAAAACATGCTTCATAGAAATCTGTGAGAAAAAAAAATAAAAACATTGTATTCTTTTATAGAGTAAGACCAAAAATAATTTATTTGCTCTAAAATAAAATGTAAAATAATAGAGTAATGGTTTTTTTTAAAATAAAAAGTTCACAAAACAAAACATGGAAACTATTTAATGAAGAAAATACAAAAATTAAAATTAAAATATTATAAGTGAGAGATAATGTCAGTTTGTTCAAATGTGGAATAAAGCATGCTCAGGTCATATAATTTCATTTTTTGAAATGACTTAACATTATCAACTTAAATCATTTTATTACAAAAATAAGAAAAGTGAGGTTTCTGAAGGTCAAACAAATTTTCTACAAAGAGACTTTTGATTAGTGTCCTCCTACACATAAACCCTGTTTTCTCTATTTCATGGTATTTTTATATTAGTTATTTTTTTAGTTATCGTCTCTCTCACTCAAAGAACTTAATGTTTCCTTTTTGTTGTTTTTGTCATTTAAGTTTAGGTACTATAGTTTGTGTAAAATTATTTTATATCATAAATATTCAAACTTTTATTTCTATTTTAACCTCATTTTAATGTAGAAGAAACTAGCCCTTAGGGGAATTCTGCAGATTCCTTAAAATTGTAAATGTAACATGGCTAGATTTCACCTCCAAAAAGGTTCAATAACTTGTTCCCACAATCACTTTTCCCCACAATGATGATTTTCATATTCTAAGTCCATTAAAGAATAAAGTTAAAAATGAAGATAAATAAGTTTTCAAAAATCTCAAAAATACTTTGTTAGATATGAGTTCCTTTCTTGTTTACTAAGAACCAATACTGATTAACGTTTACAGTTAACTGCAGTGTAATGGTACAAGAGACTTGGATCTACCTTAAACATCCATGTAAAGCCTTAAAAGTACCTGAACACAGATAATTGAATAATAGGGCCTTGAAAGACAGCTTCATAGAGTGCTTCTGAAACTACAGTTTGGATCCCCATCACTCAAGGAGTAGAGAATCACACCAATAAAATCTGCTGAGACTAGAGCATCCCATATACTTTCTGCTTGGCCACACTAGATTATATTAAAATTAAAGAATATAAATAATGAACAGAGAAGTTAAAGATATTTTAAATGTAAGTTTTGAGTATAAAATTATATTAATCATACTAAAAAATGATCTAATATTTAAGAAAATACTAAATTTAGATTTATAAAAAAATCAAGCATCCAGTTAAAACAAAAAAAGATGTTAGTAACTTGTGGGACAGTTTGGGGTATTAATGATTTAGAAGTGGAAGAGAATGTTAGGACACAATTTAAAATAATGTGTGAAATAACAGTTTAATCTTTTCAAATTTTACAAGATCCATTTCTTTAATAATTCTACAACTTTCCAACTAAATTTTACAAACCAATACATAGAACAATCAAAACTAATGACAGAGAAACAGACAACAAAAACACACATGCTAATCAAACTGGAGACAAGGTTAAGCAAAGGCCTGGTCTACTTAGTTCAGGTGACAGAAGAACACAGTGAATAGCTTCAAAATATTCATAGTAATAGACGTATAATTCAACTGTTAAATCAAAATAAGAAATTAAATTTTATATGACAATTATGCTTAACATAAACCCAGCGAAAACCTCTTCAATCTAAATTGCTGATATCCCTGCAGGTTACCCACATGCAACAGTGGTACAAAGGTTTTGGAACTTTAATATTTGATTGAAGTTAAGGCCCAGTCCAGGAAGTGGAAGACTTTCCTGACTCTGATTTGGTATCCAAGGACCTGAAACTATATACAAAGGATTTAAGGGAAAACTAAATACTACTGTTATGTTAAATGAACATAGCAACTACATAACTCTAATGACATTCTGCTATATGCATCAATAAGTGTTCTGCTCAGTCAACATCAGAGAAGCTTCCAGCTGTGATAAATAGGAATAAAAACAGATCCACAGCTAGACAGACAACAGAGATTGAAAGACTTTGGAATACTAAATCGTAAATGGGAAGGCTCCATCAATTTCTTCCTGCAGGGCTCAAGAAATTCTGTAGAAAAGGACAAAAAATTGTAAGAATGAGAGGGAATGTAAAATTCCAAGGAAACAAGGCCTTCTAATCTCAGCATGACTGATAAATATCTAGGCCCACACAGACCATGGCAATATGCATAGAACCTGCATAGATCTGGGAGAGATAGTAGCACCTAAAATTACAACATTCTTCCCAAATCTAGATGCCAAGGTGCTTGCCTAAAGAGACAATCAATTGCTCAATGCCCATTCAGAAAGGCAAAGAGGATGGACATCGGAGGAGGGAAATAAACAGGGAACAGGACAGGAGCCTACCACAGAGGGCCTCTAAAAGGCTCTACCCTGTAGAGTATAGAGGCAGATGCTGAGACTCATAGCCAAACTTTGGGTAGAGTGCAAGGAATCATATGAAAGAAGTGAGAGATGGTAAGACTTGGAGAGGACAGCACCTGCACAAGGACAGGAACAGATCCAAAATGACTGGGCAGGGGGTCTTTTCTGAAACTGATACTCCAGCCAAGGACCATTCATGGAGATGGCCTGAAACCCCTGCATAGAGGTATCCAATGGCAGTTCAATATCCAAGTGGGCTCCATAGTAATGGGGACAGGGACTGTCTCTGACAGGAACTGATTGGCCTGCTCTTTCATCACCTCCCCCTGAGGGAGGAGCAGCCTTGCCAGGCCATAGAAGAAGACAATGCAGCCACTCCTGATCAGACCTGATAGACTAGAATCAGAGGGAAGGGGAGGAGGACCTCCCTTATCAGTAGACTGTGAGAGGGACACAGGTGGGGAAGAGAAAGTGTGGTATTAGGAGGGAAGGTGGGAGGGAGGTGCAGGGGGGATATAAAGTGAATAAACAGTAATTAATAAAAAAATTTAAAAAAGAGAGACAATCAATAACAACCAGGAAGATAGTTTCCTCCAGAGCTCAGCAGTCCTATCATAGCAGGCCTCTTATATCTCAACACAGCTTACGTACAAGAGAAGAAACCTTGAAAAACCATTTCTGAAGATGATCAAGAAAGAAGAAATTAATAAACACCTTAAAGAAATCTATGAAATATAAAGAGTAGAAGAAAATGAATTGAAGCATTTAAGACTTGAAAGTAGAAATAGAATCACTACCAAAAACAATTAAAAACAAACAATAAACAAACAAGAAAAAAATAAACTGAAGAAAATCTGTAAAAAAAATATAGTACCTCAAAACCTCAACAAGGAAGCTCAGAGGCAATAATCATCATTAAATTGCAATAGATAGAAGAGAGACTATCAAGCACTGAAGGCATGACAGAAGAAATGCCTATGTTGGTCAAAGAAAATGTTAAACAAAATATTTCCTAGAATAAAACATGTAGGAAAACTGGGACATCATGGAAAAACTAAATGTAAGAATAATAGGAATAAAAAAAGGAGAAAAAACTCAAGCAAAAGGCAGAGAATATATTTTCAACAAAATTTTAGAAGAAAATTTTTCTACGTTAAGAAGATTCATGTCATTTTGATTTGCATTTCTTTGATGGCTAAGGACATTCAGCATTTCTTTAAGTGCTTCTCAGCCATTCAAATTTCCTCTGTTATGAATTCTTGGTTTAGCTCTGTAACCACTTTTTAAATTGGATTATTTGATTTTTTTGATGTTTAATTTCTTAAATTCTTTGTATTTTTTGGATATTAGTCCTCTGTCTGCTCTAGGGTTGATGTACATCTTTCACCAATCTGTAGGCTGCCATTTTGTTTTATTGACAGTGTCCTTTGACTTATAGATGCTTTTCAGTTTCATGAGGTCCTATTTATTAATTGTTTATCTCAGAGCCTGTGCTGTTGGCATTCTTTTCAGGAAGTTGTCTCTTAAGCTAAGGTGTTACAAACTTTTTCTCATGGGGATTTGCAGCCAAGCATGAGGTGGAGCTCCAGGGATCCTGTGGTAGTGTTGGGGGAAAGATGGAAGGGCCTGGAGAAGACAGGAACTTCTACTGGACAAGAAGACCAATAGAGACAACTAATCCAGATTCATGAAGCCTTACAGAGACTGAGATATCAATTAAGGAGCATGTGTGTTATGGACCTAGGACTCCTGCACATACATGACCAATCCTGCAGCTTGGTTTTCATGTGGGTCACCTGATGAGTGCAGGATATGAGCTGTTTCCAACATAGACTGTATTGTTTGCTTTTGTATCATTTCCCCCTGGCAGGACTGCCTTGCCTGGCTTAGGAGATGAGGATGTGCTCAGACCTGATGTGATTTGATGTGCTTTGGAGGGTTGATAGTGGGAGAGGGAGAATTTCCTTTTTGGGGGGGAAATGAAAAAGAGAAGGGAAAAGAGAAGGGGTACAGAGGGGAAGAGAAGACTGGAAGGAGAGGAAGGAGGGGGCACCCTTGGTATGTAAACTAAATAAATAAACAAATAACAAAAAAGAACAAAAAAAAGGAGAAGAAAAATAAGGAATGAAAGGAGATTGATGTCAAGAGATAAGAGGCATACAGGCACCAAATAAAGTGAAGAACAAAAGAACTTCCCCTCAGCACATAATACTCAAAAGACTAAACATACAGAACAAAGAAAGAATATTAAAAACTGAAAAAAAAAGTCCAAGTAACATATAATGGCAGAACTGTTAGACTATCACCTGACTTCCCCATGGACTCACCAAAACCAGAAGGGGATAGAGAGATGTGATGCAGATTCTAAAAAAACACAGATGCCCTCACAGACTACTACACCTAGCAAAACTTTCAATTACAATAGGCAGAGGATATAAGACATTCCATGAGAAAACCAAATTTGAGCAATATCTCTTTACCAATTTACCCCAACAGTAAGCTCTTGAGTGGAAATTCCAACCTAAAGAGTTGATAACATCCAAGAAAACAAAAGGAATATGTGATCCAAGAGCATCAAATCAAAACGGGTAAAACACACACACACCACACCACACCACTACTACCAGAAGAACAAAATAGCAATTAACAAATACTGCTCATTAATATGTCTTAAGACAAATGATTTTATTTTTCCAATAAAAAAAAAAAACCTAGCAGAATAGATTCAAAAGTTGGATCAATACTTCCGTACATCCAAGAAAAATACCTTAAAATATCCTCAGGTCAAAAAGATGGAAACAATATTCAAAGCAAATGAATGTAAGAAGCAAGCTGCTGTGACAAATTTCAATATTTGATAACATCAACTTCTAAACAAAACTAATCAGAAGAGGTAGGAAAGAACACAAATCTTTATCCAAAAAAACTAAAACAAAACAAAACAAAGTAGCAACTGGACATAGTGGTTCCTAACACTTATACAAAAACACAAGTTACCAAAGTTTTTAAAAGAAACACTGCTTCCGCTTAAATCAAATATTGGCCCTCATACAGTACTAGGGAGAGACTTCAATAACTTACACTCACTGCTATGAAATTCATATACGCAGAAACTCTACAGAGAAATGCTAGAACTAATGAAACTAAAAGATGTGTACAAACCATTTTACCCAACTACAAAAGATTATATCTTTTCACACCTCATGAAACCTTCTCTAAAACTGGCAACATTCTGATACACAGCAAGTCTCAACATATAAAAAAAATTAAAATAATATCCTGAACCCTTTCTGAACATTACAAATTAAATCTGTATATCCACAACAACAGAAACAACATAACACTTGCAAACTTACGAAAACTGAACATCTCCATATTGAATAATAACTGGATTAAGACAGAAATTAAGAAAGAAATTAAGGACTTTCTAGAACTGAATGAAAATAAATATAAAACATACCCAAACTCACAGGCAAACATTAGGCAGAGCACAGGGAACCTGGTGGAAGAGTCCAGGGAAGGCTAGAAGGACCCAGAGCAGACAAAACTCCATAAGAAGACTAGCAGAGTCAACTAACCTGGGTCAGGTGTGTTTATGGAAAGTGAATAAAAAATAAGGACTATGCATGGACTGGTCGTAGATCCTCTACACGTATGTAGCTGATGGACAGCTTAGTTTTCATGTGAGTCTCTTTGTAATTGGTGTAGGAGCTATCTCTGACATGGGACTCTGTTGCCTGAGTTTTGATCATTTCCCCCTGGTAGGGATGCCTTGCCGTGGAAAAGGATGCACTCAGTCCTGATGTGACTAGATGCATTGGGGTGTGTTGGTAGGGGGTGGGGGCTTCCTTATTTGAGGAAAAGGGGAAAGGAGTTGGGGTAATGGGGTGGGAGGGTACAAATGAGAGGAGTGAGGGTCCTATGATAGGGATATAAAATGACTAAATAAACAAACTTTTAAAAATATAAGAAACAAAATCTGTAGCCCTCCTACATACAGTTGACAAGTGGACTGAGAAAGAAATATGAGAAAAAAAACATATTTCTCAACAGCCTCAAAAAACAATAAAAATGGTTGTTCTACTAAAAGCAATCTGCAGAATCAATGCAACATTCATCAAAATTTCAAAATAATTTTCACACATATTGAAAGAAAAAAAAATTCAACTTCATATGGAAAGGACAGATAGTTAAAACATCTTGAACAATACTACAATTGCTGGGGTCTCACCATTTTTGATTCCAAGTTGTACTACAGACACATAGTAACAAAAATCACATGGTATTGGCATTAAATCAGACACATTGATCAGTGAAACTGAATTAAAATCCACGTATCTATGGACACCAGATTTTTTATAAAGAAGCTAAAAATACAAACAGAGTGTCCTCAATACAGAAAACCCAAATGACAGAAACTTCTTCAATATTCATAGCTATTATAGAAATACAAATCAAAACTTTTAAATTTCAATTCACATCCCTCAGAATATCTATGGCTTGTAAAATAAGTAACAACTAATGTTAGTGAGTATATGAAGTAAGGGGGATATGTATTCATTGTTGCTAAGAGCGTAAACTCATAGAGCTACAATGTAAATTGATAGAGAGTTTTCATGGGGTAGTAGGTATTAATCTACCTCAAGCTGCAGCTATACCATTCTTGAAATTATATGGAGTGACACTGCTTATATCAATTGCTCTAGGTCAGGCGTCAAGTTCAGTAGTATTTGATCACCATATAATAGAGTACATAGATTTGTGTGTGTGTGCATTCTTGTGGTTACACTTTGGTGTTTTTTGTTTGTGTTTGTTTTATTATTTTGTTTCCATGTTTTAGGGGCATTTTGTTGTTGTTCTGGGTGTAATAATATAATTTAAAATGATATGCACAACAGATTGGTATGAAAAGATTTATTGTATGGAGGTGGAAAGAGAGGCAGTGGGAGAGCGTAGAAGAAAGAAAGGAGAGAGGGGAGAGAAAAGTCAGAGACAAGTATTGTAATAAAAAAGCGAATGGTGCTGGGCTATATATTAATTTTGTTAGCCCTGAGATTATCATGATGGTATTATCTAACCCGCTATCACAAAAAATAAGAGACAGACACCTGTTAGATCTTATAATTGCCTTATTTACTTTGGGCCACGTAGATATTCCTACCTACACTGTCCGAATCACTTCACCATCCACCTCCTAGCTTCCATCCAAAGCCATCACTCTTTTTTTTTTAAATTACACTTTATTCACTTTGTATCCCCCCATAAGCTCCTCCCTTCTCCCCTCCCGATCCCACCCTCCCATCCCCTTCTTCACATATGCCCCTCTCCAAGTCTACTGATAGGAGAGGTCCTCCTCTCCTTCCTTCTGATCCTAGTCTATCAGATCTCATCAGGAGTGGCTGCACTGTTGTCTTCTGTGGCCTGGTAAGGCTGCTCCCTCCTCAGGGGGAGGTGATCAAAGAACAGGCCAATCAGATTATGTCAGAGGCAGTCTCTCTTCCCATTACTATGTAACCCACATGGACACTAAAGTGCCCTGGGCAACATCTGTGCAGGGGTTCTAGGTTATCTTGATGCATGGTTCTTGGTTGGAACATGAGTCTCTGGGAAGACCACTCATATAGACATGTAATATAGGATAAACCTACTAAAATCTGTACATCTAAAGATACTAATCCAGAGAGAGAACCCTGACTGAAATGCTCAATCCCCATCCTGAAAGGCAAAGAGGAAGGACTTCGGAAGAAGAAAACAGGAAAAAAGCTAGAAACTTGCCACAGAGGGCCTCTGAAAGGCTCTGCCCTACAGACTATCAAAGCAGATGCTGAGACTTATGGCCAACTGTTGGGCAATGTGCATGGAATCTTATGTAAGAAGTGGGAAATGGTAAGATCTGGAGTGGACAGGAACTCCACAAGGAGAGCAACAAAGCCATCACTCTTCATCATCTTACCTTCCATCTTTAATCTTGTCAATACTTGCTTTTATTCTTTATCTGGGCCTTTTCATGCCATTATTGGAGTCCTTCCTCCCAGCCCCACAAGGTTTCTTCTCCAGGCTAACCCATCATCTTTCTTCTTTTTCCTCTTCCTCTCTGTCCTGTGATTCTTGTGATTTTTCCATCCTCAAGAGACCAGGATTCTAGTCATGCCTACCCTATTCTGCCCTTCCCAGGTTAAGGCCAATTTAATACATCAATTCCATATAATATTTTAGGAAAGTTTACACAAACAAGGATGGGTGTATATGGAGAGGGCCAGTAACTCAATCTTGGATGCCCATAATTAGCATTAGACCAACCACCAACAGAAGGGGAGAGAAACTGAGAGCAAGAGAGGTAAGAGACTGGGTCGTTTTATTACCTGGCTCCTGGCAGCAGAACAAGTGATAACATCAGAGGTTGCTGAGCAACCTAAAGGCAAAGTGCATATATGCTAATGCTAACATTTTCTTCCTTTTGTTTAATTACAAAATGAGGAATTGGAAAGGGGTGGCAAGGTAGGAAATGAGGATTTCAACTGCTACTCATGCAAGACAATTTAAAGTATATAAATGCAGGTTCTTTGGAAGCAGCTCTTGTATACCATGCAAGGGGGGACACCAAAATGTCCAGATTTATATAATAAAGGGGAAGGGGAAGATCTTGTTCTGGAAGGTTTAGGGAAGAGAACGGGGGTATGTCAGCTATACATTGCAGCAGATAATGGCTGAGGAAAACTAGGAGAACTTGGAGCTGTTTGTCCTGGTTCTGAAGCACACCATTTCAGTCTTTTTTCTTTCTTTTTTTTTTTTAATAAATGGTTAACAAGGTCAATAATCTTTCTAGTTACTTCCAGTTGACGTTGGAGGTTGTGAGTTTGGGGAGTGGGGCAAAAGGCTGAAATGTTGGCCACCTCTGGAAAGAGGAGGTTGTTGGGAAGAGCAGTCTGTTTTTGTTGCTCTCCAGGATCTGTGAGAACATCTATGGCTGAGAGGGAAAGTGCAAGTCCAGCTTTATTCAGTCTGTAAGATTAGACTAGAGCACCTGTGGGTAACTGGTTTGGTGTTGTCTTAGATATAGGAAACATCTGGACCTGACAAGATACTATACCATAAATATGGGTAGAATCCACAGTTGCTGTGTAAGTTAAGGAGAAAGTTCCCTTTAGGTACACATTTGAAACATTTTGGAGAGCAAGCAGAGAGCAAAGAAGATCAAAAGCATGAACATAGAGAATATCCTTCTACTTACCTGATCACTGGCAGTAATTAAAAGGTTGCATTTTAAATCTGTCATCTAAGGGAAATTGAGGCCAAGTTTGGTTGCAGAGGTATGTAAGCTTGGAAGCCCTTAAAGCAGGCAATATTGGTAGGGATCTGAGATTTTCCAAAAGAAATCCTAGAAGAAAACCTAGAGGAACAGGCAAATGGGAGTGGAATCAGTAACCCATCAGGGCATCCCAAAAGCAAGGTTTGACTTAAGGAAATTGGTAAAATCTGTTCTAACAGTTCGTCAGACCAAGGGCACAGTTGCCTGTTACAGACACCTTTTACGGTACTAGAATTTTCAGCATCAGACAAAACCATGCTGGAGAAGATCTCACCCAAGGGAAATATCCTAAGCTAGAAGGACCAAGAGTAGACATAAAGACAGTGGTTGGGGGTACCTTTGCTATCCAGTGGACCAGAGAGGTGCCAGCAGTCTCTTGAACAAAGGAAAGTATTTAGGATGACCAGGAAGGGGAACTCATCAATCCACCAGTGTTGGGTGCAGAAATGTAGAGATTGGGTACCAGAAAGTAGACCAGGAATAGGGTCTCAAACAGCATGATTTCAACCCATGAGTAGGGAGCACATCTGAACCATAGTTTTGGTAGTTGGGAGGGGCAGTTCCAAAAGGGAGAAGAATCCCACCCTCTGAGATGGGCCCTAGGGGGGAAACATGGGTTGTTGATTGGAAGTACTTATCTAGATTCCATTTGGCCTGAGAGGTGGATTCAAGTGGATTTCCTGTACCTTACAAGACTTCTTTTTTAAATTTACAAAGAAGACACGTTTTAGTGAAATACACATTGTAGAAAAAGGCAGTGGAAATACACCATTGTGTTAACTGCATAAATACTCGTTTGAAGTTGAGCTCTGGAAAGGCAGAAGCCTCTTGGATCTTTTTGACATCTGTGAATCAATGATAAGGATGTCTTCAGGGAGGACAGAAACCTCCTGTAGAGCAGAAGTGCAAAAGCTCACTTGATCTTAATTTTCAGCATGGGTACACGTCATGAAGAGGGACTTACATAAGTCTAGCACAATGGGAAACATTTTAAAGTTTCTTTTCAAAAGACAAACCAAAGGAAATATAAAATTTTGAGCTTGGAACTATGATAGTAGATTGTATTGTTGTATGATTTCTTTTTTTTTTAAAATGAGAATTAGATTAATAAGTTAGAGTTTTAGTGATTAATGTCAAACTTTGAGCAGTCTTAATAGTACAGTAGCATAGCAACAGGAAGAAATCTGAAGCATTTATTTATTTTTTGAATACCTTAAATAACCTTAGATCCTAAAATACTTTCTTAGGGTCTCTTATCTTAAACTTCTGTATCCTTAGGTTTTGTATCCAATTATTCACAATGAGACACAGGTGAAATTGCTGGGAGCAGTGTCTCTAAAGTAAGTTATTTTCAGCTAAAGGAATAGTAAAAGGTTACATTTGACGCCTGCTTTTTGAGTCTGATAACAAGGTAGACTGTATCTAGACCTGACATTAGCAGCTATAGGAATGAAGTTTAAGGCCTGGTCCCCTGAAAATGATGAGGACTGATAAGGCATATGAAGCCTTCCTTAAGAGAAGTTGGCAATGTGACCATGGGACCCAAAATTGAGGTTAAAATTGACCTGAAGGGTTACTCTCGGCTCTGGTGGAAGTGAGGCTGGTGGACGTTACTGAATCTGGGCAGCTTTAGTTCTCTTCCAGGCTGAGGAACTCAAAGGTTGGGAGAATCTATGGTGGTTGTCTGACCAGGCCTCCATGTCTGTGCACAAAGAGCTAGCATTTCGATTTCCAGAGGCCAGTCTGTCTAGTGGCTTGTTGAGGTAGTTGTGGACCCAGTGTCCTTCCGGGCTGCATTTGAAACAGATCCCTGGCAGAGTTAACTTAGGCTCTACCCTTGTGGGATAGGGCACTGCAGACCTCTTATTTTCTCTGTAGGAATGCTGATAGCTTCAGAACAGCACTAAGGCTTTGAATCATAGTTTTTTGCTGTAGCTGAGCCTGTCGGGAATTCTTGGCCAAATCCTCTCAGGCATGAAAGACTTTAAAAATCATTTCTACCAAATCCTGTATGGGGGTTCAGACCATCCGTCAGCTGTTCAGCTATGGAAGTGAGACCATGTCTGTACCTGTAGGACTATAAACGTAGTTTTGGACACATTAAGGGACTTGATCATCTACAAGATGACTGACTACTAACTTGCATTTGTTAATCATCAATTAAAGACTAGGACTTTAAGATATGTCTCTGTTAAGTTCGAGCCTTAAATATAGTCCATAAAGAGAGTGCACAATGTTTTTTTATATAATTTAGTTCATAAAAAGTCTATAAAGCTTATAAAAGTCTAAAGCTATAATTATTACCATATTCAGAAAACAAAGCTAAACGTATTTTTATGGCTGTGAGTTTTTTGGTCTTTTCGAGAATTAAGATACATCACAATTACCAAGTTTTAACATTGTAAACAAATGAGTGTCTTTAAAATTAATATATACTAATATTTTCCAATGTAACATCTACTTGGCATCATACCACATAATTTACTGGTATCTAGGCAACAATTTTTATATAGTAACTGAGTTACGAGTTTTAGAATCAGCAATACAGTAGAACAGTATAAAAACAATTTTAAAATTACATTTGAATTTATCTAATAAATCCAAAGCCTGGTGGTGAACCCAAAGCACAGGTAGTCCTGGTGGTAGCGGAACCAGTATTCATTAATTCACCCAAGAACTGTGAAAAACACAGGTAGTTTAGACATACATTTTAAATTATCATGTTAATCTGAACAGACCTTTATAACCTTGAAATTTCAGCATCTTAAAAATATTTTGAACCAGGGTTGTAAAAATATAACTTTGATTGTATATAAAAATCCATACCAATTTAAAATGAGACTTGTCATTTTGTTAGTTTAAAAGGAGATAAAATAAACAGAGTTAATTATGCTGAGAAATTTTTAAATTGTTTCATACCATGTGGTTATCTTAAGATGATATAGTCATGTGGCAGTTTGTAAGTCACTGTGGTTGATGTGGTTGCTGTTTAAAAACATCTGTGTTTGTATAGATGTTACAAACACATGTTTGTGTATGTATATGTATGTATGTGTGTACGTGCGTATGTGTGTGTATATATAAACAATAATTTGAACTTAAATTTTAAAGAATTTATAGTATAATTTAAAGATATTACGTTTCAAGAGCAGAATGTACAGAAATTAGGGAGAAAGGATTTTTAAAAGCTGAAAAGTAGGGCCTTAGAGATCCGTGGTTTTGGGATCCAGGTTCAGACTCCTGCAGGCCAGCAGGGGGAGTGCGGGAGGGGTGAGTGGTTCTACATGGGAAGAAGGCTACATGGAAGAATTTAGTCTTAAGTAGAATTTAGGATCAAATTTAACAGAAAGATGGAACGAAATTAACAGACAGGGCAGACAATACCTCCATAACTGTCTCGAGAGAGCTGGTTGTTTCAGAGTGTTACACCCAGTTCCCAGGCCCCCAAAAGGAATCGACTCCTTTGCAAAACACATGAGGTCTTTTTATTGTAAATTACAAGCTGCCCCTTGGGCCTACACAGCCCCACCGCCAAAGCAGTGGGAGCTGAGTGCCCCGTGCCCAGGTTAGTTGGGTGATATACAGATTCTGGTCCCTCCCAGCATGCCCAAGGCAGGTGCGATTCCTGCCTGGCAAGCATCTATTGATCAAAATGCTACATTTTGAATCGATTGCCTATAGGAAGTTCCCCAGACCATAATGACCTGGTGTCCCTCCCTAGGGGGATGGGCCAGTTTCCTAGCAACTGTTATCTCTAGTGGGTGGGGAAAGAACGCACTAAGGTGGTCCTTCCCCTCAGGGCATTGCTGGACTTCTCCACCCACCTACTTCAGGTCTCAATAATAGCTGCTAATTTATCTTTTGGTCTCTTAAGAGCAGTGCAGGAGTATCAGGGCAGTGGCAGCTGCACCACCATGCTGCAGCATGGGTTGTTAAGCAGGCTGCAGGCCTTGTCTAGAGCAGGCACTGTACTTTGGCAATGGGGAAGAAGGCCTTCCAGAAGTGGCTGGGCTGAAGGCCGCAATGGCAGTAGTTAAAATTGTGGCAGACAAATTTAAAAGTGTCTATGAGCTGTGCCTTGTCCCTTGTACAGCAGAACATTCAGGGACAGCAGTGGTGGTGGCCGGCACTGGTGTTCATGGGCAGCAGGATAGGTGTGTGTGTGTGTGTGTGTGTGGCCTCCCTGTGGGTCTATGTGAAGTGGGCTTTCGCTTATCAATGAAGTCTGGTTACAGTGAGCTTTGGAGAATTTGGACCAGATTACAGTGGGGTCCCAGTGCATGTTTCAGCAGCAGAAAAAGGAAACTTCACTTGTCAATAATAACTCTGATGGCCTACAGCTCAGTCAGGAAATAGGAGGTGAGACATCTTGTAGACAGAAAGGATATGGGGACAGAACCAGGAATGAGAGATTCAGCCAGTAAGATGTGAGAAGGACAAACATATCATACCTGAGGACAGACTACAGCAGAGCTGGTACAGGTGGCACCAAAAGAGTAGTTCCAGATTGGAAAAAAAATCCACAAAGACTTGAGCAATTAGAATGGCAACACAGAAAATATTGAATTAAAAATCCAGATTCTATTTCTGAATGGCAGGACTGGTGGTGACTGCAAAGTGATGGAGAAGCCCTGCTTCTCGATTCCAAAACACCACCAATATCTGTATTTCTCAGGTGAGAGAAGAGACAATGGGTGCAGGGAACACATGGTTTCAACCTGTAGCCACCTGACTAATCCTGCTGCTGTTCTAGGGAAAGCTCCTTGTTTCTGGAACAACTGGTTCCAGCCTCTACCCACTTAGCTTTTTCCATTTTAGCAAGGAAAGCTCCCAGGTTCCAGGAGCACATGATTCCAGGCTCTGGCACCATCTCTGGATGACTAGAAAAATAATCGCAGCCTTCAATATACGGCTCTACCTGTCTCTTTCAAGGAGACCAGCAAGACCACAGGAGTCTCACTTTAAAATGGCTGTAGCCAGCCCACATGGTGTCTGGGTAGCTTGACATCACAGACCATGGAGCAAACAAGTGGGTGTTGGGACTGCTGACTGTGGGAGTTCCCCCCGTGAGAGGAAGGCTCCTGGATCCCCAAAGAAACATATCAGTCCTCTGGAGCATACAAGCTAGACACCCTCACTTCAATCTTCTAGCCATGGGTCTAATTGGGACACAGCCATCTGAGGAGAACTACAGGCTATTTCATAAGATCCAGTGGCCAGTCTGCAACCATATCCACTATTCCAAGGAGGGCTGCTCCAGAAATATCCAGCCTCCTGCCTAGGGCTTTTTCAGCACCTTCACAAAATCCACAGTAGAACAAGGAACAACTGGCCAATGCCAGAGACAGAGATGGCTAAAGGCCAGCATAAGAACACAATCAACAAAAGCTGGGCAATATGGCACCATCAGAATTCAGTTATTTCACTGCAAACATCCTTGGATACCTTAATATAGTTGAAACACAGGAAAGTGACCTTAAATCTATGCTTTTGAAAATGGCTAAAACATTTACGGAAAAAACAAATAAATCCTTAAAGAAATAGAGGAACATACAAGCAAACAGGTGAAGGAAATGAATAAAACTGTTCAAGACCTGAAAATGGAAAGAGAAATAAAAAAGAAAACACAAATTGAGGAAATCCAGGAGATGGAAAACTTAGGAAAGAAGACAGGAACTACAGAAGTAAGCATCACCAGGAATATATAAGAGGCAGAGGAAAGAATTGCAAGTGTAGAAGATATATTCAAAGTATCAATACATCTATCCAAGAAAATGTTCTATCTAACAAATTCCTGACACAAAATATCCAAGAAATCAAGGATACTATGAAAAGATAAAACCTAACAATAATGTGAATATGTAGCCCGCGTGGTCGTCTTGCCAGCAAGAATGCACACGGACACCATAATTCTTCTGCAGCAAGCGTTTATTCAGCAGTAATGAGAGGAAGACCTAGAGCCCCAAAATGGCACTCCTTTTATACCCTAAATGGTGACGTGTTGGTTCCTGATTGGATGCAGCCCATCAGGCCATCTTACATCACTAAGTGAGCCAATCCCAGGCTCGAATTCAGCTTTAGTGCATGCGCATAGGCAGTTGTTTACGATCTCACACACCGGATGCCGGCGCCATCTTGTAATGGCATTTGCTTCAGGCTCTTTACATGAATAAAACAGTTTTCCAGCTCCAAGACCCAGATAACATTTTCAAAAAAAAATCATAGAAGAAAATTTCCCCAATCAAAAGAGGTGCCTTTAAACATAAACATAGAAGCTTAAAGATTAGACCAAAAAAAAAAAAAAAAAAAAAAACAAACAAACGAAAAGCACACATACCCCACATAATATCAAACCACTAAATGTACAGATCAAAGAAAAAAATATTAAGAGCTGCAAGGGAAAAGGCAAAGGAACATATAAAGGCAGATTGATCAGAATCACACCTGATGTCTCATAGAGACTATGAAAGCAAATAGGACATAGACAGAAGTCATGGAGTCCCTAAGTGAATACAGATGTCAGCCCAGAATTACTATACCCAAAAAAAAAAACTTTAGTCACCATAGATGGATAAAACAAGATATTCCATGACAGAACCAAATTTCAGAAATCCAGCCATACAGAAGATACTAGAAGGAAAACGCCAACTGAAGGAAGTAAATTATGCCCAAGAAAACAAAGGAAATAAGAGAATGCAGGTGTCAATTCAAACTACTATACGCACAAAAGTTTCAATCACAATAGATGGAAAAATCCAAAAAAATCATTCATTAGGCCTTATTTCAAAAGGTTGTACTTCACCAAATTGGAAAATCTAAAGGATACAGATAATTTTCTCGATATATTCCACTTACTAAAGTTAAATCAAGGTCAGTAAGCAGTTTAAACTGTCCTATAAGCCCTAAGGAAATAGATGCAGTTATCAAAGTGCACCAACCAAAAAAAAAAAAAAAAAAAAAAAAGGTTCAGGGCCAGATCGTTTCAGGGCAGAATTCTACCAGACTTTCAAAGAAGAGCTAACACCTCAAATTATTCCACAAAAGAGCCACAGGAGAAAAATTGCTAAACTCATTCTATGAAGCCACAGTCACTCTGATATCTAAACCATTCAAACACTCAACAATGAAAATTTTTTTCAGGCCAATTTCCCTTATGAACACTGATACAGAATTATTCAATATGATAATTTCAAAATGAACACAAGGACAAATGAAATGCATTATCCACCATTATCCCAGGGATGCAGGGATGGTTCAACATATGAAAATCCATCCATGTAATCCACCATATAAACAAACAAAGAAAATTTCACATGATCATCTCATTAGATGCTTCTGATAAAATCCAATAAGCTTTCATGATAAAAGTCTTGGAGAGAACAGGGATACAAGGCTCATACCTAAATATAATAAAGACTATATATAGGAAGCCAATAGCCAACCCAAAATTAAATGAAGAGAAAATTGAAACAATTTAGGGTCAAGACATGGCTGCCCACTGTCTCCATATCTTTTCAGTATAGTACCTGAAATTCTAGCTAGAGCAATAAGAAAACAAAGGAAATCGAGTAGATACAAATAAGAAAGGAAGAAGTCAAAATAACCTTATTCACAGATGATATGATAGTATATACATAAACATCCCCCAAATTTTACCAGAGAACTTCTACAGCTGGTATATACCTTCAGCAAAGTAGCAGGATACAAAATTAACTAAAAAAAATCAATAGCCCTCCTGTATAAAATGACAAATGGGCTGAGAAAGAAATTATGGAAACAACACCCTTCACAATAGCCACAAAGAAAATAATGTACCTTGGTATAACTCTAACCAAGCAAATGAAAGCCTTTACAAAAAGAACTTCAACTCTCTGAAAAAAGAAATTGAAGAAGATATCAGAAGATGAAAAGATTACCCATGCTCTTGGATCAGTAGAATTAATATAGTAAAATTGGCCCTCTTAACAAAAACCGGCCTATAGATTCAGTACAATTCCTATCAAAATAACAACAAAATTCTTCACAGACCTTGAAAAAACAATTCTCAACTTCATATGGAAAAACAATAAACCCAGACTAGGTAAAACATTCCTATACAATAAAAGAAATTCTGGCAGTATTTTCATCCCTGACTTCAATTTCTACTACAGAGCAATAGTAAAAAAAAACAAAAACAAAACAAACAAACAAACAAAAAAACCCTGCTTGTTATTGGCATAAAAACAGACTGATTGATCAATGCAAGTGATATTAAAACCCAGTAATAAACCCACACATGTACGGGTTTAATTTTTGACAAGAGGACAAAATCATACAATGGAAAAAAGATAGCATCTTCAACAAATGGTGCTGGTCCAACTGGATATCTACATGTAGAAAATGCAAATAGACCCATATTTATGACTTTGCACAATAATCAAGTCTGAGTGGGTTAAAAATTTTAACATAAAACCCAAAACACTAAATATATTGGAAGAGAAATTGGGAACCAGCGTTGAACTCAGTGGCACAAGAGACAACTTCCTGAGCAGAAAACTAACAGCTCAGACTCTAAGATAAAAATTAATAAATGGGATCTCAAATTGAAAAGCTTCTGCAAGGCAAAGGACACTGACAACAGAAAAAAATGGCAGTCTACAGATCTTTTGAGAAAAGATCACCATTGCCAACTCTACATCTGAAAAAAAAAGCTACATCCAAAATATATAAAGAACTCAAGAAATCAAACACCAATAAACAAAATAATCCAATTAAAAATGGTTGTAAAAATGGTTGTAAAAAGGGAAGACATCTCATTTACTGCTGGGAGTGCAAAGCACTTTGAAAATCAATCTGGTGCTTTTTCACAAAATTTGAAATAGTACTACCTCAAGACAGAGCTATACCACTTCCGTACATGTACCCAAATAATATTCCACCACACTGGAAGGACATTTGCTCAATTATGTTCATAGAAGATTTTTTCATAATATCTAGAAATTGGAAAGAACCTAGATGTCCCTCAACCAAAGAATAGATAAAATATGGTACATTTACACAGTGGAATACTATCCAGCTATTAAAAACAAGGAGATCATGAAATTTGCAGGCAAATGGATGAGACTAGAAAGGATCATCCTGAGCAATGTAACCTAGACCCACAAAGACACACATGGTATGTACTCAATTATAAGTGGATATTTGCCATATATTATAGGATAACTATACTACCAATCATGGGACCCAAAAAAACTAAGTAATAAGGAGGGCCCCAGGGAGTCCCTCTGTGAATCTCACTCAGATGGGGAAATAGAATAGACAGTGAAAGAGGAATTATAGAGGGAACTGAATAGAAGTTGTGGAGAGAGACATGGAGGGCAGGGGACAGATGTGAGGAATGAGGGCAGGCATGGAGGGCCTGGAGAGGAAAGGGAAATCAAAGGTGGATGTATCACTGAGACAAGCTGGAGACCTGCAACAGGGTAGGCTACAGAGAGTATATGGGGATGTCTCTTGCTGAGCCTCCTAACAGTGGCAGTCAAAAGAGTTGAGCAGGCCACCTTCTAGCAAGGCAGGACATATAGTGGTGGGAGGGGAACACCAACACATCTACAAAACCTTCAAGTCCAAATTTTCCATACCTACAAGATGGGCAGAGATAAAGATAGAGACTGGCAGATTGACCAATCAAGGTCTTGTTCAACCCACCCCATCGGAGAGAACTGACCACTGACACCAATAACAATATTCTTCTGTGTTTATAGACAGCAGCCTAACTTAACTATCCTCTGAGCCCACCATCCCTCCCCAACCCCCACACACAACTGATGGAATCAGATGCTGAGACTCATAGCCAAGCATCAGGCCAAGCTCAGGGAGTTCTGCGGGAGAGTGGGAGAGAGGGATAGAAGATCCTGAAAGGACAAGAATGCTGCAAGAACACCAACAGATTCAACTGACATAGACGCATGGGGGTCTTACATAGGTGAAGGCACCAACCAAAGTGTATACGTGGAATGGACTTACTCCCCATACACATATGTAACTGATGGGAAGTTTGCTTTTCATGTGGCTCCTTAGTGAGTTGAATGGGTGCTGTCTATGACATGGATTCTGCTGCCTGCTTTCAATCACTTGGCCCTAGCTGGGCGACCTTGCTTGGTCATAGTGGATGATGAGGAGCTCAGTCCTAATTCGACTTGACATGCTGGGGTGAGTTGATGTAGGCGTCCACATTTTCTGAGGACAAAGGGAGGAAAATAGGGAGAAGATGGTGGGAGGGAGGGATCGGGAGGAGAGGAGGGAGGGGGCTATAATCTGGATATAAATATATAAAATATATTTAAAGTAAATACATAAAATATATTTAATAAGAGGAAAAATCTATATTCTACTTATTGATATATATTCAGAATTCTAATAGGCCTTTGCTTTGAATTCTGGGGAGAGTGATTCTGAGGTTGCATTTGTTAGAAGTTAGAACAATTATGGAAATTCCTGTATAGTTGAGACTAAGAATGTCTAGTCCATATGCACTTGTCAACTTTTTTTTTCACAATATGGCATGAAGCCTGTTACAGATATATCTTGCAGGCTTGCAGTACAAGTAATTATGGAGTTATCTGACAGAAATTTAAAAGAGATGCTCATAGAATAGAAAGGGATAAAGAATATTCCAGGCATAGAATATATGGTGCTTTGTTTTTTTAATTGACTTTAAAAAATTTTTAAAGTCAATGAGAAATGTAACACAACTTAAAAAATGGATTTTATAAAGAACTGCTGAATTAGATCAGCATATAAAAGTCTCAATTTAAAAATGAAAAAAAGGAGGTATGTTGTGTTGGGGAGGAGACTTTACATTCATACAGGAAAATAAAAAGTATAGCATCTATCAAAACTTATAAAAATCAGATTTGCCAGAGGATGACTCTCTGAAGATCTTAGGTATACACAAGGAAAACCAAATCAAGACCAAAGCACATAATGCATATGTTGGTCCCTCTATACGGGGATGAACCTTAAAATGACCGAGACTTAAATATCTCTGTATAACCATTAAATCTTGTTGACCATAAGATTCTCAGGACTTATGTCATCATATTTTATGATAAAAAATGATGTTACAGTTCGGTTTACAATCTAGACTGGCATAAAGAAAGACAGATATCTTACAACTGCTCATACAAAAAACAAGAAATCATCTTTAATTAATCTATGTGCTTGGAAAATACCCATGCATGTGTAATTACAGAATTTTATGTTACTTGTGAGAGCTTAGATATTTATAAAACAAAAGGACCAAACACCAATAGAATGAAGATAGCTTTACAAAACTCATCCTACATGATGCAGCCTCAGACTGCTTCAGTTGCTGTTTCATCAAAACTTGTTTCCAAGACAACTTCAAAGCAGCTAGCTTATTTGGTCCAGCTTTTAAGACTACTCCAATAAGGTCTTCATTTAAGTTTGCATTTTCACAGGATTTAGAGACTGGACAACAAAAGTTAAAGGTGGTTTTTTTTTTTTTTTAAGGTAACCATTTTCACAGTTTGGGGGTTATCCAAAAAGAGATACTATGCCTCAAATCATCAGGAAGCAAATTAAGGGAGCAACATCCCATTCCCTAAAGGTGGGGTGGGTAGGTTTTAGTCATTCTATTGGGTGATGGGTGCTTGTCATTAAAAAGGGTTGGTTACAAGTTATTAATAGTCTTGATCATGAAGAAAACAAGTTATTAGGGTTTAGACTTAAGGATTTCTGTATTTTCTTTTCTTATCCTTCTTTCTTAGGTAAGGAAAAGGGGTTAAGAAGAAAAAGGGGGGAATAGATGAATAACATATAGAAATAATATAGGAATAATAATAATAAGGGTAGATTATTGAAAATGCTCATAATCCAAAACATATTTTATAAGCCAATAATCTAAGATTGGTGTTGATTTTGTATATTGATACAAATCAAGGTTATATTTTGGTTACAATGTACTATGTATTAACATTTGTTAACATAGTGTACCTAAGTGATTATTCAGGATGCAATGTTAAGTTGTAGCCCTTTTAAAAGCTAATCTTACAAACTGTTTAGAAGAATTAAGAAAGACAAGTGTGTAGTCAGACAATGAAATTCATGATCAAATCACATACTATTTATTTTATTTACTAGATACTATTAGATAATATTTATTACCAAAATATGCTTCTTAGGTTGTACAAGTTGTAAATGGCTAAAAACAAGCAATGTTTATCTGTTCAAATTCACTATCAATCGATAGATATGATTATGCACTATGGAATATAATTAGATAGGTAACTAGTCTTCAAAAACCTCAGAGACTTACACTACCTGACATTTAAAGATTTATTTATTAATTTAAGGCTTTTTGAATTAAGACATGTCAGCTGCCTACCACATAGAAGATGACAGGCATCAACGAATCTCCTTTAGAAGATGGCTTCTATTATGGCAAGCTACTACTAGGCAAAGAAGATGTCCTTGCTTCAATGGCAGCAGAATCATGTGAAAAATGGGCAAACTTGGACACAGGGAAGTTCATTGGCAAACTGCCAAGACAGGATAAGCAAGTCCTTCATAGATCCTGCTTCACATATACGTCTGTCAGTTATACTGGACCAAAAGATAGACGACTGATGCTCCAGTGTTATAGAGAAATTTTGGGTTACTTTGCAGGCAGCCAACTGCCTGTCTGTTTTGTATTTTGGAAGCCGTTTGTATTTCCTACATACTAACGTAGTATGTTTTCCCTCTCAAGATGGGGTTGAAGACTAGAAAGTTATAGTCTTACAATTGAGCTTAAGTTGTTTAGGATTTAAGAAGATGGTTTTAAATCTTGAGGATTTTTTAGATTGTTAAACACAAGCTATAATAAACAATGGTTTAGATTCAGAACTCTGAACTCATCAAGATAAAATATATAATAAACTACTTCCTCCAAGTTGCCAAATACATGGAAAAACAAAATAGCTATAGATGGAATGAGGGAATTAAATGGAAGAGCAAATGAGAAGGGGAAAGAGAAAGCAAGATGAGGGAAGGGATAATGGGAGATAAAGCTAAAATTAAGGACTCTTTGAGGAGTAGTAAGGAAAATAATACTCCAGGAGCATCTTAAAATACATATAGAGACAAAGGCAGTGCAAATAAAATTGCCCAAAAATGAGGGAAACAGAGTTCCAACTGGTTATCTCTTTTCACCCAATGAAGCTTTCAGTAACATGACTTGGTTACAGCTCATTAAATGGTTAGCCATAGAGTTGCATGGAAATCTCCAAACAACTCTTGGTTGCTTTTCACAAACTGAGGGTGAGGACTCCACTGCTGCAAACAATATCTACACCACTAACTGAACGTGGAGAAATGGAGCTGACGCCTACATACATCCTTCACTCTCACGTTTCAGCATTTTTGTTACAAGACGGTTCTCTGAAAACTATCAATTGAGAAATGTAAACATCATCCAGCCACATACCCTCACATTAACAATTGTGCTCTTTCTGTAATATTTGCCAGGGCCAGTGGCACAAAACGTGTGGGAGAAGCCAAAGTGTGATGTGACTTAAGGCCCCCTCCATGAGATGGAACCCATACCCAGTCTGCTTAGATGACCAAGAACCTGGGACTAGAATATCCAGGGCTCTAGGGTAAAATAAAATACTAATAGTTAAAACACACACACACACACACACACACACACACACACACACACACACACA
>NW_026585644.1:55704122-55704424 GCF_907164565.1 Psammomys obesus
CACACACACACACACACACACACACACACACACACACACACACACACTCTAACAGTAAAATGACTCCTAAAGATATTCTTCTCTACTTACAGATCTGTTCCTTGCTTAGCCATCTGAAAAGAGTCCCACAACAGAAGATAAAAAACAGAAAGACTCATAGACATCATGCATAGTAGAAGCCTTAGAACACTTCACCTTAAAACGAATGTCTCCATTTGCCCTCAGGACTCATGGAACTCTGGAAAAGAGAAGGCTGAATCACACACACACACACACACACACACACACACACACACACACAC
>NW_026585644.1:55704434-55806159 GCF_907164565.1 Psammomys obesus
CACACACACACACACACACACACACACACACACACACACACACTCACACACACACAAACACACACACACACACACAGAGAGAGGACATAAAAATAAAAAAGATAAAAATAAGGCCTGATAAGTTAGCATTATCAACACACATTTGGACTCACAAAGAATAAGAGTGTCACAGAACATTCATCAGCCTGTCTCAGATTTTTAAGGTGTATGTTCTGGTTGTCAGTTCAGTGTTTTTATGGGATTCCTTAGTGTGTGGATGAGTGGAACTCTATTTCTTATGCCTTATCTTGAGCTCCTTTCATTCTGTCTTGGCACTTAGCAGATAACAGAATGAAAAGAAGCAAAAGAAAATTCATGTGATAAAATGAGACTTGCTTTGGACCACCAACTTGTTCTTAACTTACATTATTCTTTTTGTATAAATCTACATTCTGTCACATATCTCCTCAACTGGTACCTGTTTCTTTCTCCATGTCTGGCTGGAGATTCTTCATGCCTTATTCTTTTCCAGAGTTCCTGTCTCTGCCAGAAGTCCTGCCTAATTTTGCTGCCTTTGCTATAACCCATTCAGCTCTTTATTAAACAATCAAAATGTGAAGGAAATGTATGTTTCCAAAACGTTGAGACAGGTTATGAAGTCAAAGAATAACAATGCCATAGTACAGCCTATACTCAGCTCTGCTGGTACAGAAATCAGCCTTTGAATAATACAAAGACAATCTTTACACAGTGAATGAAAAGATCACCTGAATAATGTGACTCACTGTACAGTATGTGATATCTTTGGTCACAGTTCTTTATAAAGATATGGATATTGATTCTCCATTAAAGTAAACTTTTCTTTCTCATTTTCCTTGATATTTTATGTAATAATTAAATTTAGTTTAGTCAATTTTTCAAGGAAAGGCCTTATCAGAGCAGGGAATCTGTCTGGCCTCTTAAAAACAGCCATGAAGAAATATTAATATAATATCTGGCTTAAGTAAAACTAAAGAAAAATATAGTTTAAGGGTTTTGGAAAAGATACGTTACTCATGAATGTCTTCTTTGTCTGCCTGTGGCTATCTATAAAGGTTAAATCTCTAGTCTTTTGAAGCATTTTTAAGTTATATATGATAACATTCAGCTTAATGATTTCAAATAAGTTTTTTTCATTTCATCCATTAAGGAGCTCCTGCTGCAATACTGGTACAATATACATCACTGAAGAGTCAAATGACAGTATTCAAAACAAGCTTTGTCTTTTATGATATTTTTTAAACAAATAAAGCAATTTGCTAGTAGGAATAAAGTACATTTGCTTCATTTTAAAAAGGAGTCTGTGGGTTACATAGTAATGGGAAGAGGGACTGCCTCTGACATAATCTGATTGGCCTGCTCATTGATCACTTCCCCCTGAGGGGGGAGCAGCCTTATCAGGCCACAGTAGAGGACAATGCAGCCAATTTTGATGAGAACTGATAGACTAAGATCAGAAAGAAGAGGAGAACCTCCCCTATCAGTGGACTTGGGGAGTGGCATGCATACAGAAAGGGGAGGGAGGGTGGGATCGGGAGGGGAGGAGGGAGGGGCTTATGGGGGGATACAAAATGAATAAAGTGTAATTAATAAAAAATTAAAAAAATAAATAAATAAAAAGGAGTCTGTATTTTGGCTACCAAATGGATTTTTTTTTGCTAAAATTCCATTCTTATTCAATGGTTTTGATAGTGACATGTTTAACATTTTTGTTGTTGTTCTAAGTGATATGTTGACATTTTACTAGTTTATAAGAAACCACAAAAGCTAATAGTTATAGCATGTCTGCTGTGTACAGTTGTTTTCAAAAGCTCACTTGTTTTCATGTGATGTGTGTCAGAACCTTTATACATGTATTACATCGCATATGTGCCTGCAGTGCCCACAGGAGTCAGAAGAGGGTTTAGATCTAGCAGAACTGGAGCTACAGCCATGATGTGGGTGCTGGGAACTAAATCCAGGTCCTCTCTAAGAGCCTAAGTGCTCTTAACCACTGAGCAACCTCTCTAGCTCCTGGTTAAAAATTATTCCACGGATGATTCCAGCATCTGAAATTCTACTTCACAAAACAGAGGCAGAGACTGTGACTTGTATAGTGTGACTTATGCCAGAATCATGAATTATATGAATCTGTTTTCTAAACTCAGTGTCTGATAATTCTGTTATTAACTTTATTCATCAGTCTCCTAGCCTGTGTCCTTGCAATAAAAGTTCTTTGCTAGGCTTTGTGTACTGTTTATTGACTTTAAGAAAGCTAGCATCAAATACCTCAATTATCAACACGTAAAATTACAAATGTTTTAAAATATGTGCTGTTTATGAATATATGTGAACTGGAAACTACTACCCAAACAGTCTGGACTGTATTAAGCTTTGAGGGAAAGTGTTGAAATTTGAATGGAAAGTGAACTTTTGGAAGTGATACAAGTAATTTGTCCCAGTACTGATTTTTAGATTTATCTCTATGTAACCCCATCATCCCAGAGTGATCACATTAGCATGAAATAAAAAATCCTAAAATTATAGGAAAACATGGAATAATTCTGGTATTAGTGGGTGAGTTATAACACTATAGAAATACAATTGTCCCTGAAAAAAAAAAAAAACTTTTGATATGGAAAATAGCTCAGATTTATTCCAATGCCTCTCACAATTAGCTCATTTTCTAAATGGGCCCATTAATCTCAATATTTCCAGGATAATTGTTTGTGGCTCAATGATAAATAGCAAGGAACCATCTGCACATAAAATTTATTTCTATTTCATTTCTCTTGTTATAGTATCTTGATGCTGATGCAGTTAATAAAGCTATGATTGCATTAGTTAAAGAACTAGACACCCACTCTGTACTAGGGTGAATCTAAGGTAAGTACGGAGTATGCATTTTCTAATACTGCTTTCTGTAGAAAACTCATCAGCATAAAAAGGTTAAGAAATTGCGAGGATCAATGTAAGGAGTCCATTTTAAGTGTTGACATTAGCTGTTCTCATGCTTGTAATATTTAAAACATTATATGGAGATTATATAACAAATGGTTTTGGTGACAATGCTAAAGATGTGTTACTCAAACATTGTTACAGTTAGATAATTTTGTAAGACATTTAAGTGATTAATAATTTTGTGAAACCACCCTAAAGAAAAATTTGATCTAGGAAATGTGTTTGTGAGTGGGATTTATGATCAATTGAGAAATTTCACCTAATCCTCCGGTATATCTAGTACTAATGTGAACTTATTTGTTTGTTTGATGAAATAAGAACAACATTACTGATGTTAGTTTTTTAACCCTGATTTTCACCATAACTTTATCATAACATACGTTTTAGGCCAACTTTCTATTTACATTAAAGTTGCAATAAATTGTAATAAATATTGCTTAATTTGGTAAAGTATCTGAATTTTCATTTAATGTCCAGGGCATTGGATGGTTTGTTGAGTGTGTTCTTAATTTATATTGACTTTTCTTTCCTATCATGCATAAAAGTTACTCTCCCACAATATATAGGATCCAAGAAAACAGTTTTTCTCCCTTTGCTATCTCTAGTGTTTCATTTGACTGAACAATTATTAAGTGGAAAAGCTTGGTTATTGTCTTTATGAAGTTTATTTACATTTGATATTAGGATAAATTAATTTTAACATCTTCAGTGTACTTTTTACAATATTACCTCATAGGAAGGTACATCCATTTCAAAAACATCTTCAGGATCATGTTCTTAAAAGAAACCCTTTTACTGAATTGCTTTATGATAACTTTGTACACATACAAACAATGTTCTGATTACTATAACCTCTTTCTCTAATCTCCCTCCTACCTAAAGTATCCCACTTACCCCTTTTCCAAATTCATTTCTATTTGTATTGGTTGATATTGTTTAGAGAAATTGAATTTAACCAGTGGTGTATTTGTGATGGTAGATTTGGAACTATCCATATATTCTGGGTGCTCTTCAGTGGGTAAACAAATGAAAACAGTGACTGTATCTCACTAAGAAATGATGGGTTAGACAATAGTTCAGCAGGAACTGGTAGGGACTAATAAAGATGTACCTGACCCAAAGAAGACTATTAGTAGTTCCAGTTTGGGGAAGTCCCATTACAAGTGGTCATGGATTTTCTGAGGTCAGGAATACATTGTCTGTGCCATGCCATGATAAGAAGACAGAAATTCATTGACTTCCCCATTATCTTCAACTCATACATTCTTTCTTCCTCCCCTTCCCTTATAAATTCTGAGCCTTGAAAGAGGCAGTATAAATGCAAATTAGGGATGAGCCATCAACTGCTACACATGAGAAAGGATATGTAATGTTTATTTTGGGGGGTCTGGATTATCTAATTTAGGGTACTTAGTAGCTTCAAGCTTCATTTTGCTGTACAGGTAAAATTTTATTGTGCATGTAGACTATATTTTAATGATCCTTTATTTTATTTTTTGTTTATAACTGGTTTCTATGTTCTAGTTATTTTTTCCTTTTTAATTAATTAATTCAATTGACATCTTGGTCATAGGTCCCTCCATCTTCTCTTCTCAATCCCACCCTCCCTCCTGCATCCTCTATCCCCTATTCCAAAGAATAAGGAAGCCACCTTACCCAGACAGTCCAGCTCATCTATTCACATGAGGTTTGAGTTCATCTTTTACCCTGTGGCCTGGTAGGCAAGTTCCATCAGGTTGAAGTGATCAAAAAACAGGCAACATAGTCCATGTTAGAGATATCACCCAATCCCCTTACTAGTGGGCCGACATGAAACCTAAGATGACCATTGGATTTATCTTCTTAGGGTCTGCACATTGTAGTATGTTGATCATGTACTACATAACTAAAATCCACTTATAAGTGAGTGTGTACCATGTGTGCCTTTCTGGGTCTATGTTACCTTATGCAGGATAATCTTTTCTACTATTTGTCTGCAAATTTCATGTTTTCCTTGTTTTTAATGGCTGAGTAGTAAATGTACCGCAGTTTCTTTATCCATTCTTCAGTTGAGGGACATCTATGTGGTTTCCAGTTTCTGGCTATTACAAATAAAGCTGCTATGAACATGGTTGAACAAATATCCTTATTACACAATGGAGAATCTTTTAGGTGTATGCTCAGGATTGTTATACCTTGTTCTTGAGATACAGCTATTTCCAGTTTTCTGAGAAAGCCACAGATTGATTTCCAAAGTGGTTGTACAAGTTTGCACTCCCACCAGCAATGTAGGAGGGTTCCCCTTTCTCTACATCCTCACCTGTAAGTGTTCTCATTTGAGGTTTTGATCTTAAGCATTCTGACAGATGGAAGATGGAATCTCAGAGTCATTATAATTTTCACTTCCCTGATGGCTAAGGACGTTGAGCATTTATTTAAGTACTTCTCTACCATTCACGATTTCTCTGTTGAGAATTACTTGTTTAGCACTATATCCCATTTTTAATGGGATTACTTGGTTTGTTGGTGTTTAATTTTAAAATTCTGTATATATTCTAGATTGTCAGATGTAGGATTGGTGGTGATTATATCTATATCTAAGATATATCTATATCTATATCTATCATCTATATCTATCTATATCTATATCATCTATTTCTATATCTATATCATCGGTCTATCTCAGTTTGCTTAAATTGTTTATTAGCTGTATGGGATCTCTGGTAGAATTTATGGAGTCACTTATGTATACTATTATATCATCTGTGAATAGAGATTCTTTAACTTCTTTTTTCTGATGTGAATCCATTTGATTTCCTTTAGTAGTCTTATTGCTCTAGCTAAAACTTCTAGTACTGTATTGAAGAGATATGGAGAGAGTGGGCAACCTTGCCTTGTCTCTGAATTTAGGTGGTTTGCTTTGGATTTCTCTCCATTTAGTTTGATATTGCCTATCAGCTTGCAGCATATAGCCTTTATAATGTTTAGGCATGGGCCTTGTATCTCTGATCTCTCCAAGCATTTAAATATGAATGAGTGTTGGATTTTGTCAAATGCTTTTTTGGCATCTAAGGAAATGATCGTGTGGTTTTTCTCCTTCAGTTTGTTTATATGGTGGATTACATTGATGGGTTTCTGTATGTTGAACCACCTTTGCATGCCTGGGATGAAGCCTACTTGGTTAGGGTGGATGATAACTTTTATGTGTTCTTGGATTCAATTTGCAACTATTTTATTGAATATTTTTGTTTCTAATTTATTGATTTCTGCCCTGAGCTTGAGTATTTCCAGCCATCTACTCCTCTTGAATTTGTTTGCTTCTTTTTTTCTCCCCTATGGCTTTCAGGTGAGCTATTAAGTTGCTTGTATGAGATGGTTCAAATTTCCTCTTGAAGGCACTTAGCGCTATGAACTTTCCTCTTAGCACTGCTTTCATTGTTCCCATAAGTTTGGATATGTTGTGCCTTAATTTTCATTGAATTCTAGGAAGTCTTTAATGTCTTTTTATTTCTTCCCTAATCCAGCTGTCATTGAGTAGCAAGTTATTCAGTTTCCATGTATGTGCAGACTTTTTTGCTATTTCTGTTGTTGTTGAGGTCCAGCTTTAGACCATGGTGGTCAGGTAGGATACAAGGGATTATTTCAATCTTCTTCTATCTCCTGAGGCTTGTTTTGTGACCAACTATAAGGTATATTTAGTAGAAGGTTCCATGAGGTGCTGAAAAGAAGGTATACTCTTTTAAATTTAGGTGAAAAGTTCTGTAGACATCTGTTAGGTCCATTTGATTTAGGGCCTCTGTAAGTGCCTTATTTCCCTGTTTTGCTTTTGTCTGGATGATCTGTCCCTCGGTAAGAGTAGAGTGTTGAAGTCTCCCATTATTAAGGTGTTGGGATTGTCACAGAGCATTTGATTCTTGTATAAAAATCTGGCTCCACACCTTTCTATTTATATCAGATCTCCAAGGTGCAATTCAAATGCAGCTTCTGACTTGATGTCCTGAATTTCAATTAAAGTCTTGCTTTATATTTTTATATCTCCTTATATTTTTATGTAGGTGTCTTTATGTTCTTTACTGTGTAGTTTCAAGCATGTGAAAGCCTTCCTTCAAATTCTAACAATTTTTAAATATCTATTAATGTCTAGATTCCAAATGTATCCATTAAAAAAATTGAAAATAATTCTTTTCACAATTGAAGAACCAAAATGTAAAAGAACAGAGAATCTGAACATTTCAGTGATATTTTCTAAATCCTCTTTGTTATAAAAAGATAATACAAAATTTCAGACCTTGAGGAGAAGAACATGAGGAAATACCCAGGTGATTTCCAATAGCCATGTTAGAATCCCAGAAAGGCAAGAAGGCAATTTTCAAGTTAAATAATTAATAAACCTAAACTCAATTTTCTAATGACTTTTCTTGAGCTGTTAAGTTATAGCCTCATTTGGGAACGTTGTCTGTATCCTGGCAAATCCAGACAATGTCACTGCACCCACCTCATCTGCTCTTGTTTTAATGAGCAGATGAGTTTAAACAGTTTTATACCCCTGCTACCCACCATAAACAAGAGGGAAAGCAAATGCTGATGAAACTGCTCCAACATTCTGGGAAATTTAGCATAAACCATCTCTGAATTTGGAATCAATAGTCAACAAGTCACAGAAAGATTTTTTTTCCTTAAAACTTGTGTTTCTGCATTTTTAAAATCATCATTTGCTGAAAACTACATTATAACAATTTTATGTCAAATTTGCTTCATAGCACTATGTTTGTTAGTTTTTTGTACTCTAAACAATAGTTGAACAAATTAATGTATATGGAAGAGAATGCTAGTTTGGGCTTATGACTTCAGAGCCTTCAATTAGGGATCACTTTTCTCTATTTATTTGGAGATGAACTGAAGAAGTGTCTTCTGGTAGGAATGTATGACAGACAGGCAGTTGTTCATGTGCTCATCAATAAACTTAAACAAAGCTTAAATGAGCTAGAACAGTCTCAAGGGAACCCCACTGTAACGTGGTGCTATGTCTCCTGATTTGAATAATGCCTCTATTTTTGTATATACAGATATATAGAAGTAGCTCATGTTGTATCTTTCTAGACTAGGGTATACCATTTTTATCTGAAACAATTATAATAGTATTGAAAGGACCAGAGCCTTTTGTTTTCTCCATCTCACACATTTTTTTCTTCTATCTGTATAGTTTTAGGACGAAGATCACTAAAAACTACAGTATTTAGAAACTTGAGCTGCTAAGGTGTTTGTTGTACAAGCATGAAGACTTAGGTTTATATCCCATGAACCCACAGAAAACCTGTATATAGTGGAAGCCATTTTTAATCCCAGCACTGAGAAGTAGAAAGATGTGGATCTCAGGTATTTCCTGGCTAGCCATTTCAGGTTCAGTAAGAAACCTTATCTCAATAAAATACAGTGAAGCAGCAAATAAAGAAAATATCTGATACTGACCTTTGACTTCAATATGTATAAGTATGAATATAGCTACAAACACGTGTACACACTTATATTTGCATACATGTACATGCATAATGCTCACAGACTCACATATGCATATGCCAAAATTGTGCACACTCATAAACACCTGAAAAAGCAAACCACATGTATAGAAAAATTAGAATATTGTTCATACCCTTGCAAAAATCACATGACTAACAACAGCCAGACTCATCACATATTTGTATCTTAGACTAATTTCTCAATAGACACAGCCAAAAGCAACAAACAAATACATACAGTGGAGACAGCCAACAGCAACAACCAAATACAAATAACAGTAGACAGAGAAAATAGAAACAACCATATGAAAAAAAAATAGTCAGTAAAACCTGGGAGGATAAACTGTAATTTCACGTCTGATTAGATAAAATCTACTTGACGTTTTTAGAATTCTTGTTTGTAAGTTAAAAGCTCATAATGGACAAAGAAAGAAGAAATTTTGATTTAAAGCAAAATTAGTTAATCAAAAAGATGTTTCTGAATAAAAATAATGAGGTTTGCTAAATAAAAGACACTGGAATAATTTTCTTAAAAGTGATTAGGGAAATAAATGTGTCAATGAAAGAAGAATATAAACACACACACACACACACACACACACACACTCCACTGCCACGACCATCACCACCACCATTGAAAGCCCAGACATGATGATGACTATCTGTAATTCTATCAGTTGAGAGGTGAGGCAGGAATGCTATTACTTTGAGGCAGGCTGGACTACAGAGTGAATTCAAAGGTAGAATGGACCACAAAAGAATATGAAGATAAATTGTCTATTCAGTGGGTCACAATGTGAAAGGGGGGGGGAGGGAGGAATAATATATGAATAAAATAGGATTATATTACCAAGAGATAAAATATTTTAAAAATGAACAATATTACCAGTAAAATTACGAAGTAATAAATGCTATTAGAGGCATTCAGGCATAGATCTGCATAGCAGAAGAATGAATAAATGAACTAGAAAATAGAAATATTTGAATATATGGAATAGAAAGAACAATACTAAAGACAAGTGAACAAAGAAAAGAGCCTGAGAATTATATAGATTCCAGCTCAATCACTGAGGGTAGTGAGGCTCCGGATGATTATGACTCATTTCTCACCAACACAATTTTAGGTCAGAAGGTAATAAGATGCTATATTCAGACCAGGACTCAGAAAGAAAATAACAGTTATCAATCAACATTACTAATCTGTTAAAACTCTACTTTCAGAGCTACAAAATAAATTTATCCATTCCAAGACAAAGGAAAAAGCTGCTACTAATATACCTGCCCCACAACATATTACAGGTGTGTTAAATTTATAAGTTTAAAAGGAAGTAGTTCTTTAAATTATAATGAAACTTGGCATTGTTTGCTACATATTTTAAGAACCTAATCTATAAAAATATGGTTTATATCTTTTTGGCATACAATATTAAAATATATAATTCTGAGACTAAAATCATTAAAAACCATGATACAAATTAATAGGAAGATATTTTTATTGGCCATTGATACTAACCTGGTGTGGTTTAGAAAAAAGTCAAATCCAATCTTCATGGTAATAATGTAAAATAAAAATTCCTACAGAATATACAAAAAAGGAAGTGAGAAGGTTGTTAGGATTGTGCAATAGAGTTACATGGCAGTTTCACAAATTACACCTCGGGGACTGGTTCCACATGGGAGGTTTATTAAGGGAAGGGGGGAAGAGGTCACAGAGACTGTCTCTGGGTAGTGCATGAGAGAAAAAGAGGGAGGAGGGGCTTCTAGTTCTCTTTTAAGGCAACCCAGAGCATGCACAGGTGGTACCAGGTGGTCTGCAGGTGGCCTCAAACATGCCTGATATCTGGTTCATCAGGTCCATTGAGGCTGGCCATAGAGATGCCTGCTTACAGATCCCAACAAAGGTATTTAAATATTTCATTACAATTTTCATCTAATTATGAGGATCCATTCATTCATTTTTATCTATTTTTGCCATTTCATATTGTCTTTAGAATAACACTAGCTGCATACTGAGTGTTCCAGGCACATTTTATAAATTAAAATTGTTAGAAATTTTTCTACATATACCTTTTTAGACACATTGTATACTTACTTTCTCTTTCTTTTAATTAGTGCTGTTTCTGCTTATTTTCTGTTGGGGTGAGTCACAAACATTGTATTTTCTAGCTATGAATGTTAGAGTCTAGAATTCACTGAAGGAAAGGTACAGACTCAAGTAGTATGTAAAAGAAAGAACATTACTTCTTTAGAAGTTCAGCATGCTGGAGAGAGACGCCATCTTTATAACATGGAGGTGACCCAATGTTCAAGAGCTTGAAGGCCCTTTTTTAGGCAAGAAAGGGGAATTCCTACTGTGGCTATATGACCTCAATTATGATTGGCTGGTGCCAATGGAGGCTTCATGACTCTGATTGGGGCTGGCTGATACCTATGTGACCTCAGTTGGGATTGGCCAGTGCCATGGAATCTATGTGATTCTGGACTTAGGTGCCTTTCAAACTGGTAGTTAAGCAACCATATCCTCCCAAAGCCCAATGTCTTGGCCGTTTCTGATTGGTGGCCCCTTTTCTGTGTTTGTTTTGTTTTCTTTCTGTATGCCTGTTCTGTCTAGCATGAACCCTGTCATGGAGTTGGTCAAGCTTATTTATCCAGGCTCTCATGAAAAAGTGTACTCTTGAAAGGACCAGGCCTGACTCCCCTCCCCCAAAAGTCACCAGTACCAAGAACTAGGCCATAGGTCACCAATTTTTTCCAGGACTAAGAAAACCATAAACTTCCCTACCCATGGAATACCCTGGAGGTAACCACAAGAATGGGAAAGTATCTTATCTCAGGGTGGGGCATCTGTGCTGGGCAGCTCACATACCTAACATTCCTGAGGTCTATTGATAGCTTGCTCAATGTTATGTTAGTTAGCTAATCACTTTGTAACAAGATTGCTCTTGGTCATCCAATTGTGTATCTGTGGTAAACTGGAAATTCTTGCTCTTTCCTAAAACTGCAATAAAAACCCTACTGTGCAGCTGCTGGGGGGCTCTCCTCTCTGATCCACTGCGTTGGTGATAGTGGAGAGACCAAGCTTAAACCTGAATAAAGCTCTTTGCTTTTGCATAAGTGGTCTGGCTCCTGGTGGTCTTTGGAGACCTTAAGATCTGGTCATAACACTCGTAATTGATAGTCAAAGCAGGACATGCCCAACCAACAGAATATGTAAAGGTCACTTCCTCACCAATTTTACATATAAGGTAAGATGTTGTGGTGAAAGTCACATTCCCCAGCCTACTATTAGCTTTTAGCATAATAAAAAGTTGGTGGCCACAACTGTGGCAGGAAGTACAGTAGTTGGGGCAGAAAGTAGGAGCAGAATTTCCGGACACAGACATAGGAAGATTTAAGCAGATGCAAGACCCAGGAGGAAGATGGAAGAGAGATGGAATCAAGCAGAGAGGTAGGTATTAAGAACCAAGTGGAGAGATGGAGTACTGGAAATATTAGCAGCTAGCTCAGAGACTGCCCACGCAAAAGGTCAACAGCTTTAAATTATATAGATGTCTCTGTGTCTTAAATCTTAATCAGGAATTTAAAAAGCCCAGAAATATCTGGTGCCCAACATAGAACACAAAAGCCAGGGTTAGTAATGAGCTCCAGGCTTAGGCATGAAATTCAGATTAAGACATTAGTTCTAGACATAGGTTCTGGATTAGATCATCCCAGTGACATGAGTATAGAATGGAATAATGGGATCAGAGAAGCTGAATTTCTAGACCTCAGAGCCAGTAATATACATGTGGAGCAGGCAGTTCCTGGAGAACAGAGTTTAGAGATGTTTAAGCACAAAAAGTGATATTAAGTTTGGAAGCAGTAAAAGAGAAAGAAGTAAACACATTCTGTGAATTTGCATAGAAACTGAAAAAAGAAATGAAACTAAGTGTAGACAGTCATGGAAAGAGTGAATTTAAAAAATTCATGCTCAAGTGAATAACAAAGTGAAGTATTGGAAGGAGACAGAAAGCAAAATAAATAAAAACATTCTGTAAATGTGCATAGAAAGTGAAGTCTCTAAAGGAAGGATAGAGTTAGCAAGATTAAAAAGAATTTTTTCCCATGTTAAAAAATGGAAAACACTATAGCATAGGACATTTGGACTGTTACAGCCAGTTCACAAGCCCCCAAAAGATCTATAGGAATCGACTCCATTGCAAAACACGTAAGGGTCTTTTTATTGTAAATTACAAGCTGCAGCTTGGGCCCACAACACCCACCACCAAAGCGGTGGGAGCTGAGCGCCCTGCGCCCAGGTTAGTTGGGTGATATATAGATTCTGGTCCCTCCCAGCATGCTCAAGGCAGGGGCAATTCCTGCCTGGCAAGCATCTATTGGTCAAAATGCTACATTTTGAATTGATTGGCTATAGGAAGGTCCCCAGACCATAATGACCTGGTGTTCCTCCCTAGGAGGATGGGCCGGTTTCCTAGCAACTGTTATCTCTAGTGGGTGGGGAAAGAATGCAGTAAGGCGGTCCTTCCCCTCAGGGCATTACTGGACTTCTCCACCCACCTACTTCAGGTCTTAATAATAGCTGCTAATTTATCTTTTGGTCTCTCAGGACCAAGTATAGTTTTGTTTTAGTTATGAATATAGAACTACTTATAATATGTTTGGTAATTATTGCAGTTTTCTATGTTCACTATAAAAAAAATCACAATGAAAATAAAGGAGAAAATCTCCTTGTTCTTTCTTAAATTTACATAAAACAGTTAAATAAGGAGAGCACTGAGAGGTGCAATGACATAATAAAAGTAGTAGAACAAAAATAAGAGATCATTTAAATCATAATAGAGACTTTTCTCAAGCTAGCCCAGAGAAATTTGATCTAAAGCCTATGGTACCACCTTGTTATGAGATTGCAGGATGGCAGTCCAGAGCTTTTAGAAAACCTACAGTAATTTCCCAGCTACTACAAGGCAATTTTATGAATAAAGAATTTGGATGGCAGCCCATAAGGAAACTATATCTAAAAATATTTAATGGGGCCATGGTTGCCTATGGCATGCACTTACTGTTAGGACTAATGAATGATGATGTGCACAAGATATTTTTATATGAAAGAGTTTTATTAGATGGAGATGAAGAGAGAAAGAGAAGGAGAAAATGAGACATGATAGGGAGAGGGAGGGGGTGCTCCAACAGAGAAAGGGAAGAGAGAAAGAGCACAAGAGGACAAGAGAGCAAGACTGCAACAAAGTGGCAGGTTGACCCTTTTATGGAGAAACTTAACCACACCTGCCAGATGTGGCTACCTGGCAGGCAACATATGACGACATGTGACATGGCAACCCAGAAGCAGGCTGCCTAAATACTAACACTTACCTTATATAAAACGCACTAAGTAACTGAGCCATTCAAAATAGTTTTGTAATTCCGAGATACTGAGAAGCTTTAATATCAGTTATCATAGAATCTGACCCTCAGCTGCAGTGGCTGACCTGGTGGAGAGAAGCTGCTTCAGCAATGGAGCAATATAATACAAATAGAGGCATATTGCCAAGGATCATTTGCTAGGTGAAGGTCAATATGCTGATTTAAGAATGCAGTTTATGGAGCTGGAGAGATAGCTCTTCTTTCAAACATACTGGATTCAATTCCCAGCAACCACATGGTTGCAAGTTTTTTTTTTTTTAATTTAGTTGTTATTTATACGGTATTTTGTCTGTGTGTGTACTTGTATGCCAGAAGAGTGCTTAAAAAAAGAATGCAGATTATGTTTGATGATGCCACCTTAGAACAATGTTGTACAGTAGCTTTAAATGCTTGGGACAAGGTTTAAAATCAGGAAGATGGTCTGAATCATTTATCAAAATAACCCAGGGTTCTAAAAAATCTTTTATTAAGTTTTTATAAAGATAATCTTCAGTTGTATATAGAACAGTACCAGATCCAGGTTCAAGAGAATTATTAATTGAGCCTTTAGAGTTTAAGAATACTAATACTGAATGCAAATAGACTATTAGAACTTTAAAGGCCAGATATGCACCTATCTGTAAAAACTACTGTGGATATTGGATCTAATGCTTTCAATACTGCTATTATAGGGCAGGCAATTGCTAAGAGTATGAGTCCTTACTTAGCTTTGAAAGACCAAGTCATTTCCTAAAGAATTGTAGACAAACAGTTCCTAAGGTTAATACTTTCTCTAACAATAATCCAGAGAGAAAGCCCCCAGGGATACTTAAAAGGTGTGGAAAGAATGGACAGAGGGCTTATGAATATAGATCGTTCAGAGATATACAAGGCAATTCCTTGTGAATGAGGAACAGCCTCAATTGGGAGCCTCCAAAATACAACATGAACCATTCATTGACAGCCAAAGCGAAAGTGTTCTAGAGTGTGGAACACTGATATTAAGGTAGATGTCTGGCTTTTCCAGATAGCCTCTGAGCTTGGTACTTTATGACAGTCACTCTTTCTCAGGTTGGTTTTCTCTTTGCCTGATCTAGGGAACCTCAGATCTTCTAAGGAGAGTTACATAGCCTTCAGGGAGATGATAAAGCCAACCTATTCCTGATAAGAAATTTATTCAGCAAGCACCTGGGAATTCCTAGAAACACCCACTCTATGCTAATGAGATGTATTAATGTCTGAGCTTTCAATCAATGACTTTTAAGTGTACCTGGAGTTTTCCACACCCATAGGATAATTAAGTACTGTATTACTCCTCTTATGATAGCACTGTGTTACTGTATGTAAATGAAGTATCCCTGGTATCTCTATCCCCAGCAAATCAAACATATTCATCCGCAAAACTCCTCCCACTGTCCAAGGTTTATAAATCCCTGATTTCACATGAAATAAACATGCTGAGTGCTACCATTAGCTTTTTACTTTGATAATCTGAAATTCATCATTTTTTTCTGGAAAAGGAGGGGCTCTTTTCCTCCCTGAAAATTTTACTTGGTCACCACTGGAGCCGGCCGGACCACTGCAAGCTTAGTGCTGATCAACAGTGAAACACCCACTGGACCTGCATCTCACTAGCCTCACCAGAACTGTGTTTAGGCTGGGAGCCAACCAAACATAGTCTTTTACCTTAACCCTTGCCATTAATAGGCAGTTTTCTCAAAAGACAGTAATATTGTGATATCATAACTGGCTTTGGGACTTCCAAGTTTCCACTGCTTTCTGATACTTGCAATCATATATATATATAAAGCTAATATATATATATATATATATATATATATATATATATATACTAATTGTAACACAGTAGAAAATACACTTTCATACCCCCTGTGAGACATGAAACCTTGCCTTTCACACAGATCTCACTCTGACTGTACTGCTATCCCTGAGACATGTGGAGCTTTTGACCCTGAGGTTCCTCTGACACCCTCCAGAAGTTGATCGTGTCTGGACAGTTCCAGTGGAGATACAGGCTTCTGGCATGGTGCTTAGCATGGCAGCAGTGGCAGGGGAAACAGGATGACACTAGAGAGTGAGTAGAAAAATTGATACCTAATTGTGAGGTTCAGGAACTAGGGGAAAAGGTTTGAGTAACAATGGAGCCTACGCAGAATTCCAGGAATTAGACTCCAGAGACTGGACTCAAAGCTGCAGATCTAACTTTATTGTCTACCATACTAGCCTTTAAGTGACTGAAAGGACAATCAGACCATCCCATACTAGCCTCAAGTACCACTATCAATCAATCAGGTTGGTGTGACTATAAGGAAATGGGGGAAATGTGTATGGGGGGGGCAAGGTCACCTTCACCTTTCATAAAGAATGGGAAAGCAGTCACCAGCCTAGTCTTGGATTCATTTTGAGACTTCACTAGTGTGCTAGGAGTCCCTAATATATCAACAATGTGTGCAACAGATCAGGACCTTTCAAGGAGTCATAGGATTCTCTGATGCTTTACTGGCCATTCCCTATGGGATTCCAAGAGGCTTACCTTGATATTCCCCACACCTAATATGACACACAGTGCTATTCTAAGCTTACCTACTCCAGTGGATAGAACAAGATTTTAAAGCTACCCAAAGAAATGAATGATGGATGTTCCACAGTATTTTTTAAATAGCTAATAAAGCTTATTATTAAGTAGCCTAATTATTTTGGTGGTATTATATAACCCACTATTAGAATCAATAGAAGACACAGATAACTGATAAATTTTAGAATAGCCTTATTTCACCTGGGTCATGACAAATATTATCTGCTAAGCTACCACTACCTCCTAAGCTCCCATCTCATACCATCTGGTCTAATAATCTCTGTTTGGGCTTCTTCTCATCCATAATTCCTAATGGTCTTCATCTGGTCTGCTTTTCCATCCTTGATGATCCAGTCATGTATTCCTCTGTATGCTGACCTGTCCAATTTGTTGCAGAGCTTAAAAATTAACTAATAAGTTTTGTTATTAAGTCGCCTAATTGCTAGGGCAGTATTACCTAACCTGATATTATGATCAATAAAAGACACAGATACCTGAAAGATTTTAGAATAGCCTTATTTCATCTAGAACATGGAAGATAATACCTTCTGAGCTACCTTTACTTCCCAAGCCCCATCCTACACCACCTATGCTCATAATATCTATCTGGGCTACATCCCACCCATAATCTCAAAACACTTGCTAATATTCTTTATCTGGGAGGCTTTCCTTCACACATGACAATCCGGCCATGTGCTCCTCTCCCCACTAACCCATCATGGTTCTCTCCTTCCTTCCTCTCTCAGTACCTGTTTTCTTCTTCTGATCCTTTTGTTCCCAAAACCCATGAAACTTCCCTCTGTCCTTAACATATTGTTAAAATCAAATACAAAGCACCAGACTATATGTTTTTCATTTTGTGGAGTTTGGAAAATGAAAGTATCTACATTACACAACTGAAAAGGCTGGTTCTGTAAGTACACATTTATTAGAAATGATGACTATCTTTAGGACACATTTGCAGATTAAAACTGATAATGCTCCAGTATATTTATCCAGTAAAATGAAACTATTTTTTAATATTATAACATAAAACTTGGTATAGGCACACCTGACAATCTTACCAGTGAATAAATTGTTGAAAGACCAAAACTACACATTAAAGGAAATGCTAACGAAATAGAATGGCAGATATGAAATCTCCCAGAGATAGATTATATAATTATTATTATTGTTTTTTGGATTTTCTTTTCTTTTTTAACTTTTATTAGTTACACTTTATTTACTTTGTATCCTCCCAGAAACCTCTCCCTCCCCCCCTCCTAATCCCCCCTTCCCTCCCCCTTCTTCACATTTGCCCCTCCCCAAATCCACTGATAGGGGAGGTCCCCCACTTCTTCATTCTGATCTTAGTCTATCAAATCTCATCAGGAGTAGCTGTATTGTCATCTTCTGTGGCCTGGTAAGGCTGCTCCCCCCTCAGGGGGAGGTGATCAAAGAGCAGGCCAATCAGTTCATGTCGGAGGCAGTCCCTCTTCTCATTACAGAACCCACTTGGACACTGAACTGCCATGGGCTACATGTGCGCAGGGGTTCTAGGTTATCTCCATGCATGGTACTTGGTTGGAGTATGAGTCTCTGGAAAGACCCCTGTGTTCAAATTTTCTGGGTTTTTTGCTCTCCTTGTGGTGTTCCTGTCCTCTCCAGATCTTACTATTTCCCACTTCTTTCATAAGATTCCATGCACTCTGCCCAATAGTTGGCCATAAGTCTCACCATCTGCTTTGATAGTCTGCAGGGCAGAGCCTTTCAGAGGCCCTCTGTGGCAGGTTCCTAATTTCTTTTCTGCTTTCTTCTTCTTCTGATGTCCATCCTCTTTGTCTTTCAGAATGGGGATTGAGCATTTTAGTCAGAGTCTTCCCTCTTGATTAGTTTCTTTATATATACAGATTTTAGTAGGTTTATCCTATATTATATGGGTATATGAGTGAGTATATACTGTGTGTCTTTCTGTTTCTGGGACAGCTCACTCAGGATGATCCTTTCCAGCTCCCACCATTTACCTGCAAATTTCATGATTTTCTTGTTTTTCATTGCTAAATAATATTCCATTGTGTAGATATACCACAATTTCTGTATCCATTCTTCTGTTGAGGGGCATCTGGGTTGTTTCCAGCTTCTGGCTATTACAAAGAAAGCTGCTACAAACACGGTTGAGCAAATGTTCTTATTGTGTATTTGAGCCTCTTTTGGATATATGCCTAGGAGTGGTATGGCTAGATCTTGAAAAAGCATTATTCCTAGGTGTCTGAGAATGCAGCAGATTCATTTCCAGAGTGGTTGTACATTTATTAACCTTAAATTTTATAAATGTCAGTGAGACTGCTAGCACAACTTCAGAAACATATTGGATTTTAGAAAGGACTGCTAAATTAAATCAACCTATATACTTTAAGGATGTACTAACCTTAGAATGCAAATCAGAAAATGTGTCTTCACAGGAAGTGAAAAACTGTGGATTCCTTCAAAGTTAACAAAGATTAGATTTGACCATGGGAGATCTGAAAATTATGGCTGTTGACATAGAAGGTACACAGAAAGAGACTCAGGACAGCAAAACGTGACAAAATTGCTATGTGGAAACAGTTTAGGAGATTGGCTGAATGAATGTCTTTGCAGTAACCAATGAATCTGTATTTCTACAGGGTCCTCATGACATATTATTGCATGCTATTCTTTCAAATGGCATGGATGGGAATTTACAACACTCTATTACAGTTTGTTTAACAGATACTTTCACCTGATCAACTATAGAACAGAGAATCATGATTAGCTGATTTACACACAGCACACAATTTATATATATGTTAATTTAAAAAGTCCCTATGATGTTACTTTTAAAAATTGTGTGTTTCAAAGCAAAATGACCAGACACCAATGAAGTCAAAATAGCTAGTCTCAGGTATTCTGCTTTACTGACTGCCTCAGCCGTTGTTTCCTCAAAATTTGCATCTAGGACAGCATCAAAACACCTAGCCCCAGATTTTCCAGCCTCAGAGAAGGCTTCAGCCAGGACTTTAGTTAAACTCTGGACTTTCCTACCCCAAGATGATCAGCAGAGGATGGACAAAGAGTGAAACAGCCAGATCTCCCAGGATTTTGCCAATATTCCAATTCTCTCAGGATCACCAAAAGAGGCCTTCACTCCCACAAAACAGAAAACCATCTAAGAACATAAGCCCCTATTCCCAAGAAGTGGTGTATGTACTTTTGGTCATTTGGTGGGTTATTGATGTTTGTTGTCATTTAGGGGGGTTTGTTGTAAATTATTTTTTATGGTTAGGGAAGGAATAAAAAAGGAGGTTAGACTCAGATCTCTCTCTCTCTCTCTCTCTCTCTCTCTCACACACACACACTCAAACTCATTCTTACTCTCTCTTTTTTCTATCAGTCTTTCTCTATCTAGTGTTAGAGAGTGAAAAGGGGAAAAAGTGAGGGAGGGGATGAAAATACAAAGAAAGGTGGATTATTATACCTCTTTGATAGGGAAAAAGACAGAAGAGAAAATGCAGCAGGGAGATAGGCAGTGAGACACACATGGAGAAATGGATTGCCAGAGAAGTTAGTATCTATCTGAAAGACTGCCACAGCAAAAGGTCCACAGCTTTAAACTATAGAGATGTCACTGTGGTTTAACAAACCTCAAATGAGATCCACAAAGGCTGCACAGTAATTTAATTTACTTTATTTTCTAAAGTACCAACATGAAACTTAATGTCACAGCTGAGTCTTAAACAATGAAGAGCTGTTCTCAGGAAGAAGAGTGATATCTTCAAACTGAGGTAAAAATATCTGAAGTAGTACACATCTTCCACGAGACTTTAATATTAACATTTTTATCTGTCTCAAAATAATTTCAGATATTCCTGGCTAATTTAAAAGATAAACTTCTTGGATGAATGAGCATAGTACTATAGATTCAAACATGTCCTGACTCTAAAAATCATTTCACATATAATTTTCTTACACTAAATATTAAGTAAAACTTTCTCTTAATATAATTTAGCTAAAGTAAAACTAACAATGTTAACTTTAAAACACAACTTCTCATATCTTTATTAACATGTTTTTGTTATTTTGGTGGGTTTGGTCTGGGAACATGAAACAGGGAAATACCCAGTATCCCAAGCTGACCAGAAACACACTCTGTAGTCAGGGCTGTCTTCAAGTTGTCTTTCTTGAATACTGGAGAAAGAGGTAAAAAGCACTACAGTGGGTTCATTTGGTTTTTTATTTTATAGAATTTCATTACTTTAATATTAGTTATTAACACTAAGGAGGACCCTAGGGAGGATGCATAAATCTCATTCAGAATGCCAAACAGAATAGGCAAGCGAAGTGGTGGAAGAGAGGAAGCAAAATGGGAGCCTAGGGGGGATCCAAGATGGCTTTGCTGGGAGGACACCATTTCTGACCAGCAGCACAGCAGGGAATGCACCAGAAATTAACAGCCAACACCTGACACAGCCAGATGGGTAAAGGCCAGCATAAAAGCTCAACCAACAAAAGGCAAAGTATTCAATAAAATACTTGCAAACTGAATCAAAGAGGACAGCAAAAAGATCACATGATCAATTCGACTTCATCCCAGAGGGCAGGAATGAATCAACATATAAATATCAGTACATTTCCAAAGTGGTTGTATAAGTTTACATTCCCACCAGGAGTGGAGGATTGTTCCCCTTTCTCCACATTCTCTCCAGCATGCGTTATCATTTGAGTTATCCATCTTAACCATTCTGATGGGTGTAAGGTAAAATCTCAGGGTCGTTTTGAATTGCATTTCCCTGATGGCTAAGGACTTTGAACATTTCTTTAAGTGTTTTTCTGCCATTCAATATTCTTCTATTGAGAATTCTCTTTTTAGCTCTGTAACCATTTTTAAATTAGATTTTTTGATTTGTTGCTGTTTAACTTCTTGAGTTTTTTATATATGTTTGATATTAGCCCTCTGTCAGATATAGGGTTGGTGAAGATTCTTTCCCAATCTGTAGGCAGTTGTTTTGTTTTGTTGACAGTTTCCTTTGCTTTACAGAAGCTTTTCATTTTCATGAGGTCCCATTTATTGATTGTCATTCTTAGAGCCTGTGTTGTTGGTGTTCTGTTCAGGAAGTTGCCTCCTGTGCCAATGAGTTCTAAGCTGTTCCCCACTTTTTCTTCTAACCGATTAAAATATGTCTGGTTTTATGTTGAGGTCTTTGATCCACTTGGACTTTAATTTTGTGCAGAGTGATTTATTTTCATTTTTCTATATGTAGACATCCAGTTAGACCAGCACCATTTGATGAAGATGCTATCTTTTCTCCATTGTATGTTTTTGGCATCTTTGTAAAAAAATCAGTTGTCCATAAGTGTGTGGGTTTTGGTTATCAATCTGGCACTTTCTCAGACAATTAGGAATAGTGCTTCCTCAAGATCCAGCTATACCACTGCTAGACATATATCTAAAAGATGCTCAAGTACACACTAAGGATATCTGCTCAACATGTTTGTATCAGCTTTATTTGTAATAGCCAGAAGCTGGAAACAGCCCATATGCCCCTCAGTTGAGGAATGGATACAGAAATTGTGATACATCTACACAATTAAATATTACTCAGAGATAAAAAATGTGAAAATTATGAAATTTGCAGGTAAATGGTGAGAACTGGAAAAGATTTTTCTGAGTGAAGTATCCCAGAAGTAGAAAGACACACAAGGTATATACTCACTCCTAAGTGGATACTATAATATAGGATAAACATATTAAAATCTGTACACCTAAGGAAGCTAATCAGGAAGGAGGACTCTGGCTAAGATGCTCAATCCCCATTGAGAAACACAAACAGGATGGACATCAGAGGAAGGAGAAAACAAGAAACAGGACAGGAGCATAAAGGCTTTACCCTGCAGGGAATCTTGGCAGATGCTGAGACTCATAGCCAAACTTTGGGCAGATTACAAGGAATCTTATGAAAGACGTGGGAGATAGTAAGACCTGGAGAGGACAGGAGCTCCACAAGGACAGTGACAGATTCTAAAATTATGGGAACAGGGGTCATTTCTGAAACTGACACTCCAGCCAAAGACCATTCATAGAGATGGCCTGGAACCCCTGCACAGAGGTAGCCCAAGGCAGTTCAGTATCCAAGTGGCCTCCATAGTAATGGGGAGAGGGGACTGTCTTTGACACGAACTGATTGGCCTGCCCTTTGACCACCTCCCCCTGAGGGGGAACAGTCTTACCACGCCACAGAAGAAGACAATGCAGCCACTCCTGATGATACTTGATAGACATGGTCAGAGGGAAGCAGAGGAAGACCTCCCTTTTCAGTGGACTTGGAGAGGGACATGGGTGGGGAAAAGGGAGGGTGAGATTAGGAGGGGAGGAGGGAGAGAGGTACAGGGAATATACAAAGTGAATAAACCATAATTAATAAAATAAATAATAATTAAATAAAATATCAGTAAATATATTTCATGACATAACTAAACAGAAAGAAAAAAAGTAACATTAGAAGGCAAAAACACCTTCAACAAAATCTAACACCCCTTCATGATAAAAGTACCAGAGGGATTAAGGTACAAAGGACATACCTTAATATAATACAGACAATTTAAAGCATACCAATGCTAACATCAAATTAAATGGAGACAAACTCAAAGCAATTACTATTCATCAGGCACAAGACAAGGTTATCTACCCTCTCTTCTATATCTATGCAATATAGTACTTGAAATTTTTGGTAGAGCAATAGTACACCTGAAAGACAACAGTGCAATACAAATTGAAAAAAAAAAAAAAAGAAGTCAAAGACACTTTATTTGATGAAGAATGAGAAGATATAAATTCTATCAGGGAATTTCCACAGCTAAAAAAAATATATTCAGCAAAGTTGGTGGATACAATATTAACCAAAACAAACAAACAAACAAACAAACAAATAAATAAATAAAAAGTAGCTGTCCCATATACAAATGAAAACCTCTATGCAAAAGAAGTCAAGGAAACAGCATCCTTCACAATAGTTTGAGATACTATAAAATATCTTGAGGTAACTCCAACTAGCAAATGAAAAATTTGTATGATTAAAAACTTCAAATCTTTGAAAAAACAAAAAATTAAAGATAAGAAAAGATGGAAATATCTCCCAGATTCTAAGACTTGTAGACTTAACATAGTAAAAATTTCCATCTTACCAAAAGTTATATACAGATTCTATGCAATCACTACCAAAATTCCAATACAGTTCTTGACAGACATTGATATGGGAGGACAATTCTCAACTTCATAAGGAAAAACAAATAAATCCCGGATAGCTAAATCAGTCCTGAACAATAAAAGAACTACTGGAATTATCACCAATGCTGATTTCAAGTTGTACTACAGAGTTATAATAATAAAAACAATATGATACTGGCATAAAAACAGACAGGTTGGGGGATCCATGATGGCAGTGCTGGCAGTAATGTTTCTGACCAGCAGCACAGCAAGGACTGCACAGTGACCAACAAATGGATCTCTGGGCCCTAAAAAACCAGCGATTGTGTTTCTCAGGTGAGATGAAACTCCATGGCATCAGAATCAGTCAGGTTCAGGTCACCCAGCTAAAACTCAGAAGAGTTCCTGGGTCCCAGCTGGTACTCAATTGCCAGCTCAGAGCCACACACTTGTGTGCTCCGATCATTGTCCAGACTGAAATGCGGGCCCCACAACACCAGAGACTGGGACTTCTAGTGGAGAGGAAAAACCCCATGGTAAAGGATGCAATCAGAACTGACTTCAGGTCAGACAAACAATCTCTGGAAAAAAAACAGGGTCCTGCAGGCTTGCAGCTGCCAGCCCAGAGCAGGACGCTCAGCCACCAGCCCAGAGACCTGCTTGCAATCCCAACTCATCACCTCAGACTGAACTGTGGGACCCAGGGCAACAGAGACTGTATTTCTCTGTGTGAAGGAAACCTCACAGAGTGGGAAACATCGGGTTTGACCTCAGGGCACTCAGCCAACTCACATACCCCCCAAAAAAGTCTCTGAAAAAATCCCTGGATTCCTTCAGTCATCAGAGGCCCAGTCACCAGTGAGGCAGAGCAAAGAGCTTGTGCCTGCATGTTCTACTTACTATCCCAGACAAAACTGTGGACCCCAAAACATCACAGCTTGGGTCTCCCTGTTGGGAGGAAACCCCACAGTGGGGAAACATCAAGTCTGACCTCAGGACACCCAGCTCAGGAAAAGTTTCTGGGTTCCCACAGGCTCCAGGCTATAGCCTCCTGCTGCAACCATGAGTGTTGTGATCACCTGCCACTGCTTACCAATTGGGAACTGGGGCACAGACCTACAGAAGCCTGAAAGCCACTGGATCAGGCCCCAGATAATGTGACCAGTTATCTCAAGTTAAACTGATGAAATCACGGGGCTCCCTGATTATTCAATAGGACTGTGCCCAGCAAATACAGTGTAAGAGCAGCAGCAGTAGCTCACTAAATTAAATTCAGAACAAGAAACCCAGTGGCAGGGCAGCTGTCTCCAGAACTTTTCATGGTGAGAGGAGAGCTTTCCTGACTACCAAGGACCACAGTTACATCACAGGTCCAAATGCCTGAGGTGAACTGTGGAAATTATAGAGAAGCACCAGCATTCAGTTGACCATACCCAAAAACCTGAGGACTCCTTTAGAACACTGCCAAGGGGATTCTCCCCATTCCAGGACTCAAGCAGGCACCAAAAATTAACAGCCAACACCTAACATAGCCAGATGGGTAGAGGCCAGCATAAAAGCAAAACCAACAAAATGCAAAGTAATATGGCATCTCCAGAACCCAGTTATCCAGGGGCACATAGCACTGGACACCCTAAGAGAAGTGAATTTCAAGAAGATGACCTTACATCTATGCTTATGAAGAGTATAATGGAGGAAACAAATAAAATGGGCAAAGAATTAGAGGAAGACAAAGTCAAACAGATTAAGGCCATCTGTAAAGAGAAGAAGATAAAGTCAAACAAATTATGGCCACCCATAAAGAAATAAAAAAAAAATATGCAGCCAAAGAGCTTGTGGCCTTCAGGGAGGAAATAATTAAGTCACTGAAATAACTAAAAGAAACAGAGGAATGTTCAAACAAACAGGCAAAGGAGTTGAAGGAAAAACAGGAAAATACAGTCAGACAGGTGAAGGAAATCAACAAAACAGTGCAAGATATGAAGGTACAATTGGAAAAATTAAAGAAAACACAAATAGAGGAAATCATGGAGAGGGAGCACTTAGGGAAGAAAACAGGAACTACAGAGGTAAGCATAACCAACAGACAACAAGAGATGGAAGAAACAACCTCAGGTGTGGAAGATACAATGGAAAAAATTGATGTATCTGTCAAAGAAAATATTAAATCTAAAAAGTTCCTGACACAGACCATCTAAAAAATCCAAGACAACAGGAAAAGGCAAAATTTAAGAATAATAGGAATAGAGAAAAAAGCAGATATCCGTCTCCAAAGCCCAAAAAAAATCAGAGAAGAAAATTTCCCCAATTTAAAAGAGAGGCCTACAAGCATACAAGAGGCCTACAGAACACCTAATAAATTAGACCAAAAGAAAATCCTCCCCCCACATAATAATCAAAACAGTAAGTATACAGAACAAAGAAAAAATACTAAAAGCTGCAAGGGAAAAAGACCAAGTTACATAGTAAGGGCAAACACATTAAACCTGAATACTCAGTAGAGACTGTGAAAGCCAGATGGGCCTGGACAGATATTATGCAGGCCCTAAGAGAACACAGATGTGTTCAGCCTAGACTACTATACCCAGCAAAACTCACAGTCACCATAGATGGAGAAAACAAGATATTCAACAACAAAAACAAATTTCAATGATATCTACACAGAAATCCACAATTAAGTTACTAGAAGGAAAAACATAACTAACTACTTTCAAGAAAACACAAGAAGGAAGTAACCTCACTACAGCAAAACTAAAAGTAGCCAAACACACAAACACAGTACAACCAACATCAAAATCAAAGGATCTAACAGCCACTGGTAATTAATCTCTCTCAATATCAATGGATTCAACTCTTCAATAAAAGGAACAGACTAATGGAATGGATGCATAAACAAGACCCAACAATTTGTTGCATACAAGAAACACACCTAGTCACAAAGAGAGACATTACCTGAGAGTAAAGGGCTGGAAGATGGTTTTCGAACCAAATGGACCCAAGAAGCAAGCAGGAGTAGCCATTCTAATATGTAATAAAATAGACTTTTAACCAAAACTAAATAAAAGATATGGGGAAGGTCATTTCATACTCATCAAAGGAAAATTCCTACAAGAAGATATCACAAATCTCAACATCTATGCCACAAATACAAGAGCATCCACATTTGTAAAAGAAACATTAATAAAATTAAACCACACATAGATCCTCACATATTAATAGTGGGAGACTTTAACAACTTACTCTCAACAAAGGACAGATCAACAAAACATAACTTAAACAAAGAAACAATGACTCTAACAAAGGTCATGAATCAAATGGTCCTAACAGACATCTACAGAACCTTTCACTCAAATACAAATGAATCTACCTTCTCTCAGCACCTCAAAGAACCTTCTCCAAAATAGACAATATAGTTGGTCACAAAACAAGCCTCTACAGATAGAAGAAGATTGAAATAATCCCTAGTATCATTTCTGACCACCATGAACTAAAGCTGAACCTCAACAACAACAGAAATAGCAAAAAGCCTACACACATATGGAAACTGAACAACTCACTACTCAATGACAGCTGGGTCAGAGAAGAAATAAAGAAAGAAATTGTAGTCTTTCTAGAATTCAATGACAGTGAAGGCACAACATACTCAAACTTATGGGACACAATGAAAGCAATGCTAAGAGAAACTTTCACAGCACAAAGTGCCTTCAAGAAGAAAATTTGAAATATATCTTTCAAGCAATTTAATGGCTCACCTAAAAGCCCCAGGGGGGAAAAAGAAAGAATCAGACAGACACATCAAAGAGGAGTAGATGGCAGGAAATAATAAGGGCTGAAATCAATAAATTAGAAACAAATAAAACTATTCAAAAATCAATGAAACCAAGAGCTGGTACTTTGAGAAAATCAACAAGACTGACAAACCCTTAGCCAAACTAACTAAAAGGCAGAGAGACACTATCCAAATCCACAAAATCAGAAATGAAAAGGGGAAATAATGTCAGACACTGAGAAAATCCAAGCAATCAGTAGGTCTTATTTCAAAAACTGCTAAACCACTAAATTTGAAAATCTAAATGAAATGGACAATTTTCTTGATCAATTCCACTTACCAAAGCTGAATCAAGATCAGGTAAATCAATTAAATAATCCTACATCCCCTAAGGAAATAGAAGCTGTCATCAAAAGTCTCCCATCCAAAAAAGCCCAGGACCAGATGGTTTCAGCATGGAATTCTACCAGTCCTTCAAAGAACAGCTAACACCAATTGTCTTCAAACTATTCCACAACATAGAAACAGAAGGAACATTACCAAACTCACTTTATGAAGCCATAGTCACCTTGGCACCTAACCCGCACAAAGATCCAACAAAGAAATAGAATTTCAGGTCAATCTCCCTCATGAACATTTATGCAAAAATACTCAACAAAATACCTGCAATCAGAATGCAAAAATATGTCAAAGATATCATCCACTATGACTAAGAGGCTTCATTCCAGTTATGCAGGGGTGGTTCAATATATGGAAATCCATTAATATAATCCACCATGTAAACAAACTAAAATAAAAAAAAAACACATGAAACTTTGGGCAGATTGCAGAGAATCTTATGAAAGAAGGGGGATATAGAAATACCTGGAGGAAATAGAAGCTCCACAAGGAGAACAACAGACCAAAAAATCTGGACACAGCGGTGTTTTCTGAGACTAATATTTCAACCAAGGACCATTCATGGAGATAATCTAGAACCCCTGCACAGATGTAGCTCATGGCAGTTCACATGGGTTCCTTATTAATGGAAACATGCACTATCTCTGACATGAACTGATTGGCCTGCTCTTTGATCACCACCCCCTCAGGTGGGGTGCAGCTTTACCAGGCCACAGAGGAAGACAATGCTGCCACTCCTGATGAGACCTGATAAACTTGGATCAGACTAGGAAGACCTCCGCTATCAGTGGGCTAGGGGAGGGGCATGTGCAGAGAAAAGGGAGAGAGGGATTAGAGAGCAAGAGAAAGGAAGCTACAGGTGCGATACAAAGTGAATAAACTGTAATTAATAAAAATAACAAGTAAATAAATAAACAAAAATAAGAAAAGAAAAGAAAAATACGGTAGCCTACTATAGAGGGTCCTCTGAAAGGATTAACCTAACAGGATCAAATCAGATGCTGAGACACAGGGCTAAACTTTGGGCAGAGCACGGGCACTCTTATGTAGGAAGAGAGGGATGAGGATAGAGAGACAAGAGCCCCACAAAGAGAGACCAACAATACTAAAAGTTCTGAGCCTGAGTGGTCCTGCAGAGAATAATGCACCAAAGGAGGACCATGCATGGAGAGGACCTAGACCCCCTGTTCAGATGTGCAAGTTGGCAGCTCAGTCTCCATGTCGATCTCTGAGTGAGGAGAGCAGCTGCCTCTATCACGAACTCATTGACTGCTCTTGATCACTCACTCGACCCTGATGCTGCAGCCTTGCCAGGCAAAGGAGGAAGATGCAGTCCTGAAGAGAGTTAACAAGCTATGGGCAGATGGAAATAGTGGATACCCCCTTTCAGTGGACTACTGGAAGGGAATGTGGGGAAGAGGATGGGAGGGTGGAATTGGGAGGTATTAAGAGAGGGGGCTTTATTTGGGATATATAATGAATAAATTGTGAAGAAAAAAAATTTAAGACGGTCCAAATAAGAAAAGCCTTTGGGATGACCAGTTCAGCTACCACCCAGACCCAAATGCAGGGCTTTGAATTTGCCGACACCAAAATATATATCATCTGTGAAAAGTTTGGATGTGTGAAGGGGCCAGTCTTGATGTTCAAAAGCTGTGGGAACTCCATGACACAGGGCAACCTCAAGCAGAGTCCCAGTGAGGATCCAATATTGACAGTGTCATAGAAGCCAGAGGTCTTGAACCAGATGCATGACTCATTGCAATAAACATTTGCAGGTGAAGATGTATAGACTGAGGGTTATACTTTGGGACACACTGTGACATATTACAGCTTCTACAATGACATGTTCTCTATGCTTTGTTCTCTCTCTCTGTGTGTTTGTGTGTGTTTTATTCTAGGGGGAGTTTGAAAGGTTGAAGAGTAGGTAAGAGGGTTTGCAGAGGTGTTTGGGACTGGGGTTTATTATGTGAAATTCACAAAGAATCAATAAAAATTTTAAAAAGAAACATTTGAAAAATGAATTTATGGGAGAAACAAAAGGAGAAATCACATGTGGTAAAATGAGATGCTCCAAGGCTAGATCAATAAGTCCATGGTTAAAAACACTTACTGCTCTTGATTAGAACCTGGTTCAAGTCCCAAGATCCAGAAATTGAATCACAATATTCTGGAAGTCCGGTTCCATAGGTCCTGATACTTGCTTTTTAGTTTTGCAAGCATCAGGCAGGCTTAATGAACATATATATATATATATATATATATATATATATATATATATATATATATATATATATATATGTATGTATGTATATATGTATATATATAGGTATGTAGGCAAACATTCATACAAATAAAATAAATTCATCCAAAAATTAAAAATTAATTCCCCAAAATGAAATGACAAACACTCAAGTCAAATAATGGGAATTTGTTTATCTGAAAATAAACCAATTTATATCTACTGTCTAGGTAATATACTTTGTATCGTTTCATATCCAAATGGCCATCCATATAATTACTAACACAACAAATATTAATGTAGAGAGTCCTTTCACAACACAGGTCACACCTTGACTATTACTGGAACTATCGTTGAGCAGAGATTTGATTAAATAATACATTATTCATGCTAGATATTGCTTAGTTCTTTGGGAGAGATGAAAGGTTTATGGAAACTAGTTTTATTATTAAGCTTTATAAGGCATATTTCCTATATATATAAACCTGTATATATCAGAAGCTATATTTAGAAACAAAAATTTATTAAAAATTAATAATTCATTAAATATCAAGGTCAGCCTATTATTTTACAAGTCAATGTGAATGTAAAAATTGTCAAATTTCAGCAGATGATTTAGATAGAAAAAATGAGCATTTTTTTGTGAAATTCAGAGGTTATTTGAATAAAAGTATTTACTTCTGCTGTGTTCAGTTTATATCTATGCAAGAATGAAGGATGATCCACTATGTAGTGAATTAAATCTCTTTCTTCATTATAATTATTATATTTTTAATGATCAAGAAGCCTTGAGATTCACAAGTTCTGAGATTGGAACAGACCTTGTTTATGGATAGATGCTGCATAATGTTCTTTGTCCATAGCACTATGTTTTTCTGGTCTCTTAGGCTATCTTCAAGCCAAAATTCTTAACTCACCCAAAAACTGTTACAGGCTGAAAAGAGAATTTAGCAAGCAGAAAAGTGCATTATGAAAAGGTTCTACCAAGGACCATGCATGGAGATAATCTAGAAGTTCTCATAGATGTAGCCCATGGCAGCTCAGTGCCCAAGTTGGTTCCCTAGTTTTCGGAACAGGGACTGTCTCTGACATGAACTCAGTGGACTGCTCTTTGATTACCTCCCCCTGGAAGAGGTGCAGCCTTCCAGACCACAGTGGAGGACAGTGCAGCCACTCCTAATGGACCTGATAGACTAGGATCAGATGGAAGGGGAGGAGGACCTCCATTATCAGTGGACTGGGAGAGGGGGATGGGTGGAGGAGAGAGGGAAGGAGGATGGGATTGGGAAGGGACGAGGGAGGGGGCTACAGTTGGGATACAAAGTCAATATACTTTAATTAATAAAACATAAACAAAAATTTAAAAAGGCAATGATTTCAGAACTTCAAATGCAAAGAATATGTATATATAAATGATGCAGAAGTGCCTGAATTAAAGGTAGTAGAAACAAAGAGTGAATCATCACTACTACTGCAAGAAATAAAATTGTATATTGAGTATTCATTAAGAAGACTATGACTAAGGATGCTTCTTATGCACGGAACACTTGCCTTACATGCATGAGATCCTCTGTTTGGGTCCCAACACCACAAAAAGATGTCTTCAGAGTTACCAATATGTCTTCATAAGAAGTTTTCCATTGCCAAGAAATCTTTATTGTCTTCTAATTCTACTGTTTCAGATACCATATCTAACTGAGCTTATTTCTCCACGTGCAGTTGCTGAGAGGCTTCTTGGCTAACTTCAAACAAATCAGTGTAACTTGAACATATTTCTGCTTCTGATACTAAATAACATTGCAAGTTCCAGATCAGGAGACTTTTATATTGGAAGAAATCAGAGAGACAGATTATTCTGAAAGCTCAATACTGAAAGCATATGGTGTTGATACAACTTCAAAGGAGAATGTTCTTTCGATTTCTTTTCTTTTATTTATTTTTCTTTCACATATTCATCCTGAAAACAATCTTTCCTTCCTCCTCTCCTCCCAGACCCTACTTACCTCCTTTCTCCCCCAGATACACTCCTCCTCCTTTTTCTTCAGAAAAGGTTAGGCCTTCCAGGAATATCAAACAAACTTGACATATCAAGTTACAATAAAACTAGGCATGTCCTCTGACATTAAGGCTGAATGAAGTAACCCAGCAGGAGGAAAAGGGCCACAAAAGAATCAAAGACAACCCCTACTTTCACTTTTAGGAGTCTGGGAAGAACACCAAGCTATACAACCATAACATACATGTAGAGGAGCTACCTCTGACTTATATAGGCTCCTTGATACTCAGTTCAAACTCTGTGAGCCCCTGTTAGTCCTGTGGGCTCTTTTCTTGTGATGTCCTTGACACCTGTGGCTCCTACAATCCTTCCTCCCCATCTTTCTCAGGATTTCTGAGCTCTGCTTAATGTTTGGCTGTGGATCCCTTTCTTTGCTCCCATCAGTTGCTGGATGAAGCCCCTCTGATGACAATTATGATAAGCTCTGTTCTACAAGTATAGCAGAGTATCCTTAGGAATAATTTGATTGCTTTTTTGTTGTTGTTGTTGTTTGTTTGTTTGTATTAAGCCGGTCAAGAATGATTTTATCATAGGTCTTTGAGCTATCCAAACTTTCGGAGCTGGCCCTCTATATAGTATCAGACATGGACTCAACAGCAAATTCACTACCTCTCAAAGTAGCACTGACAATGAAGCTAACAAGGAAAAAAAAGTTCTTCCCTGTAGAAAATCAGTATCGTTCTTCATACACGCCCATTCACTGTTCAGGAAATTAATAATAACAGACTCATTTCTTGGTTTTCAAAAATTTAACATTTTTCCCTTTGATTCCTCAGTTATCTACAGTAAAATTTCAGTTTCTTGGTAAAAGACCTTTGAGAACTTTCAATGTTATCATGACAGTGACTTCATCAACATGAAATCATTCCCTTGATATGTCTAATTCTGAATTCACTAATACCTTGAGTGTCTGAAACTTGAGTGCCACAGTATTATTGCTAATTTTAGATGTTTGTTTCAGCTAAGATGACTACTTGGAAGCTTCACACAAATTTCACTTTCTCCATAAATGAAGGAAATTTGATGAATATGAATCTACGTGGGCTAGGATCCAGAGGCCTCATGTTCTCTCTCATATAAAGTTCCTAGTACTAAATCTTCAGCTATGAGTATACAACATAGAGTAAACACAAAAGCAAGAATATAGAAAAGGACTGTGTACTGGGACTTGAGAGGGGAATAGCATGAGACAGTCATATAAAGTGGAAAATGGAAAAGCACTGAGGGACTCCAACTAGGGAGATAGCATGGACTTCAAGATGAAAGAAGATTGAAATTGAAACAAATAATACATCTAAGGAGAGGATCATTTTGTTTTTCTCCTTCAGTTTGTTTATATGGTGAATTACATTGATGGTTTTCCGTATATTAAACCATCCCTGTGTGCCTGGGATGAAGCCTACTTGGTCATGGTGAATGATATCTTTTATGTATTCTTGGATTCGTTTTGCAAGTATTTTATTGAGTATTTTTGCATTAATGTTCATAAGAGAGATAGGTCTGAAGTTCTCTTTTTTTGTTGGGTCTTTGTGAGGTTTAGGTATCAGGGTGACTGTGGCTTCATAGAGTGAGTTTGATACCGTTCCTTCTGTTTCTATTTTGTAGAACAGTTTGAAGAGAATTGGAGTTAGTTCTTCTTTGAAGGTCTGGTAGATTTCTGCACTGAAACCATTTGGCCCTAGGCCTTTATTTTGGAAGGGAGACTTTTGATGACTGCTTCTATTTCCTTGTGGGATACAGGACTGTTTAATCCATTTTTTAAATTCTTTATTAATTACACATTGTTCACTTTGTATCCCCCCTGTGGTTCCCTCTCTCCTCCCATCCCAATCCCTCCTTTCCTCACCCTTTGCATGCATGCTGCTACCCAAGTCCACTGATAGGGGAGGTCTTCTCTTCCTTCCTTCTGATCCTAGTCAATTAGGTCTCATCAGGAGTGGCTGCATTGTCGTCTTCTGTGGCCTGGTAATGCTGCTTCCCCCTCACAGGGAGGTAATTAAAGAGCAGTGCAATTAGTTCATGTCAGAGGCAGTCCCTGTTGCTATTACAATGGAACCCACTTGGATACTGAACTTTCATGGGCTACATCTTTGCAGGGGTCTTAGGTTATCTCCATGCATAGTCCTTGGTTGGAGTATCAGTCTCAGGAAAGACCCCTGTGCTCAGATTTTTTTGGTTCTGTTGCTCTTCTTGTGGAGTTCCTGTCCTCTCCAGATCTTACTGTTTTCCACTTATTTCTTAAGATTTCCTGCACTCTGTCCAAAGGTTGCCCATGAGTCTCAGCATCTACATTGATAGTCTGCAGGGCAGAGATTTTCAGAGGTCCTCTGTGTCAGGCTCCTGACTTGTTCCCTCTATTCTCCTTCTTCTGATGCCCATTCTCTTTACCTTTATGGATAGGAATTGAGCATTTTAGGCAGAGTCCTCCCTCTTGCTTAGTTTCTTTAAGTGTACAGATTTTAGTAGGTTTATCCTATATTATATGTCTATATAAGTGAGTATATATGGTGTGTGTCTTTCTGCTTTTGAGATAGCTCACTCAGGATATTTTCCAGATCCTACCATTTACCTGCAAATTTCATGATTTCCTTGTTTTTCATTGCTGAGTAATATTCCATTGTATAGATGTACCACAATTTCTTTATCTATCCCTCCACTGAGGGGCACCTGGGCTGTTTCCAGCTTCTGGCTATTACAAATAAGGCTGCTACAAACAGGGTTGAGCAAATGTCCTTATTGTGTACTTGAGCCTCTTTTGAGTATATGCCTAGGAGTGGTATAGTTGGATCTTGAGGAAGCACTATTCCTAGTTGTCTGAGGAAGCGCCAGATTGCTTTCCAGAGTGGTTGTACAAGTTGTACAAGCAGTGGAGGAGGGTTTCCCTTTTTCCACATCCTCTCCAGCATGTGTTTTTTAAACAAACAAAAACAAAAACAAAAACATGATCATCTCATTAGATGCTGAAAAATCATTTGACAAAATCCAACACCCATTCATGTTTAAAATCTTGGAGAGTTCAGGGATACAAAGCACATACCTAAACATAGTAAAGTCAATATGCAGCAACCTTATAGCCAACAGAAAACTAAACAGAGAGTACCTGAAATCAATCCCTCAGTAATTAGAGTCAAGACAAGACTGCCCACTCTCTCTGTACCTCTTCATCCTAGTACTTGAAGACCTAACTAGAGCAATAAGACAAGTAAAGGAGATCAAAGGGATACATATCAGAAAGGAAGAAGTCAAAGTAGTACTATTTGCAGATGATATGATAGTAAATGTGAGTGACTCCAAAAATTCAATCAGAGAACTCCTTCAGCTGATAAACCTTCAGCAAAGTGGCTGAATAAAAAAAAAAATAACTCAAAAAAATCAGTAGCCCTCCTGTATATGAAAGATAAAAGGCCAGAGAAAGGATTTAGGGAAACTACACCCTTCACAAAAGCCACTAATGACATAATGTACCTTGAGGTAACTCTCACCAAGTAAGTAAAAGACCTGTTTGACAAAAACTTCAAGTCTCTGAAGAAAGAAATTGAAGAAGATATCAGAAGATGGAAAATCTCCCTTGTTCTTATATTGGTAGGATTAACAGTGAAATGGCCATTGTGCTGTAAGCAATATACAGACTCAATCTCAGGAAAGACCCCTGTGCTAAGATTTTTTTTTGGTTTTGTTGCTCTCCTTGTGGCATTCCTGTCTTCTCCAGATCTTACTGTTTCCCACTTCTTTCATAAGATTCCCTGCACTCTGCCCAAAGGTTGCCATAAGTCTCAGCATGTGCATTGATAGTTTGCAGGGCAGAGCTTTTCGATAACCTAAGACCCCTGCACAGATGTAGCCCATGGCAGTTCAGTATCCAAGTGGGTTCCATTGTAATAGGAACAAGGACTGTCTTTGACTGAGCTGATTGGCCTACTCTTTAATTACCACCCCCTGAGGGGGAAGCAGCATTACCAGGCCACAGAAAAAGATAATACAGCCACTTCTGATGAGACCTCATTGACTAGGATCAGAAGAAAGGAAAAGAAGACCTCCCCTATCAGTGGACTTGGGGAGGGGCATGAATGCAGAGGGTGGAGTAAGGGAAGAATTGGGATGGGAGGAGGGAGGGAACCACAGGGGGGATACAAAGGGAATAAAGTGTAATTGATAAAGAAACAATATACAGATTCAATGAAATTTCTATCAAAATAACAATGCAATTCTTTATGGACTTTGAAAGAACAATTCTCAAATTCATATGAAAAAACAAAAACCCAGAACTGAGAAAATAATCCTGTAAAACGACAGATCATCTGGTGGTATCTCGATCCTTGTACTACAGAGCAATAGTAATAAAAACTGCATGGTAATGACAAAGAAACAGAATGATGGATCAATGGAATCAAATAGAAGACCCAGAAATAACTCCACACACCAATGGATACTTGATTTTTGACAAAGATGCCAAAATGATACAATGGAAAAAAGACAGCATCTTCATCAAAGGGTGCTGATCTAACTGGATGTCTACATGTAAAAACATACAAATAGATTCATACTGATCACCCTGCACAAAAGTAAAGTCCAAGTGGATCAAAGACCTCAACCAGATGCACTAAATCTGTTAAAAGAAAAAGTGAGGAAGAGCCTTGAACTCATTGGCACAGGAGTCAACTTTCTGAAAAAAATAAAAAAACAAAACAAAACAAAACAAAAAAAACCACACACACACACACACACACACACACAAAAAAAACATCAACACAGGCTCTAGGATCAACAACCAATAAATGAGATCTCATGAAACTGAAAACCTGTAAAGTGATGGACTGTCATCAGAACAAATCGATGACCTACAGATTGGTAAAGCATCTTCACCAACCCTATCTGACAGAGGGATAATATCCAGAGTATATAAAGAACTCAAGAAGTTAAACAGCAACAAATCAAGTAATCCAATGAAAAAAATGGGATACATAGCTAAACAGAGAATTCTCAATAGAGGAATATCAAATGGCAGAGAAACACTTAAAGAAATGCTAAACTTCCTTAGCCATCAGGGAAATGCAAATCAAAAGGACCCTGAGATTTCACCTTACACCCACCAGAATGACTAAGATTAAAGACTCAAGTAACAATACATGCTGGAGAGGATGTGGAGAAAGGGGAAGCCTCTTCCATTTCTGGTGGAAATGAAAACTTGTTAATTTCACCAATCCATGAGCATCATGAATCTTTCCATGTTCTCATGTCTCATATCCAAGCAAGTCTCTCATTTGCTTGGTTAAAGTTATCTGACCTTGATTTAATGTAGGCAAGTGGTATCTAATATGAATAATGTCCATTTAGTTTAACTTTTCCAATTTTGTGGAGTACAGATTTTTGAAGTTAGACCTAATTACACTTTGGATTTCCTCAGTGTCTGTTTTTATGTCCCCATTTTAATTTCTGATTTTGTTAATGTGGATACTGTCTCTGTCTTTAGTTAGTTAGGGTAAGGGTTTGTCTTGCTTATTAATTTTTCTCAAAGAACCAGCTCTTGGTTTTATTGATTCTTTGTATTGTTCTCAATGTTTCTAATTCATTGATTTCAGCCCTGGTTTTGATTATCTCTTGCAATCTACTCTTTTTTGTAATATCTGCTTCTTTTTGTTTTAGAGCTTTCAGGTGTGATTTTAAATTGTTTTTGTGTTTAAATTGGTTTTGCCATTGAATATCTTGTTTTCTTCATCTATGTTGATTGAGAGTTTTGCTGGGTATAGTATTCCAGATCTGTCTTTGTAAGTTACTCTCACTTTTTCCCCTTGTACCCTTTAATAGTCTTTATTTTATGTTCCATATATTTAGTGTTTTGATTATAATGTAGCACAAGGATTTTCTGCTTTCGTCCAATTTATTGGTGTTCTGTTTGCTACTTATATATTTATAGGCATGTCTTTCATTATGTTAGTGATTTTTTCTTCTTTTTCTTTTTTAAATATTTTCTTCACCTTGGAGCTATAACTCTACAACTTCTATTCCTATTATTCTTAGGTTAGGTCTTCTCATGATATCTCAGATTTTCTGGATGTTTTGTGTCATGAATTTTTTTGGATTTAACATGTTTTTGGTTAATGTATCAGTTTGTTCAATCGTTTCTTTTACAGCTGGGATTCTTTCTCATATCTCTTGTATTCTGTTGGTAATACTTACATCTGTTATTCCTGTTCTCTTCCCTAGGTTTTCTATCTCCAGAATTTCCTGTTTGTTTTCATTTTTTTATTTTTTATTGCTTCTACTTCATTATCAGGTCTTGAACAGTTTTCTTCATTTCCTTCATCCATTTAATTATGTTTTTTCTGTATTTCTTTAAGAAAATTATTCATTTCCTTTTTAAAGACCTCTAATTGTTTGTATTTTCCTGTATTTATTTAAAAGGTTTATTCATTTTCTCTTTAAAGGCTTCTATCGTCTTTATAAGCCTGAATTTAAGGTAATTTTCTTGTGGTTTGGTTTTGTTAGAATATCCAGGCCTTTTTGTTGTAGCATACCTGTGCTATAAGGTACCATACACCCTCAATTTTTGTTGTTAGTCTTCTTAAGCTGGCCTTTAGATATTTGATTTTTCCCAGATAATCCAAATGTAGCAGGTATCTATTAGGAAGGAGGGCCTAACCTGGATGTTCCTGGTGCAACGGGTCTTCAGTGTGTAGCCTTGGTCTGGATATTCCTGGCAGAGCAAGCCTGGTGTGGTAGCCTGATGATGGAGCTGGTTGTTTTTTGAGTCTGGCAGGTCTTCTCAGGTATGTAGGCTGGAGGGCCTCATAGGCCCTCATCTCTGCTGAGTATGGCTCAAGTGGACCCAGTGGGGGGTGGCAGTGCTGATTGGGGTAGTTAACCTACATGTTCTTGGAGCCAGGCAGGCTGGATGTATGCATGACCTTGTAGACCTCCTCAGCAATGTGAGCTATGGGCTGGGAGGACAGCATACTGCTCATCTCTGCTGGCTGTGGCCCAGGTGGACCTGGCAGAGAGAGAACTGCTGGCACAGGGTGAGGTTGATGTTCCTGAAACTGTACAGGAAAGATGGTGAAGCATATTCCATGAATTTTTTTCATGTTATATAAATAAAGTTTTGTACAATGAAATAGTCATTCCTTTTCCTACTACCTTTATCTTAGGCTCATGATTAATTTACCTATTTTTACAATAATCATATTACATTGCTCTTTACTAGCTACCTGTATTGAAGTATATGAAATTATTATTTTGATGGTTAAAATATATTACATGCATAAATATATGTAGCTCATTTTCTTTAGCCAATCTTCTGACAGTAAATATTTAGATTGTATGGTCTTTTAACTACAGTAAATAATACTACCATGAGCATGGAAATACAAATATTCCTTCAAGGTCATGTTTTCTCCTTTGTTTGGCAAACCTCAAGAATTTACGAGCCAGAGGGGATAGAGGATGCCACGAAAACAAATACCTCTGAATCAACATAATCAATGCACATGTAACCTCAGAGAGACTGAGGCAGCAAGCACAGAGTCTGCATGGGTCTACACTAGTTGAGATTCTAGACATGAAATGAGACATGGACACATGTCTTCATCCATAATCCAAAAGCAATCTTCAATTAATAACCACTTACAAATGAAAATTCAGTTTTCTCCAAAGTATCATCTCTGGGGAAATTAATTACATTTAAGAGTAGGCTGCATGCCCAGCCTACCTGGCAGACAGAAAATGAACTTAGTGACATCTTTGGAGGTTTCTTTTCTCAGAATGTTATGTCAGGGCTCTTTTGTTTTAATTTATGGGATTTCTGATTTTGTGAACAGGTGGTCTGTGTTTCTTGTGCCTTCTCTTAGAGACTTTTTCTTTTGTTTGTTTTTTTTTTTCAATTACAATGTGTTAATTTTTGTGTCTTATATTTTACTTACATTTTATTATTAGCTCATAGAAGCCTTTTTGTTTTGTAAGGAGAGGAAGAAATGGGGTAGCTTCAAATTGGAGGAGAACTAGAGAGGCTTGAAATGTGCTGAGGAAGGGAAAATCATAATCAGGATATATATGTCTTGGAAAAGAGCCCCAAAGAAGAGCAATTTGTCCTTCACTTGAGCAGTGTGTCCAAAACATACTGTTAATGAGTAGCTGAACTTATACCAGAACTGTCTCAATACTCACCATAGGCTACCACCTTCCACAATAAACAGCTATGATTGGGGAGTTTTATTTCATTTATTTATTTATTTATTTATTTATTTATTTATTTATTTATTTATTTCAATATTTATTTTTGTATTACTTTTCCAGTCTCTGTGTTTATTCTTAGTATTGCTTCTCCATAACATGTGCTTATTTACTATCTCCACAACATGAGTTACAGCAGCATTAGAATATAAAGATAGTACTCAGTATATACACAAGTGATACAAGATTGATTGAATAAATGAAAACAAATGGAATAAATTGAAATAGCCATAATGATCTGGACATAAATTTGCTTACTTATATTATTAACAAAATTATGTTTTACTAAGAATAAAGCAATAAAGTTATGATAATTAGATATGCAATTCATCTGAATCTGAAGGATAAATTTTGGGTTGAGCTGGCTTGGGAAATTAGAACAATGAAGACAAGACCAACTTCAGGTGAAAGTGTACACATTAGAAGAACTTTAGTAAGCTTGTACTTTTGAAAGGGTTGGCTCCTATGGTGCACATCTTCTGTAGATATTACTTTAATATCCAACTTGAACCCTCAACATATACCCCACAAGTACCCACCACAAAAAAATCAGATAGATATATAGAGTGAAACCAGACAAGAAAACGTAAGTACCACCTATCAGCAATCATTTACTGAAAGTGCTCCCACCAATAGAGATTATTTTGATGTGTATGTTAGGTGAGAGAAGAAGATAATGGGTTATTTGCACAATTTTCATTTTTCCTTCCTGTCTGTAAAATGAAATTAAGAGATAATTATTTGAAAGGTGAAACACTTTAGTTTTCTACAGTTTTGCCATTGTAATCCATCTTGTGGCTCTTACCCAAGCTTTGAATGATGTGACCCAGAGCCCCTAGTAGCAATTAGGGTTACAACCCATGGGTCTTGGGTGTTAGGACCCACTTCCCTTAAATTTTATGCACTCTCTTGAAGTATCCCAGTGATAAGTACCTGTATTTCCACAGCTTGAGGACTTCCCAACCTTCTACATTTCCTGTACTTCGATTATTCTTCATCATTTCCACCATTAGTCCCTTTCAGTCTCTCTCTGGAACTCCTCAACCACCTTCTCACTGCCAACAGTGTTGCGGATGTCACCTGTCATCACTGCCTATTTTTTCTTTCTTACCAGTTACCAGTTTAGCCTGCTCTATTAACAATAAAAAAAGGTAAAATATTCAAAAGAAAAAGAAAAGAAAATGCAATAGGTGCTTTTGTTTTTTGGAACTGGACCTAATGTTGGAACACAGATGGGTTATACTGCCACAACAGAGATGTGCATAGTAATTTGCACTAATCACATCACAGCTAACAGTTTCTTGACTCTTGGGCCTCTCAGAAAGAGCTATTATAATCTCCACAAGACACTAATCACTGGCTTTCAGCCGGCTGTGTATGAATAGGGATTCTACCTGTGGTCTGAATGATAGTATCTAGGAAGTGAACAGAGCTGTCTCAAATTCAATATAACTTATACTATCAGTGTGATGTCTTCTAAGGCAAGAACAAATTATCTGATGTGGCTGAACCTGGAGCAAGCCAATGAGAATGAGCTATGGTTTTGGTGGTGCTGGTCCTTGTAGCTGGAGATAGGTGTGCCTCAAAGTGGTAACAGTAAATTCCATAATTATTATTTTTTTTTAATTTTTCAATTTTATTTTACTATTGCTGTGAGACAAAGAGAATAAACATGAGTGAAGACATGAAGGTCACAGGACAACTTTCATTTGAGTTCTTGCCTTCCACCATGGATGTTGGAAGTCAAACTCATTAAGCTAGTGTAGCAAGTGCCTTTACCCACTTAGAACTCTCACTAGCCTGGTAAAGTGAATTTAAAGCAACCCATTGCCTTAGTAATAGGCTCTTGTTGCCAAAGGAATATTCTCCCACCCACATAAGTTATTTAATCATTTACTTTATATCCCAATCAGAACTTCTCCCACCTCTCCTCCCACTTCCTCCCTCCCCTGTTCCCTTCCTCTATGCCTCCTTCTTTTCTTCCCAGAGAAAGGAAGACAGCCTATGGACATCAGCCCACTTTGGCATATCAAGTTGCAGTTGGACCAAGTGCATCATCTTTTACTGAAGTTAGACAAGGCCATCCAGTTAGGAAAAAAAAAATATCCAAAGACAGGTATAATACTCAAAGACAGCCCCTGCTTCTGCTGTATCTCATGAGGATTAAGCTGTACATCTGTTACATATTTGTAGAAGATCTAGGTTCATCCCATGTGTGCTCTGTGGTTGAAGGTTCAGTCTCTGTGAGCTCCTATGTGCCTTGTGAGTTTTTCCTATGTGATTCTGTGAGTTTTCTTGTGGTCTCCTTGACCTCTCTGGTTCGTTTAACACTGATTTCCCAAACTCTGCCTAATGTTCGGCTGTGGGTCTTTACAACTGTGCTCTTCAGTTGCTGGGTGAAGCCTTTCAGATGACAGTTATGCTAGCCTCCTGATTGCATGCAAGTATAACAGAATATTATTAATACTGTCAGGGGTGAACTCTCTATCATGGCATGGGACTCAAGATGAACCAGTCATTGGTGGGCCGTTCCCTCACTTTCTTCTCCTGCTTTATCCCTGACCTTCTTATAGGCTGAAGAAAAATGTGCTGATGGTTTTGTGGCTGGGTTGGTATACACATCCCTCCATTGGAAGTACTCCTGATTACAGAAGGTGACCTTTTTATGTTCCATATCCTATAGTATTAGAAGTCTTCCTGGAATTTTTCGCTGTGCGAGATTTCTGGTTTATTCCCAAGATATCCTGGAATGGGAAGTTTTAAATTCAGGATATTGAATCTATAACCAATCCTGGCAAACACAGTCCAGTATAAAAATAGTACTAAAGAAAAAAAAGAAATCCTGACTATCTTAATACCCCCTGCCCCACAGCACAGAGTTCTAGAAAAATGGTGTGTTTTCAAGGTTACCCTTCTACGATGCTAAAAAACCTGCAGTTTTGTATTATGTGATCCTTTGAATACGGTGTATTATAAAGAAAAAGTTAACATGCTTTTAAAAACATATAATGATATCTTTAAGGGAAAAAAAAAGAATGAAAAATGGGATATAGTATAGTTCTTGAAATGCTCACACAAAACATGATTAAACAAAGCATAACCTCTAAAAACCTGCTTGTGCACATTGATACTGTAGAATTATTTCAGGTCTGTCAGTAGTAGAATAAAACAACGATGCTTCTGATAAAGCATGACTGATGAGTGAGGAAAGCATCACTAAATATTGTTCATGAATTTATTTTATGAATGCAAAATTTAATAATAACTTTTATATAAAAGTATTATATAATATTGAAATTAAGTCATTCTATAAAGCTGTCTTCAGCAATTTGATTGTCTACTGTGATTCTGTAGAACAATGATCAGTTTAATTTTAAAGTATTTTCTTGAAATATTTGATAGTTTTTTATTTAAAATTATTTAAAATGATAAAGCCAGGAGGCAGTGGTGCATGCCTTTAATTTAATTTCACTGGGGAGGAAGAGGTAGGCAGATATCTGTGAGTTTGAGGCCATCCTGGTCAACAGAATGAGTTCCAGTACACCAAAGTCTACACAGAGAAACCCTGTCTCAAAAAGCCAAATAATACAAAAAGACCCTGAGATTTCACCTTACACCCATCAGAATGGTTAAGATCAAAATCTCAGGAGATGATGCATGCTAGAGAGGATGTGGAGAAAAGGGAATCCTCCTCCATTCCTGCTGGGAATATAAACTTGTACAACTACTTTGGATATCAATCTGGCACTTTCTCAGACAATTAGGAATAGTGATACCTCAAGATCCAGCTATACAACTCCTAGGCATATACACAAAAGATGCCCAACCATTCAATAAGGATGTTTGCTCAACTATGTTCATAGCAGTTTATTTATAGTAACCAGAATCTGGAAACAACCTAGATGTCCCTCAGCAATTAAAAACAAGGAAATCATTGAATGGATGGAAGTAGAAAAAAAATCACCCTGACTGAGGTAACCCAGAAGAAGAAAGACACACATGGTATATACTTACTTATAAGTGTATATTAGACATATCATGTGGGATAAATATAGTAAAATCTATAGACCTAAAGAAACTAAACAACAAGGAGGACCTTAGGGAAGATGCTTAATTCTCATTCAGAAGGGAACAGGATTGACATCAGAAGTAGGGGAAGACAAGGGACAGGACAGAATTCTACTGCAAAGGACTTCTGAAAGACTCTACCCAGCAGGGACTTGAAGGTGATTCTAAGACTCATAGCCAAACTTTGGGTAGAGTGCTAGAATCTTAATGGAAGGAAAGGGAGATAGAAAGACCTGGAGGAAACATGAACTCCAGAACAACAGAGCCAAAATACCTGGGCCCAAGGGGGCTTGCAGAGACCAATACTCTCACTAAGGAGCATGCATGGAGAGGACCTAGAGCATCTATTCAAAGGAAGCCTATTGGCTGCTCAGATTCCAAGTAGGTTCCCTAGTTAGAGGAGCAGGGGCTATGTGTAACATAAATGCAGTGTCAGTCTTTGATCACCTCTCCTCTGGAAGTGCAGCCTTGCCAGGCCACAGAGAAAGATGATGCAGCCAGAATTGATAAGAACTGATAAGTTAGGGTCAGATAGAAAGGGAGGAGGTCCTCCCCTATCAGCAGACTAAGGAAGGGCATAGTGGGAGAAGAGGGAGGGTGGATGGGATTGGGAGGAGACAAGGAAGGGGTTTACAGTAGGGATACAAAGTGACTAAATTATAATAAATAAATATATGAATAAAAATTAATTTAAAAAAGAAAATAAAAAAGCCATCAATGTGATCCACCATATTAACAAACTGAAAGAAAAAAAATACATATGATAATCTCCTTAGATGCTGAAAAAGCATTTGACAAAATCCAACATCCATTCATGTTTAAAGTATTGGAGAGATCAGGGATAGTAAACATACTAAAGACAATATACAGCAAGCCTATGGCCAACATCAAACTAAACAGAGAGAAACTTAAAGTAATCCCACTAAAATCAGGGACAAGGAAAGGCTATCCACTCTTTCCATATCTCTTCAACATAGTTCTGGAAGTCCTTGTTAGAGCAATAAGACAATTAAAGGAGATGAAGGGGATACAAAACGGAAAGGAAGAAGTCAAAGTATTGCTACTTGCAAATGATATGATAGAATACGTGAGTGACCGAAAAAATTCTACCAGGGAAATCCTTCAGCTGATAAACACTTTCATTAAAGTGGCTGGATACAAAATTAACTCAAAAAAATCAGTAGCCTTCCTATATACAAAAGACAAAAGGGCTGAGAAAGAAATTAGGGAAACAACACCCTTCACAATAGCCACAAATGACATAAACTACGTTGGTGTAACCCTAACCAAACAAGTCAAAGGCTTGTATGAAAAAAATTTCAAGTTTGTGAAGAAAGAATCCGAAGGAGATATGAGAAGATGGAAATATCTCCCATGCTCATGGCTTGGCAAGATTAACATAGTAAAACTGGCCATCTTACCAAAAGCAATCTACAGATTTAATGCAATCCCCATCAAATTGCCAACACAATTCTTTACAGACCTGGAAAGAAAAATTCTCACCTTCATATGTAACAACAAGAAATTGCTAAAACAATTCTCTATAGTAAAAGATATTCAGGAGGTATCTCCATCCCTGATCTCAAGCTGTACTATAGAGCAACAATACTAAAAACTGTATGGTACTGGCATAGAAACAGAATGGTGGATCATTGGAATCGAACAGAAGACCCAGAATTAAACCCACACACTTATGGACACCTGTTCTTTGACAAAGATGCCAAAATGATACAATGAAAAAAAAGATAGCATCTTTAACAAATGGTGCTGGGCTAACTGGATGTCTACATGTAGAAAAATGCAAATAGATCCAAACTAATCACCCTGTAGAAAACTGAAGTCCAAGTGGATCAAAGACCTCAACATAAAACCAGACATATTAAATCAGTTAGAAGAAAAAGTGGGGAAGAGCCTTAAACTCATTGGTACAGGAGACAACTTCCTGAACAGAACAACAGCAGCACAGGCTCTAAGATCAACAATCAATAAATAGAACCTCATGAAACTGAAAAACTTCTATAAAGCAAAGGAAATTGTCATCAATACAAAACGACTGCCTACAGATTGGGAAAGAATCTTCACCAACCTTATATCTGACAGAGGTCTAATATCTAGTATATATAAAGAAATAAAGAAGTTGAAAAGCAACAAATCAAGTAATCCAATGAAAAAAATGGGGTACAGAGCTAAACAGATAATTCTAAATAGAGGAATATAGAATGGCAGAGAAACACTTAAAGAAATGTTCAATGTCGTTAGCCATCAGGGAAATGCAAATCAAAACGACCCTGAGATTTTACCTTATACCCATCAGAATGGCCAAGATCAAAAACTCAAGTGACAGCACATGCTGGAGAGGTTGTGGAGAAAGGGGAACCCTCCTCCACTGCTGGTGGGAATGTAAACTTGTACACACACTCTGGAAATCAATCTGATGCTTTTTCAGACAACTAGGAATAGTGCTTCCTAAAGATCCAGCTATACCACTCTTACGCATATATCCAAAAAAGGCTTAAGTACACAATAATGACATTTGCTCAACTATGTTTGTAGCAACTTTATTTTTAATAGCCAAAAGTTTGAAACAACCAAGATGCCCCTCAACTGAAGAGTGGATATAGAAATTGTGGTACTTTTACACAAAGGAATACTACTCAGCAGTAAAAAACAAGGAAACCATGAAATTTGCAGGTAAATGGTGGGAACTGGAAAGGATCATCCTGAGTGAGCTGTCCCAGAAGCAGAAAGACACACATGGTACATACTCACTCATATAGACATATAATATAGGATAATCCTACTAAAATCTGTACACCTAAAGAAACTAATCAAGAAGGAGGGCTCCGGCTAAAATGCTCAATCCCCATCCTGAAAGGCAAAGAGGATGGACATCGAAAGAAGAAGAAAACAGGAAACAAGATCGGAGCTTCCCATAGAGGGCCTCTGAAAGGCTCTGCCCTGCAGACTATCAAAGCAGATGCTGACACTTATGGCCGACTGTTGGGCAGAGTTCATAGAATCTTATGAAAGAAGTAGGCAACAGTAAGATCTGGAGAGGACAGGAGCTCCACAAGGAGAGCAACAGAACTAAAAATTCTGAGTACAGGGGTCTTTCCAGAGACTGATACTCCAACCAAGTACCATGCATGGAGATAACCTAAAACCCCTGCACAGATGAAGCACATGGCAGTTCAGTGCCCAAGTGGGTCCCATAGTAATGGGAACAAGGACTGCCTCTGACCTGAACTGATTGGCCTACTCTTTGATCACCTCCCCCTGAGGTGGGAACAGCCTTTCCAGGCCACAGAGGAAGACAGTGCAGCCACTCCTGATGAGACCTGATAGACTGGGATCAGAAGGAAAGAGAGGAAGACCTACCCTATCAGCGGACTCAGGGAGGGGCATGTGTGAAGAAGGGGGAGGGAAGATGCGATTGGGAGGGGAGGAAGGAGTGGTTTATGGGGGGATACAAAGTGAATAAAGTGTAATGAATAAAAATTTTTTGAAAAGTGAAAAAAAATAAAATTGTGGTGATGAGATTGAAAAATACAATTAACAGTAATAGTAATAATAATAATAATAATTTTTAATTTTATTTTTTTTCTGATCAGTTACATTCTATTAACTCTGTATCCCAGCCATGTACACTCCCTCATTCCCTCCCAATCCCACCCTCCTTCCGTCATCTCCACCCTGCCCCTTTCCAAGTCTACTGGTGGGGGGGGACACTCCCCATTCATCTGAACCTGTTTTAGCAGATATCTTCAGGACTGGCTGCAAAGTCCTCCTCTGTGGCCTAACAGGACTGCTCCTCCCTTGGGGTGGTAGGGAGGTCAAAGAGCCAGCCATTGAGTTCCTGTTAGAAATAGTCCTTGTTCCCCTCACTATGGGAAACCAATTGGTTACTGAGCTACCACAGGCTACATCTGAGCAGAGGTTATAGGTTATATCCATACATGGTCCTTGATTGAATGTCAGTCTCTGAAAAGACCCTGTGCCCAGATATAATTGGTCCTTGTGGAGCTCCTATCCTTTCCCCATCATACTAAACTCCCCTTCTTTCATATGATTCCCTGTATTCTGCCGAAGGTTTGGTTATGAGTCTTTGTATCTGCTTTGAAAACACTGCTAGTTAGAGTCTTTCAGATGCATTCAGTAGACTCCTGTCATACGTTCAATGTACATCCCATCTGTCTTTCTAAACAAGTATTGATCATCTTACCTTATGTCCGCTCTCTTGATTATCTATTTAAGATGTATAGATTTCATTATGTTTGTCATATCTTATAGGTCTATATAAGTGAGTATATACCGTGTTTGTCTTTCTCCTTCTGGGATATTTCACTCAGGATGATCTTTTCTAGATCCCACCATTTGCCTGCAAATTTCATGATTTCCTCCTTTTTGATTGCTGAGTAGTATTCCATTGTGTAAAAATATCACAATTTTTGTACCCATTCCTCCGTTGATGGACATCTGGGTTGTTTCCAGGTTCTGGCTATTACAAATAAAGCTGCTATAAACATGGTTGAGCAAGTGTCCCTTTTGTGTACTTGAGCAAAGTTTGGGTATATACCTAGAAGTGGTATGGCTGGGTCTTGGGAAAGCACTATTCCTAATTGTCTTAGAAAGTGCCAGATAGATTTCCAGAGTGGTTGTACCAGTTTACATTCCCACCAGCAGTGGAGAAGGGTTCCCCTTTCTACACAACCTCTCCAGCATATGTTGTCACTTGAGTTTTTCAACTTGGCCATTCTGATGGGTATAAGTTGAAATCTCAGGGTTGTTTTGATTTGCATTTCCCTGATGGTTAATGAGGTTGAGCATTTCTTTAAGTGTTTCTCTGCCATTCGATATTCCTCTGTCGAGAATTCTCTGTTTAGCTTTGTTCCCCATTTTTTAATTGGATTGCTTGGTTTGCTGCTTTTCAGCTTCTTTAGTTCTTTGTATACAGTGGATATTAGTCCTCTGTCAGATAAAGGGATAGTGAAGATTCTTTCCCAATCTGCAGGCAGTCGTTTTGTTTTGATGACGGTGTCTTTTGCTTTACAGAAGCTTTTCAGTTTCATGAGGACCCATTTATTGATTGTTGCTCTTAGAGCCTGTGCTGTTGGAGTTCTGTTCAGGAAGTTGTCTCCTGTGCCAAGGAGTTCTAGGCTGTTCCACACTTTTTCTTCTAACAAATTTAGAGTATCTGGTTTTATGTTGAGGTCTTTGATCCACTTGGACTTTAGTTTTGTGTAAGGTGATAAATATGGATCTATTTTAATTTTTCTGCATGTAGACATCCAGTTGGACCAGCACCATTTATTGAAGATGCTGTCTTTTTTTCCATTGATTGGTTTTGGCTTTTTTGTCAAAAATCAAGTATTCATAGGTGTGTGGGTTTATTTCTGGGTCTTCTATGAAGTTACATTGATCTTCCTTTCTGTTTTTATGCCAATACCATGCAGTTTTTATTACTGTTGCTCTGTAGTACAACTTGAGATTGGGGATGGAGATACCTCCAGATGATCTGTTGTTGTACAGGATCGTTTTGGAGATTCTGGGTTTTTTTGTTTCTCCATATGAAGCTGAGAATTTTTTTTTCAAGGTCTGTAAAGAAATGAGTTGGTATTTTGATGGGAATTGCATTGAATCTGTAGATTGTTTTTGGCAGGATGGCCATTTTCACAATGTTAATCCTACCAATCCATGGGCACGGGAGATCTTTCCATCTTCTGATATCTTCTTCTATTTCTTTCTTCAGAGACTTGAAGTTTTTCTCAAACAAGTCTTTCACTTGCTTGGTTAGTGTCACCCCAAGGTACTTTATGTCCTTTGTGGCTATTGTGAAGTGTGCTGTTCCCATGATTTCTTTCTCAGCCCTTTTGTCTTTGGTATACAGGAGTTGATTTTGTATCCTGCCACTTTGCTGAAGGTGTTTATCAGCTGAAGGAGTACTCTGGTTGAATTTTTGGGGTTGCTCATGTATACTATCATATCATTTGCAAATAGTGACACTTTGACCTCTTGATTTGTATCCCCTTGATCTCCTTTAGTTGTCTTATTGCTCTGGCTAGGACTTCAAGTACTATGTTGAAGAGATATGGAGAGAGTGGGCAGCCTTGTCTTGCCCCTGATTTCAGTGGGATTGATTTAAGTTTCCCTCCATTTGAATTAGGGACTCTGTAAGTGTTTTTATTTCCCTATTTGTTTTCTGTCTAGTTGATCTGTCCCGTGGTGAGAGTGGAGTGTTGAAATCTCCTGCTATTAAGGCATTAGGATCAATGTATGATTTAAACTTTAATATTGTTTCATTTATGAATGTAGGTGCTCTTGTATTTGGGGCATAGATATTCATAATTGTAATGTCCTCTTGTTGGATTTTTCCCTTGATGAGAATATATTGGCCCTCCTTATCTTTTTTGATTAACTTGGGTTTAAAATCTATTTTATTAGATATTAGGATGGCTACTCCAGCTTGTTTTTTGGAACCATTTACTTGAAAAACATTTTTCCAGCCCTTTACTCTGAGGTAGTGTTTATCTTTGTTGCATAGGTGTGTTTCTTGGATGCAACAGAATATTGGATCCTGTTTCTGCAACCATTCTGTTAGTCTGTGTCTTTTTATTGGGGAGTTGAGTCCGTTGATGTTGATAGATACTAATTTTTACTTACTTTTGATGTGGCGTTGGTGGTGTCACTGAGTTTCATTGCTTGTATTCTTTTGGTTTTTTTGTTGTGTAGTTATCTATTTCCTCTGTTTCCTTAGATGTAGCTGTTTTCTTTGGTTTGGAGTTTCCCTTCTAGTAACTTCTGTAGAGCTGGGTTACTATGTAGATATTGTTTAAATTTGGTTTTGTCATGGAATATTTTGAATTCTCCATCTATGTTGATTGAAATTTTTGCTGGGTATTGTAGTCTGGGTTGGAGTCTGTGGTCCCTTAAGGACTGTATGATTTCTGTCCAGGCCCTTCTGGCTTTCATAGTTTCTGTTGAGAAATCTGGTGTGATTCTGATAGGTCTACCTTCATATGTTACTTGGCCTTTTTCCCTTACCGCTTTTAGAATTTTTTTCTTTGTTCTGTAGGTTCAGTGTTTTGACTATGATGTGACGTGAAGAATTTCTTTTCTGGTCTAGTCTACTTGGTGTTCTGTAGGCCTCTTGTATGTTTATGGCCATCTCCTTCTTTAAGTTGGGAAAGTTTTCTTCTATAATTTTCTTGAAAATATTTTCCGGACCTTTGAGCCTGATGTCTTCTTTTTCTCCTACTCCTATTATTCTTAGATTTTGTCTTTTCATGGTGTCCTAGATTTCTTGGATGTTTTGTGTTTGGAACTTTTCTGATTTTATTTTTATTTTTTCTTTGAGAGACGTGTTAATTTCTGTAAGTGTATCTTCGGCTCCTGAGATTCTTTCTTCCATCTCTTGTATTCTGTTGGTGATGCTTACCTTTGTAGCTCCTGATCTTTTCTCTATGTTCTCCAGCTCCTGGTTTTTCTCTCTTTGTGTTTTCTTTATTGATTCTCATTCTGTTTTAATGTCTTGCACCATTTTCTTTATCTGTTTGAATGTGGAGTCCTGCTTTTCAATGACAGCTTCTATTTTTTTGTCTGTTTTCTCTCTATGTATCACTAATTGTGCCTCTACTTCTTTGGCTATAATTGCCTGTATTTCTATGAGAGCTTTGTTTATTTCTTCTTTATTTGCCTTCTTTGTATGGACATTTCTTTGAGAGCTTTGTGCATTTCTTCTTTGTTTGCCTCAATTTTCGTGGTCATTTCTCTGAGAGCTCAATTTGTTTCTTCTTGGTTAGTCTCGATTTCTTTGGCTATTTCTCTGAGGGCTTTGTTCATTTCATCTTTATGGGCCTCTAATAGCTGAAACATTGTTTTGAGGTCGTTTTCTTGTATATTTATTGAATTGAAGTGTCCATTGTTTTGTGGGGTTGCTGGTAAGGTTATTATGTCCTGATTTTTGTTGGGAGTGTTCTTAAGTCTGCTTCTAGCCATCTGGTTATTTATAACCCTCACTGTTTGTGCCTCGAGTTTGTAGTTCAGGCTATGATTGTCTCTTTCTGTTTTCTGGACTGTTTTTTCAGGAAGATGAGAGAGGTTCACTGGTTTGCGAGCATGCGTTGTGGTTTCAGTTTTGCCTAAATAAGGAATGTGATGCTGGCGCTATTCGCATGGGTTTTTAGCAGGCGCAGTGTGCATGCATGGATTCTTTGACTATTGCAGTGGCCTGCAGGCCACTATTATGCAGTTCTGTCTGAGATCGAGGGATTGTTTGCCTGCTTTACACTGGTGGATCTACAAGGCAGCAGCTTCAATGTTGGGGTATCTATCCCAAGAATCCCTATGATGCCCACACTAGGGTTGTGGGTGGCAGGGATCTCATCTAGTTGCTTCTGTGGAGAGGCCCTGGGTCTGGGGCAAACTCTCCCTAGAAGGCTCACTCACTCTCTTGCAGGACCAGTTGGAATGCACGGGGGTTCCCCTTGCTCTCTACTCTTTGATTTGGTTCTGCTATTGAAAATGCGTGGGTAGGCTAACAGTCAGCTCTGTGACACTGTGCCCGCAGGACTCGGTGTCCACCTTTCCTGTGTGCTGCCTCTCTGTCCTTTCCCTCTGCCAGGAAGTGTTATGTTGACTGGTCCCGGGGTAGCGTGGGAAAGTTAGGTTGAGTGTTCTCAATCCCAGATCCTGGGCCCAGATCTCTCTGCCAGTAGCAGCCTGGGGGAAGAACCTATGTTTGCTGATCCTGAGAGAGTACCAAGTAGGGTTGAGTGTCCTCAGATCCTGAGCTTGGGTTTCTCTGCTAGGGGTCACTGAGTGTGCTAGAGAGGGGATGTTGTGTCCTGTGGCAGGCTGAGTCTCTGTCCTTCCCCTCTGACCTTCCGCTCTGCTAGGGCAAGCTTATGGAGGTGCTCTCAGGGGAGTGCCAGAACGGGTTGGGATTTCTCAGTCCGATAATAAGCCAGAGTTTCTCTGCCAGGGGTCGAGGGGGCGCCGGTGATAGGACTTGGTGCTAGACCTTATTGTGCTGGACCCAGGAGAATCTCAGTATATGTTGAAAGACCACAGTCCCAGATCCCAAGCTGAAGTGCCCCGGCCAGCGGAGCTAAGTTATTCGCAGGGATAGAAGAGAATCTGAACCTGAGAAAAGATGAGCTGAGAGAAAATAACGAGCCAAAGCAAACAGGTGCTTGTCAAGGACTAACTTTACTGAGCAGAATCAGCCTTTATAAAGGGTTCAGGATAAGGAAGTAGGGTGGGTGAAAAATTACAGATTCTTCTCGGCCAGGGGCCTGAAATATCTTGTGATAAGCCACGGTTCTGTGAGCACATCTCTGCTGTTGCCAAGCAGTATGTTTACTGCAGGTAAGGGAACGGGAATCTCCAAGCAGTATGTTTACTGCAGGTAAGGGAACGGGCAAGTTGAGGCAAGTTGGTGAGCTTCCACAGGTGGTCTCTGAAGTTGGCGAGTTCTCTCAGGTGGTCCCTGACACTGAAGTTTGTTTGCTAGAAGCAGCAGGCAGCACTGGGGTCCCAGCACTGTGAAGCCGCTGTGTGCCTCTTTATCCTTCTGCTCCACCGAGGCAGGGTTATGGCGGCATTTGGGGGATTGCCCGAAAGGATTGGGTTTTCTCAGCCCCGATCTCAGGTTGGGGTACAGATAATGTGGTCTGTGGCAGATTCTGCTGGACAACTCCTGCCTCCTCTGAAGAGGGAGTAGGGATTTTGAGCTGGGCACACAGCTGCTCTCTGCGTGCGGTGGGAGCTCAGTTGTGATGGCGGCGGGTACCCATGGTCAGCTAGAACATTCCAGGGAAAGACTGGGTGACCTGTGACCAGTCTTGAAACTTTCCTTCCCCGTGGGGATTTCTTGAGACTGGGACTTCCAGTCTCTGGCACCCTTGTGCCCACCAATCAGCCTGGGAAAGTGATCGGGACACGCAGGCTTGCAGCTCCAGCCCAGAGACCCAAAGCCCGTGTTACCCGGGATTTCTTCCGGGTTCTGGCTGGGCAGCCGAGAGTAGACCCAGCTGATTCCCATGCTGTGGGAGCCTCCCATCACCTGGGAAACACGATCACTGTAGTTTTATGTTCAGTCTCCTGGTCGCTACATGGAGAGTGTTGTCCCGCTTCTCAGACACAGTGGTCTCCCAGCGTCGCCATCTTGGCCCCCAGTAATAATAATTGAAATGAAATAATTGAAATGGAAACAGTGGTGAGAAATGTACAAACCTTATAGAATTAATTAGATCTTTTAATATAACATTCTGCAAGATTGTTTGTAAAGTTATTTTCCAGATACCATAGACTTTGCAAGATCTAAAATCATAAATTTTATAGTAGTGATTTTTCACAATTGTTAAATTTAGAATCATATTTATGTCAAGAAAAATTAGAGGAATATTAGCTTTCAGTCTTTCTTCTAAGTGAAATAGCTTTGTATATAATATTAATGAAGTATAGAATGTTGTCTTTGATTTTTTGTCACAAGAGAACAACCAAATATTTTTCATGTTAACTATTTCTCTTTCTTAATTTCATCAGACATCTAATAACAGAATCTACGAATATTCCACGTATTCTTCTTATACAGAAGACTAAGGTAAATGGATAATGGAATCTGTATTTGGCTGCCTTCAATGTGACACTCTTCCTACATTGTTCTGTAAATTTGTGTTCACATTAGAAATTTCCTGCAGATCCAAGATGGCCATGCCAGGAGGACACTATGTCTGAGGAGCAGGACAGCAGTGTCAGCACAGTGAACAAGAGTCTGAACTCTGGGCCCTAAAACACCTGCGATTGTGATTTCCAGGTGAGAGGAAACCCTACAATGTGGGAAGCAATTGGGGGTCCATTCTCAGGTCACCCAGCTAAAACCCAGAAGAGTTCCCAGGTCTCTGCAGGCACTCAGTCACCAGCCCAGAGCCACATGCCTGTGTATCCTGATCACCTTCCCAGGCTGAACTGTGGGCACCAAAACACCAGAGACTGATTTCCAGTAGTGAGAAAATCCCACAGGGAAGGAAGCAAGTGGGACCCACCCCAGATCACCCAGTCAATCCCCGTAAAAGGTACTGGGAACTGGTGGGCTCATGGCTGCCATCCCAGAGACCTGCTCTGCATCCAACACTCCTTCATAAGCAGAACTTTGTGCCTCAGGGCAACAGAGACTAGGTTTCCTCATCAGGAGAAAACACCACAGCAAAGGAAACAGCAGGTCCAAGTTTAGAGCACTCAGCTGACCCTCTTAGCCCCTCCACATACACACAGGGAAAAGTTCTCAGGAAAAGTTTCCAGGTCCCTGCAGCTACCCAATCACCAGCTTGGAGCAAACACTTGCTGTGTCTGCTTGCTCTACACACTACCACAGATGGGACTATGTACCCCAAAGCACAACAGACTGGGACTTTCTGTTGGGAAGAAAAGCCAAGGTGTGTGTGGGGGGGAACATCTGATCCCATGTCAGGACAGACAGCTCCATAAAAGTTTCTGTGTCCCCACAGGCTCAGGGTTCTAGACTCCTGCTGCAGGCACAAGAGCTATAATCACATGCCACTGATCACCACTTGGGTACTGGGGCACAGAACTCCAACCTCAGAAGTATAGAAGCCTGAGATTCCTGAGATCAGCACCCAGATACTGCTCCAAGAGGGAACCAGTTTTCCCCAACTAAACTGACAAAACCATAGGGCACCCAGGTCCTTAAAGAGGGCTGTGCCTAGAAAACAGTGTAAGAACAACAGCAGCAGCTCACTAACTTCAGAGCAAGAAACCCAGCAGCAGTGCAGGTTTCTCCAGGACTTCTCCAGAGGAGAGGAGAGTCCCCCTGACTAACAAAGACCACAGTTAGGACACAGGTCTGTACGCCTGAGGTGAGCTGTCGCAATTCCTGAAATAACACTGGCCATTCAGTGACCATATTCAAAAAGCTGAGGAGGTCTCTTTCAGGAAAAATCATTTTCTTGCCAAGGGGATTCTTCCCACTCAAGAAGCATCAGAAACTAAAACCCAATACCTAAGATAGAGCAATGGGTAGAGGCCATCATAAAAGCTCAATCAACAAAATACAGAGTAATATGGCAACCCTAGAACCCAGTTATTCAGGGACAAGCAGCCCTGGACACCCCAGCATAAATGAAATTCAAGAAGATGATTTTATATCTATGCTTATGAAGAGAATAATAGAGGAAATAAATAAAATGCATGAAGAATTAGAGGAAGATAAAGTCAAACAGATTATAGCCATTTCTAAAGAAATACAGGAAGATAAAAAGAGATTATGGCCATCCATAAAGAAATACAAGAAGTTGCCACCAAACAGTTTAGGCCCTTAGAGAGGAAATAATTAAATCACTGAAAGAAATAAAAGAAACAGAGGAAAGTTCAAAAAACATCTGAAGAAATTGAAGGAAAAACAGAAAAATACAGTCAGACAGGCAAAGGAAATCAACAAAACGGCTTAAAAGCTGAAGATAGAATTGGAAAAATTAAAGAAAACACAAACAGAGGAAATCATGGAGAGGAAGAACTTAGGGAAGAAAACAGGAACTACAGAGATAAGCATAACCAATAGACTACAAGAGATGGAAGAAAGAATCTCAGGTGTGGAAGATACAATGGAAGAAATCGATGTATCTGTCAAATAAAATGATTAATCTAAAAAATTCCTGACACAAACCATTCAAAAAATCCAAGACAATATGAAAAGACAAAACCTAAGAATAATAGGAATAGAGGATAAAGAAGATTCTCTCCTCCAAGGCCCAAGAAATATTTTCAACAAAATCATAGAAGAAAATTTCCCCAACTTAAAGGGGAAGCCTACAAGCATACAAGAGGCCTACAGAACACGTAATAAATTAGACTAGAAAAGAAAATCTTCCCGACACATAATAATCAAAACAGTAAGCATGCAGAACAAAGAAAAAATACTAAAAGCTGCAAGGGAAAAAGGCCAAGTAACATATAATGGCAAACCTATCAGAATTACACCTGATTTCTCAACAAAGACTATGAAAGCCAGAAGGGCCTGGATGGATATCACACAAACCTGATGAGAACACAGATATCAGCCTAGGCTACTATACCAGCAAAACTCTCAGTTATTATAGATACAGAAAACAAGATATTCAATGACAAAAACAAATTTAAACAATACCTACCCACAAATCCAGCATTACAGAACATGCTAGAAGGAAAAATACAACCCAGGAAAGCTAACTACAGTTAGGAAAACACAGGAAATAAGTAACCTTACTACAGTAAAACTAAAAGTACCAAGCACAAAAACACACTACCAGAGTCAACATCAATATCAAAAGATTTAAACCACTGGTCATTAATCTCCCTCAACATCAATGGACTCAACTCTCCAATAAAAAGACACAGACTAATAGAATGGATATGTAAACATGATCCAACAACTTGTTCCATACAAGAAACACACCTAGTCACAAAGAGAGACATTTCCTGAGAGTAAAGAGAGTAAAGGGATAAAAGACAATTTTCCAACCAAATGGACCCAAGAAGCAAGCAGGAGTAGCCATTCTAATATGTAATAAAATAGACTTTTAACCAAAACTAATTAAAAGAGATGGGGAAGGTCATTGCATACTTATCAAAGGAAAATCCCTACAAGAAGATATCACAATGCTCAACATCTATGCCTCAAATACAAGAGCTTCCACGTTTGTAAAAGAAACATTGATAAAACTGAAACCACACATAGATCCCGACATATTAGTAGTGGGAGATTTTAACATCTTACTCTTAGCAAAGGTCAGGTCAACAAAGCATAACTTAAACAAAGAAACAATGACTCTGACAGAGGCCATGAATCAAATGGACCTAACAGACATCTACAGAACCTTTCACATAAACACAAAACAATTTACCTTGTTCTCAACAAATTTCTTCTTGAAGTCATTTTTCTTTTTTGCACTGCTTTCATTGTGTCCCATGAGTTTGAGTATGTTGTGTCTTCATTTTCATTGAGTTCTAGGAAGTCTTTGATTTCTTTATTTCTCCGCTGACCCAGATGCCATTGAGTAGTGAGTTGTTCAGTTTCTATGTGTGTATAGGCTTTTTGCTATTTTTGTTATTGTTGTGGTCCAGCTTTAGTCCATGATGGTTAGTTAGGATAAATGGGATTATGTCAGTCTTCTTGTATCTGTCGAGGCTTGCTTTGTAACCAACTATATGGTCTATTTTTGAGAAGTTTCCATGAGGTGTTGAGAAAAGATCATCTTGAGTGTGTTATCCTAGGAGTGGAAAGACATACATGATATATACTCACTTATAAGTGGATACTACACCTATAAGATAGGATAAACATACTAAAATGTGTATACCTAAAGAAGATCAACAAGAAAGAGGACACAGGAGGTAAGATGATGAATCCTCACTTAGAAAGACAAATGGGATGGACATTGGAAGTAGGAGAAAACAAGTAACAGGACAGGAGCCTACCACAGACAGTCTCTGAAAGACTCTACCTAGCAGTGAATCAAAGAAGATGTTGAGACTCATAACCAAATCTTCAACAGAGTGCAGGGAATCATATGAAAGAAGAAGAAGTTAATATGACCTGGAGAGGACAGAAGCTCCATAAGGACTAAAAATATCTGGGCACAGTGGTCTTTTCTGAGACTGTATCTCCAACCAAGGACCATGCATGGATATAACCTAGAACCCCTGCTCAGAAATAGCCCATGGCAGCTCAGTATCCAAGTGGGTGCTTTAGTAAGGGAAACAGGGACATTTTCTGACATGAACTCAATGGCTGGCTCTTTGACACCCCTGCCCCCCTGCAACCTAAAGGAGGAGCAGCCATCCTAGGGCACAGAGAAGGACAATGCAGCCATTCCTGAAGAAAGCTGATAAGCTAGGGTGAGATGGAAGGGGAGGAGGACCTCCCCTATCAGTGAACTTGGAAAGGAGCAGGGAGGATATTAGGAAGGGAGGGTGAAATTAGGAGAGAATGAGGAAGCATGCTACAGCTGTGATAGAAAGTTAATAAACTGTAACTAATATTAAAAAATTAATATAAAAAAGACTACCAATGGACATGAAGATGGCGGCACCGGGAGGACTCTCATTCTGAGGAGCAGCACAGCAGGATTGGCACAGTGACCAGCAATCAGAACTCGTGGCCATAAAACACAAGTGATTGTGTTTCACAGGTGAGAGGATACCCCACGGTGGGGGATTCAATCAACTTTAACTCACCCGGCTAAACAGCAGAAGAGATCTCATTTCCGCCAGGCACTTGGTCGCCAGCCCAGAGCTACCCGCCAGCGCAATCTGCTCACGGTCCCAGACTGAACTGTGGGCCCACAACACCATAGACTGGATTTCCCAGTCGAGAGATAACTCCACGGAGCAGGAAACAATTGGGACCGACCTCAGGTTACCCAGACATCCCCTGGAAAAGACTCGGGTTCCGAGGGTGCCCCAAGAGCCAGTCCGGACCCAGAGCCGGAACACAGGCACCTGCCTGTGTGCCAGATTCGCCGCCTCAGATAGAACTGTGGGCACCAGGGCACCAGGGCACCAGACTGCGTGTCTCTGGCAGGAGGAAACCCCCAGCGGAGGGGGTCAGCAGCTCTAACGCATAGGATACCCAGCACCAAAACACTTCCTGGACTCACGCAGACTCTAGTGCAGGCAGGAGCGCTGTGTTCTGCCACCATTATTGAGTTCCCCTAGGGCACTGGGACACACAGCTGCATCCTCAGACCTACAAAAGCCAGAGAGCCATTACAGCAGCCCTCAGATACTGTGCCAAGGATCAACCAGTTATTCCTAGCTAGACTGTCAAAACTGTGGGAATCCCTGGTCCTTCAAGAGGGCTGCACCCACAGCGTCTGGACCAGAGCAGTGCCTGCAGCCGCCATCCCAGACAGAGACACACAGCTTCTGGTCCAGAGTGAGGCACCCAGCCTCCAGACCAGAGCAGTGCCCCCAGGCGCCAACTCAACATAAGTGCACATTCTCCAGGTCCAGAGCGGAGCAATCAGCCTCTGGCCCAGAGACTTGCTGAGTGCACCTCACACTTTCCTGGACAGAACTGTGCGTCCCAGGATAACAGACTGAGTTTCCCTGTTGGGAGAAAACCCCACAGCTAGGGAATCAGCAGTTTCTTCAAGAGGACTGTACATGGAAATTTAGTGAGCAGCAGCACACTAAATTTATAATAAGAAACCCAGCAGTGGGGCAGCTCTCTTGAGAAATTCTATGAGTAAGAGGAGATCCCCCCCCTGCCTAACATAGACCACAGCTACTACTCAGGGCTATAAACCTGAGGTGAGCAGTGGCAACTCCTGAGAAGCACTGGCCATACAGTGACCATAACCAAAGAGCAGAGGAGGACTCCTTCAGGAAAAATCATCTTCCGGCCAAGGGGATACTCCCTACCTCAGGACTCCAGGAAGCACAGAAACTAACAGCCAACACCTAAATCAGCCCAATGGGTAGAGGTCAGCGTAAAGGCTCAACCAACAAAAGACAGAGCAATATGGCATCTCCAGAACCCAGCCATCCAGGGGCGAACAGCCCTGAACAATGCAGCATAATAGAAAATCAAGAAGATGACCTTACATCTAGGTTGATGAAGAGGATAATAGAGGAAACAAATAAAATACGTAAAGAATTGGAGGAAGATAAAACCAAACAGATCATGGCTATCCGTAAAGAAATGAAGGAAGATAAAGACAAGCAGATTAGGGCCATCCGTGAAGAAATACGGGAAGATGCAGCCAAACAGCTTGTGGCCTTCAGAGAAGAAATAATTAAATCACTGAAAGAAATAAAAGAGACAGAGTTGAAGGAACTAAAAGAAAAAGAGGAAAATACAAGCAGACAGGTGAAGGAAGTAAACAAAACAACTCAAGACCTGAAGATAGAACTAGAAAAATTAAAGAAAACACAAATAGAGGAAATAATGGAGAGGAAAAATTTAGGGAAGAAAACAGGAACTACAGAGGTAAGCATAACCAACAGAATACAAGAAATGGAAGAAAGAATCTCAGGTGAAGATACAATGGAAGAAATCGACGTATCTGTCAAAGAAAATGTTAAATCCAAAAAATTCCTGACACAGACCGTCCAAAAAATCCAAGAAAATATGAAAAGACAAAATCTAAGAATAATAGGAATAGAGGAAAAAGAAGACTCCCTTCTCCAAGGCCCAGATAATATTTTCAACATAATCATTGAAGAAAATTTCCCCAAGTTAAAGGAGAAGCCAATAAGGATACATGAAGCCTACAGAACACCCAAACAAATTTGACCAGAAAAGAAAATCCTCCCGACACATAATAATCAAAACAGTAAGTATACAGAACAAAGAAAAAATACTAAAAGCTGCAAGGGAAAAAGGCCAAGTAACATATAACAGCAAACCCATTAGAATCACACCTGACTTTTCAACAGAAACTATGAAAGCCAGAAGGGCCTGGACAGATATCATGCAGACCCTAAGAGAACACAGATGTCAACCCAGGCTACTATACCCTGCAAAACTCTCAGTCCTCATAGACGGAGAAAACAAGATATTCAATGACAAAAACAAATTTCAACAATACCTACACACAAATCCAGCATTACAGAAGACACTGGAAGGGAAAATACAACCCAAGAAAATTAGCTTCTGTCAAGAAAACACAGGAAATAATTAACCTTACTACAGCAAAACAAAAAGCAACCAAGCACACAACCTTATGAACACAGCCAACATCAAAATCAAAGGATCTAACAGCCACTGGTCATTAATCTCTCTCAACATCAATGGACTCAACTCTCCAGTAAAAAGACACAGATTAACAGAATGGATATGTAAACAAAACCCAGCAATCTGTTGCATACAAGAAACACACCTAAGACACAAAGATAGACATTACCTGAGGGTAAAAGGTTGGAAGACGACTTTCCAAGCAAATGGACCCAAGAAACAAGCAGGAGTAGCCATTCTAATATCTGATAAAATAGACTTTCAACCAAAATTAATGAAAAGAGATGAGGAAGGACACTTCATACTCATCAAGGGAAAATTCCACCAGGAAAACATCACAATCCTGAACATCTATGCCCCAAATACAAGAGCACCCACATTTGTAAAAGAAACATTGATAAAATTTAAAAAACTTATACATCCCCACACATTAATAGTGGGAGACTTCAACACCCCACTCTCAACAAAGGACAGGTCAACAAAACAGAAATTAAACAAAGAAACAATATCTCTGACAGAGGTCATGAATCAAATGGACCTCACAGATATTTACAGAACTTTACACCCAAACACAAAAGAATTTACCTTCTTCTCAGCACCTCATGGAACCTTCTCCAAAATAGACCATATAGTTGGTCACAAAGGAAGCCTCAACAGATAAAGAAGACTGAAATAATCCCTTGTATCCTGTCTGATCACCATGGAATAAAGCTGGACTTCAACAACAACAGAAATAGCAAAAAGCCTACACACTCATGGAAACTGAACAACTTGTTACTAAATGACAGCTGGGTCAGGGAAGAAATAAAGAAAGAAATTAAAGCCTTTCTAGAACTCAATGAAAATGAAGACACAACATACCCAAACTTGTGGGACACAATGAAAGCAGTGCTAAGAGGAAAGTTCATAGCACTAAGTGCCTTCAAGAAGAAATTCAAGACAGCTCATTCAAGCAACTTAATGGCCCACTTAAAAACCCTAGAAAAAGGAGAAGCAGACACACCAAAAAGGAGTAGACGGCTGGAAATAATCAAAGTCAGGGCTGAAATCAATTAGAAACAAATAAAACAATTCAAAGAATCAATGAAACCAAGAGCTGTTTCTTTGAGAAAATCAACAAGATCTTAAAACCCTTAGCCAAGCTAACTGAAAGGCAGAGAGACACCATCCAAATCAACAAAATCAGAAATGAAAAGGGGGACATAACTACAGACACTGAGGAAATCCAAACAATCATTAGGACTTACTTCAAAATTCTATACTCAACAATATTTGTAAACCTAAATGAAATGGACCATTTTCTTGATTGATTTGACTTACCAAAGCTGAATTAGGACCAGGTAAATCAATTAAATAGTCCTATATCCCCCAAAGAAATAGAAGCAGTCATCAAAAGTCTCCCATCCAAAAAAACCCCAGGACCAGATGGCTTCAGCGCAGAATTCTACCAGACCTTCAAAGAAGAACTAACACCAATTCTCTTCAAACAATTCCACAAAATAGAAACAGAAGGAACATTACCAAACTCATTCTATGAAGCCACAGTCACCTTGGTACCTAAACCTCACAAAGACTCAACAAAGAAAGACAATTTCAGGCCAATCTCCCTTATGAGCATTGATGCAAAAATACTTAACAAAATACTTGTGAACCGAATCCAAGAACACATCAAAGATATTATCCACTATGACCAAGTAGGCTTCATCCCAGGTGTGCAGGGTTGGTTCAATATATGGAAATCTATGAATGCGATCCACCATATTAACAAACTGAAAGAAAAAACCACATGATAATCTCCCTAGATGCTGAAAAAGCATTAGACAAAATCCAACATCCATTCATGTTTAAAGTACTGGAGAGATCAGGGATACAAGGCACATATCTAAACATAGTAAAGGCGATATACAGCAAGCCTATAGCCAACATCAAACTGAACGGAGAGAAACTTAAAGCAATCCCACTGAAATCAGGGACAAGACAAGGCTGCCCACTCTCTCCATATCTCTTCAACATAGAGCTGGAAGTCCTTGCTAGAGCAATAAGACAGTTGAAAGAGATCAAGGGGATACAGATGGGAAAGGAAGAAGTCAAATTATCACTATTTGCAGACGATATGATAGTATACATGAGTGACCCCAAAAACTCTACCAGGGAAATCCTTCAGCTGATAAACACCTTCAGCAAAGTGGCCGGATACAAAATTAACTCAAAAAAATCAGTACACTCCTATATACAAAAGACAAAAGGGCTGAGAAAGAAATTAGAGAAACAACACCATTCACAATAGTCACAAATGACATAAAGTACCTTGGTGTAACCCTAACCAAGCAAGTCAAAGACTTGCTTGAAAAAAATTTCAAGTCTCTGAAGAAAGAGTTAGAGGAAGATATGAGAAGATGGAAAAATCTCTCATGCTCATGGCTTGGCAGGATTAACATAGTAAAAATGACCATCTTACCAAAAGCAATCTACAGATTTAATGCAATTCCCATCAAATTGCCAACACAATTCTTTACAGACCTGGAAAGAAAAATTCTCAACTTCTTATGGAATAACAAGAAACCGAGAACTGCTAAAACATTCCTCTACAATAAAAGATCTTCTTTAGGTATCTCCATCCCTGATCTCAAGCTGTACTATAGAGCAACAGTTATAAAAACTGCATGGTACTGGCATAGAAACAGAATGGTGGATCATTGGAATCGAACAGAAGACCCAGAAATAAACCCACACACTTATGAATACCTGATTTTTGACAAAGATGCCAAAACCATACAATGGAAAAAAGATAGCATCTTCAACACATGGTGCTGGTCCAACTGGATGTCTACATGTAGAAAAATGAAAATAGATCCATACTTATCACCCTGCACAAAACTGAAGTCCAAGTGGATCAAAGACCTCAACATAAAACCAGACACATTAAATTGGCTAGAAAAAAAAGTGGGGAATACCCTAGAACTCATTGGTACAGGAGAAAACTTCCTGAACAGAACACCAACAGCACAGGCTCTAAGAGCAACAATCAATAAATGGGACCTCATGAAATTGAAAAGCTTCTGTAAAGCAAAGGACACCGTCATCAAAACAAAGCGACTGCCTACACATTGGGAAAGTATCATCACCAACCCTTTATCTGACAGAGGACTCATATCCAATATATATAAAGAACTAAACATGCTGAAAAGCAATAAACCAAGTAATCCACTTAAAAAATGGGGAACAGAGCTAAAGAGAGAATTCTCTGTAGAGGAATATCGAATGGCAGAGAAGGACTTAAAGAAATGCTCAACCTCATTAGCCATTAGGGAAATGCAAATCAAAACAACCCTGAGATTTCACCTTACACCCATCAGAAGGGCCAAAATGAAAAACTCAAGGGACAACACATGCTGGAGAGGTTGTGGAGAAAGGGGAACCCTTCTCCACTGCTGGTGGGAATGTAAACTGGTACAACCACTCTGGAAATCAATCTGGCGCTTTCTCAGACAACTAGGAATAGCACTTCCTCAAGATCCAGCCATACTACCCCTAGGCATATATCCAAAAGAGGCTCAAGTACACAAGAAGGACATTTGCTCAACCATGTTTGTAGCAGCTTTATTTGTAAATGCCAGAAGCTGGAAACAACCCAGATGCCCCTCAACTGAAGAATGGATGCAGAAACCATGGTACATCTATACAATGGAGTATTACTCAGCAATGAAGCATAAGGAAATCCTGAAATTTGCAGGTAAATGGTGGGACCTGGAAAGGATCATCCTGAGTGAATTGTCCCAGAAGCAAAAATACACGCATGGTATATACTCACTCATATAAACATACAACATAGAATAAACCCACTAAAATCTGTACAGCTAAACAAACTAAGCAAAAGAGAGGACCCTAACTAAAATGTTCAATCCCCATCGTGAAAGGCAAAGAGGATGGACATCAGAAGAAAAAGAAAATAGGAAACAACTTCGGAACCTGCTACAGAGGGCCTCTGAAAGCCAGAAGAAAACAGGAAACAACCTTGAAACCTGCCACAGAGGATCTCTGAAAGCTTCTGCAGTATAGACTGTCAAAGCAGATGGTAAGCCTGATGGCCAACTGATGGGCAGAGTGAATGGAATTTCATGTAAGAAGTGGGAAATAGTAAGAGCTGGAGGGGACGGGAACTCCACAAGGAGAGCAACAGAACAAGATAATTTGAACACAGGGAACTTCCCAGAGACTCATACTCCAACCAAGGACTATTCGTGGAGATGACCTGGAACCCCTGCACAGGTGTAGCCCATGGCAGTTCAGTGTCCAAGTGGGTTACATAGTAATGGGAAGAGGGACTGCCTCTGACATAATCTGATTGGCCTGCCTGTTGATCTCCTCCCCCTGAGGGGGGGAGCAGCCTTACCAGGCCATGGTAGAGGACAATGCAGCCACTTTTGATAAGAACTGATAGACTAAGATCAGAAAGGAGAGGAGAATCTCCCCTATCAGTGGATTGGTGAGTGGCATGCATGCAGAAAGGGGAGGGAGGGTGGGATCGGGAGGGGAGGAGGGAGGGGCTTACAGGGGGATACAAAATGAATAAAGTGTAATTAATAAAAAATAAAAAAATGTCTACCATCCAAATAAAAGCCCAGGGCCAGATGGTTTCAGTAAAGAATTCTACCAGACCTTCAAAGAAGAGTTAACACCAATATTCTTCAAATTATTCCACAAAATAGAAATAGAAGGAACATTACCAAATTCATTCTATGAACCCACAGTCACCTTGATACCTAAACCTCAGAAAGATCCAACAACGATAGAATTTCAGGCCAGTATCTTTTGAATGTTGATGTGAAATTACTCAATAAAATACTCAGAAACTGAATCCAAGAACACATCAAAGATATCATCCACTATGACCAGTAGGTTTCATTCCAGGCATGCTGGGGTGGTTCAATATACTGAAATCCCTCAATGTAATCCACCACATAAACAAACTGAAAGAAAAAGACCACATGATCATCTCCTCAGATGTTGAAAAACATTAGATAAAATCCAACATTTTATTTATGTTTATAGTCCTGGAGATATCAGGGATACAAGATACTTACCTAAACATAGTAAAGTCAATATACAGCAAGCCTAACTAACATCAAACCAAATATCCAAGTAAATGGAGAGAAACTTAAAGCAATCCCACTGAAATCAGGGATGAGGCAAGGCTGCTACTCTCTCCATACCTCTTTTACATAGTACTTGAAGTCCTTGACAGAGCAATAAGACAACTAAAGAAGATTCCATTCTTAAGGAAGAAGTCAAAGATCACTATTTGCAGATTATATGATAGTATACATGAGTGACCTCCAAAATTCTACCAGGGAACTCCTATAGCCAATAAACACCTTCAATCAAGTGGCTGGATACAAAATCAACTCAAAAAAATCAGTAGCCCTCTGTATACAAAATACAAAAAGGCAGGGAAAGAAAATAGGGAAACAACACCCTTCACAATAGCTACAAAAGGCATAAAGTACGTTGGTGTAATTCTAACCAAACAAATCATATACTTGTATGAAATGAACTTTCAGTCTCTTTAGAAAGAAACAGAAGATATCAGAAGATGGAAAGATCTCATATACTCATGACTTGGCAGGATTAACATAGTAAAATTGACCATCATATCAAAAGCAATCTACACATTCAACGCAATTCCCATTAAATTACGAACACAATTCTTTTTTTTAATTTTATTTTATTTTATTAATTGCACTTTATTCACTTTGTATTCCTCCATAAGCCCCTTTCTCCTCCCCTCCTGGTCCCACCCTCCATCCCCCTTCTTCACACAATGAACACAATTCTTGACATACCTTGAAAGAAAAATTCTGAACTTCATATGGAATAACAATTTTCTACAATAAATGATCTGGAGGTATCTCCATCCCTGATCTCAAGCTGTACTCTAGATCAACAGTTATAAAAAACCACATGGTACTGGCATAGAAACAGAATGGTGGATCAATGCAACAAAATAGAAGACCCAGAAATAAACCCATATACTTATGGACATCTGATTTTTGACTAAGAGGCCAAAACCATACAATGGATAAAAGATAGCATCTTCAACAAATGATGCTCTGTTAACAGGATGTCTACATGGAGAAAAATGCAAATAGATCCATACTTATCATCATGCACAAAACTAAAATCCAAGTGAATAAAAGACCTCAATATAAAAATGGACACATTAATCCTGTTAGAAGAAAAAGTGGGAAAGAGCCTTGAAGTCGTTGGCAGATGAAACAACTTCCTGAACAGAACACCAACAGCACAGGCTCTAAGAACATGGGACCTCATGAAACTGAAAAGCTTCTGTAAAGGGAAGGACACCGTTTTCAGAACAATGACTGCCTACAGACTGGGAAAGGATCTTCACCAACCCTATATCTGACAGAGGCTAATATCCAGAATATATAAAGAATTAAGAAGTAAAAAGCAATAAACCAAGTAATCTAATGACAAAATGGGTTACAGCGCTAAACAGAGAATTCTCAAAAGAGGAACATCAAATGACAGAGAAACACAGAAATGTTCAAAGTCCTTAGTCATCAGGGAAATTCAAATCAACTCAATCCTGAGATTTCACTTTACACCCATCAGAATGGCTAAGATCAAAAACTCAAGAGACAACACATGCTGGAGAAAGTGGAACTCTCCTCCATTGCTGTTGGGAATGTAAACTTGCACAACCACTTTGGAAATCAATCTGATACTTTCTCAGACAATTAGGAATAACGCTTCCTCAAGATCCAGCTATACCACTTCCAGGCATATATGCAAAAGAGGCTCAAGTACACAATAAGGACATTTGCTCAACCATGTTCATAGCAGTTTTATTTGTAATAGCCAGAACCTGGAAACAACCCAGACATCCCTCAAAGGAGGAATGGATACAGACATTGTTGTACATTACACAATGGAATACTACTCAGCAATTAAAAACAAAGAAATCATGAAATTATCAGGCAAATGGTGGGATCTAGAAAAGATCATCCTTAGTGAGGTATCTCAGAAGCTGAAAAACACACATGGTATATACTCACTTACAAGCGGATTTAGACACATAATATAGGATAATCATACTCAAATCTGTACACCTAAAGAAGCTCATCAAGAAGGAGGACACTGTATAAAATGCTCAATCTTCATTGAGAAAGGCAAAGAAGGACATTAGCCTACCACAGAGCACCTCTGAAAGACTCCACCCAGCAGGGTATCAAAACATATGCTGAGATTCATAGCCAACCATTGGGCAGAGTGCAGGGAATCTTATGAAAGAATGGGGAGATAGAAAGACCTGGAGGGATCCAGAGCTCCACAAGGAGAGCAACAGAACCAAAAAATTTGGGCACAGAGGGCCTTTCTGAGGCTGATACTCCAAACAAGGACCATGCATTGAGATAAATTTGAACTCTTCCACAGAAGCAGCCAATGGCAGTTCAGCTTCCAAAATGTTTCCCCAAAAATCAGAACTGGGACTGTCTGTGACATGAATTCATGGGCTGGCCCTTTGAACACCTCTACTTGAGGGGAGAACTGCCTTACCAGTCCTCAGAGGAAGACAAAGAAGCCACTCCTGATGAGACCTGATAGACTAAGGTCAGATGGAAGGGGAGGAGGACCTCCCCTATCATTGGACTTGGGGAGGTGCATAGGAGAAGAAGAGGGAGTGATGTTGAGATTGGGAGGGGATAGAAAAGGGGACTACAGCTGGGATACAAAGTGAATAAACTGTAATTAATAAAAATAAAAAAATTCCATTCAGTTTTTGTTTGCAGTGACTACTTTATTAAACAATGCACCATAATGTATTAGAAGAATCTCCGTATATGTTCATAGGAGTTCATCTTTACTTTCGCTTCTCAAAAGATTCATTTAGTTATCTTTTATTTTAAAGTTCCTAAATTTCAGCTCATGTGGTGTACTTGAAATATAGAACTTATGTGTATTTACCTGTTCATTAAATCTTCATATTGATGTGTGATACAGAAAATGTAAATTGAAAAATGGAATAAAATACTCAAATCATTGCAACACTAAGAATATTAGCACACCAGACACTTTACAATGTTTTCCCCTCTCTTTCCCTATACTTGCTTCTTCTATGTGCATAGCCTACATTAAAACTCCTTCCTTAATAAGTTCATTAAGTTTAGTATAATGTATTAAATGGATAATAATACTGATGAGAGTTAAACACAGTATCCTTTATTGGAGAAGAGGAGGACAGAGACCATTGCTGCATTATGAGGTTGGTAATGAAACATAGCTTCTAAATAAAGTCATTTAATTAGTCTTCAAGTTCTTGTATTTTGAAATAAAAACTGTTCTTTATTACCAGACTGTATAATTCAAATCAATTGCTTTCCCAATTTTTCAGTAATAGCTGGATTGAAGATTATTCAGGTAGGAGACAACACCAGTAAAGCTTTCATATATATGTACATACATATGGCAGTGGATATCTGTGAGTTAATTGTTAGCCTCATCTACATGATGAATTCTAGCTATCCAGTTTGAAATACATATGTGTATACACGTAAATAATAATAATATGTTAATATTATATATTATAATTATTCACAAACAAATATATTTAACGTGGGCATGCTCTCTACTTGCTTGATGATTAAATGACTAATATCAGAAATAGTTCTTTGACAAACTATTCTAAAATTACTCTTTAACTATACATACCGATTCAACTGCATTCCTACTCTGATAATTACATTCCTACAGGGAGTATATCACCTTTGTCTTGGATGATTCTGTATCAAGGGCTGGTCACTATTGCTTTGGGATCCCATTATTGCCACAGTGCTTAGAGATTTGTTTGGCAGCATTGACATCTATGGTTCTGTTCCATAGAGGAGAGAATGTAGAGGCAGAACAATGGGAAGGAAGATGAAATTAAGACATTACCGGGCTCTTCATTATTCCTCATAAATTTATTCCCCAAAAATGTGGTAACATGTTTAAAAGAGCTTCTTCTGAAAATGGCTACAGTGTATACATTTTTGTTTGTTTGTTTTTGTTTTGAAACAGTTTTCTCTGTGTAGTCTTGACTGTCCTGAATTGCTTTGTAGACCATGTTAGCCTTATATCACAGTGATTCACCTGCCTCTGCCTCCCGAGTGCTGAGATTAAATGTATACATGACCACGAGTGTTTAATCTTATGGGATAAATCCACTGTTAATATTTCAGTTTTTTTTTTAAACCTTTAGGTTGATTTCAGCAAAGTACTCAGGCAAGTCCTGGCAAGACCACCTCTGGATCTGTATTTCAGTTAACCAGTAACTAAATTGCTAAGGCTGTGCCAATAATTTAAAACACTGAGTCGTTCATTTCTATACAATGAAATTCGAGAAACAATTTTATATGACTCAACTTTTTTAATATTTATAACGTTGTCTTTACATTATTTCTAACTTGAATATACTATATACTGAAGTGTTCAGTATCAGTATAAATTGGAATATAATATTTTTCTGAAAATCATATCTCCCCATGACTCACATTTTACACATTACCCTCTTGAGTCTGGTGGGAAATGAATTTGATTATAGGTCAGAAAATGTAGAGGAAGGAACTTAATCATCTTGTAATCCCAGTTCTCCAGTGGCCTGGGATATATAGTGAGATATTTTTTCAGAAATAAATCAGATAATGTAATTTACTTTTCTTAATGTGGGAAAAATCTGTGGCCTAAATATTGTTACACATCAGTGTCTTGCAAAGTGACTGTTTCAAGAAAATCATCGTACTGCAGGACAGGAGAGTGTGGACTGTAGAGCTTTGTCTGGGTGTCTAGCATGTAATACCATCAAACAGATATGTTTTTAAGATTTAACCACTTTGTAGGATAAATTAGATTATTAAATAAAATATTCAAATTTCATTCTTTAATTATGTTTATGTTGAGTAATTACGGCAAGACACTTTTAATGTCACTGGAATTACTAGTCTGTAGTAATAATAGACTGAAGATAAATGTCTTAATTTCTTATATAATTTCTAAATCTCTTTGTGTCTCTTGAAGCTAATGTTGGAGTTGGCATATTGTCTTCTGGAGCTGGCAAAGTCACACTCACACTGGTTAGCAGTCCCCATTCATTACACTGGGCCTCAGTGGTAACCAGCAAATTTCCAAGTTCCAGGGAAAAATGTATTCTGCAGTGATTACTTATAGCATTAAATTAAAAAGTTTCCAATTACTGTGAAAAAGAATCAAGCAACTGCTCTTACTACATTTAGCTGAGTGATTTGTTAAATTCTACCATTGAAATCATTTCACATTTCTCAAAAAGGCTAATAAAAAAGACTAGTCTTAAGTTTTATTGATGGTGCTCTAAATTAAAATAAATCAAATGCCCCACAGGTTTCCTTGAGATGGCTGATAATGGCTGTTGGATCCTGTGTCAAAAGGACCCAGAGAGGACAGGAGTCACATAAGGAGACCAACAGAGAAAAAATATCAGGGCCCAGAGGAGACTGCAGAAACTGATACAGCAACTAAAGACTATGCTAGACCTCTGGCTTAGATGTAGCGCATAGACAGCTCAGTCTCTTTGTAGGTTCCCTAGTAAGAGGAAGAGAGACAGTCTCTGACATGAACTCAGGTGCCTGCTACTTGATTACTTCTCTCTGGTGGGATGATGTAGACAGCCCACAGAGGAAGAGGATACGACAGTCGTGATGTTACGTGATAGGCTAAGGTCAGAGAGTAGGGGAGGAGGACTTCACTTATTAGTGGGCTAGGGAGGGGGGAGGAGATGAGATGAGTTAGAGGGCTACAAAAGAGATACAAAGTGAATAAATTGTAAATAATAATAATACAAGAATTTGGGAAAATAAATAAATCAAATATAAATATCACTGTAAGTTTAATATATTTTTTAAAATTATAACCTGAATTTCTGAATGATGTTTAGACAATGGGTATATATGATCTCATCCTTAAATTATAATTACAGAAAACATTTTAACAATGAATGCTGTATGTTCAAGTGATATTTAAAGGAATCATGAGAATTCCTGATTGAATTTGAAATATCCCTCTTGAGTTGACAAAACATAAGCAGTAAAAAGTTTTTAAAATTTAGAGTGAATAAAAAGCATGGTCTGGTTCAAAGCTACCTGTAAGCTTATATATAATGAACATTTTATTTCATCTACCTTTTAGCACAAAGCTTTGTACACTATAGATCAGCCATTTGTATTTCTAAATAAGATAGAAGGTATTTGTAGCAATTCATTATTTTGTTTTCTGTGTAGATAAAATTAAATATTTGTAACAAAAATGTTATAGCCAACCAAGATATGTTACTATAAATACTTACATGATCTTTAGTATCTGTTGGCTATTCATTCTCTCTACATAAAATATGCTGGGATTTTATGGAGTATTGAACACTAGACATCACTATATCATTAATTTTCAAAGTTGAATCCATTAATCCTCACTGTACGCCTCCTATATATAGCTTTGTAGTTTAAAATACTACACATTACATCCTAGCAAAGGATTCATAAGTAATCTCTATAACAGAATTGTATATGACCTAAAATGTTTATAATTGTTTTTTATAAACATATACCATTTATATTGAATATATTAACCTCATTATTTACTTGTTAAGTTTTGTTTATTGCTACATAATTGTAAAATATTTGATCAAGTAGACAAGTTTGAGAACCAAATGTCTTTAAGTAAGTGAAGGTATTGCTATATTTATTTGTAAGTAACATATAAAATTGTTTTAAATTAGCATACAAATAACCAAGTATCATTATGACTTTTTTGAACAAAGTATGTTGGTAGATTATCATTTCCCTTATCTCTTCCCAACCCTAATAACTGCTTGTAACCTTCCATTCTCCAGTCTCTTTTCCTCTTTCATATCACATACACTCATACTCTAACCCTCCATTTTTCTTCATCGCATATTTTATTTACTTTTGGAGTCCATTCTTGTTTTCTTAGCTTTATGCACAGTCACACACACACAAACACGTGCTTACACACACATTTTGGATCACCTTGTTTATAATAATATTTGTTATGTACCCATAGTCTTAAAACATGTATTAATTTTATTTTTCTTTATGTTTGAACAAATTTGTACTGTATGGCACTAGGAAGAGGAGAAAAGTAATCAGTTGTAGTACACTGCTGCAAACCCTTTGACTTGTCACAGAAACTTGCCTGAAAGATACATTGATACAACAGTAAAACAACAGCAATGGAAGTAACCAACCACTTTTTAAAATTGTACTTAAGGCCCATTTTTTTACAATGACACTGCCTTTCATGGAGAAAAACTTTAGACTAAATAGGTCACTGGCATAGGGGGAAACAGGTATAAAACAAATGTAGGAGTAAACTGACTCTAAATGACATATTGTTATATACTCTGAGATCAGTGCATAATTTAATCTTTATTATAGGAGCTACAATATTTAATAAGAGATCCTGACAGCACAATGCACAAAGACAGAAAGATTTTTGGAATACTTACCCTTAAAAGACATGTCTTTTTCAAGCCCTTACCCTAGGTGCTCAGGGATCTGTGAAGAGGTAGTTGGAAGAATGTAAGAACAGAGTTACTGGATGACTCCAAGAAAACAGTATTTATATATTCTGGATATTAGCCCTTTGTCAGAAATAAGATTGGTGAAGATCCTTTCCCAGTCTGTAGGCTGTCATTTTGTTCTGATTTTAGTGTCCTTTGCTTTACAGAAGCTTTTCAGTTTCATAAGGTCCGATTTATTGATAGTTGCTCTTAGAGCCTGTGCTGTTGATGTTCTGTTCAGGAAATTGTCTCCTGGGCCAATTAGGTCAAAGCTCTTCCCAAATTTTTCATCTAAAAAGTTTATTGTGTTTGGTTTTATGTTGAGGTCTTTGATCTACTTAGACTTTAGTTTTGTGCAGGGTGATAAATATGGATCTATTTGCATTTTTTCTACATGTAGACATACAGTTAGACCAGTATCATTTGTTGAAGATGCTGTCTTTTTTCCATTGTATTATTTTGTCTTTGTCAAAAATCGAGTGTCTGTAGGTGTGTGGGTCTTCTATTCAATGACATTGATCCACTCTTCTGTTTCTATGCCAGTAACACAGTTTTTACTATTGTTGCTCTATAGTATAGCTTGATATCAGGGATGGATATACTTCCAGAAGATGTAATTATACAGGATTGTTTTAGCAATTGTGGATTTTTTGTTTTTCCATGTGAAACTGTGCAATTTTACTTCAAGTTCTGTAAAGACTAAGCGATTAAAAACATGGAAATCATTAAACTTGCAGGCAAATGGTGGGCACTAGAAAAGATTATCTTGAGTGAGGTAACCCAGAAGGAGAAAGACACACATGGTATATATTCACTTATAAGTCGATATAAGACATATAATATGGGATAAACATCTATATAACTAAAATATGTACACCTAAAGCAGGTAAGCAAGAAGGAGGACCCTGGGTAAGATGGTCAATCCTCATTCAGAAAGGCAAACGGGATGAACATTGGAAGAGGGCGAAAACAGGCAACAGGACAGAAGCCTACTATAGAGGCTCTGAGTGATCAGAAAGGCTTCTGAGTCCTCTAAAAGACTACTCAGCAGGGTGTCAAAACAGATTCTGAGACTCACAGGCAAACTTTGGGCAGAGTGCAGGAAATATTATGAAAGAAGAGGGGAGATGAAAGACCTGGAGGGGACAGGAGCTCCACAAGGAGAACAACAGAACCAAAAATATCTAGGCACAGGGATCTTTTCTGAGACTTACATTCCAACCAAAGACCATGCATAGAGATAACCAAGAACCCCTGCGCAGATGTAGCCCATGACAGCTCAGTCTCTAATTGGATCCCCTAGCAATGGTAACAGGGACTGTTGACATGAACTCAGTGTCTGGCTGTTTGATCACTTCCCCCTGAGGTGGGAGCAGCCTTACCAGGCCACAGGGGAAGACAATTAAGCCAGTGCTGATGAGACCTGATAGGCTAGGATCAGAGGGAAGAGGAGGAAGACTTACCCTATCAGTGGACTTGGTGAGGGGCATGGGAGGAGATGAAGGAGGGAAGGTGGGATTGAGAAGGATGAGGGAAGGTCCTATAGCTGGGATACAAAGTGAATAAACTGTGATTAAGAAGTAAGTAAATTAAATAATAAAAGCATTCATCAGGCTGTATTAAATATTTATGTATATGTATGTATGTATGTATGTATACATATATATAATGATGAAATTAAAAGAAGCTATCATTTTGAGAGTGTTGGGGAACATGGAAAGGGTTGGAACAAGGGACATTTGAGGGGCTGGAGGAGGAAAGGAAAGAAGTGATGTAATTATATTTTAATTAAAATGTAGAATAACTAAATAAAAATTATAAAAGTTAAAAAAAAGAATTGTGTTGGTATTTTGATGTGAATTGCATTGAATCTGTAGATTGTTTTTTGTAGGATGGCTGTAGCCCATAGACTCAGTCTCTAAGTGGCTACCTAGTTTGGGAAGTAGGGACTTTCTCTGGCATGAACTCAGGGGAAGGCTCTCTGATCACTGCCCCCAAGGGGTGAGGTGCAGCCTTGCCAGTTCACAGAAGAAGACAATGTAGCCAGTCCTGATGAGACCTGATAGACTAGGGTCAAATAGAAGAGGAGGAGGACCTTCTCTATCAGTGGACGAGGGGAGGGGCATAGAGGGAAAAGAAGGGGGGATGGTGATATTGGGAGGAAATGAGGGAGGGGGACACAGCTGGGATACAAAGTGAATAAATTGTATTAAATGATAAAAATTTAAAAAATGAAAACAGTATTCCAGAAAGAACAGGAATAATACAATATGAACTAATAGAGATCATGACATCATGCACAATTGCAAACCAGATGAACTCCCACATGTTAAGAATAGGAAGAGATTCCTTAGGTGTACAGATTTTAATATGATTATCCTATATTATATGTCTAATATCCACTTAAAAGTGTATATATACCATGTGTGTCTTTCTGCTTCTGGGATACCTCAGAAGCAGATTGAGGATGAGGACTCCCCAATAATAGGAACAGGGATCATCTCTGACATGAACTAATGAGCTGGCTCTTTGATCACCTCCACCTGAGTAGGGAGCAGCCTTACCAGTCCACAGAGGAAGACAAAGAAGCCAGTCCTGATGAGACCTGATAGACTAAGATCAGATGGAAAGGGTGGAGGACCTCCTCTATCAGTAGACTGGAGGAGGGGCATAAGAGAAGAATTGGGAGGAAGGGTGGGATTGACAGGGGATGGCAGAGGGTGCTACAGCTGGGCTACAAAGTGAATAAACTGTAATTAATAAAAATAAAAAAATTAAAAAGAGCACTGTAAAATAATAAATAAATAAATAGATGAATGAATGAATAAATAAATAAATAAATATTAAAAAAAAAGAATGGGAAGAGGACATGAAAAAATCCCACCTTAACCAAGAATCTATTTGCAATTGGTTTCTGATGAGAAAGGGAAAGCCATTTTTCCCCAGTGGAGTGTTGTTGGGTATATTAACCAGACTTCAGGACAGGCCTCTAGGAGTAGTTACCTAACACAAAATGGACTCCTTGAATTAGTTGTGCTCTTTTGAATTTTGCCTTGTTTACTTTTAATGTTTCTTTGTCCTATTTAATTCCCTTTTAGTTTATCCAGTTTGATTTTCATTTTTATTGTTGTTTTTCCTGTTCTTTTTTTCTTATTCTTTCCTTATTTATTATTATTTGAGATAAAAATAACATGAATTTGGGTGGGTAGAGAGTGAGGAGAATCTGAGAGGAGCTGAAAGAGAGAAGACTGTTCAAAATACATTGTCTTAAAATATTTATTTATTCTTTTAAAGATGCAAGATTAACGTACAATTGTGTATTTACCTTCCTTTTACTTTGACGCAAGTTCTAATTTTGTAGCTCAGCCTGGTTTGGAACTTACAGAGATCTTCCTGCCTCTACTTTTACCTCCTGAAACATGGGATCAAAGCTTTACACCACCTTGCCTGGATATGAAAGTATTATTTTTTCCTGTTAAAGAGGTAATACTGCACCTGTTACATTGTTTGTACGTTTACGAAAGTTTTTAGACATAGAAAGATATACCAGGTTATATCATAATCCAGAATTCCAGTGATGTCTTTGGTGATATATTGTGGAAATGTTCCAGATGGGATGCTGCTGCCAGAATACCAGCACTATAAAAAATTGTATGATTCAGCAGCATTTATACAGCTCTTTCAAAGCATTTTAACTTTTATTCAGCTCTAGCATGATGAATGGAAGTCTCACACATTACTGCCTACTGTGCAAAATAAGTAGCCACGCTTTAGGGCTACAAAGCCACTACTTTCAATTCCAGAAGGAAGTCTACTATTATAGGCTTAATAGAATTAAATAAAATAAAACAGAAGGTTACTATCATTCAAATTTCATTCAAAATTCAAATATTATTCAGGATTTTATTGAGAGATTATCAAATTAATTTTCTTTGTCTTAAAAAGCAACTTAGTTCCAAAAATACAATAATATTTTGTCAAAAAACAATTACATATTTGTCTTCCAAGAAAATATTAAAAACAATAATTTTAATCTAGCAGGGCGCAGTGACACATGCCTATAATTCCAGCACTGTGGGAAGAAAAGACTAGCAGATCTCTGTCAGTTTGAGGTCAGTCTGGTCTACAAAGTGAGTCCAGGACAACCAAAGCTACACAGAGTGACCTTATATCCCTGTCTGGAAAAAACATAATAATGATGATGATGATGATGATAATTTTAATTTACCCATTCTGTACTATATTGGATAGATATGGAGAGAGTGGGCAGCCTTGACTTGTCCCTAGTTTGAGTGGAAATGCTTTAAGTTTTTCTCCATTTAATTTTATGTTGGCTATTGGCTTGTTGTATACTGTCTTTATTATATTTAAGTGCATTGTATGTGCCATGTATCCCTGTTCTCTTCGAGATGCTTAAAATGAAGAGCCGTTGGGTTTTTGTCAAATGCTTTCTCAGTATCTAATTGGATGATCACATGTTTTTTCTTCTTTTGTTTCTTTATATGGAGGATTTCATTGATAGATTTTTCTGCATTGAATCGTCCCTACATCCCTGGGATGAAGCCTACTTGATCATGGTGGATGATGATTTGGATGTGTTCTTGGATGCCTTTTCAAGCCTGGTCTAACCTTTTTGTTCTAGGTCAATAATTTTAAATTCTATGACTTCTCATAAGTGTTCTACATCAAATTATGAAGTTAATGTATAACTTTTTGAAAGAGTGCATATTAAAAAAAGAAGCTATAGATAAAACATTTTAATACGCAAACTTAAAATAGTTTTGTTTTCTTTGTTCACTTTTTAATAATTATTATTTATTATAATTTATTCATTTTGTATCCAGGCTGTAGACCCCTCCCTCATCTCTTCCCAGTCCCACCCTCCCTCCGTCTTCTCCCTTATACCTCTCCCCTAGTCCACTGTTAGGGAGGTCCTTCTCACCTTCTATCTGACCCTAGCCTATCAGGTCTAATCAGGAATGGTTGAATTTTTTTCTTCTGTGGCCTGGTAAGGCTATACCCCCCCACCAGGGAGAAGTGATCAAGGAGCCAGCCAGTGAGTTCCTGTTAGAGACAGCCCTTGCTTCTCTTATTGGGGAACCCCCATGGACACTGAGCTGCCTATGGGTTACATCTGAGCAGGGTGTCTAGTTCCTATCAAAGCTTGGGCCTTGGTTGGAGTGTTAGTGTCTGCACGGACCTCTAAACCCAGATATTTTGGTCTGTTGGTCTCCTTGTAGAGCTCCTTCAGGACATTCTATGTCCCCCTTATTTCTAAAGATTCACTGTACTCTGCCCAAAGTTTGGTTATGAATCTCAACATCTGTGTTGATACCCTGCTGGGTAGAGTCTCTCTGCTGTAGGCTCCTATTCTGCTCCCTGTCTTCTCACTCTTCCAATGTCTATCCCATTTGCCCTTCTGGAGTAGGATTGAGCATCCTTCTTAAGATCCTCCTTCTTGTTTGGCTTCTTTACGAGTACAGGTTATAGTATGTTTATCCTATATTATATGTCTAATATCCACTTATAAGTTAGTATACACCATGTGCAAATTTTTAATTAAATTATAATTTTTATATTAATTACAGTTTATTTATTTTGTATCCTAGCTGTGGCCCCCTCCATCATTCCCTTCCAATCTTTCCCTTCCTCCCTCATCTCCTCTCTGCTCTTCTCTAAGTCCACTGATAGGGGAGGTCCTCCTCCCATTCCATCTGACCCTAGGTTATCAGGTATCTTCAGGACTGGTTGCAATGTCTTCCTCTGTGGCCTGGAAAGGCTGCTCCTCTCTTGGAGGTGGGGAGAAGTCAAAGAGCTAGCCATTGAGTTCATGTCAGAAACATTTCCTGTTCCCCTTACTAGGGTACCCACTTAGATACTGAGCTGCCATGGGCAACATCCTAGCAGGGGTTCCAGGTTATATCCATGCATGGTCCTTGGTTGGAGATACGGTTTCAGAAATGGACCCTGTGCCCAGATAATTTTGGTCCTAATGGAGCTCCTTTCCTGTCCAGGTCATACTAACACCCCTTTCTTTCATATGATTCCCTGCACTCTGCTGATGGTTTGATTATGAATCTCAGCACCTGCTTTGATACACTGCTAGGTAGAGCCTTTCAGAGACCCTCTGTGGTAGCCTCCTGTCCTGTTACTTGTTTTCTCCTACTTCCAATGTCCATCCCATTTGTCTTTCTAAGTGAGGATTGATTATCTTACCTCCCAGATCCTCTTTCTTGTTTATCTTCTTTAGGTTAGAGATTTCAGTATTTTATCTTATAGGTCTAGTGTCCACTTATAAGTGAATATATACCATGTGTGTCTTTCTGTTCCTGGGATACCTCACTCAGGATGATCTATTCTAGATTCTACCAGTTGCCTCCAAATTTCATGATTTCCTTGTTTTTAATTGCTGAGTAGTATTCCATTGTGTAAAAGTACCACAATTTCTGTATCCATTCCTCTTTTTTATTTTTTATTTTATTTTATTTTTTTACACGTTATTTACTTTGTATCCCCCCATAAGTCCCTCTCCCCTCCCTATCCTACCCTCCCTACCCCTTCTTCACACATGCCCCTCCCCAAGTCCACTGATAGGAGAAGTCCTCCTCTCCTTCCTTCTGATCTTAGTCTATCAGATCATATCAGGAGTGGCTGCATTGTCATCTTCTGTGGCCTGGTAAGGCTGCTCCCCCCTCAGGGGGAGATGATCAAAGAGCAGGCCAATCAGATTGTGTAGGAGACCGTCCCTCTTCCCATTACTATGTAACCCAGTTAGACACTAAACTGCCATGGATTACATCTGTGCAGGGGTTCTAGGTTATCTCCATGCCTGGTACTTAGTTGGAGTATGGGTCTCTGGGAAGACCCCTGTGTTCAAATTTTCTGGTTCTGTCACTCTCCTTGTGGGGTTCCTGTCCTCTCCATAACCTACAATTTCCCACTTCTTATATAAAATTTCATGCACTCTGCCCAACAGTTGGCCTTAAAGTCTCAGCATCTTCTTTCATAGTCTGCAGGGCAGAGTCTTCCAGAGGCCCTCTGTGGCAGGTTCCTAGGTTGTTTCCTGCTTTCTCCTTCTTCTTATGTCCATCCTCTTTGCCTTTCAGGATGGGGATTGAGTGATTTAGTAAAGGTCCTCTCTCTTGATTAGTTTCTTTAGATGGACAGATTTTAGTAGGTTTCTCCTATAAGTCTATATGAGTGAAAATATACCGTGTGTGTCTTTCTGCTTCTGGGACAGCTCACTCAGGATGATCCTTTCCAGGTCCTACCATTTACCTGCAAATTTCATGATTTCTTTATTTTTCATTGCAGAGTAATACTCCATTGTTTAGATGTACCACAATTTCTGCATCCATTCTTCAGTTGAGGGGCATCTGGGCTGTTTCCACCTTCTGACTATTATAAATAAGGCTAGTACAAACAAGGTTAAGCAAATGTCCTTATTGTGTACTTGAGCCTCTTTTGGATATATGCCTAGGAGTGGTATGGCTGGGTCTTGAGAAAGCTCTATTCCTATTTGTCTGAGAAAGCGCCAAATTGATTTCCGGAATGGTTGTACAAGTTTACATTCCCAGCAGCAGTGGAGGAGGGTTCCCCTTTCTCCACAACCTCTCCAACATGTGTTGTCACTTGAGTTTTTCATCTTGGCCATTCTGATGTGTGTAAGGTGAAATATCATGGTTCCTTTGAGTTGCATTTCCCTAATGGCTATTGAGGTTGAGAATTTCTTTAAGTGTTTCTCTGCCATTCGAAATTCCTCTACAGAGAATTCTCTGTTTAGCTCTGTTGCCCATTTTTAATTGGATTACTTGATTTGCTGCTTTTCAGGTTCTTTAGTTCTTTATATATGCTGGATATTAGCCCTCTGTCAAATAAAGAGTTAGTGAAGATTCTTTCCCAATCGGTAGGCAGTTGTTTTGTTTTGATGACGGTGTCCTTTGCTTTACAGAAGCTTTTCAGTTTCATGAGGTTCCATTTATTGATTGTTGATCTTAGAGCTTGTGCTGTTGTTGTTCTGTTCAGGAAGTTGTCCCTTGTGCCAATGAGTTCTAGGGTATTCCCCACTTTTTTTTTTTTCTAGCCGATTTAATGTGTCTGGTTTTATGTTGAGGTCTTTGATCCACTTGGACTTCAGTATTGTGCAGGGTGACAAGTATGGATCTATTTTCATTTTTCTACATGTAGACATCCAGTTGGACCAGCACCATTTGTTGAAGATGCTATCTTTTTTCCATTGTATGGTTTTGGCATCTTTGTCAAAAATCAGATGTCCGTAAGTGTGTGGGTTTATTTCTGGGTCTTCTGTTTGATTCCATTGATCCACCATTCTGTTTCTAAGCCAGTACCATGCAGTTTTTATAACTGTTGCTCTATAGTACAGCTTGAGATCAGGGATGGAGATACCTCCAGAAGATCTTTTATTGTAGAGGATTGTTTTAGCAATTCTGGGTTTCTTGTTATTCCATACGAAGTAGAGAATTTTTCTTTCCAAGTCTGTAAAGAATTGTGTTGGCAATTTGATGGGGATTGCATTAAATCTGTAGATTGCTTTTGGTAAGATGGCATTTTTACTATGTTAATCCTGCCAAGCCATGAGCATGGGAGATCTTTCCATCTTCTCATATCTTCTTCTAATTCTTTCTTCAGAGACTGGAAATTTTTTTCATACAAGTCTTTGACTTGCTTGGTTAGGGTTATACCAAGGTACTTTATGTCATGTGTGGCTATTGTGAAGGGTGTTGTTTCCCCAATTTCTTTCTCAGCCCTTTTGTCTTTTGTATACAGGAGCGTACTGATTTTTTTGAGTTAATTTTGTATCCAGCCAATTTAATGAAGGTGTTTATGAGCTGTAGGAGTTCCCTGGTAAAATTTTTGGGGTCACTCTCATAAACTAGCATATCATCTGCAAATAGTGATAACTTGACTTCTTCCTTTTCAATCTGTATCCTCTTGATCTCCTTCAACTGTCTTATTGCTCTAGCAAGGACTTCCAGTACTATGTTGAAGAGATATGGAGAGAGTGGGCAGCCTTGTCTTGTTGCTGATTTCAGGGGGATTGCTTTAAGTTTCTCTCCGTTCAGTTTGACGTTGGCTATAGGCTTGCTGTATATCCCCTTTACTATGTTTAGATATGTGCCTTTTATCCCTGATCTCTCCAAGACTTTAAACATGAATGGATGTTGGATTTTGTCAAATGTTTTTCAGCATCGAGGGAGATTATCATGTGGTTTTTTTCTTTCAGTTTGTTAATATGGTGGATCACATTGATGGATTTCTGTATATTGAACCACCCCTGCACACCTGGGATGAAGCCTACTTGGTCATAGTGGATAATAACTTTGATGTGTTCTTGGATTCGGTTTTCAAGTATTTTGTTGACTATTTTTGCATCAATGTTCATAAGGGAGATTGGCCTGAAATTGTCTTTCTTTGTTGAGTCTTTGTGAGGTTTAGGTACCAAGGTGACTGTGGCTTCATAGAATGAGTTTGGTAATGTTCTTTTTGCTTCTATTTTGTGGAATAGTTTGAAGAGAATTGGAGTTAGTTCTTCTTTGAAGGTCTGGTAGAATTCTGCACTGAAACTGTCTGGTCCTGGGCTTTTTTTGGATGGGAGACTTTTGATGACTGCTTCTATTTCTTTGGTGGATATAGGACTATTTAATTGATTTACCTGGTCCTGATTCAGCTTTGGTAAGTCAAATCAATCAAGAAAATTGTCCATTTCATTTAGATTTTCAAATTTTTTGGCATATAGACTTTTGAAGTAAGTCCTAATGATTGTTTGGATTTCCTCAGTGTCTGTAGTTATGCCCCCCTTTTCATTTCTGATTTTGTTGATTTGGGTGCTGTCTCCCTGCCTTTTAGTTAGCTTGGCTAAGGGTTTGTCGATCTTGTTGATTTTCTCAAAGAACCAGCTCTTGATTTCATTGATTCTTTGAATTGTTTTATTTGTGTCTAATTAATTAATTTCAGCCCTGAGTTTGATATTTCCAGCTGTCTACTCTTTTTTGGTGTGTCTGCTTCTTCTTTTTCTAGGGTTTTTAAGTGGGCCATTAAGTTGCTTGAATGAGCTGTCTCGAATTTCTTCTTGAAGTCACTTTGTGCTATGAACTTTCCTCTTAGCACAATGATTTTGTTGAAAATATTTTCTGGGCCTTGGAGAAAGGATTCTGCTTTTTCCTCTATTCCAATTATCCTTAAGTTTTGTATTTTCATATTGTCTTTGATTTCTTGGACGGTCTGTGTCAGGAATTTTGTGGATTTAACATTTTCTTTGACAGATACATCGATTTCTTCCATTGTATCTTCTACACCTAAGATTCTTTCTTCCATCTCTTCTAGTCCATTGGTTATGCTTACCTCTGTAGTTCCTGTTTTCTTCCCTAAATTCTTCCTCTCTATTATTTCCTCCATTTGTGTTTTCTTTAATTTTTCTAGTTCTATCTTCAGGTCTTGAGTTGTTTTGTTTAGTTCCTTCACCTGTCTGCTTCTATTTTCCTGTTTTTCTTTTAGTTCCTTCAACTCTATTTCTTTTATTTCTTTCAGTGATTTAATTATTTCTTCTCTGAAGGCCACAAACTCTTTGGCTGCATCTTCCCATATTTCTTCACTGGATGGCCATAATTTGCTTGTTTTTAACTTCCTCCATTTATTTATGGATAGCCATGATCTGTTTGGTTTTATCTTCCTCTAATTCTTTATGTATTTTATTTGTTTCCTCTGTTATCCTCTTCATCATCATAGATGTAAGGCCATCTTCTTGTTTTTCTATTATGCTGGGTTTTCCAGGGCTGCTCTTCCCTGGATGGCTGGGTTCTGGAGATGCCATATTGCTCTGTCTTTTGTTGGTTGAGCTTTTACACTGACCTCTATCCATTGGGATGTTTTAGGTGTTGGCTGTTAATTTCTGTGCTTCCTGGAGTCCTGTGGTAGGGAGAATCCTCTTGGGTGGAAGATGATTTTTCCTGAAGGAGTTCGCCTCTGCTTTTTGGTTATGGTCACTGTACGGCCAGTGTTTCTCAGGGATTGCCACTGCTCACCTCAGTTGTATAGACCTGAGTAGTAGCTGTGGTCTTTGTTAGGCAGTGGGGGCTCTCCTCTCACCCATAGAAATTCTCAAGACAGCTGCCCCGCTGCTGGGTTTCTCGTTCAGAATTTAGTGAACTGCTGCTGTTGTTACAGTTTTCCAGGTACAGCCCTCTTGAAGAACCTGCTGATTTCCTAGCTGTGGGGTTTTCTCCCAATAGGGAAACTCAGTCTGTTATCCTGGGGCACACAGTTCTGTCTCGGAAAGTGAGAGGAGCACCCAGAAAGTCTCTGGGCCAGAGGTTGAGTGCTCTGCTCTGGACCTGGAGAATGTGCACCTAGGTTGAGTTGGCACCTGGAGGTGTCGCTCTGGTCTGGAGGCTGTGCACTCCTCTCTAGGCTGGCAATTGAGGGCTCCACTCTGTTCTGGAGGCTGGGCGCCTCACTCTGGACCAGAACCTGTGTGCCCCTGTCTGGGATGGCGGCTGCTGGCACTGCCCTGGTCTAGACGATGTGCAACCCGGTCTGGGATGGTGGCTGGGGGTGCACTTTGGATCAGGAGCTGGGCACTTTTCTCTAGTCTGGCAACTGAAGGCTCTACTCTGGTCTGGAGGCTGGGCGCCTCACTCTGGGCTGGAAGCTGTGTGTCCCTGTCTGGAATGGCGGCTGAGGCTGCGGGCGCCGGTTTGGTCTGGATGCTGTGCACCCGGGTCTGGAATGGAGGCTGTGGGTGCCACTTTGGCCCAGAGGTTCTATGCTCTGGTCTGGGATGGCAGTGTGTGTCCCCTTCTGGGCCAGAGGCTGTGCACGTCTCTCTGGGCTGGTAACTAAGGGTTCTGCTCTGGGTCGGAGACTTGGCACCTCACTCTGGGCCAGAGGCTGTGTGCTCAGGTCCTGGATGGCGGTTGGGGCTGCAGGAGGCTGTGTGTGCCAATCTCGGATGGTGGGTGCACCCACCGGTCCTCAGGACCTTTACCTGGTATTGATTGGGTGACCTGAGTTCTGTCCCAATTAATTTCCACACCATAGGCTTTCCTCTCACTTGGCAATCACGAACGCTGATGTTTTAGGTCCCTGGGTTCAGTCTCCTGGTCACTGTGCCAACATTGCTGTCCCGTTCCTCAGACACAGTGTCCTCCCTGTGCCGCCATCTTCCCTTCTCCTCCATTCCTCTTTTAATGGACATCTGGTTTGTTTACAGGTTCTGGCTATTACAAATAAAACCTCTACAAACATGGTTGAGCAAATGTCCTTGTTGTACACTTGAGCATCTTTGGGTTATATGCCTAAGAGTGGTATAGCTGGATCTTGAGGCAGCACTCTTCCTAATTGTCTGATTAAGCATGAGATAGATTTCCAAAGTGGTTGTACAAGTTTACATTGTCACCAGCAATGGAGGAGGGTTCCCTTTACTCCACAACTTCTACAGCATGTGTTGTCTCTTGAGTTTTTGATCTTAGCCATTCTGATGGGTGTTAGGTGAAATTTCAGGGTCGTTTTGATTCGCATCTCCCTGATAGCTAAGGACGTTGATCTTCGCTTTAAGTGTATCTCTGCCATTCTATATTCCTCAGAAAAATTATCTGTTTAGCTCCGTATGCCATTTTTTAATTGGATTGCTCGATTTTTTGCTTTTTAACTTCTTTATTTTTTTATATTTTCTGGATATTAGCCCTCTGTCAGATATAGGGTTGTTGAAGATATTTTCCCTGTCTGTAGGTTGTCATTTCTCAACTTCATATGGAAAAACAAAAAACCCAGAATTTTCAAAATGATCCTGTACAGCAACAGATTGTCTGGAGGTATCTCCATCCCTAATCTCAAGCTGTACTACAGAACAATAGTAGTACAATAAAAATAGCAATAAAAATGGCATGGTATTGTCATAGAAACAGAATGGTCGATCAATGTTATCGAATAGAAGACCTAGAAATAAACCCATACATCTATGGATACTTGATTTTTGACAAAGAAACCAAAACCTTTCAATTGAAAAATTACAGAATCTTCAACAAATGGTGCTGTTACAACTGGATGTCTAAAAGCAGAAAAATGAAAATATATCCGTATTCATCACCTTGCACAAAAATAAAGTCCAAGTGGATCAAACCTCAACATAAAATCAGACACACTAAATAGGTTAGAAGAAAAAGTGGAGTAGACCCTAGAACTCATTGGCACAGAAGATAACTCCCTTAACAGAACACCAACAGCACAGACTCTAAGAGCAACAATCAATAAATAGGACCTCATTAAACTGAAAAGTGTCTCTAAAGCAAAAGTCACTGTTGTCAGAATGAAATGACAGCCTACAAACGATGTGTTCCTTTCTGCTTCTGGGTTACCTCACTCAGAATGATCTTTTCTAGGTCCATTCATTTTCTTTTTTGTTTTTTTTAATCTTTTTTATTTTAATTTTTATTAATTATACTTTATTCACTTTTCCCCCCCTGTAGCTCCCTCCCACCTCCCCTCCCAGTCCTCCCCTCCCAGTCCTCCCCTCCCTTCCCCTTCTCCACATATGCCCCTCCCCAAGTCCACTGATAGGGGAGGTCTTCTTCTCCTTCTTTCTGATCCTACACACAATAAACCTGTTAGAAGAAAAAGTGGTGAAGAGCCTTAAACTCATTTTACAGGAGACAACTTCCTGAACAGAACACCAACAGCACAGGCTCTAAGAGCAACAACCAATAAATGGGACCTCATGAAACTGAAAAGGTTCTGTAAAGCAAAGGACACTGTTGTCATAACAAAACTATTTCCTACAGATTGGGAAAGGATCTTTACCAACCCTATATCTGACAGAGGGCTAATATCCAGTATATATAAAGAACTCAAGAAGTTGAACAGCAACAAATCAAGTAATCCAATTAAAAATGGGGTACAGAGCTAAACAGAGAATTCTCAATAGAGAAATAGTAAGTGGCCAAAAAACACTTAAAGAAATGTTCAATGTCCTTAGTCATCAGGGAAATGCAAATCAAAACAACCATGTGATTTCACCTTATACCCATCAGAATGGCTAAGATCAAAAACTCAAGTGACAAGACATGCTGGAGAGGTTGTGGAGAAAGGGAAACCCTCTTCCATTGCTGATGGGAATGTAAACTTTTGCAACCACTCTGGAAATCAATCTGGCACTTTCTCAGATCCATCCATTTACATGAAAACAGTTTGTTTATTTCTGAGATTGCTTTTTAATTACAATATTTCTTTCTTCTTTTCCATCCCTGTGAACTCCCCTACATACCCATCTCCTTCAAATATGTGGTCTTTTTTTTTTTAAAGCTGTCGTCAGTATCTGCAAATATGTATTTGTAAGTACATGTATATTTCTAAATTTAATCTGTTGAGTTTACATAATTTTTACTTGCATATATGTTTTCATGGCTCACCATTGTTATCCTCTTCCCTGAGGGGTGTCTCTTATGTTGCTATGTAGGCAATTCAGGTGGCTTTCCCTCAGGGAAATTTCAGGTCCTGACAATGTCTTATGTCACCATTTGCATCCTTTGTCACTACCTGGGTGACGTTTGAAGACATATTTCATCTGCTACTCCCACCCATTGTCTCTTCTTTGATTTTTCTCTTCATCCCTGTGTTTGGGCTCCTCTCCTCCCATCTCTCTCTCTCTCTCTCTCTGTGTGTCTCTGTCTCTTTCTGTCTCTCTGCCTTCATGTCTCACTAAATTCCTTTTTCCTTCTCTTCCCTCAAATAAATCTTCTTATACCATGTATGTTGCTTGGCAGCTGGTATTGTATATTATAGCAATATCATCTCTCCTATGCTCTGCTTAATGGGTTACCTGTACTTCTCTGTGTGTGGTTCATGCCTTATTGGCTTTTTCCGGGAAGTTTGGCAGGGACATTGGTGTCATTCTTATTTAACTCATATTTGTCAACTTGATGTGTAAAAGACAAACTTCTAGGCAAGCCTTTGAGAGACTACTTAGCCACTTAAATTGTGAATCTGGAATTATGTTGATTAGGTTAACTGAAGTAGAAAGACCATAACTAAAAGTAGATGTTTCTATATCCTGGGCTTGGCCATTACACTATATAAAAAGGAGAAAATTAGCCAAGTATAAGCATTCATTGATTTTTTTCCTGTTTCCTGACAATGGATGCCATATAAAAAATTGCTATAAGCTTCTGCCAGTGTAACGTCCCTGTGTGGGATTTACACCATGTTGTACTGTGTGTTTCACTGCAAGACGAAGTAAATCCTATCTCTTTTAAGTTGCTTCTGTCAGGGAATTTAACACAGCAACAGGAAAATAAGTGAAGATAGATACCTTTTCAGAAATAAAGTTACGATTAATTGAATTATGTATCATATAACATATGTACCATAGCAGTTTCTTATAAAATAGCCAAGATACATTTGCATATATGTGATAGGTAGTTTAGAGAAACCTAACAATGCAAAATATTAGCTTTTGTGAAACCTATATTTCTTTATATGCTATCATGTTACTAAACTGAGAGAGACAAATAAAGAATGGTTTTCACCTTGTTTGAAGTAATTTGCATGGTTATAACAGTCTTCATTTGTAAGATAACCTACTCTGAGTTCATGTAGAGAAAATTTGACACTTCTATTTTTAAAATAGCAACAGCTAGGTAAGTATCAAATATACATTAATTTATACATAAACTTTTATTTAAAAATACACTTAAATTTGTATTTATCATTTTTAGTAAGTGAATACTTTCTACATACTTCTTCTACATTTAATGTTAAACCTGTGCAAAATCTTTTGTTAATCATTTGATTCTTTTGCTTTCTGTGGTTTATTTCAGTCATCAAGTAGGTCAAATAGTTAATCAGCATGGAATTATTCTTAATTACTATCATTTGTCAACAGTTAACCCACCCAGATTTTCCAGGAGTACTGGCAGGTTATTGAATTAAATATGAACATCAGTGTGTAATCAGTTATTGCACAAGCAATCATTACACACTCTAAGACAGAGACATATAATTTAGCAAGCAAAATTTAAAGAAATCATAATATGTTACTATTCATGTGGAATGATTTTCAATGAGCTAACTTTTAGACTATTACTTATACCATTAGCAATTGAGAGTAAGGATAAATGATATTAAGTTCAATAAACAATTATTGCCAGTTTTAAAACATGTGTGTGTGTATGTGTATATGTATGTGTGCAGTGGGAGGTGCATTTGTGCATGCTGTATGAGCCAATTAAAGGAGTAGTACATATATGTACATATGTGCAGAGGTCAGAGGAGCATGTCAACTGTTCTCCTCTAGTACTCTGCCTTATTGGGTTCTTTCATTAAATCTAGCATGAGTCTAAGTGGTAGCTAGTAGCCCCAGTGGTCTATACCCCTCATACATTTCCTAAAACACTGCTGGGGTTACAATGAATGTGCAACTATCCCTCACTATTTTCATGAGTGGATGCTAGAGATTTTTTACTCAGATACTTATGCATTCTCAGCAAGAGCTTTTACTACTAATCAAACTTCCAGTTCCTATGGGTATTCTAGTGTTTGAGTAGTTATTAAGCCTGTATCAAAATAGCAGCATATAGATAGTGTCTTATTTAATTTTTCTATAGCTTTGAAAAACACCATGATCAAGGCAACTTATAAATGGGAGTATTTGATTGGGCTTACAGTTTCAAAAGGTTTGAGTCCAAGAGTGAAAGGGAATTGCATCAAAAACAACTGAAAGAACACATCTCAGTCTGCAAGCAGGAAGCAGAAGAGTATGTTGGAAATGGCACAAGTTTTTGAAACCTCAGAACTTTTTTTCAGTGAGTCATAGTTTCCAACAAGTATGCACTTCCTAATCTTTCCCATTTACACCAACAAATACTTAAACATATGAACTTTTGAAGACCAATGTCATCAAAACCAATATATACTTAATTATGCTTCATTAATGTTTCATAAAACATTGAAGAAATGTTCATAAAATATTTTGGAATCTTTTGGAAAGGCAAGCTGAATCCCTAGTTTGGATCAAGTAACTTCAATCATATGCAATTTTCAAAAGCTGAGAGAAGAAAACTTTCTCAGGCCTAATATTTTGCTCTCCAAGATAATATTTCAAAAACAGTATTCTTTAAAATGCTTTACAACTCCAAATCCCAAGCCACCATTTTTATATATTCCAGCAAAAATCAGGTCTTGGGGGATGCAAGATGGAGGCACCATATTTGAGGGGCAGAGGAGCGGAAACTCTGAACTAGTGAGTGGAGGGGCAGGGAATCCCCAAAAAATGGCACCGAGGTTTCCGGGGAGAAGAATGACAAGCCCTGATTTGAGTCCAATAGGACACACATCAACCGTGGACATCACCATGGACTTCTCCTGGGGAATCAATTCCCGGGCACTTCCCTGTAAGGGGCAGAAGCAGCAGGGGAGGTGGCACAGCCAGCAGCAGAGGCAGAGGATGCAGCCCGCAGTGCACACAGCAACTTGCAAAGAGCACACTGCTGCCTGCTTCAAGCACAGATATCTCTTCTTGAGATTTGAGACTGAGAACACTCAAATCATCTGCATTTCCCCCACGACCTTCTATCTCCATCCTTGCCTGAGGGGGAGGTGGCAGAGAAAGCATATAGCGCTTTCCAACTCAGAGAACAAAGCCTAACCTGTTGTGCTCATAGCTTCTAACACTGAACACAGGGCCAGGCACACAGAGCCCACAACAGTGTAAGTCTCAGGCCCACAGCGTCAGCCACAGACCTCAGAGTCCAGCCGGCAGAACCTGCCACTGACAGTAGAACACTGTGTATTCAGGAAACCTGCACAAGTGCTTTGAACCTGCAATCTGTGCTCAAAACAGCTCTAGCATCCACATCCCCTCCTGAGCTTGCTCCCAACCCTCATATCCCAAGCACCTACACTCTCTAGCACTCGTTCCTTCAAGACACACTTTCACCCGTGCGCGTGCACACACACACACACACACACACACACACACACACACACACACACTTGTGCTTACTCCCCCACAATAGTGATTCTGCGCCAGCAGCTTTTCCTCCCTCAGGTACAGCTGAAGCAACAACTCGTACCCTCAAACCACTGGGCCTCTCTCATCTTCCTGAAGAATACTCCAGACACCAGAGAAAGACGGTTCCAGTATGAAGTACAGACTCCAGGAACAAACAGTGAAGGTTAGCAAATGGTCAGAGGTCAGCGAAAGAACACACCCAACAAGAATCAGGACATCACAGCTACTCCTGATGAAACCTGATTGACTAGGATCAGAAGGAAGGAAAAGAAGTCCTCACCTATCAGTGGACTTGGGAAGGGGCATGCATGGAGAGGGTGGAGGAAGGGAGGGATTGGGACAGGAGGAAGGAGAGAACCACAGGGGAAGATACAAAGTGAATAAAGTGTAATTAATAAAGAAAAAAAAAAGAATCAGGACATCGTGGCTCCACCAGCAACCTCCAAAATCAATGGATATTTTAATTCAGACGAAACACAGGAAAATGACTTTAAAGATATGCTTATGCCGTTATTAGAGGAACAAAAAGAGGAAATGAACAGAGACCTCAAAGAAGTAGAGAAAAATATAACTGCCCAAGTAGAGGAACAATTAGTGGCATATAGAGAGGAAACAAACAATAGGAGCCATTATAGAGAGACAAGAATCCACATTCAAACAGATGAGGGAAATGGTGCAAAGCATGAAAACAGAATTAGAATCTATAAAGAAAACACAAACAGAGAAAACCCTGGAGCTGGAGAACTTAGAGAAAAGATCAAGAACCACAAAGGTAAGCATCATACAAGAAATGGAAGAGAGAATCTCAGGTGCTGAAGCTACACTTGCTGAAATTGATACCTCTCTCAAAGAAAAAGAAAAATCAGAAAAGTTCCAAACACAAAACATCCAGGAAATCAAGGATAACATGAAAAGACAAAATCTAATAATAGAAATAGATGAAAAAGAAGATTCCAGGCTCCAAAGTCTGGAGAATATTTTAAGAAAATCATAAAAGAAATGTTTCCCAACTTAAAGAAAGAGATGTCCATAAACATACAAGAAGCCTACAGAACATCAAATAGAATAGACCAAAAAAGAAATTCTTCACGTCACATCATAGTCAAAACACTAAACCTGCAGAACAAAGAAAAAATTTTAAAGGCAGCAAGGGAAAACGGTCAAGTAACATATGAAGGTAGACTAATCAGAATCCTACCAGACTTCTCATCAGAAACTATGAAAGCCAGAAGGGCTTGGGCAGATGTCATGCAGACTTTAAGGGGACATATATACCAACCCAGACTACTCTACCCAGCAAAGCTTTCAATCAACATAGATGGGAAAAACAAAATATCCCATGACAAAACTAAATTTAAGCAATATCTATACAGCAAACCAGCCCTACAGAAGATATTAGAAGAAAAACTCCAATCCAATGAAAATACATACAGCAAAGAAAATATAGGATACAGATAAATCCAGCAAAAATTAAAAGAAAACAAGCAGTGAATCACAGTAAGACCACCAATTCCACAATAAAAGGAAATAATGTTCATTGGTCACTATTATCTATCAACATCAATGGACTCACTCTCCAATAAAAAGACACAGACTAACAGAATAGTTGTGGAAATAGGATCCAACATTCTACTTCATCCAAGAAATACACCTCTGCAACAAATATAACAACTACCTCAGAGTAAAGCGCTGGAAAAATGTTTCTCAAGCAAATGGACCCAGAAAACAAGCTGGGGTAGCGACCCTAATATCTAATAAAAGAGGCTTTCAACCGAAATTAATCAAAAGAAGATGAGGAGGGACACTTCCTTCTAATCAAAGGAAAATTCCAACAGGAATACATCACAATTTTGAACATCTATGCCCCAAATATAAGACCACCTATATTTGTAAATGAAACATTATTAATGTTGAAATCATACATTGATCCCAACACCTTAGTAGTGGGAGACTTCAACACTCCACTCTCACCAAGGGACAGATCATCCAGTCAGAAGCAAAACAGGGAAATAAGGGCACTTACAGAGGCCCTAAATCAAATGGACCTAGTAGATGTCTACAGAACTTTTCACTCAAAATCAAAAGAGTATACCTTCTTTTCAGCACCTCATGGAACCTTCTCCAAAAGAGACCATATAGTTGGTCACAAAGCAAGCCTCAGCATATAGAAGATTGAAATAATCCCTTGTATCCTATCTGACCATCATGGTCTAAAGCTGGGCCTCAACAACAACAGAAACAGCAAAAAGTCTGCACATACATGGAAACTGAATAACTCGCTACTCAATGACAGGTGAGTTAGGGAACAAATAAAGAAAGAAATTAAAGAATTCATAGAATTCAATGAAAATGAAGGCACAGCATACCCAAACTTATGGGACACAATGAAATCAGTGCTCAGAGGAAAGCTCATAGAACTAAATGCCTTCAAGAAAAAATTTGAAACATCTCATGCAAGCAACTTAATGGTCCAACTGAAAGCCCTAGAAAATATCGAACCAGATACACCCAAGAGGAGAAGATAGCTGGTAATAATCAAACTCAGTGCTAAAATCAATAAATTAGAAACAAATAAAACTATTTGAAAGATCAATGAAACCAAGAGCTGGTTCTTTGAGAAAACCAACAAGGCAGACAAGCCCTTAGCTAAACTAACTAAAATATAGAGAGAAACTATCCAAATCAGAAAAATCAGAAATGAAAAGGGGGACATAACTACAGATACCGAGGAAATCCAAACAATCAGTAGGTAGTACTACAAAAGCATATATGCCACAAAATTTGAAAATTTAAGAAAATGGATAATTTTCTTGATAGATTCCATCTACCAAAATTACAATCAAGATTAGGTGGAAAGATTGAATAGTACAACATCCCCTAAGAAAATTAAAGCAGTCATCAACAGTTTCCCTTCCAAAAAAAGCCCAGGGCCAGATGGTTTCAGCATAGAATTCTACCGAACTTCAGAGAAGAGCTAACTCCAATTCTCTTCAAACTAGTCTACAAAATAGAAACAGAAGGAACATAACCAAACTCATCCTATGAAACCACAGTCACCTTGATACATAAACCACACAAAAACCCAACAAAAAAAGAGAATTCAGACTTATCGCTCTCATGAACATTGATGCAAAAATACTCAATAAGATACTTACAAATTGAATCCAAGAACACATAAAAATATCATCCCCCATGACCAAGTAAGCTTCATCCCAGGCATGCAAGGGTGGTTCAATATATGGAAATCCAACAATGTAATCCAGCATTTAAACAAACTGAAGGACAAAACCCACATGATCATGTCCTTAGATACAGAAAAAGCATTTGAAAAAATCCAACACCCATTAATGTTTAAAGCCTTGGAGAGATCAAGGATACAAGGCACATACCTAAACATAGTAAAGGCAATATACAGCAAGCCTATAGCCAATATCAAACTCAATGGAGAGAAACTTAAATCAATCCCACTGAAATCAGCGACAAGGAATAGCTGCCCACTGTCTCCATATCTCTTCAACATGGAACTTGAAGTCCTAGCTAGAACAGTAAGACAACTAAAGGAGATCAAGGGGATACAAATAGGAAAGGAAGAAGTCAAGGTATCACTATTCACAGATTATATGATAGTATATATGAACGACCCCAAAAATTCAACCAGAGAATGCATTCAACTGATAAACATCTTCAGCAAAGTGACTGGATACAAAATCAACTAAAAAATAAGAAGCCCTCCTGCATACCAAAGACAAAAGTGCTGAGAAAGAAATTAGAAAAATAACACCCTTTACAAAGCCACTAACAACATAAATTAGTATGGTACTTGGGTTGACTGTAACTAAGCAAGTTAAAGACCTGTTTTTTTTTTTTTTAAAAACTTCAAGTCTCTGAAGAGAGAATTTGAAGAAGACATCAGATGGAAAGATCTCCCATGCTCATGGGTTGGTAAGATTAACATAGTGAAAATTGCCATCCTGCCAAAAACAATCTACAGATTCAATGCAATTCCCATCAAAATATCAACACAATTCTTTACAGACCTTGAAAGAAAAATTCCCAACTTCATATGGAGAAACAAAAACCCGGAATTTCTAAAACCATCCTGTACAAAAACAGATCGTATGGAGGTATCTCCATCCCTGATCTCAAGCTGTACTACAGAGCAATAGTAATAAAAACTGCATGGTATTGGAATAGAAACAGAAAGGAGGATCAATGGAAATGAATAGAAGACCCAGAAATAAACTCACATACTTATGAATACTTGATTTTTTACAAAGAATCCAAAACAATTCAATGGAAAAAAGACAGCATCTTCAACAAATGGTGCTGGTCCAACTGGATATCTACATGCAGAAAAATGAAAATAGATCTATATTTATCACCCTGCAAAAAACTAAAGTCCAAGTGTGTCAAAGACCTCAACATAAAACCAACACATTAAATCAGTTAGAAGAAAAAGTAGGGAAGACCCTAGAACACATTGGCACAGGAGACTACTTCTTAAACAGAACACCAACAGCACAGACTCTAAGAGCAACAATCAATGAATGAGACCTCATGAAACTGAAAATCTTCTGTAAAGCAAAAGACACTGTTGTCAAAACAAAATGAGAACCTACAGACTAGGAAAGGATCTTCACCAACCCTAAATCTGATGGAGAGCTAATATCCAGTATATATAAAGAATTCAAGAAATTAAACAGCAATAAATCAAGTAATCCAATTAAAAAACAGGATATGGAGCTAAACAGAGAACTCTCTGTAGAGGAATGTAGAATGGTAGAAAAACACTTAAAGAAATGCTAAATGTCCTTAGCCATCAGAGAAATACAAATCAGAATGACCCTGAGATTCCATCTTACACCCATCAGAATGGCTAAGATGAAAAACTCAAGTGACAACACATGCTGCAGAGGTTGTGGAGAAAGGGGAACCCTCCTCCATTGCTGGTGGGAATGTAAACTTGTACAACTACTTTGAAAATCAATCTGGCACTATCTCAGAAAATTAGGAATAGTTGTTCCTCAAGACCCAGCTATACCACTCCTAGGCATATACCCAAAATATGCTCAAGTACACAATAAGGTATTCTTCAACCATGTTTATAGCAGCTTTATTTGTAACAGCCAGAAACTGGAAACAACCCAGATGTCCCTTAAAGGAGGAATGCATACAGAAATGGTAGTACATTTCACAATGGAATATTACTCAGCAATTCAAAACAAGGAAATCATGAAATTTTCAAGCAAATGGTGGGACATAGAAAAGATTATCCTGAGTGAGATATCCCAGAGCAGAAAGACACATATGGTATATGCTCACTTATAAGTGGATACTAGACTTACAAGATAGGATAAACATACAAATATCTGTATACCTAAAGAAGCCAAACAAGAAGGAGGATACAGGACAAGAAGATCAATCCTTACTTAGAAAGATAAATGGGATGGACATTGGAAGTAGGAGAAAACGAGAAGCAGGATATGGGCCTACTGCAGAGGGCCTCTGAAAGACTTTACCTAACAGTGTATCAAAGCAGATGCTAGACTCATGGCCAAACTTTGGGCAGAGTGCAAGGAAACATATGAAAGAAGAGAGAGTTAGTAAGACCTGGAGAGGATAAAAGCTCCAAAAAGACCAAATATATCTGGGTACAGGGGCTTGTCTGAGACTGTATCTCTAACCAAGGACCATGCATGGATATAACCTGGAACCCTTGCTCAGACATAACCCATGGCAGCTCAGTATCCAAGTGGCTACCCTAGTAAGGGGAACAGGGATTGTCTGTGGCATGAACTCTATGACTGGTCTTTGACCTCCCCACCTCCGTGGGAGTTGCAGCCTAGTTAGGCCACAGAGGAGGACATTGCAGCCAGTCCTGGTGAGACCTGATATACTAGGGTTAGATGGAAGGGGAGGAAGACCTCCCCTATCATTGGAATTATAGAGGGGCTGGGAGAAGATGAAGAAGGGAGGGTGGGATTTGGAGGAAATGAGGGAGGGGGCTCCAGTTGGGATACAAGGTAAATAGTGTATAATTACATATAATATATATATATTATATATATTTATATATATAATATATATATATATGTAATCATGTCTCAGGGTTCATATCCAAATCCCCAAAATATGACTGAACCAATAGTTCAAAATATTGGAGGATTTTGTCTGTTTTTGTACTTCCATTCTGAAATAGTTCTTTTATATGATGCAGAATTTGTAAAAGAGTGAAATTTTTTCTAAGTTTTTGTTTCATTTAGTCATCAGCTTATTTCTTCAGTTGTATCAAATTCTAGTCTCATATGGAAATATTATCGAAGGGGTAACAAAATTTGGACAAAAGCAGTTTTCACACATATGATGACAGTGTGTTGTCCCTTCCATTAACACACATTTTGCCTTCAGTTGTTGGGCTTCCAATGTTATTCTTTTTCTACCATATATAAATTTGATTATATAAAATGGCAATCACAAAGGCTTACTTTAAAAACATTTTGTAAGATTTTTAAGCATGATTTTGGCTAAATTTCTTATTAAATGTAGTCTAGTGAAATTTAAGGGTTTTTCTTAGGAGCATGAATGTGGTCTATAAAATTATGCTTGATTTGGAGCAAAACTGAGTGGCTTTCAACTTTAAAATAAATAGTTGGAGCCCTGTGCTAAGCGCAACGTTCTAGTAATTCTGCTGATGTTAATAAATAAGGAAATACTCCTTATTTGATTAAAAATGATATTATATTATCTTCAGAAATTTCATGAAAAGTCTAACGTGGGGAGTAAGAGGTAGCATAATCAGATCAAGTCCTGTATTTGACTTCAGTTACAACTAAGGATTCTCTCACTGTAGTTATTATGTACCTCCACTAGTTCATTAACTTATATGTCATAATTTTGGGTTCATTCCCTTTGAGCTCTTTTTATGAGACTGTTTCTCCAAACAAGGACCATGTATGGATATAACCTAGAACACCTGCTCAGATGTAGCCCATGGTAGCTCAGTATCCAAGTATGTTTCTTAGTAAGGGGAAGAGGGACTATTTCTGACATGAAATCAATGGCTGGCTCTTTGACCCCCCCTCCCCAAGTAGGTACAACCTTGCTAGGCCACAGAGGAGGACATTGTATCCAGTCCTGAAGATACCTGATAAGCTAGGGTCAGATGGAAGGGGATGAGAATCTCCCATATCAGTGGACTTGGAAAGGGGCAGGGAGGAGATAAGGGAGGGGAAATGGGATTGGGAAGGAACGAGGGAGGGAGCTACAGCTGAGATACAAAGTAAATAACTTGTGATTAATAAAAAAAATACAAATAGAACAAACACAAAAAATATACATTGTTCATTCATCTTGCCAACATTCACTGAGAAGCTTGCTTGTGCTAAGTAAGAACTAATGAATGTTTTTTTTTGAATTTTTTTAACTTTTATTAATTACACTTTATTCACTTTGTATCCCCCATAAGACCCTTCCTCCTCCCCTCCCAATCCCACTTTCCCTCCCCCTTCTTCATGTATGCCTCTCCCCAAGTCCACTGATAGAGGAGGTCCCCCTCTCCTTCCTTCTGATCTTAGTCTATCAGATCTCATCAGGAGTGGCTGCATTGTCATCTTCTGTGGCCTGGTAAGGCTGCTTTCCCCTCAGGGGGAGGTGATCAAAGAGCAGGCCAATCAATTTATGTCAGAGACAGTCCCTGTTCCCATTACTATGTAACCCACTTGGACACTAAACTGCCATGTGCTACATGTATGCAAAACTAATGAATGTTAATCATTAGCCTTCATGAAGAATAAAAAGATATTTCCATACAACTTTGGTATGTCAATATTGAGTGTTTTGTATGTATAGACTACATGCCAATATTAAGCGTTATAGAGGTTTAATGCTTTTGCTTCTGAGAAAATACAGTGACTAATTATTACAGATAAACATAATTTATAAGAAAAATAAGAGGACTGTTAAAGGTGAGATATGATGTAGTTTAGTTTAGACATGTTGAGGAATGGTAGGTACCTGGAAGGATCCTCAAAAGAATTCATTTTTAAATTGGAATAGTAAGAATAAACCATGGGTAGTAAAATTTAGTAGATAAGGACAAGTTAGTGTCACAGAAATAATGTATGGCAGATATTTGAATCCATTTTAATACAAGATATGTTGAATATTTTATGTGATTATAAAATAAACAATTAAGTGCCAGAACATTGGTAATCCTGTAAATGTTATAAATGTACTTTTCCTGGAGTGATAAGTGATGGGCAATTGGTTGAGTGCTTGGAGGCATACATAGGTCTCTCTCTCTCTTTCTCTGTGTGTGTGTGTGTGTGTGTAGATATATTTTTCTGATTTTTTTTAAATAATTTGTGTGTGACACCTATTAGTTCAGCTTGTAGTATATCACAGAAAACATTTTCAAGAACTTAATTACAGTAAAACAAAATATAAGCAAAGTAGAATTACTTTAATCCTTTATTATAATTTTGTCTTAGCCCTAGAAATCATAGTAGTTTGTGAATTATATATGGCATATTTGTTTTCATCAAATTATGGTAATATAAAGTGTTTTATGGGAAGATTGAAAATTGTCACATTATTTATTTATCTGGAAGAAAAGCCCAATTCAAACCACAAAAATTATTTACACATAATCAGGAAACATCGGGGAGTAGTTGAAATAATATGAACTATGACTGTAAAGCAAGATGCGTTTAGCAATATGGTGTAACTGTCTTGTTTTTGTAGGCAACCAAAAGAAATTATTATAGTCTGGATTTTCTGATCACCTCTGGGTTTTCCTTAGCCAACAATATATAGGAAGGCCTTCTACATGCAGAACTAGGATTTTTGTTTTCAATGATGTTTTCCTTTGTTTCTTTCTTTCTTTTGATCTTTCTTTCTTTCTTAATTTCTTTCTTTCTTTCTTTCTTTCTTTCTTTCTTTCTTTCTTTCTTT
>NW_026585644.1:55806169-55839699 GCF_907164565.1 Psammomys obesus
TTTCTTTCTTTCTTTCTTTCTTTCTTTCTTTCTTTCTTTCTTTCTTTCTTTCTTTCTTTCTTTCTTTCCTCTTTTCAGTTTGTATCCCAACTATAGCTCCCTACCTTTTTTCCTCCTGGTCACTCCCACCCTCCCTCTTTTCCCCCTATGCCCCTTGCCTAGTCTGCTGATAGGGGAAGATATACTCTCTTTCTGTCTGACTCTATCATACCAGGTCTCTTTAGAGCTGGCTGCATGATATTTTGTTTAATTTTGGTTGGTTTGGTAAACAGAAATATAACTTCTAATACTTGAGGGAGGGAGCTTCAATCTGGATATATATTGAATAAATCTAGAAGAAAAAAAATTAAAATTAAAAATTAAAAGAAACAAGAAATGGAAAAAAACTTGTTGACCTTTTAGTTCCAAGATTTTTGTCTTACAGATGAATGCATTGGCTCAGAGAATTTGTATGATATAACATCAGTTATATATTTTGTCAATTGTGAGAACAGAAAATTTTGCTGGCAAAAAAAAAATGGTGAAAGAGTAAATAAGGTAAAAAGTTTCCTCTGTGTCACTAATTGCTGAGCAGTACCACTGGTGCAGCCTGCATATTATACTTTTCTATACTATCCTGCTTTGTGAATTCTGTTGCCATAAATGTGTTTACCCCTCTGGGATAAATGCCTCTGCCTGCCCAAGGAATGCCATGGGCAAGATGTTTTCTCCCCCTTTCTCAGCAATGCAGTTTTCAGCGTTCTTAGAGGCATTGTGCTAACAGCTCCAAGCAGCCAGGAAAACCTCTGTATCTTGAATGCATCTGGTGAAAATGTTGAGAAATATTCTGTATGTTTATCATTGTATCTCTGTAGCTGCTTTGAATGTGAGCTCTCTGGAAAAAATGTTGCACAGAATGCCACGAGAGGCACTCTGGGCAGCATGGTCTAGAAAAAAAAATAGGTAAAATTTATAATTAACCGATTAAATGATCATGATTTAATTTTTTTAAAAGAAGAGTGGAAATTACACATTCAACTTTCTGAATATGTACCAATTTATAGTGGTTTTACATGTGCATTTGCCAGCATATTTAAGAAAATATTTCCAAGCATATAAATTATTACAGAACATTGAAAAGTCAAAGGTTTCTATCTAATTCATATCACACATAGATGAATAATACACAGGGGGTGGCATTTTTCTACAATACCAGTGCAGAAACAAGGCTAGCCTGTTAAAAGGACCTCTCTGTTGTATAATGTATACTTTTATCATATTGGCTAAAAATGCATAAATGGCTACTGTATTGTTCAATTTATGAATCCTCTATTCTGTTACATTGCTTAATATTTTATGATTCTATGTCAGTATCATGTTATTTTTACTTCTATGTTCTGTAGTGTATATAAAATTCAGGCATATTATCGCCCAAACTATGGATTTTTTTGAAGAATAACTGGACAATTTGATGTTTATTTTTTTAGTTCTATATAAATTTTATGATTTTTTATTCATATAAATAATATCATTGGCATTCTAATGGGAATTGCATTGAATTTTAGAATGTCTTTTGTAATATAGTCATTTATCATGTTAATTATACTGACCTCTGGGGCCTCAGAAGTTTTTCTATCTACTAGTGTCTTCTTCAATATCATTATTCAGTGTCTTAAACTTTAATAGTAGAAGATTTTCACTTTTTTAGTTAGATTTATTACAAGGGATTTTTTTTGTTGTTGTTGTTGTTGAGCAATTGTGAAGGGTATTGTCTTTTTGTTAACCTTTATAGAGTTTTGACTTTTTACACACAGGAAGGTATCAGTTAGCATATTAATTCTTTACCCTGTCCATTTGTTAAGAATGTTAAGAATAAGAACTAAGTCTTTTAGTAGAGTTTTTAGGTCTTTGTTGATATAGGACTATATCATCTGCAAATTACTAAACTTTACACCTTTCTTTCTCAATTTTACATCCTCTATTTCTTTTTTTTTTTAGTCTTTTTGTTTTCTTTATTAATTACACTTTATTCACTTTGTATCCCCCCGTGGTTCTCTCCCTCCACCCTTTCCAATCCCTCCCTTCCTCCACCCTCTGCATGCATGACCCTACCAAAGTCCACTGAGAGGGGAGGACTTCTTTTCCTTCCTTCTGATCCTAGTCAATTAAGTCTCATCAGGAGGGGCTGAATTGTCTCCTTATGTGGCCTGGTAATGCTGCTTCCCCCTCAGGGGGAGGTAATTAAAGAGGAGGCCAATCAGTTCATATCAGAGACAGTCCCTGTTCCTATTACAATGGAACCCACTTGGATACTGAAGTGCCATGGGCTACATCTGTGCAGAGGTCTTAGGTTATCTCCATGCATAGTCCTTGGTCTATTTCTATCTCTTGTCATAATATTCTGAGACCTGAAGTATTATATTGACTAAGTGGAGATAAAGTGGATAATTTTGTTCTTTTTCTAATTTGATTTAAAATGCTCAAATTTTCCTCTATTTACTGTGTTTGTCTCACCTTTGTCACATATAACCTTCATTTAGCTTTTCCACTTTGTGTGTTTTTATGTGTAAAAACACATAAGAAACTGGAGAGATGCAGTGGTATCAAAAGTCACTTTTTGTTCTACTGATGTAAGCATGTAGCTTCTGTTCTGAGTCTATTCTTATGTGATGTATTATATGCATTGATTTCTGCATTAGGGACAATTCTTACATCCCAGAATCTGTAATCCTGATCATGGTGAATGATGTTTTTGACGTGTTAAATTTGGTTTACTTGAATTTATTGAGGAGGCTTGCATCCATGGTCATCAGGGATACTGGCCTATAACACTTTTTTTAGTTTTGATGTGTCTTTATATGCTATTGGTATTGAAGGAATGGAACTTTGTAAAGTGGAGTTGGTAGCATTTTCTCTCCTTACATTTTATAATATATATTGAGGAATAATGCAATTCAGTCTTCTTAAGTGGTTTGATAGATTTTATCAGGAAATCTATCCAGAACTTGAGTGTTGTTATGAGCTTTAAAAAATATTTTGATATAATTGTTTATGGATATGCTTGTTTGAATATGTCCTCTTGATTTTACTTTTCTAGGTTATGTGTATAGAAGTTTATTCATTTTTTATAGATTTTTTCATTGGATTTTTATTTATGCTCTTTTATAAGTCTCAGGGATCCTTTGAATTTCATTGTTGTCTCTTCTTTTTTTTTTGCTTCAAATACCATTTATTGTTCTGCAAACTTTCATACATTTTTATGCATTTGTATATTATCATTTTTTAATTTTAATTTTTATTAATTACACTTTATTCACTGTGTATCCCTCCTATAGCTCCCTCACACCACCCCTCCCAGTCCCACCTTCCCTTCCTCTTCCTCACCCGTGCCCCTCCCCTAGTTCACTGATAAGGGAAGTCCTCTTCCCCTTACCTCTGATCCTAGTCTATCAGTTCTCATTAGGAGTGGCTGCATTGTTTTTCTCAACACAATTTCCTCACCACAATTTCTGTATCCATTCCTCAACTGAGGGGCATCTGGGCTGTTTCCTGCTCCTGGCTTTTACAAATAAAGCTGCTAAAGGATCTTCACCAACCCTATATCTGACAGAGGACTAATATCCAGTATATACAAAGAACTCAAGAAGTGAAACAGCAACAAATCAAGTAATCCAAAGAAAAAATGAGTACAGAGCTACACAGAGAATTCTCAATAAAGGAATATTGAATGGCAGAGAAACACTTAAAGAAATGTTCAATGTCCTTAGTCATCAGGGAAATGCAAATCAGAAAGACCCATCAGAATGGCTAAGATCAAAAACTTAAATGACAACACATGCTGGAAAAGATGTGAAGAAAAGGGAACCTTCCTCCACTGCTGGTGGAAATGTAAACTTATACAACCAATTTGGAAATCAGTCTAGCACTTTCTCAGACAATTATGAATAGCGCTCCCTCAAGGTCCAGCTATTCAACTCCTACGCATATATCCAAAAGGCACTCAAGTATACAACAAGGACATTTGTTCAACCATGTTGTCTCTTCTTAAATTCACTTTTCACACTTTAAATTTGTTTTTCCCCTTTTGTTTTATTTAGCTATAGATTTGTCAATTGTATGTATCTCTTCAAGAAACTAATGCTGTTTGATTTATTCTATGTATTTGCCTTTTATATTTCCATTCCATTGTTTTCTGTCCAATCTTTTGTCCATCTACTAATTTTTTAATTTCCTCTAATTTTCAAAGATTTAAAGTTTATTATCAATTTATTTATTTGAAATCTCTCAGATATTTCAATGTTGCTATTCTTTTTATAACATGCTTAGGACTGTTTTTACTTTGTCCTATATTTACTAGCATATTACATTTTTATTATTGCTTAATTTTAAGAAAGATTAATTTACTTATTTATGCCTTAACCAAGTCTTTCAACTTTCACACATATAAGTACATGCTGCATTCATTACTCACAGGAACAGGAACATGCAATGATTCTTCCCCAATACACATCCACATAACTGCACCATCACTGAGAGAAAGAAAGAAAAAGAGAGACAGAGGACACAGAGCACAGAGGATTAAGATGATAGATAGATAGATAGATAGATAGATAGATAGATAGATAGATAGATACAAAGGCAGAGAGACAAAGATAAAGAAACAGATATTACCAAAAGACAAACTGAAACTAGAATAGTAGGGAGACAGTTAATACTCATATTGGATGTCTAAGAGCCAACGTGATTTATCTGGAGGAAAATCATCCTTGTAAATAAAATTAAATTTACAAATTTATGAGGCTCAGACCAGTTTGCTATGTTTAGATAACAAGAATTAAGCTACTTTCCACTTTAACTGAAAAAGTATATACAGAGACACCATGAGAAATGAAGTAAGACAGATAGCTGAAATTAAAACATGGACTTTGTGAGCCTTGGAAAAATTAGATATTTCTTTTCATTATTTAATTAAATTTATATTTTTATATTAATTACAGTTTATTCACTTTATATCCCAGCTGTAGCCCTCTCCCTCATTCCCTCCCAATCCCACCCTCCCTTATACCATCTCATGTTCCTCTCCAAGTCCACTGATAAGGGAGTACTTCCTCCACTTCTATCTAATTTTAGCTTATCAGGTCTCATCAGGACTGGCTGCATTGTCCTCCTCTGTGGCCTGGCAAGGGTGCTACCTCCTCAGAGGGAGCTAGTCAAAGAGCTAACCACTGAGTTCATGTCAGAGACAGTTTCTGTTCCCCTTACTAAGGAATACTTGGATACTGACCTGCCATAGGCTACATCTGATCAGGGGTTCTAGGTTATCTCCATGAATGGTCCTTGGTTGGAGTATCAGTCTCAGAAAAGACCCCTGGGCCCAGATTTCTTTCTGTAGGTATTTTCTGACTAGTTAAAACTTATTCTTTTTAGCTACCTGACATTTATGATCATAAATAGAAATAAATATTTTAAGAAACAGAATTGGATTTGCAAGAAGGTTAGTTTGATAACCCAATCAGAATCAAACATATATGAGCAATCTTTCAGTTCTTCCTACAAGTAGTCCTCTTGGCTATACCAGGAAGACTATGCACAGCAATCTCAAATCTTCAAGCAAAACAATAGTCTTGGTTTGTATTTTGTATCACAAGCAATCACTAATACAATGACACATGGGATTATTAATATATGTTTACTCTAATATGTACTTTATGAAACATAGTAATTTGGTGAAGTAAAAATGAAAGAGAAGCCAGAAATACAATCATATATAAAAAGGAACTCTAAAAATGTAGCTTTTGTTATGCCTTCTGGATGATTGTCTTGCTGTCTTTTTTATTTTAATTTTTTCTTTTTGTCCTTTTTTTAAGTTTTATTTTTTTCTTAATAGTTACATTTTATTAACTCTGTATACCAGCTGTATCCTGCTCCCTCATTCCCTCCCAACCCACTCCCTCCCTCCTCTCCGCCCTTCCCATTTCCAAGTCCACTGATGGGGGGACCTCTTCCCCATTCATCTAACCCTGTTTTGTCAGGTCTGCAAAGTCCTCCTCTGTGGCCTAACAGGGCTGTTCTTCCCTTGGGGGGTGGGGAGGTCAAAGAGCCAGCCACTGAGTTCCTGTTAGAAATAGTCCTTGTATACTTTACTATGGGAAACCAATTGGTTACTGAGCTACCACTGGCTACATCCAAGCAGAGGTTCTAGGTTATACCCATACATGGTCCTTCCTTGAATGTCAGGCTCAGAAAAGCCCCTGTGCCCATATATATTTGGTCCTTGTGGAGCTCCTATTCTTTCCCCATCATACTAACTCCCCTTCTTTCATATGATTCCCTGTACTCTGCTGAAGGTTCTTTTATGAGTCTTAGTGTCTGCTTTGAAACACTCCTAAGTAGAGTCTTTCAGATGCCTTCTCTGGTATACTCTTGTCATACGTTCAATGCATATCCCACCTGTCTTTCTAAACAAGGATTGATCATCTTACACTGTGTCCGCTCTCTTGATTATCATTTTTAGGTATATAGATTTCATTATATTTATCATATCTTATAGGTCTATATAAATGAGTATATACCGTGTTTGTCTTACTCCTTCTGGGATATTTCACTCAGAATGATCTTTTCTAGATCCCATTTGCCTGCAAATTTCATGATTTCCTCCTTTTTGATTGCTGAGTAGTATTCCATTGTGTAAAAATACTACAATTTCTGTATCCACTCCTCCGTTGATGGACATCTGGGCTGTTTCCATGTTCTGGTTATTACAAATAAAGCTGCTATAAACATGGTTGAGCAAATATCTCTGTTGTATACTTGAGAAAATTTTGGGTATATACCTAGTAGTGGTATGGCTGGGTCTTGAGGAAGCACTATTCCTAATTGTCTTAGAAAGCGCCTGATAGACTTCCAAAGTGGTTGTACCAGTTTACATTCTCACCAGCAGTGGCGGAGGGTTCCCCTTTCTCCACAACCTCTCTACCATGTGTTGTCCCTTGAGTGTTTCATCTTGGCCATTCTGATGGGTGTAAGGTGATATCTCAGGGTCGTTTTGGTTTGCATTTCCCTAATGGCTAATGAGGTTGAGCATTTCTTTAAGTGTTTCTCTGCCATTCTATATTCCTCTGTCGAGAATTCTCTGTTTAGCTCTGTTCCCCATTTTTTAATTGGATTACTTGGTTTACTAATTTTCAGCTTCTTTAGTTCTTTGTATACACTGGATATTAGCCCTCTGTCAGATAAAGGGTTGGTGAAGATTCTTTCCCAATCTGTAGGCAGTTGCTTTGTTTTGATGATGGTGTCCTTTGCTTTACAGAAACTTTTCAGTTTCATGAGGTCCCATTTATTGATTGTTGCTCTTAGAGCCTGTGTTGTTGGTGTTCTGTTCAGGAAGTGGTCTCCTGTGCCAATGAGTTCTAGGCTGTTCCCCACTTTTTTTTTTTAACAGATTTAGAGTATCTGGTTTTATGTTGAGGTCTTTGATCTTCTTGGATTTTAGTTTTGTGCACGGTGATCAATATGGATCTATTTTCATTTTTCTGCATGTAGACATCCAGTTGGACCAGCAGCATTTGTTGAAGATGCTGTCTTTTTTCCATTGAATGGTTTTGGCTTCTTTGTCAAAAATCGAGTATTCATAGGTGTGTGGGTTTATTTCTGGGTCTTCTATGCGGTTACATTGATCCTCCTTTCTGTTTTTATGCCAATACCATGCAGTTTTTATTACTATTACTCTGTAGTACAGCTTGAGATCGGGGATGGAGATACCTCCAGATGATCTGTTGTTGTACAGGATTGTTTTTGAGATTCTGGGTTTTTTGTTCCTCCATATGAAGCTGAAAATCTTTCTTTCAAGGTCTGTAAAGAATTGAGGTGGTATTTTCATGGGAATTGCATTGAATCTGTAGATTGCTTTTGGCAGGATGGCCATTTTCACAATGTTAATCCTACCAATCCATGAGCGCAGGAGATCTTTCCATCTTCTGATATTTTCTTCAATTTCTTTCTTCAGAGACTTGAAGTTTTTCTCAAACAGGTCTTTCACTTGCTTGGTTAGTGTCACCCCAAGGTACTTTATGTTATTAGTGGCTATTGTGAAGGGTGTTGTTTCCCTAATTTCTTTCTCAGCCCTTTTGTCTTTGGTATACAGGAGGGCTTCTGATTTTTTTGAGTTGATTTTGTATCCTGCCACTTTGCTATAAATGTTTATCAGCTGAAGGAGTTCTTTGATTGAATTTTTGGGGTCGCTCATGTATACTATCATGTCATCTGCGAATAGTGACACTTTGACCTCTTCCTTTCCGATTTGTATCCCCTTGATCTCCTTTAGTTGTCTTATTGCTCTGGCTAGGACTTCAAGTATTATGTTGAAGAGATATGGAGACAATGGGCAGCCTTATCTTGTCCCTGATTTCAGTGGGATTGATTTAAGTTTCTCTTCATTGAGTTTGATGTTGGCTATAGGCTTGCTGTATATTGCCTTTACTATGTTTAGGTATTTGCCTTATATCCCTGATCTCTCCAAGACTTTAAACATGAATGGTTGTTGGACTTTGTCAAATGCTTTTTTGGCATCAAAGGAGATGATCATGTGGTTTTTCTCCTTCAGTTTGTTTATATGGTGGATTACATTAATGGGTTTCCATATATTGAACCACACTTGCATGCCTGGGATGAAGCCTACTTGGTCATGGTGGATGATATCTTTGATATGTTCTTGGATTTGGTTTGCAAGCATTTTATTGAGTAGTTTTGTGTTAATGTTCATAAGAGTGATAGATCTGAAGTTCTTTTTTTTTTTTGTTGGGTCTTTTTGTGGTTTTAGGTATCAAGGTGACTGTGGCTTCATAGAATGAGTTTGGTAATGTACCTTCTGTTTCTATTTTGTGGAATAGTGTGGAGAATTAGTGTTAGCACTTCTTTGAAGGTCTTGTAGAATTCTGCGCTGAAACCATCCGGCCCAGGGCTTTTTTTGGAGGACAGATGGTTAATGACTGCTTCAATTTCCTTGGGGGATACAGGGCTATTCAGTCTTTCTACTTGATCTTGACTTAATGTTGGAAGATGGAATCTCTCAAAAAAAATGTTCATTTCATTTAGATTTTCAAATTTTGTGGCATATAGGCTTTTGTTGTATGACCTAATGATTGTTTGAATTTTTCAGTGTTTGCAGTTATGTCCCCCTTTTCATTTCTGATTTTGCTGATTTGGATAGATTCTCTCTGCTTTTTAGTTAGTCTGGCTAAGGGTTTGTCTATCTTGTTGATTTTCTCAAAGAACCACCTTTTTGTTTCATTAATTCTTTGAATAGTTTTATTTGTTTCTAATTGATTGATTTCAGCCCTGACTTTGATTATTTCCAGCCATCTACTCCTCTTGGGTGTATCTGCTTCTTTTTTTTTTTTCTAGGGTTTTCAGTTGGTCCGTTAAGGTGCTTGTATGTGATGTTACAAATTTCTTCTTGAAGGCACTTAGTGCTATAAATTTTCCTCTGAGCACTGCTTTTAATGTGTCCCATAAATTTGGGTATGTTGTGCCTTCATTTTCATTGAATTCTAGGAAGTCTTTAATTTCTTTCTTTATTTCTTCCTTAACCCAGCTGTCATTGAGTAGCAAGTTGTTCAGTTTCCATGTGCATGTCGGCTTTTTGTTATTTCTGTTGTTGTTAAGGTCCAGTTGTAGTCCATGGTAGTCAGATAGTATACAAGGGATTATTTCAATCTTTTTGTGTCTGTTGAGGCTTGCTTTATGACTAACTATATGGTCTATTTTGGAGAAGGTTCCATGTAGTGCTGAAAAGAAGGTATACTGTTTTGAGTTTGGGTGAAAAGATCTGTAGAAGTCTATTAGATCCATTTGATTTAGGGACTCTGTAAGTGCTTTTATTTCCCTATTTGTTTTCTGTCTGGTTGATCTTTCCTTTGGTGAGAGTGGAGTGTTGAAGTCTCCCACTATTCTTTTTGTCCTTTTATATTATCAGTTATCATCTTTTAGTATTAGGGCATGTTTATAAGTAAAGATATATTAGTTTATATCTACTACTTGGTACTACAATATAATTTCTTACTGTATAAATTGTGACTTTGTAAATCTTGGGGAGGGAGGATTCCAATATCTTGTCACCTGATTGTAATTTCATTTCTCCCAACATAGTTGTACTCAATTCACAGTCTCCTATTTATATTTAAGATGCATGTAAGATATCTTCTTCCCTCTGTCTCTGCTTCACCAGTTTAAAAATGTTTCTGAGGCACAGTAATGCTCAGGAATATATTTGTGCATTAATATTAATAACAATTTACTCAATGTTGTATTTCATTGCCTTGTTATGGCATTCTTTTCTATACCACAGCATTATTTTGTCTTCCTTTCAAATACTTATTATAAACACTTGCATACCTCATCTGAGAAGAGAGATAAAATGGATAAAGGAAACTTGGAAGAAATATTGTTAGCAGAGACATGACTCTTCTTTAACTATCATCCTCAGCAGGAAAAGGTATGAAGTCCAGTTTTGTTCAGCATTTCTCTAATTTCTTAGAAAATATCAGGCCCACAGATTAAACACAACTACATTCTCTACACAGGGACATTCATCTGCTACTGTAACTTTTAACTTCCTAGACCTTATATGTTTCATTGTTTTTGCTTTGTAACAGCATGGCTTAATAAAATGATTATCCTTTTCTCTGTACCTTTAGTATCTGCTTTATTTCATAAATATATTTGCTTAAAGTTACTTCCTTCTTAATAGTCTATTTTATTTAAGATGCTATAATATTTAAGAATTACTCAAAATTTGTTATTGTAGTATGTAATTGCTTTTATTCTCAATGTATACTTTTAATAGTTTTAAATTAGGTTCTTTCCAGTGGCTTTCTTAGATATTTAAAGAAGAAAATACTAAAAACTATATTGGTATTTACTTAATTCAACAATTTTCTGTATGTAGATATTTCACTAGTGTAGAATATTGACAGAGATAGTGATGATTGAAAGGAATGTTGTTCTGATTAAAATTATGAGCTTACTTTAGGTCTATGATTCCCCAGCATGAGTAGATAATTATATATTTCCTCTAATGCCTATAATATCATCTGTACAGAGCTTTGCAAAGGTTCCATTCCTTCAGTACCATACATCCAATCTACCCAGATACTTCTGCATGTATCAAGAATGATCCTGAAATCGATGAATACAAGAAGAGGATAACATATACACCCATATCTATACTACATGGGAGGAAAAAGTAAATATTAGTAGGAAATTATGCATAGTTTATTTTGAAATGGAGTTTTATGTAACATCATAAGTAATTTAAAAACATTTAATCACAGATTTCATACTTAAATACTTAATACATAAAGCACAAAGGGCCGTTATAATCAATATTGCAGCCATGTATAACTTACACAAAATAGGGTTTTTCACCGTTTTAAAATGTCTGTGTTGAAATGTGAGCATTAAATATTTATTTTATTTGATGTTAGCATATGGAGCAATTCTTAAGTAACTGCAAATTTATCCCTCAAATAAATATACAAGCTATTAGCTTTTTACTAATCCTTGTTTTCCACAGATACTGAAGAAAATACCAACAAATTTAGCAGCAAATGTTCTGAGATAGTATGTCTAATTTTTACTAAAAATAAGTGATGAAGTATTAAATGTGTTCACAGAACCATCCCTTGCTGAGTGTGATAAGTGTAAACCTTTTTTCTTAAGTATGTGATTAGGAACATCTGTCTTTTGTAAGAAGTGAATGTGGTAAGAACGCTAGATAAGGAAATTGGATGGATGTTGTGCCACTCACTGCATCAAACATAATAATGTGAGAGGCAGCATCTACCCTTATCTAAAACCAATTATACATTCTCAAAAAGAAATGGCTCAAAATCCAGTTGTCTGTTATCCACATAAATTAGTGCATATATTTCATTAAGTTTTATAATTTCTCTCATTGTTTCCTCTGCCTTTTCAGTGGGCTAATAAAATAATATCCCTTAATAAGCTTATTTATTAATTTTTCAAAAGGTGCAACTTTTATTAAGCTTTCTACTTTAATATTTAATAGTACTTCTTATATGTTGTAATAGTGGCCTACATTGCACTGCTGCTTATTTCCATATGGTCTTGATACACATCTTCATTTTTATTGTGGGCTTTTCTCTGTTTTTCACTTTTGTTTTCCGCTTGTTCCTGCCATCTCCTTTTGGATTCCCTATAAATAGTTACTTGATTAATAAGGTGATTGTTTGTACAAGACCTACCTTCATGCAGAAATTTCATATTGGAACTAATAAGTCACAAGACTCAGACAAATATAAGTCTTCTTTCAATTGCTTTAGGCCAAAGCCAATATGTAAACAATGCGGTCTTTTGAACTTTTTTTTTTTCCAGATGTAAATTGTAGGATGAGAGGGATTAAAAGCTCAGGAACTGTCTATTATAACTAATTTATTGAAAAAGAAGCTGGCTCCTAATTTATTAAATTAATAATGCATAAGTAGACATCACCAAGAAGATAGAGTTTAAGGCATTGCTGAAAACAAAACAAAACAAAAACCCATCCCATTAAGGAAGGAAAGCAGAATGTCAAAAGTAGGGTGTCTTTCCAGAGTACAATTAGTTTTTAGTGATGTTTATTCCATACATAATATAAGGATCAACATCCCATGTGATGTAACAAGATGTTAACTTTGAGCACTGTATCAAAAAGAGTATCTGCTTTAATGTCCTGACTGAAAATTATTTGGTACAAATTGCAGGTAACTAATACATTTGATGAGAGTTATTTTGTTTTTATTTCGTTTTATAAGTTATAAGCTGAACAGAAACATTAAAGATGATTAAGAATATTGTATCAAATGAAGAGTTATTTATCAAATATTATACTGACTGAAGTTTTATGAACAAAAAGATCAGTAAATATAGGGATTAATTTTGTCAGTGACATCAGTACTCTTAATTGCAATGAAGCATCATGCCTTAGATATAAAAAGATCCTCATTTTAGTTAGGAAGTATCATATAAAGCTAACTTAACTGATACAGAATAAAATTTTAAGTTAGTAATGACAGACAAATTAGTGTATGAAAAAAGCAGGTCCAACAATTTCCACTATTTTCTGTCATTGTTTTTGTATCTTATTTAATAAATAATTTAAAAATTATTTATTAATTTAAAATTAATTTAAAAATAATTAATTTAAAAATAAAAATTATTTATTTAATTATTAATTTATTTATTGACAGCATTATTCAAAATTTAAGTTACTTTTTCAATCTGATTCTAGAATAAGAAAATATTTTCCACAAATACAAATAAATTGATGTTTTAATTTATGGTGTTGTATTATATTTTGATATTCTATTAATATAAAATATTTTTCATTTTGTTTCTTTTTTTGCCATTATTTCAGTGTTAAGATGCCTAACTAAAAGATACAATCTATTTGATTGTGTTTCCTGCATCTTCACTTTCTGTAGAAAATCCTACATTTCCCAAAGACAACATTTCACCTAAGATGGTGTTATAGCCTACTTTTTATTGAAATGTTTTCATTCTGTCTGTATGAAGGTTTTGTATGAGTTTGAGAGTTTTTGCATACATGTATTGATGTGCATTGTATGCATGTCTGGTGCCTACAGAATCTAGAAGAGGGCACCGGATCCTCTGGAACTGGTGCTACAGCTAGCTGTGTGCTGCCTAGTGGGGTGAGGAACTGAAGCTGGGTCCTCTTCCAGAGCAGCTAGTGTTGTTCCATGCTTAGCATTTCTCCAGCCTCCAGACTTATGACTTTTCAATGTCCTGAATTTTAATGTCCTCAAAATATATTGAGCTACATTACATAAGATGTTTTATGATATGACTAGTCTGTATATGTATTTCTAGAAAGTCTAAGAAGAGTAACTGAAAATGAAGCTATGTGATAATGACAAAGCTAATTTCCATTTGAGAAATATTTCCTACATCTTACCTGAGTGAACATTTGAGATAATACAAAAATACTTGGATTCTCATTTTTCATTGTTTCTTTTTATGTGTGTGTATTTTCACAAGAACATTCTTGCGTGCAGATGACATTATTCAACAACTGTTATCTTCTCACATCACTCTCTACCTTGTTTTTCACATAAAGGTTCTCACTGAATCTGGAATTATTGAACTGCCTAAACACTCTGGCTAGCAATCCATAGGAACCTCTCCTTTTATCTGTGTTTGTCCAAAACTATAATTTCTGGCTAAGCACCATGCCAGGCTTTTTGCTCTGTACTGGGTATCTGAATCAGTATAAGGCAACTACTTCACCAACTGGACTGAGTCAACTCCCAGATCCTCAGCTTCTAAAATTAAGATAGGAATATGTATATACATATACACAGGGAAGATCAATTAAAGTGAAACATAGACCAGGTACATGCAACAAGGTTAGTAATTATTATAAGACCAGGGAACATTTCACTTTAATGATAAATCTAAAAAGCTTCCCTATGGATTCATCTTTGAAAGATCAGTCTCTAAATTCTTATGCTCTTTTGGAAGCTGGGGAGACTAAACAAGTTGGTTTAATTAAGGGTATATCTGTGGATGCAACCCATCTTTGGTTCAGGCAACTCATTTTGCTTCTGTCTTTTGTAAAGTGAGGAGTCTACAGCCTCTGCTACTACAACCATGAACACCACCATGCTTTTTCTGACAGATCTTCAAAATTATAAGCCAAAATAAAATAAACACTTGCCACTCTGATTGTTTTTGTATATTATTTTAGTGATGGCAATTGGAAGCAATTAATTGTGTCTCAACCTGGAAGGAGTATAGATGTGCAAAGGTTTTCCATATCTCTGTGGTTAATGTAGATGAAAAAGGTGGGGATTTTTTGCTTACAAACATAGCAAAAATTCCTCTCTTTTATTAAACTATCCATGTTTCTGAACATCATTTAAAATTTGTGATTAATTTATTATTCCTTAGACAATAATTGAATAAATTCATTGATGCATTTATATTACATTTAATTGTCATCAGAATAGCATATTTACCAGTTTACATTCCCACCAGCAGTGGAGGAGGGTTCCCCTTTCTCCACAACCTCTCCAGCATGTGTTGTCCCTTGAGTTTTTCATCTTGGCCAACCACTCTGGAAATCTATCTGGCGCTTTCTAAGACAATTAGGAATAGTGCTTCCTCAAGACCCAGCTATACCACTGCTAGGTATATACCCAAAGTTTGCTCAAGTACACAAAAGGGATATTTGCTCAACCATGTTTATAGCAGCTTTATTTGTAATAGCCAGAACCTGGAAACAACCCAGATGTCCATCAACGGAGGAATGGGTACAGAAATTGTGGTATTTTTACACAATGGAATACTACTCAGCAATCAAAAAGGAGGAAATCATGAAATTTGCAGGCACATGGTGGGATCTAGAAAAGATCATCCTGAGTGAAATACCCCAGAAGGAGTAAGACAAACACGGTATATACTCACTTATATAGACCTATAAGATATGATAAACATAATGAAATCTATACACCTAAAAAAGATAATCAAGAGAGCGGACATGGGGTAAGATGATCAATCCTTGTTTAGAAAGACAGATGGGATGTGCATTGAACATTGACAGGAGTCTACTGAGCGCATTTGAAAGACTCTAACTAGCAGTGTTTTCAAAGCAAAGACTCATGACCAAACCTTTGGCAGAGTACAGGGAATCATAAGAAAGAAGGGGAGTTAGTCTGATGAGGAAAGGATAGGAGCTCCACAAGGACCAAATATATCTGGGCACAGGGTCTTTTCTGAGACTGACATTCAACCAAGGACCATGAATGGATATAACCTAGAACCTCTGCTCAGATGTAACCTGTGGTAGCTCAGTAACCAATTGGTTTCCCATAGTGAGGGGAACAAGGACTATTTCTAACAGGAACTCAATGACTGGCTCTTTGGTCTCCCCACCTCCCAAGGGAGGAACAGTCCTGTTAGGCCACAGAGGAGAGCTTTGCAGCCAATCCTGAAGATACCTGATAAAATAGGATCAGATGAATGGGGAGTAGGTCCCCCCTATCAGTGGACTTGGCAAGGGGCACGGTGGAGATGAGGGAGGGAGGGAGGGAGGGAGGGAGGGAGGGAGGGAGGGAGGGACTGGGAGGGAATGAGGGATGGGGACACGGCTGGGATACAGAGTTAATAAAATGTAACTGATAAGAAAAAAATAAAATTCAAAAAAAAGAATAGCATATTTACATGTTTGTTTATTTCTTTTAGATAATTATTATTCTGTTAAAGGAAAAAAAATAAAGGAAAGAATTATGATTCTTTGTAGAATAAATAGAATTTTCTACCCCTAATTTTAGATTCCTGTGAAACTAAGTTATTTTCTAAGTTCTTTCATTAAGTGTGTTAGGAATATTAACCTTAAATTAACCATTCCATTACAGTTCCCTTATGCCTTTCTGGGGTAAGAGGAGTGGTAGTACACACAGACACACACGGTTAGGTATTTAAATCTAAGAATAGAAAAGAAATAATTAGATGTCAGAGTACTTACCTAATGATTAGGGTTAGTGAGTGTAAGTCTTCATCATCACAACTTACTTTTACTTGCTCACTATTGTTTGAGCAAATGGTAAGGACTACAGATTTGTCTCATCTTAGAAAATAATCAGATCTCATCGAGTCAAATCATATAAGAAACTTTGTTAGAATTTCTTTTCTGACTAAAGGAAAAATAGTTCCTGATAATGCTCTTCTGCTAATTACTGCCCTACCACACTGGATCACAGGGATAAAAAAAAATACTGAAATTTCAACCCAGACTAAGGTATTAAAAAAATAGTGTCATCTGCAGCTAGAATAAGTGACTAGTAGCTAGATCTCTCAGCTGATTAATTCATTCCAGTGAATTAAAACCATACTGTCTCCCTTCAAAGAAATTTACATGCATATACAGAAGAAGGAAGAAATCAAAGAGCAAGAGAATAGAGTATGGGGGAAACATAAGGTCTGTTCTAAGAAAACAGCTAAATTGTGTGCCCTCAGCTAACAAAGATGACATCATTAATGGCCACCTCCAGAAAAGGAAATTTCTAAAACAGAATGAGAAAGTAAAAAATGTTCTGAGACAATAATTATAAAATACTGAATGGACAGCTCATGTTTAAAAAATTGTTTCATAAAAATTAAAAGAAGGTTATGAAAATAAAGCTTATTATTGTTGTGGAAAGAATCACTAGTGGACGAGGGCAAGAGGACATGAGTGGACAGTGGTAGGAAGATAAGTGAAAACAAAATATAACCAAGCAGGGAGGCACACATCTTTAAATCCAGAACCTCAGAGACAGAGACAGGTATCTTTCTGTGAGTTAGAGGCCAGCAAGGATAAACAGTGTGACCCTCGATGGATAAACAAAAGTAGAAGAAAAAGAACAAAGTGTGTATGTATATGCCAAAATGAAACTCATTTGTTTTATAGGATTTCTTTGAAGTTCAATAACAATAAGTATGTCAGAATCAAAGTCAGTGTCAATCCTCTGGTGACAGACAACTCAGAGGCTTAGAAGTTTTGTTTAAATTTATTTATTATTTACACAGCATTTTGCCTGCATGTGTGCCTGTGCATCATGAGAGGGCACCAGATCTCACTGTAGATGGTTGTGAGCCACCATATGGTTTCTGGGAATTAAAATCAGGACCTTTGGAAGAACAGTCAGTGTTCACCTCTGAGCCATCCCTCCAGCACGGCCCCCCAAGTTTTTAAGAACCTTTATAAAGACTAATAACTGGTGCAAAGGGACAAAAATACTAAAAAGAATTATGATAACACTTTTAATATAAAGGAAATACATAAAGAAGATCAATGGTATATTTGTCATTAAGTCAGAGAGAGGGAGGAGAGAGACAAAGCGGCAGAACATTTTGTTTTGGACAAGTTTGCTTATTTATTCACCCATATAAAATGTTGATTGATGTAACTGTACATTTTTAAAGTGTGAGATGCAGTAGTTCATTACTTCCCTTTATATATTTACTTATTTATATCTGTAAGGGCATATTGTCTGCATTATAACTCTTTATGCCATATGCATGATTGTTGCCCATGGAGGCCAGAAGATGGCAAAGGATTCGCTGGTACTAAAGTGTCATAGAATTGTGAGCCACCTTGAGAGTACTGAGAATTCAACCAAAGTCTTATGGTAGAGTAGCCAATGTTCTTCAAAACCTAGCTATCTTTCCAGTCTCTGGATATGTAACATTTAAAATTTATTTTGTGTCTGTTTACATGCAGGATATAGTGTTATAGATAGTATTATATAAACATAACTATTTATAAAGTAAATAAATAAATATTTTATAAGAATATATACATTATATACGACTAATACATACTATATACAATTACATATAAGTTATATATTATGTGTTATACATTATATTGTATAATATGTATACTTAACTTATAAAGTTACATACATATGTTAGTTACATAAAGAATAATAGTTATTCTTCATATGTTACATCCAGACAAGTTTCCCCTCATTCCTGTTCTTCCACTTCTCTCAGTCACTTCTCCCACCTCCTTCTATTGCAGATCAACTCCTCCTCTCTTTTTCAAGAAATAAAGCAGGGATATAGTTGGTCAGAGGACTGTTATGGAATATTTATTAGATTCTAGACAGCTTCTTTATCCCAGCTAGCTCCCTAATAGTTGAGGTAGAGACCTACTGATATATTTAAACTTTTTTTCACAATAACTGGGCAGATACAATTTAAACTAATTTTCTAAGCTAGCCTGGCTTTCTCTCAGTTGCATTTTCCAAGTTACACAGCAATAAGTCGTCCTGTCTGAGCTGGATATGTTCCATCATGCCACATGCTTTTTCACCATCTTTCTTCTTCTCTTCTCCCTTCCACTTTTACCTTACTCTGTGTTCCTTCCTCAGACCCCCTCCTGGGAACTGAAGCTCTGTCTACCTCTATTCTGCCCAATTACATGCTCCATCCTCTCTTTGTATTAACCAACCAGAGAATATTGGAGTCAAAAGTTATACAATACAAATTGGTGTACATGAGAATGTGCTCTTCTGAATAACAACCAGATATTGGGGGCCAGAATATTCAAAGCACAGAACATCAGACCAACCTCCAACAGAAGACAGCTAGCAGGACTGCATTCTCACTTTCCATCTTGTATGCATCATCCCCACAGTAAAATTTTTGAAAGGCATAATATGTTAGTCAGTATCCTTTTGAACTGTAATAGAAACGTGAAAAAAATAAGATAAACCTCAAATTTTTGCACGGCTTATTTTTTTATTGGAATAATAAATACTGAATGCGAACTCTACATAATAAGAAAAGCCAGAGTGATGGCACCTACATTTATTTCTAGCACTTTGGAGGCACAGGTTAGCAATCTGTGCATCCAGGCCAGCAAACAGTGAGACTTAGAGTCGCTGTATAATTGATGATGATGATGATGAAGTATAAGATGATCTATAATGTGGAGAAAATAATGGCAGTGATGGAGAAATATGGATAGAAATATAGACAAATATTTTAACTTTATTTAAGAAGGGGTATGGAATGACCTTTGAGCCCAAACTCAAGGGAGCTATGAAAGACGGCTAATGAGGAAAGTTATTTGAGCTGATGTAAGCAACCTGTGTTGAACATTTTTTGAGATATAACAGAGATCTTAGTGGCCCTGGAACCAGAGAAAGTAGGAATAAGGAAGATATAAATGATACTAGATGATGTAGGAAAAAGTGAAACTGGAAAACCTTAGACTTTTTAGCAGAGGAATGACATACATTTAGCTATATTTTATGAGAGGACTTGAAGTTTCTCATGGTGAAAATAAATTTATGTAGAAAGATGCTGAAGAATGAAGGCTATTAGAAAGATCAAGGTCTTAGATATAAATTTATGTAGACATAAGAATGGTGAACATTTAGAACATCTGATTTATTATTTTATCTTGTTTGCTTTAAGCTAAACAAAACTGAGACACATTTTGTAAAACTTTTTAAAAATCTTAAAAAAATTAAAAGATCTCTGTAGAGAAATTTTAATCCAACAACATGGCTACTGTGGCAAGAAATCACATCCTGAGACCTAAGTCTGTGTGGTCCAACTGGAATATAAACATGCCCTTAGGACACATGATTAATCTTGAAATACAGATTTGTAATCCTAAGTAATGATATCTAATTGTGGTGCAGACAAAGTGATGAATCATAGAAAGATTTTACAGAATGAATCAGACATAGGAAAAGCCTAACTCTCATGAGAACAGACAGGAAAGAGAAGCAACTTAAGCGAGAGGAGTTGCTTTGTTGCAGTTCAGTTAAGTGAAGCTGAATACATGCACTCATTTTAGTCAGTGCAGCTAAGTTCATGTAGTCAGTTCAGTTAGTGCAGTACGATTTGTGAAAGTCAGAGGCAGGTTTTCAAGGTGAGCAATTCAGTGAAAAGGCAACAAAAGTCAGTTTGAATCAGTAATCTTGGTGAGAAGTTTTTCGTTAGAATAGTTTAGCCAACCAGAATTCAGATAGAAATAAAAAGGGTGAGCTTATCAGGTTGAAAATATTCTAGGCCTTGGTTAGCAGAAGCTGGAAGCTGAAGCCTTCAAAACCCAGGTTTATAGAAGATTAAATTGTATGAAGGTTGGAAGCTTCTAGGCTTAAGCCTAGGGATAGTTACAACAGAGAAAGGAAGGCACTGGGTTCAGCTCAAGCCCTATACAGCTTGAGTAAGGCTCTCATTTAATCCCATCATCTGAGGAAATAAAAACAACCTTTACAGATATAACATTATATTATGAAAATGTAAAGAATGTAGATTGATTACATACATTTTTCTTATAATTAGATAATTTTGGTTGCTTTTAAATTAAGAAAAAGCATAGGAAAGGTGTAATAAATCATCCTACGTTACGCATAAGCAAGAATCGTCAGCTGGAAAAATGCTGAAACACTGAATGCTCCACTTAAAACATAGTGTTTTACATGAATTTTAAAAGGCTTATTTATATTATTTTGCTTCATAATAAGCTAATACTGAAAGACTAATTATAGATAACCAAAGAACTCAGATTTCTATTCTTCCGTGTGTTTAGTTGCTTTCAAAATCATTTTTGTTGTATTTTTATTTTTATTTTTTTTTTTTTATTTTATTTTTTCTTTTTAGTTACATTTTCTTAACTCCGTGTCCCAGCTGTATCCCGCTCCCTCATTCCCTCCCCAACCCCACACTCCCTCCCTGGTCTCCTCCCTGCCCCTTTCCAAGTCCCCTGATAGGGGAGGACCTCCTCCCCTTTCATCTGTCCCTGTTTTATCAGGTATCTTCAGGGCTGGCTGCAAAGTCCTCCTCTGTGGCCTAACAGACTGCTCCTCCCCTGGGGGGAGGTGTCAAACAGCCTGCCCTTGAGATCCTGTTAGAAATAGTCCGTGTCCCCCTTACTTTGGAAAACTACTTGGTTACTGAGCTACCACAGGCCACATCCGAGCAGAAGTTCTAGGTTATATCCATAGATGGTCCTTGGTTGAGTTTCAGTCTCAGAAAAGACCCTGTGCCCAGATATATTTGGTCCTTGTAGAGCTCCTATCCTTTCCATATCATACTAACTTCCCTTCTTTCATATGATTCCCTGCACTCTGCCGAGGGTTTGGTTATGAGTCTTAGTGTCTGCTTTGAAACACTGCTAGGTAGAGTCTTTCAGATGCCTTTTGTGGTAGACTCCTGTCATAAGTTCAAGGCACATCCCATTTGTCTTTCTAAATGAGGATTAATCACCTTCGCCTGTGTCCACTTTCTTGATTATCTTCTTTAGGTGTGTAGATTTCATTATGTTTATCATGTCTTGTAGGTCTATATAAGCGAGTATATACCAAGTTTGTCTTTCTCCTTCTGGGATACTTCACTCAGAATGATCTTTTCTAGATCCCACCACTTGCCTGCAAATTTCATGATTTCCTCCTTTTTGATTGCTGAGTAGTATTCCATTGTGTAAAAATACCACAATTTCTGTATCCATTCCTCCGTTGATGGACATCTGGGTTGTTTCCAAGTTCTGGCTATTACAAATAAAGCTGCTACGAACATGGTTGAACAAATGTCCTTGTTGTGTACTTGAGCAAATTTTGGGTATATACCTAGGAGTGGTATAGCTGGGTCTTGAGGTAGCACTACTCCTAGTTGTCTGGTATTTTTAATGGGACAATAACTACTCAACATTACACAGGTTTCTCTTGACTAAATTATAGCAATGTAAGATCAATGAAGATAGAAGTTTGCTTTGCTTGATCTTGAATCTGTGGCATCACTAGCACACTTCTTTGATCTATGAAAGTGCCTTACATTTTGAGTGAATTAATTATTATGCAGTCTTGTGCTTACCCCTCAGGCCAATTGAAAATTCAAACAAAACAGACATAAGAATGATAAAAATAATAAAATCCCCAGAGTAATTAATTGAATAATACATTGGTTGAAATACAGACCTACACGATTATTGAAGGATTTGCCAGAAAAGTTTATAAATTTAGAGAAAATTCCTGATAAAACATGCCAAAGAGAGTCAATGTATAAACTCCTAGATATCTTTTTCAAAAATATAGTTGCAGAGGGCACAGAGAAGGGGCAGAGGGAGAGAAAAAGTGAGACAATACATTCAAAAACACATAAATGAACATAAAATATTTTAAATCTATTCCAAGTCAAAGATGCTGGCACAAAAGAATACATAGCACATCACTGTATTCATATAAAATTCTTTAACAAGTTCACCAAGTACTGAAAGAAAGTAGATGAATGGTTGAGTCACAACTTAGAAAAGAAATTATTTATAAAAAGACAGAGAAATGTTTTCTTCAGCCATTCACTCATTAAAATTTATCAAAGATTCTACCAAAATGATGGCACTCTACCTGAATCAAACTGCTATAATAAAGCTACTCAAAATTAAATAAAATGAATTTTATAGTAGAAAATACACTACGCATCATTATACATACTACTATTGGCCCTTCTATTTATGTTATGGCCCAGATGATTGGGTTAGGTAATTGATATGGCTTGACTTTCACTGAATCACAACTGAAATGTAGTTCCCAGTGGAGTGATATTGAAAGAAAATATAGCTAAGAGACAAATATTCTCTGTCAATGACTTAATTCACTTTGGAATAGATTGGTTTTTATGGGAACAAGTGTTTAAGAAGAGTTTAGACTCCTTGTTTTTCTGTGTTTTATTTGTTTTTGTTGTTTTAATGCACTTGTTCAATTTTGTGTTCTTTTGCCATGGATAAAGAATCATGCAACTCTCTTTAAAACCTCAGAAGGAATAGCACTACCTCAAAATCCAGCTATTCCACTCCTAGACATATATCCAAAATATGCTCAAGTATACAACAAGGATATTTGCTTAACCTTATTTGTAGCAGCTTTATTCATAATAGCTAGAATCTGGTAACAACCCAGATGTCCTTCAACTGAGGAATGGATACAGAAATTGTGATACATTTACACAATGGAATACTACTCAGCAATAAAAACAAGGAAATAATGAAAATTTCAGGCAAATGGTGGGAATTAGAAAAGATCATCCTGAGTGAGGAATCTCAGAAGCAGAAAGACACAGATGGTATATACTCACTTATAAGTAAATAGTAGTCATATAATAGAGGATAAACATACTAAAATTTGTACATCTAAACAAGAAGTAGGATCCTGGGTAAGATGTTCAAACTTCATTCAGAATAGCAAACAGGTTTGATATTGGAGTATGGTAGAAAACATGGATCAGGACAGAAGCCTACCACTGAGGGCCTCTGAAAGACTACTGATCAGGGAATCAAAGCAGATGCTGAGACTCATAGCCAAACTTCGGGCAGAGTGTAGGGAACCTTATGAAAGAAGGGGGAGATGAAAAACCTGGAGAAGACACTGTCCCCCAAGGAGCTCAGAGGACTTTTCTGAGACCTTTAAAAAGCCCAGGGGTCTTTCCTGAGACTGATACTCTCACCAAAGACCATGCATGGAGATAACCCAGAATCACTGCACAGATGTAGCCCATGACACCTCAGTGTCCAAGTGGGTTCACAGTAAGGGAAACAGGAGCTGTCTCTGACATGAACTCAATAGCTGGCTCTTTGATCACCTTCCACTGAGGGTGGGGACAGTCTTACCAGGCCAAAGAGGAAGACAATGCAGGCAGTTCTGATGAGACATGATAGGTTATGGTCATATGGAAAGGGAGGAGGACCTCCCCATTAGTGTACTAGGGTAGGGGCAAGGGAGAAGAAGAGCAAGGGAGGGTAGCATTGGGAAGGGATGAGGGAAGGGGCCACACCTAGAACACAAATTGAATAAATTTATTACAATTTATTACAAAGAAAAAAACTTAGAAAATGCTGTTTTTGTGATAACTGACTTTAAAACTCTGAACAAACCCAAACTTCTATTTTGTAAATTATAATCACATAAGCTATAATGTATACTAATCCTATTTGTTTTGCTATCTAGTTTTTAGAGACTGTGTCATAGAAATAGTCAATGTGTGAAGAGATAATTTTTAATTTTAAATTTAATTTCTTAAAATTTATTCAATATACAACCTGATTGACCCTCTTCCTTTTCTCTTCCTGGTCTCACACTCCCTCATTCTTCCTCACTATCCCCTTTCCTAGTTTTCAGAAGGTGGTAGGTAGCCCTCCTCCCCTACTAATTGACCCAGTCTATCAAGTCTCATCAGGACTGTCTGTATTTTATTTTTTTGTGGCCTGTCAATTCCACCCCACCAGAAGGGAGTGATCAAATTGCTGGCAACAGAGCCCTTGTCAGCAACAGACATGTTCCCCTTACTAGGAAGCCCCATGAAGGCTGAGCTGCCTATTAGCTACAACTGAGAAGGGATCCTAAGTCCTCTCCATGCATGGTCCTTGGTTGGTGCATCCATCTCTGAAGGCCACCCTTCTTATAGAGCTCCTGTCCTCTTTGGGTCATCTTATTCCCCAACTCTTTCCTAAGACTCCTTGTGCTCTGCCAAAGTTTAGCTGTGAGTCTTAGCATCTACTTTGATCCTCTGATGGGTGGAGTCTTTTAGAGGACATCTATGGTATGTTCCAGTTCTCTTCCCTCTTTTAAACCATTTCCAGTGTCTAGTCTATTTGCACTTCTGAAAGATAATTAAACATCCTCCCTAGAATTCTCCTTGTTATCTTCTTTAGGTCTGTGGATTGTACTATACAGCTAATACCCACATATTTTTTAATTAAATTTTTATTTTTTAATATTAGTTACAGTTTATTAACTTTGTGTCCCAGTTGTATCCTGCTCCCTCATTCCCTTCCAACCCCACCCTCCCTCCCCAATACCCACTTATAAGTGAGTATATATAATTCTTCTCTTTCTGAGTCTGGGCTGCCTCATTCAGGATGATCTTTTCCAGATCCATCCATTTGCAGGAAAATTTCATGATTTTCTTGTTTTTAATAGCTGACTAGTATTTCATTGTGTAGATATATTACTGTCTCTTTATCCATTGTTCAGTTGAGGTACAACTAGGTTATTTCCATATTCACACAGTTATGAATAACGCTACTAAGAACATAGTTGAGCTAATGTCCTTATTGTAAGGTAGAGGATCTTTCTGGTATATGCCCATGAGTGGTATAGCTGGGTCTTGAGGAAGAGCTATTCCCAGTTTTTTGTGAAAGCACCAGTCTGATTTCCAAAGTGGTTATACAAGTTTGCACGCCCAACAAACTAGAGGTTCCTCTTGCTCCATATCCTTGCCAGCATGCATCATCCCTTGAGGTGAAATATCAGCCTACCCCAAGTTAAATTAGGCAATTATAAGATCCCATGCACTCTGCCCAACAGTTGACCATAAGTCTCAGCATCTGCTTTGATAGTCTGCAGGGCAGAGCCATTCAGAGGCCCTCTGTGGCAGGCTCCTAACTTGTTTCCTGTTTACTTCTTTTTCTGATGTCCATCCTCTTTGCCTTTCTGAATGGGGATTGAACATTTTAGCCAGAGTTCTCCTTGTTGATTAGTTTCTTTAGGTGTACAGATTTTAGTAGGTTTATCCTATATTATATGTCTATATGAGTAAGTATATACCATGTGTGTCTTTCTGCTTCTGGGATAGCTCACTCAGGATGATCCTTTCCAGTTCCTACCAATTACCTGCAAATTTCATGATTTCCTTGTTAATCATTGCTGGGTAATATTCCAGTGTGTAGATGTACTACAAATTCTGTATCCATCCTTCATTTGAGGGGCATCTGGGTTGTTTCCAGCTTTTGGCTATTAAAAATAAAGATAGTACGATCTGAAGAGGACAGGAACTCCACAAGGAGAGCAAAAGAACCAGAAAATTTGAACACAGGGTCTTTCCAGAGACTCATACTCCAACCAAGTACCGGGCATGGAGATAACCTAGAACCCCTGCACTGATGTAGCCCATGGTAGTTCAGTGTCCAAGTGGGTTCCATAGAAATGGGAACAGGGACTGCCTCTGACATGAACTGATTGGCCTGCTCTTTGATCACCTTCCCCTGAGGGGGGAGCAGCCTTACCAGGTCACAGAAGATGACAATGCAGCCACTCTTGATGATATCTGATAGACTAGGATCAGAAGGAAGGAGAGGAAGACCTCTCCTATCAGCGGACTTGGGGAGGGGCATGTGTGGAGAAGGGGAAGGGAAGGTGTGATTGAGAGAAGAGGAGGGAGGGGTTTTTGGGGGAATACAAAGTGACTAAATTGTAATTAATAAAAATTAAAATAAAAAAATAGGGAATTATAAAATCTAACAGGTATTTATGTCTTATTTGTGATAGTGGGTTAGATAATACCATCTTATTAATTATAGGGCAAATAATAATAACATGCAGTCCAACACTCCGATTTAACACCATAGGAAGTTGAGAGTTATTCCTTAAATGTCTATGAAGAATTGTGTTGGTATTTTGATAGGAATTTCTTTGACTCTGTAGATTGCTTTTGGTAATATAGCCACTATGTAAATTCTACCTATCCATGAGCCACAGAGATCTTTCATTTTCTGGTATCTTCTTCAAATTCTTTCTTCAGAGACTTGAAGTTCAGAGACTTGCAACACAGTTCTTCTCTTAAATTATTAAAGTTTAAACAAGATACTTCATGTTTTTTTTGTAGCTACTGTGAAAGTTATTGTTTCCCTAATTTCTTTCTCAGCCCATTTTTCTTTTTTTTTTCTTTCTTTTTTTGTGTGTATTAATTTTGTACACAGACTCTTTGCTGAAGGTGTTTACAAGTTGTAGGAGTCCTCTGGTAAAAATTTTTGGGTCACTTATGTGTACTATCATATCATCTGCAAATAGTGATACTTTGACTTCTTGCTTTCAATTTGTATCCCCCTGATCTCCTTTAGTGGTCCTATTTCTCTAGTTAGGACATCGAATACTATGTTAAAGAGATAAGGAAAGAATGGGCAGCCTTGCTTGTCCCTGATTTCATTGGAATTGATTTAAGTTTCTCTCCATTTAGTTTGATGTTGGCAATAAGTTTGCTGTATATTGTCTTTACTTTGTTTAGGTATGTGCCTTGTATTCTTAATTTTGCCAAAACTTTTTTCATGAAGGAGTTTTGGATTTTGTTAAATATTTTTTCTGCATCTGAAGAGGTGATGGTGTGAATTTTTTCTTTCAGTTTTTTTTTTTTACAGTAGATTATGTTGATCAAATTCCATATATTGAACTACCCATGCACTGCTTAGGATGAAGCCTACTTGGTCATGGTGGATGCTGTAATTTGATGTGTTTGTGGATTTAGTTTGTGAGTATTTTATTGAGTAATTTTGTGTCATTGTTCTTAAGATAAATTGTCTGAAATTTTCCTTTTTTGTATCTTTGTGAGGCTTAGGTATCAAGGTGACTGTGGCCTCGTAGAATGATTTTGTAATGTTCCTTCTGTTTCTATTTTGTGGAATAGTGTGAAGAGTATCTGTATGAGTTCTTCATTGAAGTTATGGTGGAATTTTGTGCTAAAACCATCTGGCTCTAGGCATTTGGTTGTGAGACTTTTAATGATTGCTTCTATCTCCTTATTGGATAAGGACTATGTGATTTGTTTACCTGGTTTTGATTCAACTTTGGTAATTGGAATCTTTCAAGAAATTTTCCATTTCATTTAGATGTTCAAATTTTGTGGCATATGGGCTTTTAAAGTGAGTCCTAATAATTATTTGGATATCCTCAATGTCCCACTTTTCATTTTTTATTTTGATGATTTGAATAGTGTCTCTGTCTTTTAGTTAGTTTGGATAAGTGTTTGTCTATCTTGCTCATTTTCTCAAAGGACCAGTTTTTTTTTTTATTGCTTCTTTTTATTGCTCTTGTTGTTTCTAATTTATTGTTTTTAGCCTTAAGTGTGATTATTTCCAGACATCTACTACTCTTGGGTGTACCTACTTCTTTTTTATCTAGGAAATTCAGGGCTGCAGCTAAGTTGGTTATATTAGATGTTTCCAATTTTTTATGAAGGTACTACGCTTTGAACTTTTCTCTTAGCACTGCTTTCACTATGTCCCACAAGTTTGGGTATGTTGTGCCACCATTTTCATTGAATTTTAGGAAGTCTTTAATTTCTTTCTTTATTTCTTTCCTGACCCAGTTGTCATAGAGTAGAGTGTTGTTCAGTTTCCATGTGCATGTATACTTTTTGTTATTTCTGTTGATGCAGAGGTCCAACTTTAGTCCATGATGGTTTAGTACATACAAGACATTATTTCAGTTTTCTTATATCACTAGAGACTTGCTCTGTGACCCACTGTTCAATTTTGGAGGAGGTTCTGTGATGTGCTGAGAAGGTATAGTTTTTTGTTTTTGGGTGAAAAGTCCTGGAGAAGTGTGTTACGCACATTTAATTTATAACATCTGCTGGTGTCATTGTTTCTCTATTTAGTTTTTGTTTCTTTGACCTATCCTTCGGTGAGAGTGGCATGTCGAAGTCTCCCACTGTCAATGTATGGGGATCTATGTGTGGCTTAAACTTTAGCAATGTTTCTTTTACAAATGTTGGTTCCCTTGTTTTAATGACATGAATGTTCAGAATTGATATGTCATCTTGGTGGAATTTTGTTTTGATTAGTATGAGGTGTCCTTCTTCATCTCTTTTGATTCATTTTGGCTAAAAGTCTATTTTATTATATATTAGATTGGCTACTCCAGCTTCCTTCTTGGGTCTGTTTGCTTGGAAAACATTCTTCTAGCCCTTTATTCTGCGGTAATGTATATCTTTGTGGTTGAGGTATGTTTCTTGTATGCAGACGAATGATGGGTCTTGGTTTTGCATCCATTCTTCCATTCTGTTAGCCAGTGTATTTTCATTGGAGATCTGGATCCATTGATGTTGAGAGATATTAATTACCTCTAACTGTTATTTCCTTTTATTTTGATGTTGGTTATGTTAGTGTGTTTGTGTGCTTGCCTACTTTTGCTTTTGCTGTAGTGAAGTGATTTATAGCCCGTTTTTGGGGATGTGGTTTACCTCCTCAGGTGGGAGTTTTTCTTCTAGTATCTTTTGTAGGGCTAGGTTTGTGCATAGATATTGTTTAAATTTATTTTTTAGTGGAAGATCTTGTTTTCTCCATCTATAGTGATTGAAAGTTTTGCTGGCAATAGGAGTTTGAATTGGCATGTGTGGTCTCTTAGGGTTGCAAGATTTCTGTCCAGCCCCTTATGTTTTTTATGGTTTCTGCTGAAAAGTCAGGTGTGATTCTTCTAGGTTTGCCTTTTTGTTACTGGGCCTTTTCCCTTGCAGCTTTTAGTATTTATTCTTTGTTTTCTCTATTTAGTGTTTTGATTATTATCTGAAGGGAGGATTTTCTTTACTAGTCTAGTCTATTTGATATTCTGTAGGTGTCTTTTATGCTTAAAGGCATCTTTTTCTTTCAGTTGCAGAAATTTTATTCTATGATTTGGTTGAAAATATTTTCTGGGCCTTGGAGCTTGGAATGTTCTCTTTCTTCTATTCCTATTACTCTAAGGTTTTGTCTTTTCATGATGTTTTTGATATATTGGATGCTTTCTGCCAGGAATTTTTTAGATTTTACATTTTTTGACAGATGCATCAATTTCTTCCATTGTCTTTTACACCTGAGATGCTTTGCTCTATGTCTTCTAGTCTAATGCAGATACTTACCTCTGTAGTTCTTGTTTCCTTCTCTAAGTTTTTCTTCTGTAGGATTTCCTCAGTTTGTGTTTTCTTTATTGTTTCTTTTTCCACCTTCAGATATTAAACAGTTTTATTGATTTCCTTCACCTGTTTGTTTGTATTTTACTGCATTTATTTAAAGGATTTTTTTCAATTCTTTCTTTTGTTTGTTTGTAGTACTTCTTTGAGTAGTTTATTTATTTTCTCTGTAAAGGCCTCAGTCTCTTTGACAGTATCTTCTTGTATTTCTTTAAGAATTTGTTTCCTCTGTTATAATCATCTTAAGCATAGACTTAAAGTCATTTTCTTGTTTTTCAGTTGTTTAAGGTTATCCTGGGCTGATTGCCATGGGATAACTGGGTTCTGGAGATGCCATATTGCTCTGGTTTTTGTTGCTTGTGTTTTGATGCTGGCCTTTAGCCATTTGGTTGTCTGTGGTATTGGCTGGTATTTCCTGGTGCCTTCTGGGGTTCCTGGGAGTATGGGAAGAGCCCTGGGCAGGAAGCTGGTTGTTCCTGTGGGAGCCCTCCTTGGAATGGTGGGTATGGTCTTGGACTGGTGGGTAGTTCTCTGGAAATTGCCTGCAGCTCTTTTCAGATGTATGATCCTGGGTACCAACTGGCCTCCTACAGAGCCTGGAAAACCTCCTCTCTTCAGGTGAACTCCCAGATTCAAACTGGATACTGGTTGTCTTGTTACAATGTTAATCAGTTCCAGCTTCTCAGACACTATGCTCAGGCAATGTGCTTGCTGATGCAGACATTGTGAGTGCAGAGATTTGGTCAGTCTCATTAGGGAGATGTGTTGAGCTTTGGAACACCAGCTGGGGCTGTTTCTATGGACACTAAGCATCAAGGAGGAATAAGGTTGGATCCATACCTCCCTGGTATGCAGAAGGTATCCATGGGACAGTGAGAGTGTGAGGGTGGATAGAGGCTGAGGATTGCACTTGAGGGAGCTAGGGAACTTTTACTCGGATTAACCAGGTGACCTAAGGTTTTCCTCACTGTGGGTACTCCTGTCACCTAGAAAACACAGATATTGAGGGGCCAAGATGGCGGCACCGGGAGAACACCCTGTCTGAGAAGCGGGACAACACACTCCATGCAGCGACCAGGAGACTGAACTCTGGGCCCTAAAACAACAGCGATCAATCGTGTTTCCCAGGTGAGGGGAGACTCCCACGGCATGGGAAGTGGTCGGGTCCACTCTCGGCTGCCCAGCCAGAACCGGGAAGAGAACCCGGCAACGCAGGCTTTGGGTCTCCAGGCTGGTGCCGCAAGCCTGCTTGTCACGATCAATTTCCCAGGCTGATTGGTGGGCACAAGGGGGCCTAAGGCTGTGAGTCCCAGTCGCAAAAAAACCCCACGGGGAAGGAAAGTTGCCAGACTGCTCACGGGTCACCCAGTCTTACCCTGGAAGGACTCTCCAACCACGGCGGGTACCTGCCGCCATCACAACTGAGCTCCCTCCATGGGCTGCTAGCAGCTGCATGCCCAGTTCAAAATCCCTACTCCCTCTTCGGAGGAGGCAGGAGGTGTCCAGCAGATTCTGTCACAGACCACATTGTCTGTACCCCAACCCAAGATTGGGACTGAGAAAACCCAATCCTTTCGGGCACTCCCCCAAACGCCTCCATAACCCTGCCACAGTGGAGTAGAAGGATAAAGAGGCGCACAGCGGCTTCACAGTGACGGAACTCCAGTGCTGCCGACCACTCCTAGCAAACAAACTACAGCTCGGGATCTGGGACTGTGGTCATTCTACATGTCCTGAGATTCTCCTGGGTCCAGCGCAATAAGGTATAGCAGCAAGTTCTATCACCGGCGCCCCCCCCCACCCGCCAGAGAAACCCCGCCAGCTCAGGGCTCAGGATCCGACTGAGAAGCCCCAACCGCTGCTGGCACCCCCCTGAGAGCACCTCCATAAGCTTGCCCTAGCAGAGGAGAAGGTCAGAGGGGAAGGACAGAGAGGCAGCCTGCCAAGGACACAGCACCCTCTCTCCAGCTCACCCAACGGCCCCTAGCAGAGAAACCCAAGCTATGGATCTGAGGACACTCAACCCTACCCGGTACTCTCTTGGGATCAGCAAACATAGGTTCTACCGCTAGGCTGCTTCTGGCAGAGAGATCTGGGCCCAGGATCTGGGATTGAGTACACTCACCCTAACTCTTTCCCGCGCCACCCAGGGACCAGTCAACATAACCCCTCCTGGCAGAGGGAAAGGACAAAGAGGCAGCACACAGGAAAGGTGGACACCGAGTCCTGCACCCACAGTGTCACAGAGATGACTGTTAGCCTACCCGTGCACTTCTGCAGCAGGACCAAAACAGAGAGTAGTGAGCAAGGGGAACCCCTGTGTATTCCAACTGGTCCTGCTAGAGAGTGAGTGAGCCTTCTAGGAAGAGATTGCCCCACACCCAGGGCTTCTCCACAGAAGCATCCAGACGAGATCCATACCACCCACACTCCTAGTGTGTGCATCATCGGGATTCTTGGGATAGCAACCCCAACATTGAAGCCTCTGCCTTGTGGGGCCACCAGGGTAATCCAGGAAAACAATCCATGGATCTCAGTCAGAACTGCATAATAGTGGCTTGCAGGCCACTGCAATAGTCAGAGAATCCGTGCATGCACACTGCGCCCGCTAAAAGCGCACGCGAATAGCACCAGCGTCACATTCTTTACTTAGGCAAAACTGAAAACACAGTGCACACTCACAAAGCAGTGAACCTCTATCATCTTACCGAAAAAAACAGTCCAGAAAACAGAAAGAGAGGATCATAGCCCAAACTGCAATCTCGAGGAACAACTAGTGAGGATTATAAATAACCAGATGGCTAGAGGCAGACTTAAGAACACTCCCAACAAAAATCAGGACATAATGACCTCACCAGCAACCTCACAAAACAATGGACACTTCAATTCACTAGATAAACAAGAAAACGACCTCAAAACTATGTTTCTCCAGCTATTAGAGGCCCATAGAGATGAAATGAACAAAGCCCTCAGAGAAATAACCAAAGAAATCGAGACTAACCAAGAGGAAACAAATCGTGCTCTCAGAGAAATGACCACGAAAACTGACGCAAACAGAGAAGAAATGCACAAAGCTCTCAAAGAAATGTCCACACAAATGAAGGCAAATAAAGAAGAAATGAACAAAGCTCTCATAGAAATACAGGCAATTATACCCAAAGAAGTAGAGGCACAATTAGTGATACATAGAGAGGAAACAGACAAAAAAATAGAAGCTATCATTGAAAAGCAGGAGTCCACATTCAAACAGATGAAGGAAATGGTGCAGGACATGAAAACAGAATTAGAATCAATAAAGAAAACACAAATAGAGAAAAACC
>NW_026585644.1:55874699-55929830 GCF_907164565.1 Psammomys obesus
GGTTTTTCTCTATTTGTGTTTTCTTTATTGATTCTAATTCTGTTTTCTTGTCTTGCACCATTTCCTTCATCTGTTTGAATGTGGACTCCTGCTTTTCAATGATAGCTTCTATTTTTTTGTCTGTTTCCTCTCTATGTAACACTAATTGTGCCTCTACTTGTTTGGCTATAATTGCCTGTATTTCTATGAGAGCTTTATTTATTTCTTCTTTATTTGCCTTCATTTGTGTGGACATTTCTTTGAGAGCTTTGTGCATTTCTTCTCTGTTTGCGTCAGTTTTCGTGGTCATTTCTCTGAGAGCACGATTTGTTTCCTCTTGGTTAGTCTCGATTTCTTTGGTTATTTCTCTGAGGGCTTTGTTCATTTCATCTCCATGGGCCTCTAATAGCTGGAGAAACATAGTTTTGAGGTCGTTTTCTTGTTTATCTAGTGAATTGAGGTGTCCATTGTTTTGTGGGGATGCTGGTGAGGTCATTATGTCCTGATTTTTGTTGGGAGTGTTCTTATGTCTGCCTCTAGCCATCTGGTTATTTATAATCCTCACTGGTTGTTCCTCGAGATTGTAGTTTGTGCTATGATCCTCTCTTTCTGTTTTCTGGACTGTTTTTTCAGGAAGATGAGAGAGGTTCACTGCTTTGTGAGTGTGCACTGTGTTTTCAGTTTTGCCTAAGTAAAGAATGTGACGCTGGTGCTATTCGCGTGTGCTTTTAGCGGGCACAGTGTGCATGCGCGGATTCTCTGACTATTGCAGTGGCCTGCAAGCCACTATTACGCAGTTCTGACTGAGATCCAGGGATTGTTTTCCTGGATTACCCTCGTGGACCCGCAAGGCAGAGGCTTTAATGTTGGGGTTGCTATCCCAAGAATCCCTATGATGCCTACACATCATAGGGTACCCACACATGTGGGTAGCAGGGATCTCGTCTGGTTGCTTCTGTGGGGAGGCCCTGGGTCTGGGGCAATCTCTTCCTAGAAGGCTCACTCACTCTCTTGCAGGACCAGTTGGAATGCACAGGGGTTCCCCTTGCTCACTACTCTCTGTTTTGGTCCTGCTTCGGAAGTGCATGAGTAGGCTAACAGTCAGCTCTGTGACACTGTGGGTGCACTCGGTGTCCACCTTTCCTCTGTGCTGCCTCTTTGTCCTTTCCCTCTACCAGGAGGGGTTATGTTGACTGGTCCCTGGGTGGCTCAGGAAAGAGTTAGGATGAATGTACTCAATCCCAGATCCCGGTCCCAGATCTCTCTGCCAGAAGCAGCCTAGCGGTAGAATCTATGTTTGCTGATCCCAAGAGAGTACCAGGTAGGTTTGAGTGTCCTCAGATCCAGAGCTTGGGTTTCTCTGCTAGGGGCCGCTGGGTGAGCTGGAGAGAGGGTGCTGTGTCCTTGGCAGGCTGCCTCTCTGTCCTTCCCCTCTGACCTTCTCCTCTGCTAGGGCAAGCTTATGGAGGTGCTCTCAGGGGAGCGCCAGCAGGGGTTGGGGCTTCTCAGTTGGATCCTGAGCCTTGAGCTGGCGTTTCTCTGCCAGGGGTAAAGGGGGAGCACTGGTGATAGAACTTCCTGCTAGACCTTATTGTGCTGGACCCAGGAGAATCTCAGGACGTGTAGAATGACCACAGTCCCAGATCTTGAGCTGTAGTTTGTTTGCTAGGAGCGGCCGGCAGCACTGGAGTTCCGGCACTGTGAAGCTGCTGTGAGCCTCTTTATCCTTCTGCTCAGCTGTGGCAGGGTTATGGCGGTGTTTGGGGGAGTGCCCGAAAAGATTGGGTTTTCTCAGCCCCAATCTCGGGTTGGGGTACAGACAATGTGGTCTGTGGCAGATTCTGCTGGATGCCTCCTGCCTCCTCCGAAGAGGGAGTAGGGATTTTGAGCTGGGTGCGCAGCTGCGCAGCTGTAATCCCTGCATGGTGGAAGCTCAATTGTAATGGCGGTGGGTACCTGAGGTCTGAGAGACTTTCCAGGGAAAGACTGGGTGACCCGTGACCAGTCTGTCAACTTTGCTTCCCCGTGGGGTTTTTTTGCGACTGGGACTCTCAGCCTCAGACACCCTTTTGCCCACCAATCAGCCTGGGAAAGTGATCAGGACAAGGAGGCTTGGGGCACCAGCCTGGAGACCCAAAGCCCGTGTTAGCTGGGTTCTCTTCTGGGTTCTGGCTGGGCAGCCAAGAGTGGACCTGACCGATTCCCACGCCGTGGGAGCCTCCCCTCACCTGGGAAACATGATCGATTGCTGTTGTTTTAGGGCCCAGAGTTCAGTCTCCTGGTTGCTTCACGGAGTGTGTTGTCCCGCTTCTCAGACATGGTGTTCTTCCGGTGCTGCCATCTTGGCCCCCGATTGTGATGTCTTTACTGTGAATTTTTTCTTTGATGAAAATGAAGTTTCCCTCATCATCTTTTTTTTAGATTAATTTTGGTTGAAAATCTATTTAATTAGATATTAGGATAGTTATCCCAGCTTGTTTTCTCGGTTTGTTTAAAAGCCTTTTTTTTTCAGCCCTTTACTCTGAGGTAGTGTCTGTTATTTTTGCAAAGGTATGTTTCTTGGGTGCAGCAGAATGTTGGATCCTGTTTCCACAACCATTCTGTTATTCTTTGTCTTTTTATTGGAGAGTTGAGTCCATAGATATTGATAGATAATAGTGACCAATGGATGTTAGTTCCTTTTATTGTGGAATTGGTGCTGATAGTGTGTTTGTGTGGTTGTTTCCTTTTAATTTTTGTTCTTGGTTATTTATGTCCTGTGTTTTCTCGGCTGCAGTTGATTTCATTAGATTGAAATTTTCCTTCTCTTAGGGCTGGGTTGCTGTTTAGATATACCTTAAGTTTAGTTTTGTCATGGGATATTTTGTTTTCTCCATCTATGTTGATTGAAAGCTTTGCTGGGTATAGTAGTCTGGATTGACATCTGTGTTCTTTTAGAGCCTGCATGACATCTGCCCAGGCTTTTCTGGCTTTCATAGTTTCTGTTGAGAAGTCTGGTGTGATTTTAATAGGTCTACCTTTGTATATTACTTGACCTTCTTCCCTTGTTGCTTTTATTCTTTTTTTTTCTTTTTTTCTGTAGATTTAGTATTTTGACTATTATGTGACTTGAGGAGTTTCTTTTTTGGTCTAGTCTATTTTGTGTTCTATAAGCCTCTTGTATGTTTTAGGACATCTCTTTCTTTAAGTTGGGAAATTTTTCTTCTATGTTTTTCTTGAAAATATTTTCTGAATCTTGGAGCCTGGAATCTTGTTTTTCGTCTATTCCTTTCATTCTTAGATTTTTGTTTAATCATGGCATCCTTGATTTCTTGGATGTTTTGTGTTTGGTGCTTTTCCAATTTTATTTTTTCTTTGACAGATGTATCAATTTCTGTAATTGTATCTTCTGTGAGTGAGATTCTCTCTTCCATCTCATGTATTCTGTTGTTGATGCTTACCTATGTGCTTCCTGTTCTTTTTTCCAAGTTCTCCAGCTCCAGGGTTTTCTTTGTTTGTGTTTTCTTTGATGATTCTAATTCTATTGTCATCTCTTGCACCATTTCCTTCATCTGTTTGAATGTGGATTCCTGTCTTTCCATGATGGCATCTATTTTTTTTATTCATTTCTTCTTTATGGGCCTCTACATGTGCTTCTATTTGAGTGGCTACATTTGTCTGTATTTCTTTAGAGATTTGTTCATTTCCTCTTTATGTGCCTCCATTTTTGTGGCTGTATTTTCCTGTATTTGTTAGAATTTTGTTCATATCTGCTTTATGTTCCTCTAATAACTCAATAAGCATAGCTTTAAAATCATTTGCCTGTGTTTCTGATGAATTAAAATATACATTGATATTTGGGGTTGCTGGTGAAGCCATGGTGTCCTGATTTTTGTTGGATGTGTTCTTAAGACTGCCTCTAGCTATCTGATGATCAGTAGCCTTTTCTGTTTGTTCCTGAATCCTGTACTGCACACTAGGTCCTTCTGTCTCTGGAGTCTGGACTATTCTTCACGGAGAAGAGAGAGGTCCATGGGTTTGAGAGTGTGTGTTGGTGTTTCAGATGCAGCTAAAGTAGGAAGGTCTCAGGTGCAAATATTCAAAGGCAGGAGTGTGCATGGAGGTGTGTCTCTTGGGAGCATCAAGTGTAAGGGAGGAGCATAAGAATAAGTGAGATTCATGGGTGCGGTGTACCTGAGCAGATTTCCTGAATGGCTCAGTGGCCCACAGGCCTGTCTTTGTATTGTGCTCCAACTGCTCAGAACTGTCTGAGCTGCACTGTCTTGTTTCTAGGAATTGTTTAACTGGACTCAGATGAGAGAACCACAGAATAGAGGTTTTATTGTTGAGAACTCTGGGAGGGATACAGTGGCTTGCTGCTAGTGCAGTGGGCTCTGTATGTACTCTCTTCTAGGAGCACCCACTCACAGAAGTGTCTGAAAAGTTCAGAGTGCCTATGCGCACTCACTCGCAGGAGTATGAGGAAAGAGCTGAAGGCCCATGCACTCATTTGCTGGCATATGTGGGAAGCTCACAGGGCCCACAAGCACTCACTTGCAGGCAAATTCAGTAAGCTTAGAGAGCCCACGTTGAGATTTGGGTTCCCTGTTTGGCTGTTAGAGTATGGAGGTGCCCTGTATCTGAGGAAAGGTGCAGCTGGGAGTGTGGGATGGGGGATGGGGGCGTTGTCCTTAGTTTGCCACTCTCAGGATCAAGAGATGCCCACAGGGGTGTCCCAGATCATGGGTTTTCTGCTCTAGCCTGGGAAGCCTTCAAGTCAATGCTCTGGCTTCAGTTGCCCATCCACTCACCAGTTTTGGAGTTTCAGATCTTCCCTTCAGAAAGGATGTACCCTGTTCCCTGTCATCTTGGAACTCCCCAAGATGTATAGCTATATATATAGTATAACTATATCTTGAAGCTGGCTATCTGCTTTTTCTCATGTTGTTTTAGAAGTTTGGGTCTTGTACTGAGATCTTTGATCCAGTTGCTCTTGATTTTTGTGCAGGATGATAAAATTACACACTCAGTCTTGTAAATGTCAATGTCCAGTTTATCTCACACAATTTCTTGAACACTGTCTTTTTTAAAAAAGAAATATTTACTAATTTATGACAATTTATTTGCCCAGCCCCCTCCCTTTTCTCCTCACAGTTCCACTCACTTCCTCTCCTCCCCCATGCCCTTTCCCTAGTCCCCTTATAGGAGAGGTCCTCCTCCCCTTCTATCTGACTTTAGCCTATCAGGTCTCATTAGGACTGGACTGGGGGAGGGACATAGGGGGAGAAGAGGGAGGGAGTGTAAAATTGGGAGGAGATAAAGGAGGGGGCCACAGTTGGGATACAAATTAAATAAATTATAATAAATGATAATTATAAAAAAGAAAAAATCTAGTTACTGTAGTACAAACTTCTTGCTCTTTTACCGTTCACTATCTATGTGTACATCTTACGCTAGTGCTACCCTGTTTTGATTACAAGACTCCAAAGTACGACTTGAAGTTCACTGTGGTAATACTTCCAGTAATAGTCTCTATGCTCAGGACTGCTTTGGCACCTAAGCTCTGAGAGTTTCTATATGAATTTTAGTACTTTTAGAGTCTTGGGAAATGTGTCACTGGAAATTTGATTGGTATTGTCTTTAATCAGTAGACTGATTTCGATAGAATGTACAGTTCCACAATATCAATCTTATAAGTCTAGAAATATGTAAAATCTTTGCCATTTATAGTGTATTCTTCAATTTCCTTTTTGGTATTATGAAGTTTTAATTGTACAAATCCTTCCCTTCTTTGAAATAACTTATTCCAAGGTATTTTTGATGTTGTAATGAAAGGGACTGTTTCCTGGTCTTTTCCTATGGTTTTACTACAAGTATTTTTAGTGCTTTTGACAAAAAAACAAAATACAAAAAAAAAATCATGTCTTTATTTTAGCTGCAAAATTGTTAGATTTTGTTGTTCTTTGATACCCTAGAAATCTTGCATACTCCATGTACTATTATAAAAACTCATTCTACTTTTCTACCTTGATATTTTTGTCATCCATGGCTAGAGTCAGGCCAGATATGACCACTACATATATTGTAAGTTTGAAGCTAGCCTGAAATTGCAGAGATGACATGAGGCGAGGCTGTGGCCAGTGACTCACATGGCACATGTGGGACTAATGGAACTAGGCCTGTGACTATAAGAAAAACCTTAACTCCCATTCCTGTTTTGTTTTTTTTTTGTTGTTGCTGTTGTTTATTCCTTCGCATTTTCTCACACCTGAATAATGTACACTGCATTGCCAAACCATTCACATTCAAAATCTAATAAAAAAAAAAAAAAAAGAAAAAGGCGACACACATATCTACATTAACATTTGAGCTTGTGTGGTATATTTTATTATTTTATCATTTGTATCTCTGCTTCTGACCTCTTTTCATGACAGATACTCCCTTATTTCCAATTGTCGATGGAATGTGATCATCAGATTATATTGATCCTTTTTTAATATTTCATATATTCACTAAAAAATTGCAATTTCTTTAATAAAAAGACATGTGATTGTTTTATTTAGCTAGCGTAAAACCTTTAGAAGATGTGTTTAGATCTTAGTACATCATGCTATGTCATCACACTTGACTAGTATGGAAAAATTGTCTATTTTTCTTAGCTAGCACTGTGAAATGGATACTGTATGAACTTTACAATCCCACTCCAGGGGTAAGAAATTAATTTTAAGGTAAAATCAAGCTGCAAAGGACCTTACTTGTAACATCTGGAAAACATTCATTTTCCAGGAACAAGTAAATGTGACTGGAAGTGAGGAGTCTTTCAGGAAATAATAGTCATTCTATATCCTTGCTTGCTCTAGTGAAAGACCTCTAAACCATATGAAACTATATAAAAATGTTTATAAATATGCTATTATTCATTTAATCAGTCCTTTAAAATGTGCAATATAAGAGACAGTCTTTACATTTCATGCAAGAAAATCAGGAAAATGATGAACTTATCCACTACAGTATAGATAAGCTCACACAAGGTACTAATAATCAGAGATATAAATCTAAGTCAGTTTATTAAAGTGTTTGGAAAGTTTGCTTTTATGACAGTGAGTTATGATAGTATAAGTTTAATTTTGTAGCAACCAGCATGTCAAATGTTTTACAGTGTATCTACTTTGCAAAGAAAGATTTTGTTCATGGAAGAAGGGTATAAAACAGACAACAGGTGAACTCAGGTTTTCATAGCATTCCTCTAAAAAGCCTCAGAAGTCACATTTTTTTTGAATTTTATTTTTTTCTTATCAGTTACATTTTATTAACTCTGTATCCCAGCCGTGTCCCCATCCCTCATTCCCTCCCAGTCCCTCCCTCCTTCATCTCCACCGTGCCCCTTTCCAAGTACACTGATAGGGGGGACCTCCTCCCCATTCATCTGATCCTGTTTTATCAGGTATCTTCAGGACTGGCTGCCAAGCTCTCCTCTGTGGACTAACAGGACTGCTCCTCCCTTGGGGGGTGGGGAGGCCAAAGAGCCAGTCATTGAGTTCCTGTTAGAAATAGTCCTTGTTCCCCTCACTATGGGAAACCAATTAGTTACTGAGCTACCACAGGCTATATCTGAGCAGAGGTTCTAGGTTATATCCATCCATGGTCCTTGGTTGAATGTCAGTCTCAGAAAAGACCCTGTGCCTAGATATATTTGGTCCTTGTGGAGCAACTATCCTTTCCCCATCAGACTAACTCCCCTTCTTTCTTATGATTCCCTGTACTCTGCCAAAGGTTTGGTCATGAGTCTTTGCTTTGAAAACCCTGCTAGTCAGAGTCTTTCAAATATGCTCAGTAGACTCCTGTCATACGTTCAATGCACATACCATCTGTATTTCTAAACGAGGATTGATCATCCAGAAGTCACATTTTATATAAAAGCTAAATTGACAGAATATATTAAATGTCTCGCCTACCTAAGAAAAGTGAAAAATAAAACATTAAAACACTAAAGGAAGTGTTACCAAATACTATAGGCAATACTAAAGGTGCAAGAGCATAAGTGATAGAAATACTATCCCAGGTACTTTTTAAACAAAATTTGTTGTTAATAATAAGTGGTGTTAAGCTATAAATTGTTTATTATTTGCACTGTAATTATTATGGTAGTATTCTTTAACCTTTTATCACAATCAATAAGACACCAATACCTGTTAGATTTTATAATTGCCCTATTTACCTTGGGCTGGACAGAAAATTTCACTTAAACTATCTTATATCTTCTAGTTCCATCCCATGCCATCTGCTTTATCCATTCCTAGCTGGACTATCCATAATCCCATGATACTTGCTTATATTCTTCATCTGGGCCTTTTCACGCCATTATTGGTGTCCTTCCTTCCAGCCCACATGGTTTCTTCTCCATGCTAACCCATCATGGCATCCTTCTTCCTCCTCTCTTTCTGTCTGTCTGTCTGCTTCCCATAATTCTCCTTTCACCAAAGTCTACAAACTTTGGTCATGCTTAATCCATTCTGCCTTGTCTAGGTAGAGGGCTTTTAATCAACCAGTCAGTAATAATGTCTTAGCCAGGTTACACAACAAGAATAAGGCAACAACCATATCTTGAAGTCTAGTAATTAGCATCAAAAATACAACCATCAAACCAATCCTCAACAAAAATGTAGGAGGCCTGCTCTCCAACCTTACATCCATTCCCTGGAGACTCCATGAAACCTTCTGGAAATCGAATATTTCTACTTCTTGTGGACTTTCTCATCACCCCCTTCTAGTCCATCTCCATTCCTTCCTGTTAGTTCCTATACCTGACAGGCACACATGCTGTTGAATCACACCTTTCTTCCTGTCTTCCACTCTGAGCTCCACATTCTCACCCTCAGTTTAGTAACAACCTGTCTACAGGTTACCCACGTGACACTTCAACTTCACTCACTGAATATGACAAATCTTCTTAAAAACTCAGGGTCCACCTAGCATTTTTATCATTGTCTTTACAGATAATTTATTGCCCTACTTCAACCTACACAAAGAGTATCCACTTCCTGCCATATGCCCACACATTTTAGAATTGAAAGCAACTGAAAATACAATACAGCCCAAATCAAACATATGGGACACAAAAAGGTAATTCTAAGAGGCAAGTTCATAACCTAAGAATGTCTAACATGATAAATAAATATAGACCTTAATGAATCTTAAATACCTTAAAATTATAGCACAAAAAGAAGAAATAACATCAACAAGGAGATAAAAAGAAACAATTGAAATCAGACCTGAAATCAAACAAACAAACCAAAAAAAAGAAAAATCAATGAAACAAAAACTTGGTTCTTTGAAAAAAAATCATAAGATTAAGAAGACCGTAGCCAAACTGATTAAAAGACACACAGAGAGAACATCCAAGTTAATACAACTGGAAATATTAGCAATAGACACTGAGAAAATCCAGAGAATCATAAGGAAATACTTCACTGAATTCTACTAGACTTTCAAGTAAAAATTAATATCAGTACTTCTCACATTAATACATAAAATAGAAACAGAAAGAATAACTCTGATACCTAAACCAAAAAAAAAAAAAATTCGCCAAAGAAAAAAATTACAGACTAATTTCCTTTAAAATATGTTTGTAAAATTTCTCAATGAAATACTTGTAAACTGAATCTAAGAAAGAACATATCACAAAGATCATCTACCATGATCAAGTAGGCTTCATCCTAGAAATGTAGGTATAGTTCAATATGTGTAAATCAGTTAATTTAATTCACCACATAAATGGGATGAAATAAATCCACATGATTCTCTCATTAGATGCCGATAAGGCATTTGACAAATCCAACATCCCTTCATGTTATAAGTTTAAAAAAGATTATAGCTATAAGGATCATACCTAATATGGTAAAAGTAATTTACAGCAAGCCTATATACAGCATCAACCTAAATAGAGAGAACTTCAAAGCATTTCCACTGAAGTCAGGAACAAGACAAGACTGTCATGCTCTAGCTATTCAATACAGTAATTGACATCTCAGCTAGAACAATAAGACAACTGAAAAAGAAGAAGGAGATACAAATTGGAATGGAAGAAGTGAAAGTATTTTTATTTGCAGAGAATGAGATTTTGTACATATATGATCCCAAACAATCTACCAGGAAACTTCTACAGTTGACAAACACTTTGAGCAAAGTAGCAGGATAGAAAATTAACACACACAAAAATATTAGTAGTGTTCTTATATACAAATGACAAAGAGAGAGGTGGATCCAAGAGGTGGCGACCAGCATGAACCATATCTGAAGAGGAAAGGATATGAAATTCTGAAATTGGTGAGTGAATGGGGCTGCTGAAACCAGAACAAAGATATCTAGGCTTCCAGGGAGAAAGGGGATTAACCATGAACTGAGTTCATTTAGATTCAGGTCACCCTTGGACTCCTCTATGAACTTTTCCTGGGCCTCAATTCCCCAGGTACTTTCCTGTGTCCACTTCCTTACTCCCTCTTTGGTGGATGCAGAGGAGGCAGCCAGCAGATTCTGCCACAGACCACAAGGCCCGGGCCACAGCGCCAGCGGCTCCTAGCAATGAAACCCTGGCTCGGGATCTGGGATAGAGTATATTCAATCCTTCCTGGTATTACCCCAGAACCTGCCTCCATAATCCCTCCCTGGTGGAGGTAAAGGATACGGAGGCGACCTGCAGAGTCTGTCACAGAACACAGTGCCTGGGCCCCAGCATAGGCAACACCCAACACATCACACAGTGCCTGTGGGCACCAAAACCTGCTGACACAGCATCACTGAGCTGACTGTTAGCTTACACCCACATTTGCCCCAGCAGGAACAAATCAGAGAATAGAGAACAAGGGGAAACCCTGTGCTTTCCAACTTGTCCTGCAAGACAGTGGGTGTGCCTTCAAGTCAGTGCTTGCAGAGCCCCAGATCCAGGGCCTCGCTATGCAAGCAAGCAGACAATAGATCCCTACCACCCACACCCCTATTGTGGGCAACATAGGGATTCTTCCAAGAGTGTTCTCAACACTGAAGCTCCTGCTCTGTGGATCTACTAGTGAATGCCAGGCAAACAACTCTTGGATTCCACACAGATTTGCATACCAGTGGCCTGTAGGCCACAGAGGTAGTCAGGAAATCTGTGCCTGGGGATCGCACCCACTAACAGTACCTGCAAATAGCGCCATCGTCACATACCTCACTTACGTACAGCTGAAACACCAATGCACGCTGCACATTCTCAAACCAGTGAACCTCTATCATCTTCCTGAAAAACATTCCAGAAACCGGAAAAAGACAGACCTAGTCTGAAGTACAGACTGCAAGAACAAACAGTAAAGGTTACAGATACACAGAAAGCCAGAGGCCAGCATAAGAACATACCCAACAAAAATCAGGATATCATGGCTTCACCAGCAACCCCCCAAAACAATGGCCACTTCAATTCCCTGGAAACACAAGAAAAATGACTTTAAAACTATGCTTACCCAGTTATTAGAGGCTAATAAAGAAGAAATGAACAAATCTCTCAGAGAAATGGCCATACAAACACAGGCACATAAAGAGAAAATGAACATCTCTATCAAAGAAATAGCTACACAACTTGAAGCAAAAGAAAAAAAAAAAAAGAAAAAAAAAGAAATGAATAAAGCTCTCAGGGAAATATAGGCAAATACAGCCAAACAAGTAGAGGCACAATTAGTGGCATATAGAGAGGAAACAAACAAAAAAATTAGAAGCCATCAATGAAAAGCAGGACTTCACATTCAAACAGAGAAGGAAATGGTGCAAGACATGAAAACAGAAATAGAATCAATAAAGAATACATAAACAGAGAAAACTCTGTAGCTGGATAACTTAGAGAAAATATCAGGAACCACAAAGGTAAGCATCACCAACAGAATACAAGAGATGGAAGAGAGAATCTCAGGTGCTGAAAATACACTTGCAGAAATTGATACATCTCTCAAAGAAAAAGTAAAATCTGAAAAGTTCCAAAGACAAAACATCCAAGAAATCAGAATGCCATAAAGAGAAAAAAAAATCTAAGAATAATAGGAATTGATATAAGAAAGATTCCAGGTTCCAAGGTCCAGAAAACATCTTCAAGAAAATCATAGAAGAAAATTTTCCCAACTTAAAGAAAGAGATGTCCATCAACATACAAGAGGCCTACATAATACCAAATAGACTAGACCAGAAAAGAAATTCAAGTCACATAATAGTCAAAACACTGAACCTACAGAACAAAGAAAAAGTATTTGAAGCAGAAAGGGAAAAAGGCCAAGTAACATATAAAGGTAGACCTATCAGAATCATACCAAATTTCTCAAAAGAAATTATGATAGCCAGAAGGGCCTGAGCAAATGCCATGCAGACTTTAAGGGATCACAGATACCAACCCAGACTACTCTATCCAACAAAGCTTTCAATCGACATAGATGGAAAAATCAAAACATTCCATGACAAAACCAAATTTAAACAAAATCTACACAGCAACCCAGCCCTACAGAAGATACTATAAGGAAAATTCTAACCCAACACAAAGAACTATATCCAAGAAAACAAAGGACATAGATAACTACACAACAAAAAAATCAAAAGAATACAAGCAATGAAATACAATAACACTACCAAACCCACATAAAAATAAATATCATTCATTGGTCACTAGTATCTAACAACATCAATAGACTCAAATCTCCAATAAAAAGACATAGACTAACAGAATGGTTGTAGAACAAGATCCAACATTCTGTTATATCTAAGAACCATACCTCTGCAACAAAGATAAACACTACCTCAGAGTAAAGGGTTGGAAAAATGTTTTCCAAGCACATGGACTCAGAAAACAAGCTGGTGTTGCTATCATAATATCTAATAAAACAGATGTTTAACCGAAATTAATAAAAAAAGATGAGGAGGGGCACTACATTGTCATGAAAGGAAAAATCCACCAAGAACACATCACAATTCTGAACATCTATGCCCCAAATTCAAGAGTGTCTATATTTGTAAATGAAACATTATTAAAACTTAAATCACACATTGATCCCAACACTTCAATAGTGGGAGACATCAATAACCCACTCTCAATAAGGGACAGATCATCTAGACAGAAGCCTAATAGGGAAGTAATGGCACTTACAGAGGCACTAAATTAAATCCACCTAATAAGTGTCTACAGAAATTTTCACCCAAACTCAAGAGTATACCTTCTTTTCAGCACCTCATAGAACCTTCTCAAAAATAGACCATATAGTTGGTCACAAGCAATCCTCAACAGATAGAACAAGAAGATTGAAATAAAACCTTGTATTCTATCTGACCATCATGGACTAAAGCTAGACCTCAACAAAAATAGAAATACCAAAAGCCTACATGCACATGGAAATTGAACCACTTGCTACTCAATGACAGCTGCGTTAAAGAAGAAATAAGAAAGAAATTAAAGATTTCCTAGAATGCATCGAAAATGAAGGCACAACTTACCCAAATTTATGTGATGCAATGAAAACAGTGCTCAGAGCAAAATTCACAGCACTAAGTACCTTCAAGAAGAAATTTGTAACATCTCATACAAACAACTTAATGACCCAACAGAAAGCCCTAGATAAAAAAGAAGCAGATACAGCCAAGAGGAGCAGACAGCTGGAAATAATAAAATTGAGGGTTGAAATTAAAAAAAATAGAATAAAATAAAACTATTCAAAGAATCAATAAAACCAAGAGCTGATTCTTTGAGAAAAATCAACAAGAGAGACAACCCCTTAGTCAAACTAACTAAAAGGCAGAGAGACACTATCTAAATCAGCAAGATCAGAAATGAAAAGGTGGACATAATCACAGACACCCAGGAAATCCAAACAATTATTAGGTAGTACTACAAAAGCTTATATGCCACAAAAATTGAAAATCTAAAGGAAATGGATTAATTTCTTGAATGAATCTACTTACCAAAGCTGATTCAGGACCAGGTAAATATATTAAATAGTCCTATAACCCCTAAGTAAATAGAAGCTCTTATCAAAAATCTCCCAACCAAAAAAAAAAAGCCTAGGACCAGATGGTTTCAGCACAGAATTCTACCAGACCTTCAAAGAAGAGCTAACACCAATAATCTTCAAAGTATTCCACAAAATAGAAACAGAAGGAACACTACCAAACTCATTCTATGAAGCCACAGTCACCTTGGTACCTAAACCTCACAAAGACCCAACAAAAAAAGAGAACTTCAGGCCAATCTCCCTTATGAACATTGATGCAAAAATACTCAACAAAATACTTGCAAACTGAATACAAGAACACATTAAAGATATCATCCACTATGACCAAGTAGGCTTCATCCCAGGTATGTAGGGTAGTTCAATATACGGAAATCCATCAATGTGATCCAACATATTAACAAACTGAAAGAAAAAAAAAAAACACATGATAATCTCCCTCGATGCTGAAAAAGCATTTGACAAAATCCAACATCCATTCATGTTTAAAGCACTGGAGAGATCAGGGATACAAGGCACATATCTGAACATAGTAAAGGCTATATACAGCAAGCCTATAGCCAACATCAAACTGAACGGAGAGAAACTTAAAGAAATCCCACTGAAATCAGGGACAAGACAAGGCTGCCCACTCTCCATATCTCTTCAACATAGTTCTGGAAGTCTTTGCTAGAGAAATAAGACAGTTGAAGGAGATCAAGTGGATACAAATTGGAAAGTAAGAAGTCAAATTATCACTATTTGCAGAGGAGACTCATATTCCAACCAAGTTCCAGGCATGGAGATAACCTAGAACCCCTACACAGATGTATCCCATTGCAGTTTAGTGTCCAAGTGGGTTACATAGTAATGGGAAGAGGGACTGTATCTGACATGAACTGATTGGCCTGCTCTTTGATCACCTCCCCCTGAGTTGGGAGCAGCCTTACCAGGCCACAGAAGATGTCAATGCAGCCACTCCTGATGTGATCTGATAGACTAAGATCAGAAGGAAGGAGAGGAGGACCTCCCCTACCTCCCCTATCAGTGGACTTGGGGAGAGGCATACATGAAGAAGGGGGAGGGGTGATTGGACCAGGAGGGGAGGTTGGAGGGGCTTGTGGGGGGATACTAAGTGAATTAATAAAGTGTAATTAATAAAATAAAATAAATAATAAAAAAGAAACAACTTCAAGTCTCTCATGAAAGAAATTGAAGAAAGTATCAGAAAAAGGAAAGATATCCTGTGCTCATGGATTAGTAAGATTAACATAGTGAAAATGGCCATTCTTCCAAAAGCCATCTACAGATTCAATGCAATTTCCATATATACCCACACAATTCTTTACAGACCTTGAGAGAAAAATCTGAACTTCATATGGAAAAACAAAAAACCCAATATTTCCATAAAGGTCCTGTACAACAAACAACAGGTTGTCTGGAGGCATCTCCATCCGTGATCTCAAGCTGTATTACAGAGCAATAGTAATAAAAACAGCATGGTATTTGCATAGTAATAAAATGGTGGATCAATGAAACTGAATACAAGACCCAGAAATAAACCCACACACCTATGTATATTTGATTTTTGACAACAAAGCCAAAACCATTCAATGATAAAAAGATAGTGTCTTCAACAAATGGTGCTGGTCTAACTGGATGTCTACATGCAGAAAAATAAAAATAGATCGATATTTGTCACCTGCACAAAACTAAAGTCCAAGTGGATCAAAGACCTCAAAATAAAACCAAACACACTAAATCAGTTAGAAGAAAAAATGGGGAAGAGCCTAGAACTCATTGACACAGACACAATTTCCTGAACAGAACACCAGTAGCACAGGCTCTAAGAATAACAATCAATAAATAGGACCTCATGAAACTGAAAAGCTTCTGTAAAGCAAAAGACACTGTCATCAGAATATAACAACAGCCTACAGACTGGGAAAGGATCTTCTCCAAACCAATATCTGACAGAGGGCTGATATCCAAAATACATAAAGAATTAAAGAAGTTAAAAAGGAATAAATCAAACAATGCAATTAATAAATGGGGTACGGAACTAAACAGAGAATTCCCTATAGAGGAATATAGACTGGCAGAGAAACACTAAGAGAGATGTTCAATGTCCTTAGCCTTCAGAGAGCTACAAATCAAAACGATCCTCAGATTTCACCTTACCCCCATCAGAATAGCTAAAATGAAAAATTTACATGACAACACATGCTGGAGAGGTTGTGGAGAAAGGGGAACCCTCCTCCACTGCTGGTGGGAAAGTAAACTTGTACAACTACTTTGGAAATCAATGTGGCACATGCTCAGATGATTAATAGTGCTTCCTCAAGATCCAGCTATACCACTCTTAAGGCTTATATCCAAAAAAGGCTCAAGTACACAGTAAGGACATTTGCTCAACCATGTTTATGGCAGCCTTATTTGTAATAGCCAGAACCTGGAAACAACCCAGATGTCCCTCAATGGAGGAATGGATACATAAATTGTGGTACACAATGGAATACTGCTCAGAAATTTAAAAAAAAAAAAACAAAAAAACAATGAAATCATGAAATTTGGAGGCAAGTGGTATGGTCTAGAAAAGATCATCCTGAGTGAGGTATCCCAGAAGCAGGAAGATCCACATGGTATATATTCAATTATATGTGGATACCAGACCTGCAAGATAGGATAAACATACTAAAATGTGTGCACCTGAAGAACATAAACGAGAAAGAGGACCCAGGGTAAGACTGGATCAATCTTCACTTAGAAAGACAAATGGGATGGACATTGGAAGTAGGAGAAAAGAAACCACAGGACAGGAGCCCATCACAGAGGGCCTCTGAAAGACTCTACTTAGCAGTGTATCAAAGCAGATGCTGAGACTTATAACCAAAATTTTGTCAGAGTGCAGTGAGTCATATGAAAGAAGGGGGAGTTAGTATGACCTGCAGAGGTCAGGATCTTCACAGGGACTAATATATCTTGGCACAGGTATCTTTTCTATGACTATATCTCCAACCAAGGACCATGCATGGATATAACCTATAACCCTTATTGGTTGTATCCCATAGCAGCTCAGTATCCAAGTGTGTTTCTGACTAAGGGGAACAGGACATGATCTCAGTGGACTGTTCTTTGATCACCTCCTTCTGAGGTGGGAGGGCAACCTTACCAGGCCACAGAGGAAGACAATGCACCAGTCCTGATGAGACCTCTTAGGTGAGGTTCAGATGAAAGGGAGGAGGACCTCCCTTATAAATGGACTGGGGAAGAGGCATGGGAGGAGAAGAGGGAGAGAGGGCATGATGGTAAGGTGATGAAAGAGAGGGCTATAGATGGAACACAAAGTGAACACATTGTAATAAATAAATTAAATAAATTAGGTACTAAACTAAATACAGAATTTTCAAAAAAAATAAGTATAAATTGTTGAGGAATGAAGAAATGTCAACATCCATTCTTAGTTGTAAAGGAAATACATATAAAAACTACTTTGAAACTTGATTTAATACCTGTCAGTGTGAGCAAGATCAAAGCAAAACAAAACAGTGTAAAACAAGAAGCCAACTTATGCTGGTAAGAATGTGAAATAAGAACACTCACCCATTGCTTGTGCAGATGCCCACTTGCATATCCACTTATAAGTGCTTAGGTACCATGTGTGTATTTCTACTTCTGGGTTACCTCACTGAAGCTGATCTTGTCTAGTTCCCACCATTTGCCTAAACAACAAGGAAGACTCTACATAAAATGTTTAATCCTCACACAAAAGGACAAATGCCATAGACTTTGGAAGCAAGAGAATTCAGGGAACAGGACAGGAGCCTATCACAGAAGGCCTCTGAAAGACTCTACCCAACAGGGTATTGATGCAGATGCTGAGACCCATGGCCAAACTTTGGGCAGAGAGCAGGAAAACTTATGAAAGAAGGAGAAGATAGAAAGATGTGGAGGGGACAGGAGCTCCAAAAGGACACCACCAGAGCCAATAAAACTGAGCCCTGGGAGACTTGCAGAGACAGAAACCCCAACCAAGGATAATGCATAGAGAGGACCTAAAGCTCCAACTCAAATGTAGCCTGTAGACTTAGACTCTACATGGATGCCTTAATAAGGAGAGCAGAGGCTCCCTCTTGCATGAACTCAGTGACAGGTTCTCTGATCACCTTCCCCTGGGAGATGAAGCCTTATCAGTCCACAGAGGAAGACAATGCAACCAGTTCTAATGAGATCTGATAGGTTAGGGTCAAAAAGAAGGGGAGGAAGACCTCACCTATCAGTGGACTAGGAGAATGGCATAGCGGGAGAAGAGGGAAGGAGGGGGGGTTGAGAGGAGATGAGGGAGAGGGACACAGCAGGGAAACAAATTGAATAAATTGTAAAAAATGATAATAATTACAAAATTTAAAAATTAAAGGATACATGATTTTTTTGTGATCAATAAAATCTGTAGCTAAAATGATGTTTAGTTTATGTAAATATATCACTAAGCTAGGGCATCAGCTTCCTAATTAATAGTTAATTGAAAACTGCATGGTACTGGCATAGAAATAGACTGGTTGAGCAATGGAATCAAATTGAAGACTCAGAAGTAAACTCGCACACCTGTAGACACTTGATTTTTGACAAAGTAGCTAAAACCATAAAATGGAAAAAGACAGCATCTTTAACAAACGGTGCTGGTCTAATTGGATATCTACATGTAGAAAAATGCAAATAGATCCATACATGTCACCCTGCACAAAACTCAAGTCCGCGTGAATCAAAGACCTCAAAATAACAATAAATCTATTAGAAGAGAAATTGGGAAAAAGCCTTGAACTCATTAGACAGGAGACAACTTCCAGAATAGAAGAGCAACAGCTCAGGCTCTAAGATCAGCAATTAATATATGGGACTTCTTGAAAATGAAAACCTTCTGTAAGGCTGAGGACACTATCAATAGAACAAAATAACATTCTACAGATTTGCAAAAGATCTTCACCAATCTTATATCTGAAAAAGGGCTAATATCCAATATATATAAAGAACACAAGAAATTAAACACCAACAAAGAAATAACCCAATTTAAAAAATGGGGTACAGAGATAAACATAGAACTATCAACAGAGGAATATCGAAAAATGAGAAGCACTTAATGCTCAATGTTCTTAGCCATCAGAGAAATGCAAGTGAAAATGACTCTGAGATTCCATCTTATACCTGTCAGAATGGCTAAAATTAAAAAGTCAAGTTGCAGTACATGCTGGCAAAGATGTGGAGAAAGGGGAACCTTTCTTCATTGCCGATGGGAGTGAAAACTTGTACAACCACTTTGGAAATCAATGTGGTGCATTATCAGAAAATTGGGAATAGTTCTATCTCAAGATCCAGCTTTACCATACCTTGGTACATACCCGATAGTTGCTCCAGCATACAACAAAGATATTTACTCAAATATGTTCCTAGTAGCTTTATTCATAATAGCCAGAATCTGGAAACAACCCATATGTCCTTCAATTTGAGGAATGGGTTCAGAAATTGTGATACCTTTACACAATGGAATATTACTCAGCTATTTAAAAAAAAAGGAAGTCATGAAATTTGCAGGCAATTGGATGGAACTAGAAAAGACCATCCTGACTGAGAAAGACACGAATGATACACACTCACTTATAAGTGGATTTTAGTTATATAGTACAGGATAAACATACAACAATACACTAACTCTAAGAAAATAGGTAACAAGGAGGATCCAAGGGAGGATGTTTAAATATTACTCAGAAGGAGAACTAGAATAGAGTAATGGCTGAAGAGAGGAAACAGAGAAATATAAGGGTGGAGATCAGACCCAGGGAGGGTGGGGAAAGAGAAAAAAAAAACCCTGTATAGAAAATAGAAACTGTGGGAGAGGGCACATCTTTGACAAATCAATGTAGGCTCATGGGGGGCTTATGAGAAGGACTGTAGCAGAAACTCCCAGTAGCTGGAGTCTTAGAAATGGAAGAAGCAACTCTCTAACTAGACAAGTTTTCTAGTAGAGGGAAAACAACAACCCAGTCACAAAAACTTCAACACAAAATTCACCATTCCTACAAGATGTTAAGGGATAAAGAGAAGGCAGATATAAGGAAAGGTTCAATCAATGCCTGTCCCAAACCCAAGACCCACCCCATGGGCGAGAACCAACTTCTGACAGTACTAACAGTAGTCTGCTAAGGTATCAGACAAAAGTCAAGCAGAGTTGTCTTCTGAAAGGCTCCAACCAGCAGCATCTTGAAACAGATGCTGAAATTCAAAGCCAACCATTGGGTGAGGCATAGAGAGCCCAGTGGAAAATTAGGAGGATGGAGAAAAGGACCTGGAGGTGAAAGGAGCTCTACAAGAAGGCCAACAGAGCCAACTAACCACAGCCAAGAAGCACATGTGGAGACTGAAGCATAAACCAAGAACCTTGTATGGACTGGACCTAGGCCCCTTACAAAGGTGCAGCTAATAGGTACCTCAAGTCTCATATGGGTTCCCTAATCAGAGAAATGGGTGGGGAGAGGGGGAGAAAGGATGGGGCTGGGAGTTGAGGAGGGCTGGGGCTATGACCAGGATGTAAAGTAAGTAAGTAAGTAAGTAAATAAATAAATAAATAAATAAATTTGAAAGTTAACAAGGGCTTAATTACTTCAAATTATTTTGGGAAATACCAAGACCTTTAATTTTTCACATAATACTTATTTGCTATTTTTTAAACTTATTTTTTAAAATTTATTATAATTTATTCACTTTTTATAACAGTTGTAGCCTTCTTCATCTTCCCCTCCCAATCCTGGCCTCCCTCCCTCTTCTCTCATGTCCTTCCCCTAGTCTACTGATAGGGTAGGTCTTGCTCCCCTTCCATCTGAACCCAGACTATCAGGTCTCATCAGGACTGGTCTTCCTTTGTGGCCAGGTAAACTGCTCCCCACTTAGTAGGAGGTGATCTAAGAGTCAGCCAGTGAGTGCATGTCAGAGACAGCCCCTGTTCCCCTTACTGAGGAACCAACTTGGACACTGAGCTGCCATGGCCTACATCTGTGCAGAGGTTCTAGGTTATGTACATGCATAGTCCTTTGTTGGAGTTTCAGTCTCAGAAAAGACCTCTGGACCCAGATCTTTTGTTCTGTTGCTCTCCTTGTGGAGCTCCTGTCCCCTCCAGGTCTTTCATCCCCGCTTCTTGCATAAGAATCCTTGCATTCTGCTGAAAGAGTTGCTCTGAGTCTCAGCATCTGCTTAGATACCATGCTGGGTAGTCTTTCATAGGCCCTCTGTGGTAGGCTCCTGACATGTTCCCTGTTTTCTCCTTCTGATGTTCATCCCATTTGCCTTTCTGAATGAGGATGGATCATCTTACCCAGGGTTCCCCTTCTTGCTTAGCTTCTTTAGGTGTGCAGATTTTAGCATGTTTATCCTATATTGTATGTCACATATCCACTTATAAGTAAGTACGTACCTTGTGTGTCTTTCTGCTTCTGGGATACCTCACTCAGGATGATATTTTTCCCTCATCACCTCCAATCCCATCTTCCTTCTCTCTTGTCCTCCCATTCCCTTCACCCAGTCCAATGATAGGCATTATCTGCCATTATTTATAATCAAGAATTTTAAATGGCATTTGTGTTTTCTCTTATACCCACATTTATGTCATTCATATTTTAACCTCCTTTCATGAGGCTGTACTGCAGTGGTATTTTATTTGTCTCAGCTATCAATAACAAATATTTATTTCCAGTCAATTTCTTCTCTCACTCTTTACTCAACCTCCAAAACAGTGACCATTTGGACATGCTAGCTTTGAGTCTTAAAATCTATGTGTTTAAATTTGATGGGCTAGAGAAGACAGACACAAGCAAGGAGCTATCAGGAGACTGCAAGCTAGCTAAGAGAGAATAGAGTGCTTATGAAAAGAGATACAAAAGTTACTGAAAAGAAAGTGATATTGCGGTGGATAGAAAGCCAATGTTGAGGGAAGAGTATAGGGTGAGGAAACTATTACTAATACCTTTTATAATGCCATTTGAAAATCTTATGTTAAAAGCCTTCTAGAAGCTTCGCACACAGACACACAAACACATTCTCATGCACACACGTATTTGAATGGACTTACCCTATAAAAAGGAACAATGGTTCTTTCAGATATGATAGATTATCAAATAACAGGGACATGGCCAGGTACTGGTTATCCTTTTGTAAGTCTTTAGTCAGAGGGTTCCATAGATACTAATCACAACATTACAGGGTATTACCATTGCTCTATTTTTCTCAGAAAATTGATGAAAAGACCTTTCTGCTGAAGATATTATATTCACAAATTATAGGCAATGAACAAGTCAGCTGGTGTGGATGTAGACACTTCATCTCTACTGACTATATTTAATCATGCTAGAAGGTACTATACTTGCCACTGGAGGAGAAAAGTAATCATCAGTGTCTTACCCAGATGTGAATACTGAGAGCAAAAATAATGACTAGGTTGGTGAGCTATGCCCACTGCTTGAATATGCAACAAATGATAGTCTGTTTTTTTTTTTATTTGTTTTAGGGATGAGGTCCAGGAACTACCCATTCTTCAGTAAATATTCTTACAGCCATACAAATACAGTGAGCCCATACAAATACAGTCAGCACTAAGTGGTCCCAGTGGGCTTAAAACATGAGCGCATGAATTTAAGAAGAAAAACTAGTGGGAGGGTTAGAATAGAAATTGGAGGAGAGGTAATATTGGGGGGATTTGATAAAATGTATATTGATTGTTTTATAGTGACTACATGAATCCTTAAAACATGCAAACACAATTAAAACCATGATATCTACCCAATCACAATTAAGTTAAGGGTTTCCTGATATATTAAGACATGGGCTGACCTCTATTTCATCCTATTACTTTTCCTGTATAGACATTGTAGTCACAGTGGCTCCCTGTAAGTTCACACTACAGGGTCTTTTCACATTCCTTTACAGTGCATGTTCTCTCACTCTTCCAACTAGTTGTTATATCTATGCCTTTGATTGTTAGTCTCAATTTAATTTCCCCAGATGAAAGGTCAAAATGTTCATATTTTCTTATATCTGCTTATCCATGCAGTCTATGATGTATGATGAGTAAGTCATGTTTGCCTCTACTTTTATTCTCAGTATGATACTACCATCCAAAGCTCATACAAACTATTGATCAAATTGAGAACAGGAAAGAGAATAGATTTTGTTGGAGGACTGCAGTAGTTGGGGATGAGAATAGGAAGGATCAGAAAGGCGTGAAGGGAGAGAATATGGATGGAGATGACTGGAATGGAAGGGCATTTAGAGGGCAATGGACTTGCTGTATTTTCATAAGGTGACCTTAAGGAGGACTCTTAGTAATGAAGATATGAACCAGAAACAGCCATCTTCAGTAACCAATCTAGGCTGCCAGTGTTGAGGATGTGATACCAGCCCAGCTACAAAATCTTAAGTCCACAAACTGTTCTACCTGAAAGATGGGCTAGGGCAATAATTTCTGAGAGCTTTTGAAAGTGTTCAACCAATGACTGGTCTAACTTGAGGCCTAAGGTAAAAGACATAGCCCACATATGACTCTGTCAGGATGGTCAGGACCTGGAAACTGGATGGCTCAGAGCCCTAGGCTAGAACCAAACAAAAGTAACAAAAATTTTCCATGAAATTATTCCTAATGATTATTATTCTATAAACATAGGTTTGTTTCCCCAGTTGTAATCAGAGAAACTTCCTCCAGCAGTTGATGGGAGCAGATGCAGAGACCCAGAGCCAAATACTATGTGGATTTGAGGAACACTGAAAAACAGGAGGAAGAAGGATTATAGGAACCAGGGGAGTCAAGGACATCATAAGAAACCCCACAGAATCATCTAATCTGTGTTAATTGTGCCTCATGGGAATGAACCAAAAGTTTGGGGGCCTGCATGGATCTGTGCTAAGCCCTCTGCAAAAATGCTGTGGTTGTTTATTTTGGGATTTTTGTTGAACTAATAAAAATAGGAGTCTGGGCATGTTTGACTCTTCTTCCTGCCCCTGGGGCCCTTTTACTCCTACTGTATTGTCTTGTCCAGCCTTAATATAAGAGATTGTGCCTAGTGTTCTTGCATCTTGTTATGCTGTGGCATTGTTTGTCTTTTTCTCTTTATTATTTTTCATTCAAATATCCCAATCACAGATTCCCCTCTTTCCTCTTCTCCCAATCCTCACTACTTCCTCTTTCAGCCAGATCCATTGCCTTTCTTAAATCCTACATATGCATTCATGTATGGACTTCATCACAAAAGGAGCCTGAAAGATGCTCCCACAAGGAATTAAGGCCATAACTGGCCTTAAGGAAAATACTTAGGAAAGTAGTATGTGGATTAACTATAGAAAAATATAGAAAACCCCTAATGTGAAAAAGCGATGACCTTGTGATGGGTTGGTCGGGCACAGGCAAAATAAACCTTGTAATGATCCTACAGTTGGTTATTAAACATGATGGTACTGGTTAGCACAGTTAACACTCTAAATCTCTAGACTCCCACAGTGACCCCTGATTTTGTCAGCAAATGGGACAAGGGGACACCAGACAAAGCCTAACGATTGGGTTTTAATGACTATTGTCTAAAAATGCTGGCTTTAGAAAATTCCAGCCATGAGCTCCTTTGCCTAGGTCAGGAATGCTGGTTATGCTGATAAGCCAGCAGCAACAAATCAGCAAACTTTGATGAAAAACAAAAGAGAGAACATGTTTGATTGAGAGAGCTAATTAGGAATAGCCCAATGTCTTAGGAAGAAAAAACAGGCTGTACCAGATTTTAAAAAAAAAAAAAAAGGTTGTTTCTTGTGGTACATGTTTTGTTTTTCCTCAGGTAATTAAACCTGCACCCATTAGAAAGTTACAGTCTATTATTCTTTTTTTTTATTTTATTTTTTTCTTATCAGTTACATTTTATTAACTCTGTATCCCAGTCGTGTCCCCATCCCTCATTCCCTCCCAGACCCTCCCTCCCTCCCTCATCTCCACCATGCCCCTTGCCAAGTCCACTAATAGGGGAGACCTCCTCCCCATTCATCTGATCCTGTTTTATCAGGTATCTTTTTTTTTTTTTTTTTTTTTTTTTTTTTTTTTTTTTTTTTTTTTTTTATTTTTTCTTTTTAGTTACATTTTCTTAACTCCGTGTCCCAGCTGTATCCCGCTCCCTCATTCCCTCCCCAACCCCACTCTCCCTCCCTGGTCTCCTCCCTGCCCCTTTCCAAGTCCCCTGATAGGGGAGGACCTCCTCCCCTTTCATCTGTCCCTGTTTTATCAGGTATCTTCAGGGCTGGCTGCAAAGTCCTCCTCTGTGGCCTAACAGACTGCTCCTCCCCTGGGGGGAGGTGTCAAACAGCCTGCCCTTGAGATCCTGTTAGAAATAGTCCGTGTCCCCCTTACTTTGGAAAACTACTTGGTTACTGAGCTACCACAGGCCACATCCGAGCAGAAGTTCTAGGTTATATCCATATAAGGTATCTTCAGGACTGGCTGCAAAGCTCTCCTCTGTGGACTAACAGGACTGCTCCTCCCTTGGGGGGTGGGGAGGCCAAAGAGCCAGTCATTGAGTTCCTGTTAGAAATAGTCCTTGTTCCCCTCACTATGGGGAACCAATTAGTTACTGAGCTACCACAGGCTACATCTGAGCAGAGGTTCTAGGTTACATTCATACATGGTCCTTGGTTGCATGTCAGTCTCAGAAAAGACCCTGTGCCCAGATATATTTGGTCCTTGTGGAGCTCCTATCCTTTCCTCATCAGACTAACTCCCCTTCTTTCTTATGATTCCCTGTACTCTGCCAAAGGTTTGGTCATGAGTCTTTGCTTTGAAAACACTGCTAGTTAGAGTCTTTCAAATGCGTATGTCTTAGATGATCTCCCAGAAAGTGAGGGCCAGCACACATCTCTATATTTAGTAAATACTTTTACTAGTCCTGTAGGGATGTGCCTGATAGGATCATGACCACTGATTCTTCAGGAATAGGCATCCAAGAAGTTCAACATAAACAGAACTCTCAAGTCTGATAAAGAAAATCTTAAAACACACTCATTCTTCAGAATAAAATAGATGCAATGATAATAATTGTCCTCCTAAAGCCTAGAGCATCAGATTTGATTACTGTTGAAAAGGCATAACTGTTTTCAATGGTTATTCTATTTCATTTGAAATATATAATGAGATATTGATGATATATTTTAAAAATATTCTTAAGTATGTATCAAAGGAGAAACAGGCGTATAGCAGAAGTGGGTGGGAGGGTAGGACTGGGAGAAGTGGAAGTGGGGTTGCGATTGTTACATAAAGTGAAGAAGTAAATTAATGAAGAAATCCCCCCTCCTTCAACAAAAAAGAAAAGAGAACAAAATTACAACTGCTTGCTAAATTTCTAGCTGGAAGAAATATCTTACTTTTACCATGATTAAGTTTGAGTAAGAACAGGAATCCTAACGACTCATATTATGAGTTTGTATAATAATAGAAAGTGGTAAAAACAAATAAATTAGATGGTTTGGGGATGATAAGATGGTTCAGCAGTAAAGCTACTTGTTACCAATTGAGATAGATTTCTAGTAAAGTTGGAGTCTAGGCATAGAGAGAAGGAGAAAATTGACTCCAAAGAAGGGTAAGGAATGGTCCCCTGACTTCTCAATGGCTTAGGAGCACATATGCACAGCTTCTCTTATACAACATTAATGAATTAATATAAACAATGTAATATTAAATAAATGTTCTTAATCCCAGTTGTGTAGTTCAAAGAAATATTTAAACTAGGTTTAGCAGCAAAGATAAACCTGGAATCTATTAATGGTGTCACAATACCAAAACAAAACAAAACAAATCCCAAACCCTGGAGTATATGAGAAATTCTCAGTTTTGAGAGTTGTGTTACTGTGTAATAAGGAGAGTCCCTATCCTCAACAGATATTAAATACATCAAAGTATGTATATGCGTTCGGCAGTCATGTGGATTTGGAATGATAAGCACAGCTAATTTGATTGTGCTTCATTCCAAGGCTAAAGAAAATAGACCAGTCTACTAATAATTTTGGAAAAGCACTTTTTTCATCAGCAGCTTTGCAATGCCTAAATCTGGAAAAAGAAAAATTATTTTAAAGAGAGTAAAGAGTGTAATTAGTAATAAAAGGTTTTTAAAATTATTTAAATAGATTAAATCAGAAGTATACTTAGTATAAATATGCATCTGTTGCAGTTTCCCAGCTAGTCTTAGACAATCAACTATTATTCATGTAGCAACAAAGATATAAAGAAGGATTAAAGTACATGGAGAGACACATAGCCAAATTTTATACAGAGTGCAGGGAGTCTTATGGAAGAAGGGGAATATAAAAGGACCCAGAGGGAACAGGAGGACTTCCCCTGTGAGTAAACTAGGGAAGAGAGATAGGTGAGAGAGAGGGAAGGAGGGTGGGACCAGGAAGAGATGAGGGAGGAGGCTACAACTGGGATATTGCAAATAATAATAATAACAATAATAATAAATATTAAAAAATAGAAAAAGAAGTCTCAATTTTCAAAGTGCTTACATAAATTGTTTTATAGACTACTAATATTAGAAGTAGCTAATATAATTATTTAAAATATTATATTCCTGTATGTTTATCATTGTCTTAATGATTCTGTTGTGATGCAATTACTTACCAACCAACTCACAATGACTGAGTTTCTTGAATTAAAATTAGTTATTAACTTAAGCATTTTTATAGAAGATGTGATATCTAAATAAATGGAAAGGAAATCTCAACTTCACCATCTCAGAAACAGTTTTGATTAATAATTCTGTGGGACAGACAGGTAAATAGGAAATATCTCAAATTCCTGATATAAATGTGTTGAAGACTACAGCACAGCAATTTTTCAGAGATGTTTTAGTTCTGTCGAGTCATCACAGCTGTGCTGATAGAACCTATTATAAAATATTTAATATCAGTTAATTGAAATTAATGGTTAAAAGAAATGAGATAACATTTTCTGAGAAAGTGTATTCATTAGTCATGACTTTTACTCCATTTTTTCCAAATAAGTTTCATTAAGAAGGCTGTAAGAAAGAAGAATCTTCTCCCTATATTTTACATTGCTCTGAAAATTTCCAAACAACAAATGTCTTGGGTAATATGTATATTGCATGTAATAGAGCAAATTATATTGCCTTAAATATTATAAGATTTAATGTTTTCATATTAAAATTTTTTAAATATATATAACTGGGTCACCATTCTCTCACAGGAAAAACTTATTTTTTTTAAAAAGAAAAATGATTTTATTTTATTTTATGTGTATGAGTGGTTTGCCTGTATGTATGTTTGTACATCATCTGTGTGTCTCATGCACATGGAGCACAGAAGATGACATTGGATCCTCTAGTACTGGAAATACAGGCAGTTATAAGCCTTTATGTAGGTGTTGAAAACTGGACCTGGGTCCTCTACAAAAGCAGTGAATATGCTTAACTGCTGAGCTACCACTCTGTCAGCCAGAAACTCAATGTTTAAGAAAATATTACATATTACTAAAAAAAAAAACAATGTTAAAAGGGTTATTAAAATTAAGCTAATTGTAATATATTTGCACAAAACATATTTTTTTCTGATATGTCATGTTTAAATATAGAATATTGGAGGGAAACTTGAAATCATTCAATTAATAAAACAAAGAACAATAAGGTAATTGATTTCTTTATAATGTAGATTCTACATAATTTATTATTGCAGTCACAATTATAGAAAATAAACTGCAACATAAGTAGGAAATCATGAGAATATAAATCTTTATTTCATTCTGCAATCTCTTACTAGTTACCAAAATCAAGAACAGACAAACTAAGAACAGACAAATTAAGAGCCAGACATATGCAACCAGCAGTAGAGGAAAACATAAGAACAATGCTTCATGCCATTTGGGTGGGATAAAATCAACAAGAATAAAACAAGATATAAAAAGAAAATATATGATTATACCAAACCAGAAACCTGAATGCAAGAAACACTCAAGAGCTCAGGCAAGTTTCAGAATGAGCAAAGATAAATATGGAGTTCTTATTTAAAAAAAATACATTCAACTGCCAGGTATTACATGAATAGGTCCAGGGGGATCCTACAGAGGCTCATGAATCAACATCTAGAGTACCTAGATGCCCTGCTCAGATGTAGTCCATGGGCAGCGCAGTCTCCATGGGGATTTCCTAGTAAGGGGAGCAAGGGCAGTCACCGGCATGAACTTGGTTGCCTGCTCTTTGATCACCTCCCCGTGGAGAGATGGCCTTATCAGGCCACAGAGAAAGAGGATCCAGACAGTAGTGATGAAACCAGATATGGTCTGAAAGTAGGGGAGTAGGTCCTCCCCTATAAGTGGACTAGGGAAGGGACACAGGACATACAAGGGAGGGAGGGTTGGCCTAGAAGGATTGAGTGAGGGAGTTATAGCCAGGATAAAAAGTGAATAAATTATAATTAATAATAACAATGAAAAATTAAAAAATCGGTATTTGTAACTGAAATGTGAAACCTCAAAATTCAATGACATATCATCTCAATTCAGTAACAATGACTGTTGTAAAAAGAAAACAACATATGCCATTGAAAAAAAAAGGAAACAGCCATGTTGGTGGGCATGTAAGTTAGTATTGCAATTGCAAAATAGGTTATGGAGTTTCCCTGAAAAAAAAACAAAACAGACTGGTGCACAATACAGAATTTCTACTACTGAGCATGTGTCCAAATCAAAAAGCAGAACTATTAGAAAAGATTTCACAGTCCTTTGTTGATTATAGCACTTTTCAGAGTATCTAAAATATTATAAACACCCTAAGTTTCCATTAGGAAATAAATGATACAAGAAATTTCATAGTAAACAGTAGTTATACCACTTGTGACAACACAGATAGAATAATAAACTTTATTATAACCTGAAATAATTTATACCCCCAAAATTTAGTACATGCCACAGAGTTTCATCTGAGGAATCTAAATGATGGTGTTATAAAAATTGATAGCACATTGGTGGGAAGCTGAGCTTGGGGTAGAAGATGAAGTTAGGGATGAAGCAGTTAATCCCTGGCCACTTGTATTATATAAGACTAGGAAGGCATGGGACAATACAGCTTGTTACCTAATTATAGGTAAGAGTAATGTGCTATTGGTTTCAAAAATGTAGAGAAAACAGATCTGACTTCCCATCACACATAATAAGATTGATAAATGCAGAAGAGATGAATATATGTAACCTAATTCAATTGTTCATAATATGTTTATAAAACCCACGTTGTACTACATTTATATGTATATATAATATTTAGGCTTTTAAATAAACATTATAAATTAAAATAAGGTTAAATAAAAGAAAAATATTAAAATTAGTACTGTATATTGTCTCCATGAAAGTTTAAAAGGGTAAAAGAAGAAAAAATAGAAATTTTGGTACTTAAGATGGGTTAATGTTAAGGCTTGCATGGTTCCTAGAAGGGGTAGAAAGTGTCTTTTGTTCAATGACAATAATTTTTCTAAGTGATTATCTGGTGACTACATCACCTCTGTTAAAGTATAGGTTTCCTGGTTAGTAGGGCATGGTGAGTATTTAAGAAATATTGACTGAACTAGAGACATACAGTGACTGAGAACACCAACTAGGAATTACAGCTAACACTACATCGCCATATTATGATAAGAAACAGATTTTCTGATGTACCTCAGAAACTTCTGGTCAGAATGAGATTAAAACTCACTCAATTTAATGCCAAGAAAATTAAAAGGATCAAAAGCAATATTGAAACCAAAATGAAAATGTTAAGGATAATGAAGTGTAGAAATACCTTTCTACTCAATACTCTTAATCATAGAGCAAACAAAACCAAATGCTACTACTAAATTAGAGGCAGAATTATTAACCTACACACAATTTTTGTATTTAAGCATAGTTTGGGTCACTTATTTACTTTATTCTTTAGAACTAGGACTTAACATTGTTTTAAGCATAAACTTATCAACTCTTTTTGAAGCTATTATATTTTTCTTTGACGTTAGAATCAAGTTTTTGAACTTGGTTCTGCAAATGCTCAAATGGGATCTCTGGTTGCAACTTTGCAAACAAAATTGACAGGTATGGAAAACACAATAAAAAGTAGCATAACTTTCTTCTGTCTCCTCTACTATAATGAACACTTCTGATGGATGACCAATCATGATTATTTTATGTGAGAAACAAACACTTCCAAATCTTCTAAAGGAGACTGTTTCTAGCTTTGAATGGTAGCATGAATGTAGAAGTCCCAAACATGGTGTCAAGAGTTGAAGGTTGGGGTTGGAGAAATGGATCAACAGTTAAGAGCACTTAACTGTTTTTGTTGTTGTTGTTGTTTGTTTGTTTTTTCCCTAGGAGACCTGAGTTTAGTTCTCAGTATCCACATATTGTGCTAACAATCACCTAAGACTCAAGTTCTACAGGATTTGATACCCTCTATTGACCCCTGTTGGTATCTTTATTTATGTATACTCACTCTACAATACACACAAATAAATAAGTAAATAAATCTGGAAGTCCACAGTAGAAATGACTTCTAGAGCTATAGCAGCTAAGATTCTTGAGTCCACAGTGTTGTGTGTGTGTGTGTGTGCTTTGCACACATGCATATGTACATCTGTTTGTATGTATGTGCTTTGTCAGTCTCTCTTTGTCTCTCATTTTTTCTCTCCAAACACACATTGATGTAGATTCCCCAATGTTGTCTCCAAAATGATAACAACAATAACTTAAATGTTTTATATAACAAAACTCCACATCTTGTATATTAGTATAGATCTTATCTCTTTATGGAGAAGTGTCAGCATCATGTGTAAGACCCAAGATTTACAGAGGCCTGCTATGAAAAAGAAATAACATTTTTTCTGACATTGAAGCCCTATTTGCAATATAAACTTAAAATGGCTATTTCTACATTTAAAAGACCTGTACGAAGATAAAGCAACCAAAATTCTAAAGTGGATGAGAAAGGTAATAATGAAGCACTATCACTAGCTGAAGAACTATGGTTCTTCAAGCTGTGGAAGAGAGTACCATTTTTTATAGGTGTGGCCCCTCACCAACCCTACATATAAAAGCCTTCATTAAGACTCTCCCCACGTAAGCATCTATTTTATCAATGGATAACTAAAGCTAACGGTCACACACACAAAGGAATATCAGCAAATATGCTTCAAAGTTAAATTATTACACACCTCAAAATAACTTAACAGATATCTATCTATCTAATATATATATATATATATATATATATATATATATATATATATATATCATAGTCTCTTTGTGCAACCCCAGAACTTACTTGATAGACTAGACTAATCTCACGCTCATAGAGATCTAACTGCTTCTGCCTCCCAAATCATGAGATTAATGATGTGGTATACGTTGTCTGACTTTATTGTTCTAAACAACACTTGAAACTTTTCATTAAGCCTAACATGGTTGATGGCATAAGTGTTGAATAATATATGTCAACTTGACATAAGCTAAAGTCATGTGGGAGGAGGGAACCTCAATTTACAAAATTGCCTCCATTTGATTGTCCTACAGGCAAGCCCATAGGACATTTTCTTAATTTATCATTTGACATAGGAGGGCCTAGACAATTGTAGATGAGACCATCCATAGTCTGGAGGTCTTGAGTTGTATAAGAAAGCAGGCTGAGCAGAAGTAAGCAGCACTCCTCCATGGCCTTTGCATAAGCTCTTGCTTCCATGATTGTGCCATGCTTGAGGTCCTGCTTGAGGTCACTGATTTTCGAGGATGAAGTGTTATATGGAACTGTGAGTGACAAAGTTTATCCCTAGTCACCACATTGTTTTTGTCATCATAGCAATAGCAACCCTAACTAAGACACATTTGTACCATGATAGCGGGATATTGCCATGAAAGAGTTGACCATGTTGTTTGGGAAAGGATTGTGGGAGGAATTTGGACCTTTGAGCTGCAAAAGCCATTGCATGTTGAGAGTTCATTCAGTTCTTCTGTAGGAATTTGGAAGAAAAGAATCTTGAGAACAGTGTGGATGATCGAGGCCGGGCTTATAAAGTATCAAAATGAAGCAAAGACTACTATCCTAAGAATATGTGTTGTCTGGTCAGCTGGAGCTAAAGACTCATCTGTCATTAACTAGAAACACTAAAGTAAGACCTTTGCTTTCCTGGGCAATGGATGCTGTTCAGCTCCAGCCAAAGAGTTAGCTGTAATTAAGAAGAGACCAGGATCAATGAGGTGAAATCATCTAAGAAATATTTCCTGACAGTCAGCACACAAAAGCTGTGTTCCAGATGTGACCAAAGTTCTACCTCTTACTGGCAGCCCATGTTGTTAGTGTAAAATTACCCTAGTGGTATTGAAGGCATAAAAAGGGCATGGCATGGACAGAAGCCATGTTTTGATACTTTGTGGCATGGCTGGAGTCCCTGAATAGGCCCAAGAGATGTTATTGGTGAACCTACAGTGAGTAGCAGCAAGAGACCCCAGCATTTTTGGTGATGTTAGTACCATGAATGACTACCACGTACCACCATAACTGTGGAGTGGAGTTTGTCACAGCATAGAAAAAGACAAGCTGTGTGTACTGCAGAAGTCAGAACTAGAAGAGAGATGCAAGACACTTGGAGGAGCCCAGAAGATCATGAGGGAATCCCAGATGGTAGATCTTGAATTATTTTTACTGCTGGAGTTTGATTTTTGCTTTGCTTATATTGAGACTGTGCCCTGATTTTTTCCTCTTAAAATAAGATAATAACTTATTTTAGGTTGTTTTACAGGAGCCTGTTGTTGAGAGACTATTGACTTTAAGTGAGAGTGGACTTTTTTAAGAGACAATTTTTATAGTGTTTGGTTTTGTAAGACTGTGGGCCTTTTTAAGCTTGTAAAATTTTTTATATCATGATGTTTATATTAATATGCAGTCTTGGTGATAAACAAGGAAAGGAAAGGTTGTACATTTACAGTGATGTATTTATCTGTCATGTTGACAAGGGATCAGTTGTGCTAGTGAGTTTTATGTCAGCTTGATACAAGTTAAAATTATCAGAAGAGGGAAACTCAGTTAACAAAAAAACTTCCTTAAGACCAGGGTATACACAAGACTGTAGAGATTTTTTTTGAATTTCAGATTAAAATAGAATAGCCCAGACTACTGTGGGTAGAACCACCCCAGGCCTATGGTTCTGTTTATTGTTCGTTTGTTGTTTTGATTTTTTTATAGAAACTATCCTGTGTAAGCAAGTGAGCAGCACCCCTCCATGGTCTCTGCATCTCTTTCTAGATTCCAGCCTTGTTTTTGAGTTGAACTGTTTTATGGACCTGTGAGTAGAAACAACAACAGCAAAACCCTCTATCCTCTACAAGTTGCTTTTAGTCATGGCATTTCAACATAATAATAATAACACTAACTAGAACATCATGCCAAGACAAATAATTTCCTGGGTATTATCAGATTATCATGGAATTAAATGTAGAAATTAACAAGAAAAACATTGCCCAAAACAAAACTATTAAATATATAAAATAAACAAAGACATAGAAAATGAAGAATACATTGAAAAAATGAGATGAGAAAGATATTTTAAAAATATTCAAGAAAGGCGGGGCAAGATGGCAGCGTCAGAAGGACTCTCATTCTGAGCAGCAGCACAGCAGGATTGGCACAGTGACCAGCAATCAGAACTCTCGCGGCCATAAAACACAAGTGATTGTGTTTCACAGGTGAGAGGATACCCCACGGTGGGGGATTCAATCAGCTTTAACTCACCTGACTAAACCTCAGAAGAGATCCTGGTTCCACCAGGATCTTGGTCACCAGTCCAGAGCTACACGCCAGCGTGATCTGGTCACTGTCTCAGACTAAACTGTGGGCCCAGAACATCACAGACTGGATTTTCCAGTCGAGAGATAACCCCAAGGGCAGGAAACGATTAGGACCGCCCTGACATCCAGTGGAAAAGACTCGGATTCCGCGGGCACCTCAGGAGCCAGCCCAGAGCCAGAGCTGAGGACCCAGGTGCCTGCACAGAGCCCTGCCTAGGCTCCTGATTCACTGACTCAGATAGAACTGTGGGCCCCAGGGCACCAGGGCACCAGAGACTGAGTTTCACTGTTAGGTACAAACCCACAGGGAGGGAAACAGCTGGTCTGATCTCAGAGCACTCAGCCGACACCCCCACCCCGAAAAGGTCTCGGGAAAATTTTCCAGTTTCAGCAGACACTGAGGCTTCCAAAGGCCAAAAAGGCGGAGCCACGGGCGGTCCTCTGTGCCTGTGGATTCTACTCGCCACCCCAGACAGAACAGCGGTTTCCAAAGCAAGGGAATGGGTGTCTCTGGCAGGAGGTAACCCCTGGGGGGAGATCATCAGGTCTAATGCTCAGGACACCCAGCACCAAAAGACTTTCTGGATTCACCTAGGCTCTAGGCTGTAGCTTTCTAATACAGGCAGGAGCGCTGTCCTCAGCCACAATTATTGAGTACCCCTAGGGCACTGGCACACACAGCTGCATCCCTCAGACCTACAAAAGCCAGAGAGCCATTACAGCAGCCCTCAGATACTGTGCCAAGGATCAAACAGTTATCCCTAGCTAGACTGACAAAACGGTGGGAATCCCTAATCCTTCAAGAGGGCTGCACCCACAGCATCCTGACCAGAGCAATGCCTGCAGCCGCCATCCCAGACAGGGACACACAGCTTCTGGTCCAGAGTGAGGCACCCAGCCTCCAGACCAGAGCGGCGCCCCCAGGTGCCAACTCAACCTAGGTGCACATTCTCCAGGCCCAAAGCAGAGCACTAAGCCTCTGGCCCAGAGACTTGCTGGGCACACCTCTCACTTTCCTGGACAGAACTGTGTGCCCCAGGATAACAGACTGAGTTTCCCTGTAGGGAGAAAAACCTACAGCTAAGGAATCAGCAGGTTCTTCAAGAGGACTGTACCTGGAAAACTGTAACAACAGCAGCAGCTCACTAAATTTATAATGAGAAACCCAGCAGTGGGGCAGCTGTCTTGAGAACTTCTATGGGTAAGAGGAGATCCCCCTCTGCCTAACAAAGACCACAGCTACTACTCAGGGCTATACACCTGAGGTGAGCAGTGGCAATTCCTGAGAAACACTGGCCATACAGTGACCATAACCAAAAAGCATAGGAGGACTCCTTCAGGAAAAATTATCTTCCGGCCAAGGGGATTCTCTCTACCTCAGGACTCCAGGAAACACAGAATCTAACAGCCAACACCTAAAACAGCCCAATGGGTAGAGGTCAGCATAAAAGCTCAACCAACAAAAGACAGAGCAATATGGCATCTCCAGAACCCAGCCATCCAGAGGTGAATAGCCCTGGACAATGCAGCATAATAGAAAAACTAGAAGATGACCTTACATCTATGCTGATGAAGACGATAATAGAGGAAACAAATAAAATACGTAAAGAAATAGAGGAAGATAAAACCAAACATATCATGGCTATCTGTAAAGAAATGGAGGAAAATAAAGATTATGGTCATTCATGAAGAAATACAGGAAGATGCAGCCAAACAGTTTGCGGCCTTCAGAGAAGGAATAATTAAATCACTGAAAGAAATAAAAGAAAAAGAGTTGAAGGAACTAAAAGAAAAATAGGAAAGTACAATCAGACAGGTGAAGGAAGTAAAAAAAAAAAAAAACAACTCAAGACCTGAAGATAGACTTGAAAAAATTAAAGAAAACACAAATGGGGGAAATAATGGAGAGGAAGAATCTAGGGAAGAAAACAGGAACTACAGAGGTAAGCATAACCAACAGACTTCAAGAGATGGAAGAAAGAATCTCAGGTGTAGAAGATACAATGGAAGAAATTGATGTATCTGTCAAAGAAAATGTTAAATCCAAAAAAATTCCTAACAAAGACAGTCCAAAAAAATCCAAGACAATATGAAAAGACAAAACAAAAGAATAATAGGTGTAGAGGAAAAAGAAGACTCCTTTCTCCAAGGCCCAGAAAATATTTTCAACAAAATCATTGAAGAAAATTTCCCCAAGTTAAAAGAGAAGCCAATAAGGATACATGAGGCCTACAGAACACCCAACAAATTTGACCAGAAAAGAAAATCCTCCCGCCACATAATAATCAAAACAGTAAGTATACAAAACAAAGAAAAAATACTAAATGCTGCAAGGGAAAAGGCCAAGTAACATATAACGGCAAACCCATTAGAATCATACCTGACTTTTAAACAGAGACTATGAAAGCCAGAAGGGCATGGACAGATATCATGCAGACACTAAGAGAACACAGATGACAGCCTAGGCTACTATACCCTGCAAAACTCTCAGTCCTCATAGACGGAGAAAACAAGATATTCAATGACAAAAACAAATTTCAACAATACCTACACACAAATCCAGCATTACAGAAGACACTGGAAGGGAAAATACAACCCCCAAAAATTAGCTTCTTTCAAGAAAACACAGGAAATAATTAACCTTACTACAGTAAAACAAAAAGCAACCAAGCACACAACCTTATGAACACAGCCAACATCAAAATCAAAGGATCTAACAGCCACTGGTCATTAATCTCTCTCAACATCAATGGACTCAACTCTCCAGTAAAAAAGAAACAGATTAACAGAATGGATACATAAAGAAAACCCAGCAATCTGTTGCATACAAGAAACACACCTAAGACACAAAGATAGACATTACCTGAGGGTAAAGGGTTGGAAGACGACTTTCCAAACAAATGGAACCAAGAAAGAAGCAGGAGTAGCCATTCTAGTATCTGATAAAATAGACTTTCAACCAAAATTAATCAAAAGAGATGGGGAAGGACACTTCATACTCATTAAGGGAAAATTCCACCAAGAAGACATCACAATCCTGAATATCTATGCCAGAAATACAAGAGCACCCATATTTGTAAAAGAAACACTGATAAAATTTAAAGCACATATAGATCCCCACACATTAATAGTGGGATACTTCAACACCCCACTCTCAACAAAGGACAGGTCAACAAACCAGAAATTAAACAAAGAAACAATATCTCTGACAGAGTTTATGAATCAAATGGACCTCACAGACATTTACAGAACTTTACACCCAAACACAAAAGAATTTACCTTCTTCTCAGCACCTCATGGAACTTCTCCAAAATAGACCACATGGTTGGTCACAAAGCAAGCCTCCACAGATACAAGAAGATTGAAATAATCCCTGTATCTTGTCTGATCACCATGGAATAAAGCTGGACCTCAAAAACAACAGAAACAGCAAAAAGCCTACACACACATGGAAACTGAACGACTTGTTACTAAATGACAGCTGGGTCAGGCAAGAAATAAAGAAAGAAATTAAAGTCTTCCTAGAACTCAATGAAAATGAAGACACAACATACCCAACCTTGTGGGTCACAAAGAAAGCAATGCTAAGAGGAAAGTTCGTAGCACTAAGTGCCTTCAAGAAGAAATTTGAGACTGCTCATTCATGCAAATTAATGGCCCACTTAAAAACCCTAGAAAAAGAAGAAGCAGACACACCAAGAAGGAGTAGACGGCTGGAAATAATCAAACTCAGGGCTGAAATCAATCAATTGGAAACAAGTAAAACAATTCAAAGAATCAATGAAACCAAGAGCAGGTTCTTGAGAAAATCACCAAGATCGACAAACCCTTAGCCAAGCTAACTAAAAGGGAGAGAGACACCACCCAAATCAAGAAAATCAGAAATGAAAGGGGGACATAACTACAGATACTGAGGAAATCCAAACAATCATTAGGACTTACTTCAAAAGTATATATGCCACAAAATTTGAAAATCTAAATGAAATGGACAATTTTCTTGATTGATTTGACTTACCAAAGCTGCATTAGGACCAGGTAAATCAAGTAAATAGTCCTATATCCCCCAAAGAAATACAAGCAGTCATCAAAAGTCTCCCATCCAAAAATAGCCCAGGAACAGATGGCTTCAGCACAGAATTCTACCAGACCTTCAAAGAAGAGCTAACTCCTATTCTCTTCAAACTATTCCACAAAATAGAAACAGAAAGAATATTACCAAACTCATTCTATGAAGCCACAGTCACCTTGGTACCTAAACCTCACAAAGACTCAACAAAGAAAGAGAATTTCAGGCCAATCTCCCTTATGAACATTGATGCAAAAATACTTAACAAAATACTTGCAAACCGAATCCAAGAACACATCAAAGATATTATCCACTATGACCAAGTAGGCTTCATCCCAGGTATGCAGGGGTGGTTCAATATATGGAAATCCATGAATGTGATCCACCATATTAACAAACTGAAAAAAAAAACAAAAACAAAACACATGATAATCTCCCTAGATGCTGAAAAACCATTTAACAGAATCCAACATCCATTCAGGTTTAAAGCACTGAAGAGATAAGGTATACAAGGCACATATCTAAACATAGTAAAGGTGATATACAGCAAGCCTATGGCCAACATCAAACTGAACGGAGAGAAATTAAAGCAATCCCACTGAAATCAGGGACAAGACAAGGCTGCCCACTCTCTCCATATCTCTTCAAATTAGTGCTGGAAGTCCTTGCTAGAGCAATAACACAGTTGTAGGAGATGAAGGGGATACAGAAGGGAAAGGAAGAAGTCAAATTATCACTATTTGCAGATGATATGATAGTATACATGAGTGACCCAAAAACTCTACCAGGGAACTCCTCCAGCTCATAAACACCTTCTACAAGTGGCCAGATACAAAATTAACTCAAAAAAATCAGTAGCACTCCTGTATCCAAAAGACAAAAGGGCTGAGAAAGAAATTAGAGAAGCAACACCCTTCACAATAGCCACAAATGACATAAAGTACCTTGGTGTAACCCTAACCAAGGAAGTCAAAGACTTGTATAAAAAAAATTTCAAGTCTCTGAAGAAAGAAGTAGAAGAAGATATGAAAAGATGAAATGATCTCCCATGCTCATGGTTTTGCAGGATTAACATAGTAAAAGTGTCCATCTTACCAAAAGAAATCTACAGATTCAATGCAATTCCCATCAAATTGCCAACACAATTCTTTACAGACCTGGAAAGAAAAATTCTCAACTTCGTATGGAATAACAAGAAACCGAGAACTGCTAAAACGATCCTCTACAATAAAAGATCTTCTGGAGGTATCTCCATCCATGATCTCAAGCTGTACTATAGAGCAACAGTTATAAAAACTGCAAGGTACAGGCACAGAAACAGAATGGTGGAGCAATGGAACCAAACAGAAGACCCAGAAATAAACCCACACACTTATGGACACCTGATTTTTGACAAAGATGCCAAAATCAATCAATGGAAAAAAGATAGCATCTTCAACAAATGGTGCTGGTACAACTGGATGTCTACATGTAGAAAAATGAAAATAGATCCATACTTATCACCGTGCACAAAACTGAAGTCCAAGTGGATCAAAGACCTCAACATAAAACCAGACACACTAAACCGTCTAGAAAAAAAAGTGGAGAATACCCTAGAACTCCTTGGTACAGGAGACCACTTCCTGAACAGAACACCAACAGTACAGGCTCTAAGAGCAACAATCATTAAATGGGACCTCATGAAATTGAAAAGCTTCTGTAAAGCAAAGGACAGCATCATCAAAACAAAGCGACTGCCTACAGATTGGGAAAGAATCATCACCAACCCTTTATCTGAGAGAGGACTCATATCCAGTACATATAAAGAACTTAAGAAGCTGAAAAGCAACAAACCAAGTAATCCACTTAAAAAATGGGGAACAGAGCTAAAGAGAGAATTCTCTGTAGAGGAATATCGAATGACAGAGAAACACTTAAAGAAATGCTCAACCTCATTAGCCATTATGGAAATGCAAATCAAAACAACCCTGAGATTTCACCTTACACCCATCAGAATGGCCAATATCAAAAACTCAAGTGACAACATATGTTGGAGAGGTTGTGGAGAAAGGGGAACCCTCTCCACTCCTGTTGGGAATGTAAAGTTGTACAACCACTCTGGAAATCAATTTTGTCCTTTCTCAGACAACTAGGAATAGCGCTTCCTTAAGATCCATCCATACCACTCCTAGGCATATACCCCAAAGAGGCCCAAGTACACAAAAAGGACATTTGCTCAACCATGTTTGTAGCAGCTTTATTTGTAATAGCCAGAAGCTGGAAACAACCCAGATGCCCCTCAACTGAAGAATGGATGCAGAAACTATGGTACATCTATACAATGGAGTATTACGCAGCAATGAAAAATAAGGAAATCATGAAATTTGCAGGTAAATGGTGGGACCTGGAAAGGATCATCCTGAGTGAGTTGTCCCAGAAGCAAACAGACACACATGGTATATACTCATTCATATAAACATACAACATAGAAGAAACTCACTAAAATCTGTACATCTAAACAAAGGAAGCGAAAGAGAGGACCCTAACTAAAATGTTCAATCTCCATCCTGAAAGGTAAAGAGGATGGACATCAGAAGAAAAATAAAACAGGAAACAACCTAGGAACCTGCTACAGAGGGCCTCTGAAACCCAGAAGAAGAAAACAGGAAACAACCTAGGAACCTGCCACAGAGGTCCTCTGAAAACCTCTGCCGTGCAGAGTGTCAAAGGAGACGCTGAGCCTGATGGCCAACTGATGGGCAGAGTGAATGGAATTTTATGTAAGAAGTGGGAAATAGTAAGAGCTGGAGACTACAGGAACTGCACAAGGAGAGCAACAGAACAAGATAATTTGAACACAGGGAACTTCCCAGAGACTCATACTACAACCAAGGACTATCTGTGGAGATAACCTAGAACCCTGACAATGCAGCCACTTCTGATGAGAACTGATAGACTAAGATCAGAAATAAGGAGAGGAGGACCTCCATTATCAGTGGACTTGGGGAGGGACATGCATGCAGAAAGGGGGAGCACGAGACCGGGAGGGGAGGAGGGAGGGGCTTATGGGGGATACAAAATGAATAAAGTGTAATTAATAAAAGTTAAAAAAATATATTCATAGGACAAAATGATGACAAGCAAAATTACCAACATCTGTGGAAAACACTGAGGACAAATATATTTTTTTTAATCTTCTTATATGTGCTTGTGAGAATTTTTGTTTTTACATGTGTGTTATATAGTGTGGTTATGAATACATGGGTACTCATTCCTGTGCAGGAGGAGGACACTGGATGCCTTCTTTTATTATTATCCACCACCTTTTCTTGAGACAGTATTTTGCTGGACTTGGAACATGTTATCTAGCCAGCTGGCCCTGGTCACCCTCTATTCTTCAATCCTACACAGCTTGAGGTTACAGGTATACAGCCACATTCAACTGTGTATGTGTGTTATAGAGATTCAAACTTAGTTCTGCATGCTTCTGCAGCAAGTGCTGTGAGTTACTGATTCACAAACCCAAACACTTTGAGGAGACATAAAGGAATGAAGTTTGTGAGCCACCACGTGTTTACTGGGAACTGAATTCAGGACCTCTGAAAGAGTAGCCAGTGCTCTTAACTATTGAGCCAACACTAGCACACATACACAAATACAATCACCCACTTATACCCTGTTATCCATGGGGAGAGAAGAAAGGAAGGAGAGACACACAGAGAGACATGGAGAGAATGAGATAGAGATAAAAAAAAACATAACAAATAAAATCTTTATTTTCATTTTTTTTTAGTTTCTTTTTTCTTTTTTATCATTTATTTATTTTATTTTTTTAATATTAGTTACTGTTTATTAACTTTGTAACCCAGGTGTATCCCGCTCCCTCATCCCCTCCCAATGCTACCCTCCCTCATCGACTCCCTGATCCTTTCCAAGTCTACTGATAGGGGAGGTCCTCCTCCCCTCCCATCTGACCCTAGATTATCCGGAATCTTCAGGACTGGCTGCAATGTCCTCCTCTGTGTCTTAGCAAGGCCGCTCCTCCCTAGGGAGTGGGTGAGGTCAAAGAGCCAGCCATTGAGTTCATGTCAGAAATAGTCCCTGTTCCCCTGTTCCCCTTACTAGGGAACCAACGTGGATACTGAGCTACCATGGGCTATATCCGAGCAGAGGTTCTAGGTTTTATCCATACATGTAGGTGCTCTTGTATTTGGGGCATAGATGTTCTGAAGTGTGATGTCTTCCTGGTGGATTTTTTCTTTGATGATAATGTAGTACCCTTCCTCATCTTTTTTGATTAATTTTGGTTGAAAGTCTATTTTATTAGATATTAGGATAGTTACCTCAGGTTTTTTCCTGGGTCCATTTGCTTGAAAACATTTTTCCAACCCTTTACTCTTAGGTAGTGTGTATCTTTGTTGCAGAGGTTTGTTTCTTGGATATAACAGAATGTTGGATCCTGTTTCTGCAACCATTTTGTTAGTCTGGTCTTTTTATTGGAGATTTGAGTCCATTAATGTTGATAGATACTAGTGACCAATGAATGTTACTTTCTTTTGATGTGGGTTTGGTGGTGTTACTGTGTTTCGTTACTTGTTTTCTTTCAATTTAATGTTGTGAAGTTATCTAAATCCTATGTTTTCTTGGGTGTAGTTGTTTTCACTGGATTGGAGTTTTCCTTCTAGTATCTTCTGTAGGACTGGGTTGCTGTGTGGATATTGTTTAAATTTGTTTTTGTCATGGAATGTTTTGAATTCTCTGTCTATGTTGATTGAAAGCTTTGTTGTGTACAGTAGTCTGGGTTGGTATCTGTGGTCCCTTAAAGTCAGCATGACATCTGCCGAGGCCCTTCTGGCTTTTATAGTTTCTTTTGAGAAATCTGGTGTGATTCTGATAGGTCTACCTTTATATGTTACTTGGCATTTTTCCTTTTCCTTTTCTGCTTTGAATATTTTTTCTTTGTTCTGTAGGTTCAGTGTTTTGACTATTATGTGACTTGAGGAGTTTCTTTTCTGGTCTAATCTATTTGGTGTTCTGTAGGCGTCTTGTATGTTTATGGACATCTCTTTCTTTAAGTTGGGAAAATTTTCTTCTATGATTTTCTTGAAGATATTTTCTGTACCTTGCAACCTGGAATCTTCTTTTACATCTATTCCTATTATTCTTAGATTTTTTTTATTTTTATTTTTATGACATCTTTGATTTCTTGGATGTTTTGTGTTTGGAACTTTTCAGATTTTACTTTTTCTTTGAGACATGTATCAATTTCCATAAGTTTATCTTCAGCACCTGAGATTCTCTCTTTCATCTCTTGTATTCTATTGGTGGTTCTTGATTGATTCTTTGTGGTTCTTGATCTTTTCTCTATGTGATTTTTCTGTGTTTTCTTTATTGATTCTAATTCTGTTTTCATGCCTTGCACCATATCCTTCATCTGTTTGAATGTGGATTCCTGTCTCTCTATTATGGTCTCTATTAGTTTTTGTTTGTTTTCTCTCTATATGCCACTAATTGTGCCTTTATTTGTGCCTCTATTTGCTTGGGTGTATTTACCTGTATTTCTTTGAGAGATTTGGTCATGTCCTCTTCAATTGCCTCGATTTGTGTGGCTCTTTCTTTGAAAGATTTTTTCATTTTTCTCTTTATATGCCTCTAATAACTGGATAAGCATAGCTTTAAAGTAATTTTCCTGTGTTTCCAATGAATTGAAATATCCATTGATTTTGGGGGTTACTGGTAAATCCATGATGTCCCGATTTTTGTTGGATGTTTTCTTATGTTGACTTCTAGCCATCTGCTTGTCTGTAACCTTCGCTGTTTGTTCCTGGAGTCTGTTCTTTTGATTGAGTCCATCTTTCTCTGATATCTGGAGTGTTCTTCAGGAAGATGAGAGCAGTCAACTGGTTTGAGAGTGTGCATTGATGTTTCAGCTGCTCCTAGGGGAGGAAGATCGCAGATGTGGTGCGCAAGTGCAGGTGAGCAAGCATGTGCGTGTGAGTGGAAGTGTGCCTTGAAGGACAAAGTGCTAGAGCATGTAAATGCCTAAAATGTGGGGCATGGGTAGGTTCCCTGAATAACCTCAATGGCCTACAGGCCTGTCATACTGTCCTTCTGTTATTCAGACCTGTATAAGCTCCAGGAATTGTTTGCTAGGGCTCCACCGATAGACCCATAGATCAGGGGCTTCAGTGTTGAGAGTGCTGTCCCAAGGATCCCTATGTTGCCTACAGTGGGGCAGTGGGTGAGAGAGATCTGATGTCTCGCTGCTAGCATAACGGGACCCTGGATCTGGGGCTCTGAATGCACTCACCTGAAGGCGCACTCACTCTCTAGCAGGCCTAATTGGAAACTACAGGTGTTTCCCCTATTCTCTGTTCTCAGATTTGGGCCTGCTGGGGAAAATGCTAGTGTAGGAGATCTGTCAGCTCAGTGCAGAACTGGGATGCAGGTACAGATGCCTGCTGGGAGTCTCTGGGGAGCCCGTGCAGCTGCCTGTGTAGCTGGGTGGCCCAGTAGACATGGGTGGCCAGGTGGAACTGGGTGGCCCATACAGCTGGTTGCCCACCACTGAAGAACTGGAAGGCCCTCCTTCTCTGTCTCAGATTCTGAGCAGGGAGTTCTGTTCTAGGAGCAGCAAGAACTGTGGGCCACCTTTGCCGAAGAGGGAGGCCTGATAAGGGGAAGTACAGGAGGATTGAATATTCACCACTCTCAGTGCCAAAGAAGTCTGAGGGTGATCTGGATCCAAATGGTCTCTGCTCATGGTTTGTCCCCTCTGGCTCAGGAAGCCTCAAAGTTGATGATCTGGATTCAGTTTCCCCTTCACTCACCAATTTCAGAGTTTCCCATATCTGCGCGTCAGATATGGTGTGCGATGGTCAGGCCATCTTGGATTCCCCAATTTCCTTGTTTTTAATTGCTGAATAGTATTCCCTTGTGTTAATTTACCAGAATTTCTATATCCTTTTCTCCATTGAGGGACATCTGGGATGTTTTCAGATTTTTGCTATTATGAATAAAATTGTTATGATCATGGTTGAGCAAATGCCCTTATTGTATACTTGAGCATATTTTGGATATATACCTAAGAGTGGTATAGCTGGATCTTGAGGTAGCACTATTCCTAATTGTCTGAGAAAGAGTCAGATTGATTTCCAAAGTGGTTGTACAAGTTTATATTCCCACCAGCAATGGAGTAGGGTTCCCCTTTCTCCACATCCTCTCCAGCATGTGGTTACTTGAGTTTTTGAACTTAGCCATTCTGATGGTGTCAGGTGAAATCTCAGAGTCGTTTTGATTTTCATCTCTCTGATGACTAAGAACATTGAACATTTTCTTTAAGTGTTTCTTGTCATTCAATATTCCTCTATTGAGAATTCTCTTTTAAGATCTTTACTCCATTTTTTAATTGGATTACTTGATTTGTTGGTGATTAACTTTTTTTTTATTCCGGATATTAGCTCTCTGTCAGATATGGGGATGGTGAAGATCCTTTCCCAATCTGTTGGCTGTTATTTTTTCTGATGACAGTGTTCTTTGCTTTAGAAACAGAATGGTGGATCACTGGAGCCAAATACAAACCCAGAAATTAACCCACACACCTACGCATACTTGAATTTGACAAAAAAAAAAAAAAATCCAAAACCATTCAATGGAAAAAAGACAGCATTTTCAACAAATATTGCTGGGTTTACTGGATCTTTACATGTAGAATAATGCAAATAGATCCATATTTATCACCCTGCACAAGCTAAAGTCCAAGTAGACCAAAGACCTCAACATAAAACCAGACATAATAAACCTGTTAGAAGAAAAAATGAGATAGAGCCTTGACCTCATTGGCATAGGAGACAACTTCCTGAAGAGAAAAACAATAGCATAGGCTCCAAGATCAACAATCAATAAATAGTATCTCATGAAACAATGAACAAGCACAATCTGATCTCAAAATTAATAAAATAATACAATTACACAAAAGAGAAATAATAAAATGTGAATAAAATAAGCTATATGAAGAATCAACAAAAGAGTTGATTTAAATTCAGTAAAAAATGAAATGCACCAATTGTAACCAAAGTAACCAAAAGAACAAAAGAATATCTAAGTTAATAAAATTAAAAATAAGAATTGTTTTCATTACAACAAATACTGAAGTATCAAGGGAGGCACATTAAAAAATTCTTTGAATATTTACATTTCAACAGCTCAAAAATAATTAGAAGATATTGATAACTCTTTAATAATATATGACTTCAACAAATTTTAACAAATATAAGCAAATCTAAACATACAAATAATAATAATAATAACAAATATGCTTGAGGGAAGACATATATGTATATATGTATACATATTCTTCAATAAAGAACACACCAAGGCCAAACAGAGTCATTACTGAAATCTAAAAGATTTTTAAAAATATAATCTAAAGCAATTCTCAATTGTTTTTTACAAAAGTCAAGCAGAATTTATGTTTCTAGAGTCATGTTATAAAGACAGCCAGCATTGCTCTGACATGAAAAACTCATCAAAACAAAAAAAAAAAAAAAAAAAAGAAAAGAAAAAAGAAAAAAAGAAAGAAAAAGAAAAAGAAAAGAAACAAATGAAGAAAATTAGCTGGATGTTGTGGCATTCTCACATAATCCACCCTAAAACATAAAGATGGAGGTAAGTTGCAAAACATATTAGGCACATTTTCTCTCATCAGTGACTTCCATGTCTTCCAGGACTACAGAGTGAAATCCTGTCTTAACACATGAAAAAATAAATAATAAAAATAAAAAAATAATTAAAAAAAAAACTGCCTAGAGATCTGGTACTTGCTTGGAGGTTCCAGCCAGCAGAGGAGCGCAGCTACTGGTATACCCTTGAGCAAAGAACTGTCTTGTCCTCCTCTATTCAGGGAGGTCTTCCTCTTCAACAGATCCCGCAACTTCCATAGGGATACCTATGGAGCAGTAAGGCAGGAAAGTACATCTGCCTGGCCAGCCAAATCATCTCTGGCGATCAATAGGGTGACAGATATCACAGCCATAGTGCCTTTACATGGATGGAACTAGAAAAGATCATCCTGAGTGAAGTAACTCAGAAGCAGAAAGGCACACATGGTGTATTAGTCATATAATATAAGATATACTTACTAAAATTTATACAACTAAAGAAGCTTAACTACAAGGAGAACTTTAGTAAAGATGCTCAATCCTCATTCAGAAGGGCAAACCAGATAGAAATTGGAAGTGGGAGAAGACAGGGAACAGGACAGAAGTCTCCTACAGAGGGCCTGTGAAAGACTACCCAGCACAGTATTGAAGCAGATGCTAAGACCCATAGCCAAACATTTGGAGGAATGCAGGGAGTCTTATGGAAGAAGGGGGAGACAGAAAGACCTAGAGGGAGCAGGAGCTCCAAAAGGAGACAACACAGTCAAAAAATATGGGCCCAGCGGTCTTTAAAGAGGCAGATATTCCAACAAAGAATAATCATGCATGGAAAAGACCTAGAATCACTGCTTAGATATAGCCCATAGGCAGCTCAGTCTCCATACGGGTTCTCTATTTAGGGGATCAGGGGCTGTCTTTGACATGAACTCAATGGCCAGCTCTTTGATCATCTTCCCCTTCAAGGTGCAGCCTTGCCAAGCAGCAGAGGAAGATGATGCATCTAGTCCTGATGAGACCTGAGAGGCTTTATTCAGATAGATGGGGAGGAGAACCTCCCCTAACCTTGTACTAGGAGAGGGGCATATGTGGAGAAGAGGGAGGGAAGGTGGAACTGGGAACAGATGAGGGAGGGGGGCTACAGCCATATACAAAGTGAATAAATTGTAATAATAAACAAACAAACAAATAAAACTTCCTAAGGGAATACACACACAAGAATTCTTAATAAAGCATTCAGAAACTGAATTCAACAACTGGATAAACAAGATGCTTTCATTCCAGGGATGTAAAAGGAGCTCAACATATACAAATTAACAAACCTTATGCAGCATGTAAAGAGAATTAAAGACAGCAATTATTGAATGGTTACAGAAAATCCTTTGATGGGATTCTACATTCTTTGCTACAAAATGAGATTCTATATTTCATGCTACAAGTTCTGAAGAAACTGGGAACAGTCATTGTCCTAGTCATTGTTCTATTGCTGCAAAGTTATTTCATGACCAGGGCTACTTATAAAAGAAAACATATTATAGGTGTCTCACTTACATTTTTAAAAGTTTAGTTCATCTCCATCATAGTAGAGAAAATGGCTGAGAGCTTATCCTCTTATCTACAGAATGTAGGAAGAGAAGGAGAGTTCAAGAATGTACATGTTATGGGATTTTGAAACTTAAAAGCCAGTGACATACTTCTCTAATCCTTCCTAAACAGTTTGCCAACTAGGAGACAAACATGCAAATATATGAGCCTCTGGGACTCATTCAAATTTAACTACCATAAGTATTATGATACTTTTAATGTACTTCACAATAAAAGTTTTCTTTGTGACATAATTTGTTTCTTTTTTTTTTATGTGTATGTTTGCCTAAGTATATGTTTGTGTTGATAAGTATTTTGCGTGCATATTTGGAACTACATATTATATATGTTTTTATTTTTATAGTTTATATTTTTATAAACTCATTGCTCATTAAGTCAAGTGATATTTGTCACCTATAATACAATATAGAAAATGATGTTTCTGCAGAAAATAACTTTTAGCCAGGTACGGTAATATAAAACTGAAATCTGAGGGTTGAGGCCAAAAAGTCAGAGCAAGCCTGCAACATATGCTGAAATATAAAATTAGAGAAAAAATACTTGTTTTTATATAACTTTTCTACATAATTCATTTCAAATTTCAGCATGAAATTGTTGTGGAAGTTTTAGTTTATGATATGTAAACATATTTTTGTCTTTATCTCAGGTCTGGAATATATGGGACTGATTCAGATTATCCACAGAGACAAACTATATGCCTCAAGTTGGCTCTGAAAGGGGCCCTTTGCCAGTTGCAGATAGTTGTGAGGACTCTAGGGAGGAAATAAATGCCAGGGCCCAGGGAGTGTTGACGGGACTCCAAGGAAGAAGAGGCCTGCTGATGCATCACCACTGCTGCTCCTAGTTGTTGTTGATGCAGCACGTTGAAAAGAAGTTGGAGATATACTGAATCTAGGATTGGACTTGGGCCCAAAGAACCTACCTACCCTAACCAGCAGGAATTAGCTAAGGAAAACTATACCCCTTCTTTCCAATAACCATCTATTTATCCTTCCTGGTGTTGGAAACTTGGAAAGGTTTGGGGTGGAGTCAGGAGAAAAAGGCATAAGAAACATGAAGTTCCACCTCATGGAACTTTCTACAAAATTGTCCTGTTTCCTGTTTTCTCCAATGTCTATCCCATTTGTCTTTCTGAGTGAGGATTGATCATCTTACCCAGGAATCTCCTTCTTGATTAGCTTCTTTAGGTATACAGAGTTTAGTATGTTTATTCTATTTTATAGGTCTAGTATTCACTTATAAGTGAGTATACACCATGTGTGTCTTTCTGCTTCTGGGATACCTCACTCAAGATGATCTTTTCTAGATCCCACTATTTGCCTGCAAATTTTACCATTTCCTTTTTTTACAGGAGCCTACCACAGAAGGCCTCTGAAAGACTCTACCCAGCAGCGCATCAAAATAGATGCTGAAACTCCAAACTTTGGCAGCATGCAGGGAATCCAATAAAAGAAGGGGGAGATAGTAGGACCTGGAGAGGACAGGAGCTCCACAAGGAGAGCAACAGAACCAAAATGTCTGGGCACAGGGGTCTTTTCTGAGACCAATACTCCAACCAAGGACCATTCATGGAGATAACCTAGAACACTTGCTCAGATGTAGCCCATGGCAGCTCAGTATCCAAGTGGGTTCCCTAAAGGGACTGACTGTCTCTGACATGAACTCAGTGGTGGGCTCTTTGAAACCCCATTCCAAGGGGGGGAGAAGCCTTGTCAGACCAGAGGGAGACAATGCAGCCAGTCCAGATGAGACCTGATAACCTAGGGTTAGATGGAAGGGGAGGAGGACCTCCCCTATCAGTGAACTTGGAGAGGGGCATGGGAGAAGATGAGGGAAGGAGAGTGGGATTGGGAGAGAATGAGCGAGGGGACTACAGCTGGGATACAAAGTGAACAAACTTTAATTAAAATAAAAAAATAAAAATTTAGTTTAAAAAAATTGTCAATACCTAGTCACAAAGAAAGCCTCAAGAAATATAAGAAGATTGAAATAACCCCTTTCATTTTATCAGACCACCATGGCATTAAAGTTGGAACTCAACAAAAAGAGAAACAAGAAAAAGCCTCAAACAAACGCATAGAAATTGAACAACTTCCTCCTCAATGAAAAGAAAAATAAAGAAAGAAAATAAAGGCTTTCTAGTATTCAATGAAAATGAAGGCACAGCATACCCAACCTCATGGGACACAATGAACACAGTGCTTAGATAAAAGTTCATAGCACTAAGTACCTTCATAAATTGGAGAGATCCCAACTACTAACCTGAAAGCTCTTAAATAGAAGGAAGCGAACAGTCCAAAAAAAAAAAAAATAAGTAGATGACAGGAAATAATCAAAATCAGGGCTGAAAACAATAACTTAGAAAGAAAGAGAACCATAAAAAATTAATGAAACCAAGAGCTGATTCTTCGAAAATATCAACAAGATAGATAAACCATTAGCCAAACTAACAAAAATGCAAGGGATAGTACTCAAATTAATAGAATCAAAAATGAAAATGGGAACATAATAACAGACAGTAAGAAAATAAAAAATTAGGTCATACTTCAAAAGACTATATTCCACAGAAATAGAAAATCTAAAGAATTTGTATGATTTTCTTGATAAGATATCACATACCAGGTTAAATCAAGATCAGGTAAACAGTTTAAATAGTCCAAAAACCCTAAGAAAATAGCAGCAGTCATCAACAACCTCCCAACCAAAACAAAACAACAATAACAACAACAACAACAACAAAAACAAAACAAAACACACACACACACACACACACACACACACACACACACACACACACAGGTCCAGATGGTTTTAGGTCAGAATTCTATCAGACATTCAAAAAAGAGCTAATACCAACACTCCTCAAACTGTTCCACAAAATAGAAACTGAAAGAACATTGCCAAACTCATTCTGTGAAGCCACAGTCACTCTGATACCTAAACCACACAAAGACTCAACAAAGAAAGAAAAATTTAACCTTATAGTATAGGATATGCATATTATGAAGCACAGACAAAAAGAAGATAAAATACAAGGAGGATCCAAGGGAAGATACATAAATCTCACTTGGAAGGAGAGATACAATAGACAGAGGTAGTGGCTGAAGAGAGGAAAAGGATTTGGAGAGAGTAAAGAGGGTGGAGATCAGACCTGGGAGGAACAAAGGCAAGAGGACAGAAGGCCTGTAGAGAAAAGAGAAATGGAGGATGTGGGTATCTCTGTGACTAGCTGGAGACTTCAGTCAAGATAGGCCCCTAGAATGATATGAGGGAGGATTCAAGTAGTGACTCCTAGTAGAAGAGGTCACAGTGACTGAAGGACACACGTTCTGTCTAGAATAGCCTCCTAGCAGAGGGAGAACACCAACCCACCAACAAAAACTTCAACCCCAAGTTTACCCTACCTACAAGATGCAGGGATAAAGGTAAAACAGATAGAGCAGAGATTGTGGGAATGATCAATCAATGCCTGGCCCAACCAAAGACCTACCCTATGGAAGAGCGCCAACCCCTGATGCTCTGAAGGATACTCTACTAAGCTTACAGATAGGAGCCCGAAAGGGTTGTCCTCAGAGAGACAGTGCCTCAAAATTGATGATGAGACTCACAACCAAACAGTGGAAAAAGCTCAGAGAGTCATGTGGAAAAGTGGGAGGAAAGAGAAATAGTCCTGTAGGTGACAGGAGCTCCACAAAAAGACCAACAGTGTCAACTAACCAGGATACAGAGGGGCTTGCTGAGACTGAAGCATCAACAAAGGATTATACAAGAACTGGACCTAGTCCCTCTACAAAGATATGGCAGATAGACAGCTTAGGGTTCATGTGGGTCCTCTAGTAAGGAAAGTGGGTACTGCATCAGGCAAGGATTCACTTGACAGATTTCTTTCCTCTGCTGGGACTGTCTTACCAGGCCACCTGGGAAGAGGACAGGCTCAGTCCTGATGCAACTTGATGAGCTGGGGTAGAATGGAGGAATAGGTGACGGGAGAAGGGGAGAGGACAGGGAGGGAGAGAGGGTGAATTGGGAAATTTGATCACAACTAACTGGCATTATAAAGAATTTAATAAACAGTCAGCACTTAGTTATGATCATATTTTCCATATTTCTTGACAGACATGGAGTAAGAAAGAAACAACTCTATTTGAAAATGTCAACTTATAAATGACTTATATGATTGCCTCTTAGTTAATTTTCTTTAAATATTTTGGCTGCTGGAAGAAAATATCTATACAATTTATTGTACTTATTATTTCAATTTCTCAAACCAAGTGAAGCAAAATATATAATTAAATGTTTAAAGCTATTTTTAGTTTACATTCATCTGTGATAAGTATTAAACTGTAGTATACTAATTAGAATATATTATTTCAAAATCTAATTCTGCAATTCTAAAAATTATTGGTATCATTTCTGTTTTTGGACTTATGTTTTTGTAAAACATTAAAAATGTTTGATCACATTACATTATATCTGTAAAATGTAATTCTTGAAAACTTCATTACATGAGAGAAAAGGGTAATCTTCATGTTATTCATTTCAGTTTTATCATTCAGCTAACACTTTGCTCAACATTAATGTGAAGATGTAATTCACAAGTATCACACTGAGAGGAGGAGCAAGCTTTCCTGGTCTGTTTAAACAACTCTATCACTTAGAATTATAATATTCTTAATGACTTACAGAGCTAAGAAAGGGAATGTTCTATCATCAGACCATTGTCACAGTGTAGGCATTTATAGTAATGGTATGGTCAAGGGGAAATAACATCAGTGTTCTGCCTGCATTTTACTTCTTTGCTGTTTCTTAGAAACTTCTGTAAAGATTTCAGCTGATTTTGTCTTTTATTGTGTGAATGAATTTAGTGTGACTCAATTTTAAAGAGATAAGTTCAGAGATAATAAAGAACAAATCCCCTTTCAAACTCATCTTTGTATGTCTCTGTGCTGAAGAATATACAATCCAGAACTCCAGATGCTGTTTCTAACATGTTGTAAATCAAGTGTAGGCAATAATTTAAAGAAATAATAAACTTAATAATAATGAGCATCTGTCTGTCTCAAAGACTATACAACTTACATAAGTACTGCTTTAGCCTGAATCTGAAATGTCTCCAAAGGCTACTATGGTGAAGTCTTGGTCTCCACATGGCATTACTAGAAGCCTTGGCATGTAGGGTATTAATTGGTGTCATGCCCAAGAAGGTAATACTATTTTTATTTCCTTTATTATAATATTATTTACTGGAAAAAGCTCCATTGGTTGTACATGGAAAATACACTCACAATATAAAAGGGTACCTTTTCAGGCTAGTGTATACTAACGCAGGATATAAAATCATAATAATGAGTTTTGCAGGAAAGTGACAAGAGTAGAAAAAGTCCTCTCGGGATGATCTGGTCAGCTTACCTTTCAAACTCCAGCTGTGATAACTGTGGTGACAAGGGCATGAAAGCATCTGCAGATTTATCTGACCGATTTGTGTCTCTTTGAGTTACAGACAGCACTATAGCTGTCTTTTTGCACTATTCATAGTTTTCTTCTGCTGTGTAAAGACCCTTAAATTTTATGTAGTTCTGTTAGTTGATTCTTGGGCTAGATCCTGTGTTACTGTACTTCTGTCTAGAAAGTTCTTTCCTACCTCAGCACTTTGAAGGGAATTTCCTGGATTTTCTTCAAGATGTTTCAGTATTTTTAGTTTTAGGTTTTGAGATTTATTTTTTTAGTGTTTTTTAATTATGTGCATGCGCACGTGAGTGCAGATGCCTGCTGAGGGCATGGGCTTAGGTTCCCATCACCTGGAATTACAAGGAATTGTGAGATACCCAGTACAGTTGCTGAAAACTGAACTTGGAAGATCTTTAAGAGCAGTATGTTCTCTTAACTGTCACCACATCTCAGTAGCCCTTGAACATACTCAGAGCAGTATGTTCTCTTAACTGTCACCACATCTCAGTAGCCCTTGAACATACTCAGAGCAGTATGTTCTCTTAACTGTCA
>NW_026585644.1:55929840-55973280 GCF_907164565.1 Psammomys obesus
CAGTAGCCCTTGAACATACTCAGAGCAGTATGTTCTCTTAACTGTCAACACATCTCAGTAGCCCTTCTCTCAGAATTCAAATTAAATAGAGTTTTATAAATGCTCATCCTAGTGCACCTAATACACAATAATTCTTTAAAGCCTGAAAGACAATGAGCAGCAGTAGGTAAAATGGACCTACAAAAATACAGGTGAATAAAAATTAATTTTCTCTAGGGTTAGACAATTATGCCTGTCAAGGATTTACCGTGAATATTTTTCTCTGAAAGATATATACTAGAATTTGCTTATACATATCATGCCTGTCCCTAATTCAGAGTTTTTCATGAGGTTGCAAACTACAAATTCTATCATTTACAACTGGGTGAAGTGGAACCCTCAAAGGGAAAGGTTATCACGCACTCCAAAGACTTTTCAATAGCTTGATATGGGTGGTGATGGAAGTTGTATGACTCCTTTTGAGTAACTATAATTATGCAGGGTTACATGGATGGTATTTGAGTGAGATAGAGGTATCTCTTTTGACAGAACAATGTTATGAAATCTTCCAATGTGATAATGGCTCTTAGTTATTTTACTTTTAAAATAACTCTTATGTACTGAGTCCTGAGATCAATGTACACTTCTTTGGAGTGCAGGGAGTTATAATTTAAGATATCATTCCTACCTTCTATCAAGTTTCACAGTACCGTTCCAACATGTGAATATTATTATAGATTTAGAGAGACATATGGAAAATTACAGAAATTTAATTTTAAAAAATTGAATGAGGGCTTTCTATATAGGTGGACAAAGATACTCACAGATGCCATAAAATTAGTAAGTTAAAATTTCAGTGACAGATATGAACTATATTCCTATCAATAGTAGGTCAAGAAACACCTCTGATAACACAGTCTATTTCCATACTTATTGGCTACACATCTGATTATTCATATTATTTGGAACAGAACATGTTTTTGTTGCAAAATATAGAGTAACCAGGCTATATTTAAGATAGCACGTGCTTTATTGGCTTGTATCCATAATGGCAGAAAGTGCTAGGTAGGCTGCTGACAGAGGACTATCACCAATAGTTATGGTCAGCTCTGAATCGTGCATATGTTACTAATAACAAATCAAGCCAGATATACAATGATGTAATAGTGGGAAAACAGTCTGAGTACAACTAACTACTTTCCAATTGAATGATATGTCCAATCTCTAGCAGAGAATTTGTGGTTAATACAATAAATCAAGACAGAATTCAATGCATAGGAAGGTAATTGACCCTAGCTTGGAATACGTTATTATCATTTTGTGAAATAATCTGGTATGGTGGTGAAACTGACATCTAACCATTTCTATTTATGCCCATCTACTATAAGTATTATCAGCTGCAGTGGAAGAAAACTTTTTTTCAGTGTATAATAGTTAATATGGAGAGTCATGCCTAACTAAATTTCAGGGTTAGGAAAGAGAAGGGAAACTGATAAAAGGCATCTCTGGGACAAGCTGGAGATCTGCAGTGGCAAGGTTCTTAGGAGGATATGGGGGTGACTCTAGCTAAAGTTGGGTGGACGTCTGGAATATATCCTGGAATTACATCTCCTTTGGCATACTATCTTCTGAAAAATGTCATATACAACTATCTTTTAAAAATGTATTTAAAATTTGAGTTGTTCATTTTACATCTCAATTACAGTCCCCATCCTCTTCTACTCTTTGTCCCACCCTCCTTCTTTCCCCCTCTTCCTTCTTCTCCCACTTAGGAAAGCCATCTGCCCACTAACCCATGACAGCCAGCACTCAAGTCGCATCAGGAATGAGCACATCCTTTTCTACAGTGGCCTAGCCAGGCAGCTCCTCCAGCAAGTGATCTAAAAGCATGCAACAGAGTTCAAATCATAAATATCTCCCAATCCCCTTACTAAGGAACCCACAAGAAGACCAAGTTGCCCATTGGGTATGTATATTTCTTTAGGTTTTCCAATTTTGAGAAATACAATCTTTTGAAGTAAGACCTAAGATTCTTTGGATTTCCTCAATGTCTGTCTGCTGTTATGTCTCCCATTTTATTTCTGATTGTGTTAATTTGGATACTGCCTCTGCCTTCTAGTTAGTTCGGCTAGGGATTTTTCTATCTTGTTGATTTTCTCAAAGAACCAGCTCTTGGTTTCATTGATTCCTTGTATTGTTCTCTTTATTTCTAAGTTATTGATTTCAGCCCTAAGTTGGATAATTTCCCGCCGCTTCTATTCAGTGTGTTTGCTTCTTTTTGTTCTAGAGCTTTTAGGCATGCTCTTAAATTGTTAGTGTGAGAACTCTCCAATTTCTTTAGACAGGCACTTAGTGCTATCAACTTTCCCCTAGTACTGATTTCATTGTGTCCTGTAAGTTTATATATGTTGAACCTTTATTTTCATTGAATTCTTAAAAAGTCTTAAATTCTTTCTGTATTTATTCCCTGAAACAGTGGTTACTGAGTAGGGAGTTGTTCAGTTTTCATGAGTGTGTAGGCTTTCTGTTGTGGTTGAGTTCCAGGTTTAATCCATGATGGTCTAATAAGATGCAAGGTGTTTCTTTTAGTGTTTCTCTGCCATTCCATATTCTCTGTCTAGCTAGCTCTATATCTCATTTTTAAATTGGATTTCTTGATCTATTGCTTTTCAACTTCTTGAGTTCTTTATATATTCTGGATATCAGCCATCTGTCAGACATAGGGTTAGTGAAGATCCTTTCCCAGTCTGTATGCTGTCTTTTTGTTCTAATAACAGTGTCTTTTGCTTTACAGAAGCTTTTCCATTTCATGAGAGTCCATTTATTGATTGCTGATCTTAGAGCCTGAGCTGTTGGTGTTCTTTTCAGGAAGTTGTCTCCTGTGACAATTAGGTCAAGGCTCTTCCCCAATTTGTCTTCTAACAGATTTAGTGTGTCTGGATTTATACTGATGTCTTTGATCCCCTTGGACTTTAGTTTTGTTCAAGATGATAAATATGGATCTATTTGCATTTTTCTACAGGTAGACATCCAGTTAGACCAGCACCATTTATTGAAGATGCTGTCTTTTTTCCATTGAATGGTTTTGGCTTCTTTGTCAAAAATCAAGTATCTGTTGGTGTATGGGTTTATTTCTGGGTCTTCTATTCAATTCCATTGATCCACCATTCTGTTTCTATACCAGTACCACGCAGTTTTTTATTACTATTTCTTCATAGTACAGCTTGAGATCATGGATCTGAACATCCTTACTCATAAGGAAAATGCAAATCAAAATGATCTGAGATTTCACCTTATATCCATCAGAATGGCTAAGATCAAAAAATCAAGTGACAGAATGGAGAGATGGCTGAAAGGTTAAGAACACTTGCTGTTCTTCCATAAGTCCTGAGTTCAATTCCCAGCAACCACATGGTAGCTCATAACCATTTATAGTAAGATCTGGTGTGCAGGCAGAATGTTGTATAAATAATAAATAAATATTTTTAAAAACCTCAAATGACAAAATATGCTGAAGAAGATGTGGAGAAAGGGGAAACCTCCTCCATTACTGGTGGGAATGTAAACTTGTACAACAACTTTGAAAATCAATTTGACAGTTTCTCACACAATGAGGAATAATGCTACCTCAAGATCCACTCCTATGCATCTATCCAAAATATGCTCAAGTACACAACAAAAACATTTGCTGAACCATTTTTGTAGCAGCTTTATTCATAATAGCCAGAACCTGAAAACAACCCATATGTCCCTCAATTGAGTAATGGATACAGAAATTGTGGTACACTTACACAATGGACTACTACTCAGCAATTAAAAACAAGAAAATCATGAAATTTGCAGACAAATGGTTAGAACTAGAAAGGATTATCCTGAGTGAGGTATCCCAGAAGCAGAAAAAGGCAAATGGTGTGTTTGTATATATATGTCAATATTAGACATATAATATAGGATAAACATACTAAAGTCTGTACACCGAAAGAAGCTAAGCAAAAAGGAGGATCCTGTGTAAGATAATCAATCCTCACTCCGAAAAGAAAACAGGATGGACATTGGAAGAGGAAGAAAACAGGAAACAGGACAGGAGCCTGCCACAGAGGGCCTCTGAAAGACTCAACCCCGCAGGTTATCAAAGCAGATGCTGAGGCTCATAGTAGCTCTTCTCCTTTACACAAATTACAGATGGAGTGAGAAAAAAATCAGGGAAAATAATACCTTGACGATAATCTCAAAGAAGAGAAAAAAGGAAGAGAAAGAAAAAAAAAACAGTATACACACACACACACACACACACACACATATATATAAAGAACAAAAAGAAATGAAAACAGGATTTCAAGAAAGCAAATAACAATTAAAAATGTAGTACAGATCTAAAAAGAATGTTCTTAATAGAGAATTAATAAATGTCTGAGAAACACTTAAATAAATGCTAAACTTCCTAAGCTGTCAGGAAAAAGAAAATCTTATACCAGTCAGAATGGGAAAAATCAATAAAATAAGTGATAGCTTATGATGTCTTAGATATGGATTAAGAAGAACCCTCATCTACCTGGCAGTAGTGTAAACTTTCCTGGACACTATGGAAATCATTGTGGTAACTCCTCAGGTGAGTGGGAATCATTATACCTCTAACTATTTTCTTTTTGAGCACATCATTAAAGGAAGCTTCATTCTACCACTCATGGACTTATTCAACCATGTTAATTGCTGCTCTTTTCTTAATAGCTAGAAACTGGAAACAATTTAGATGTTCCTTAACAAAAAATGGATAAAGAAAATGTGTTAAATTTGCAGGATGGAGTATTACATAGGTTTTAAAAGAATGAAATAATGAGATACTCAGATAAATAGATCATACTGCATATAAAAGAACATTATAAGTTTTGTATCCCAGTCCCAGAAATATACAGTATGTATATTTTTAATAAAATTTTTTGTTTTTTATATTAATTACAGTTTATTCATTTTGTATCCTAGCTGTGGCCCTGTCCTTCCCTCATCTCCTCCCATGACCCTTTCCAAGTCCACTGATAGGGGAGGTCCTCCTCCCCTTTCATCTGACCCTAGCTTATCAGGTATCATCAGGACTGGCTGCACTGTACTCCTCTGTGGCATGTAAAGGCTGCTCCACACTCAGGGGAGGGGTTGGTCAAAGAGCCAGACCCTGAGTTCATGTCAGAGGCAGTTCCTGTTCCCCTTAATAGGAAACCCACTTGGAGACTGAGCTGCCATGGGCTACATCTGAGCAGGGGTTCTAGTTTATATCTGTGTATGGTCCTTGGTTGGAGAATCAGTCTCAGACAAGACCCCTGTGCTGAGATATTTTTGTTCCATTGTTCTTATGGAGCTCCTGTCCTCTCCAGAGTCTTTCAGAGGCCCTTTTTGGTAGGCTTCTGTCCTGTTCATTGTTTTCTCCCTCTTCAGATGCCCATCACTTTTGCCTTTCTGAATGAGGATTAACCATCTTACTCAGGGTCCTCCTTCTTGCTTAGCTTCTATAGGTGTACAGATTTTAGTATGTTTATCTTATGTTTGTACGGGAGTATATACCATGTGTGTCTTTCTGCTTCTGGGATAACTCACTCAGGATTATCTTTTCTAGATCCCACCATTTGCCTGCCAAGTTCATGATTTCCTTGTTTTTAATTGCTGAGTAGCATTCCATTGTGTAAACGAAGCACAATTTCTGTATCCATTCCTCAGTTGAGCTAAATCTGTGCTCTTTCCAGGTTCTGGCTAATATGAATAAAGCTGATACAAACATGATGGAACAAATGTCTTTGTTGTGTAATTGTGCATATTTTGGATATATGCCTAGGAGTGCTACAAACGATCTTGAGGACATGCTATTCCTAACTGTCTGAGAAAGTGCCAGATTGATTTCCAAAGTAGTTGTACAAGTTTACATTCCCACCAGCAATGGAGGAGGGTTCCCCTTTCTCCACAACCTCTCTAGCATGTATTGTCACTTGAGTTTTTGATCTTAGCCATTCTGATCGATGTAAGGTGAAATCTCAGGGTTGTTTTGATTTTCATCTCTCTGATGAATAAGGATGTTGAGCATCTCTTTAAGTGTTTCTCTGCCATTCTATCTTCCTCTACAGAGAATTCTCTGTTTAGCTCTATCCCCCATTGTTTTTAATTGGATTACTTCATTTGTTGCTTTTTGACTTCTTTAGTAAATATTCTGGATATTAGCCCTCTGTCAGATATAGAGTTGGTAAAGACCTTTCCCAGTCTGTAGGCTGTTGTTTGGTTCTGAAGACAGTGTCCTTTGCTTTACAGAAGCTTTTCGGTTTCATGAGGTCCCATTTATTGGTTGTTGCCCTTAGTGACTGTGCTGTTGGTGTTCTGTTCAGGAAGTTTTCTTCTGTGCCAGTTGTTTATTTATTTATTACTATTTATTCACTTTTTATCCTGGCTGTACCTCCCCATCTCCTCCTAGTCTCACAGCCACCCTCATCCCCATATGACACTCTCTTAATCTACTGATAGTGGACATCCTCCTCCCCTTCTATCTGATCCTAGCCTATCAGGTCTCATCAGGGCTGGCTGCATCATCTTCCTCTGTGGCCTGGCAGAGCTGTACCACATAGGGAGAGGTGATCAAAGAGCCAGCCACTGAGACCATGTCAGAGACAGCCTGTGATCCTGTTACTAGGGAACCCACTTGGAAACTGAACAGCCTATGAGCTTCATCTGAGCAGGGCTTCTAGGTCCTCTCCATGCATGAACCTTGCTTGATATATTAGTCCCTACAGGACCTACTGGGCCTAGGGTTTTTGGCTCTGTTGGTCCTCTTGTGGAGGTCATGTCCCTTCTGGATCTTTCTATCTCTCCCTTCTTTTATAAGCTTCCCTGCACTCTGCTCAAAGTTTGGCTATGAGTCTCCTTCAAAACCCTGATGGGTAGAGTCTTCCCTCTGTGGAAGGCTCCTGTGCTGTTTCTTTTCATCTCCTACTTCCTATGTCTATCCTGTTTGGCCTTCTGAATGACAATTAAGCATCTTTCTTAGGGTCTGTCGTGTGTTTAGCTTCTTTAGGACTATAGATTTTAGTGTGTTTATCCTATGTCACATGACTAATATCCACTTATAAGTGAGTATATACCACATGTTTTTTCCTCTTTTTATTATTATTATTAATTACACTTTATTCATTTTGTATCCCCCCATAAGCCCCTCCCTCCACACCTCCCGATCCCACCCTAACCTTTCTGCATGCATGCTCCTCCCCATGACCACTGATAGGGGAGGTCCTCCTCTCCTTCCTTCTGATCTTTGTCTATCAGATCACATCAGGAATGGATGCATTGTCTTCTTCTGTGGCCTGGTAAGGCTGATCCCCCCTCAGGGGGAGGTGGTCAAAGAGCAGGCCAATCAGTTTATGTTAGAGGCAGTCCCTCTACCCATCACTATGTAAGCCACTTGGAGACTAAACTGCCATGGGCTACATCTGTGCAGGAGTTCTAGATTATCTCCATGAATAGTCCTTGTTTGGAGTATGAGTCTTTGGGAAGTTCCCTATGTTCAAATTTTTCATGTTCTGTTGCTCTCCTTGTGGAGTTTCTGTCCTCTCCAGCTCTTGCTATTTCCCACTTCTTACATAAAATTCCATTCACTCTGCCCGCCAGTTGGCCATCAGGGTCAACATCTGTTTTGATAGTCTGCAGGGCAGAGGCTTTCAGATGCCCTCTGTGGCAGGTTCCTAGGTTGTTTCCTGTTTTCTTCTTCTGGGTTTCAGAGGCCCTCTGTAGCAGGTTCCTAGGTTGTTTCCTGTTTTCTTCTTCTTCTGATGTCCATCCTCTTTACCTTTCAGGATGGAGTTTGAGCATTTTACTTAGGGTCCTCTCTTTTGCTTAGTTTGTTTAGATGTACCAATTTTAGTGGGTGTATCCAATGTTGTATGTTTATATGAGTGAGTTGATACTGTGTGTGTCTTTTTGCTTCTGGGACAACTCATTCAGGATGATCCTTTCCAGGTCCCACCATTTACCTGCAAATTTCATGATTTCCTTATTTTTAATTGCTGAGTAATACTAGATTGTATAGATGTACCACAATTTCTGCATCAATTCTTCAGTTGAGGGACATCTGGGCTGTTTCCAGCTTCTGGCTATTACAAATAAAGCAGCTACAAACATGGTTGAAAAAATGTCTTTTTTTGTGTACTTGAGCCTCTTTTGGATATATGCCTAGGAGTGGTATGGCTGGATCTTGAGGAAGCGCTATTCCTAGTTGTCTGAGAGAGCGCCAAATTGATTTCCAGAGTGGTTGTACAAGTTTACATTCCCACCAGCAGTGGAGGAGGGTTCCCCTTTCTCCACAACCTCTCCAGCATGTGTTGTCGCTTGGGTTTTTCATCTTGACCATTCTGATGGGTGTAAGGTGAATCTCAGTGTTGTTTTGATTTGCATTTTCCTAATGGCTAATGAGGTTGAGCATTTCTTTAAGTGCTACTCTGCAATTCGATATTACTCTACAGAGAATTCTCTCTTTAGCTCTGTTCCCCATTTTTAAGTGGATTACTTGGTTTGCTTCTTACTTGGTTTCAGCTTCTTTAATTCTTTATATATACTAGATTTGAGTCCTCTGTCAGATAAAGGGTTGGTGAAGATTCTTTCCCAATCTGTAGGCAGTATCTTTCCCAATCTGTAGGCAGTATCTGATGACAGTATCCTTTGCTTTACTTCAGTTTCATGAGGTCCCATTTATTGATTGTTGCTCTCAGAACATGTGCTGTTGGTGTTCTATTCAGGAAGTTCTCTCCTGTAGCAATGAGTTCTAGGGTATTCCACAATTTTTTTTCTAGCCGATTTAATGTGTCTGGTTTTATGTTGAGGTCTTTGATCCACTTGGACTTCAGTTTTGTGCAGGGTGATAAGTATGCATCTATATTCATTTTTCTCCATGTAGACATCCAGTTAGACCAGCACCATTTGTTGAAGATGCTATCTTTTTTCCATTGTAGGGTTTTGGCACCTTTGTCAAAAATCAGGTGTCCATAAGTGTGTGGGTTTATTTCTGGGTCTTCCGTTCGATTCCATTGACCCACCATTCTGTTTCTATGCCAGTACCATGCAGTTTTTATAACTGTTGCTCTATAGTACACCTTGAGATCAGGGATGGAGATCCCTCCAGAAGATCTTTTATTGTAGAGGAGTGTTTTAACAATTCTGGGTTTCTTGTTAATCCACACGAAGTTGAGAATTTTTTTTTCCATGTCTGTAAAGAATTGTGTTGGCAATTTGATGGGAATTGCATTAAATCTGTAGATTGCTTTCAGTAAGATGGCCAGGTTTACTATGTTAATCCTGCCAAGCCATGAGCATAGGAGATCTTTCCATGTTCTCATATCTTCTTCTAATTCTTTCTTCAGAGACTTGAAATTTTTTTCATACAAGTCTTTGACTTGCTTGGTTAGGGTTACACCAAGGTACTTTATGTCATTTGTGGCTATTGTGAAGGGTGTTGTTTCCCTAATTTCTTTCTCAGCCCTTTTGTCTTTTGTATACAGGAGGGCTACTGATTTTTTTGAGTTAATTTTGTATCCAGCCACTTTGCTGAAGGTGTTTATCAGCTGTAGAAGTTCCCTGGTAGAGTTTTTGAAGTCACTCATGTACACTATCATATCATCTGCAAATAGTGATGATTTGACTTCTTCTTTTCCAATCTGTATCTCATTGAACTCCTTCAACTGTCTTATTGCTCTAGCAAGGACTTCCAGCACTGTGTTGAAGAGATATGGAGAGAGGGTAGCCTTGTCTTGTCCTTGATTTTAGTGGGATTGCTTTAAGTTTCTCTCTGTTTAGTTTGATGTTGGATATAGGCTTGCAGTATATCGCCTTTACTATATTTAGATATGTGCCCTGTATCCCTGATCTCTCCAATACTTTAAACATGAATGGATGTTGGATTTTGTCAAACTCTTTTTCAGCATCTAGTGAGATTATCATGTTGTTGTTTTTTTCTTTCAGTTTGTTAATATGGTGGATCACATTGATGAATTTCCATATATTGAACCACCCCTGCATACCTGGGATGAAGCCTACTTGGTCATAGAGGATAATATCTTTGATGTGTTCTTGGATTCGGTTTGCAAGTATTTTGTTAAGTATTTTTGCATCAATGTTCATAAGGGAGATTGGCCTGAAATTCTCTTTCTTTGTTGAGTCTTTGTGAGGATTAGATACCAAGGTGACTGTGGCTTCACAGAATGAGTTTGGTAATGTTCCTTCTGTTTCTATTTTGTGGAGTAGTTTGAAAAGAATTGCTTTTAGCTCTTTTTTGAAGGTCTGGTAGAATTCTGTGCTGAAGCCATCTGGTCCTGGGCTTTTTTTGGATGGGAGACTTTTGATGACTGCTTCTATTTCTTTGGGGGATATGGGACTATTTAGTTGATTTACCTGGTCTTGATTCAGCTTTAGTAAGTCAAATTGATCAAGAAAATCGTCCATTTCATTTAGATTTTCAAATTTTGTGGCATATAGACTTTTGAAGTATGTCCTAATGATTGTTTGGATTTCCTCAGTGTCTGTAATTATGTCCCCCTTTTCATTTCTGATTTTCTTGATTTGGGTGGTGTCTCTCTGCCTTTTAGTTAGCTTGGGTAAGGGTTTATAGATCTTGTTGATTTTCTCAAAGAAACAGCTCTTGGTTTCATTGATTCTTTGAATTGTTTTACTTGTTTCCAATTGATTGATTTCAGCCCTGAGTTTGATTATTTCCAGCCGTCTACTCCTTCTTGGTGTGTCTGCTTCTTCTTTTTCTAGGGTTTTTAAGTGGGCCATTAATTTGCATGAATGAGTTGTCTCGAATTACTTCTAGAAGGCACTTAGTGCTATGAACTTTACTCTTAGCACTGCTTTCATTGTGTCCCACAAGTTTGGGTATGCTGTGTCTTCATTTTCACTGATTTCTAGAAAGACTTTAATTTCTTTCTTTATTTCTTCCCTGATCCAGCTGTCATTTAGTAACAAGTTGTTCAGTTTCCATGTGTGTGTAGGCTTTTTGCTATTTCTGTTATTGTTGAGGTCCAGCTTTATTCCATGGTGATCAGACAAGATACAAGGGATTATTTCAATCTTCTTGTATCTGTTGAGGCTTGCTTTGTGACCAACTATATGGTCTATTTTGGAGAAGGTTCCATGAGGTGTTGAGAAGAAGGTAAATTCTTTTTTGTTTGGGTGTAAAGTTCTGTAAATGTCTGTTAGGTCCATTTGATTCATAACCTCTGTCAGAGACATTGTTTCCTTGTTTAATTTCTGTTTTGTTGACCTGTCCTTTGTTGAGAGTGGGGTGTTGAAGTATCCTACTATTAATGTGTAGGGATCTATATGTGGTTTAAATTTTATCAATGTTTCTTTAACAAATGCGGGTCCTCTTGTATTTGGGGCATAGATGTTCAGGATTGTGATGTCTTCCTGGTGGAATATTCCTTTGATGAGTATGAAGTGTCCTTCCTCATCTCTTTTGATTAATTTTGGTTGAAAGTCTATTTTATCAGATATTAGAATGGCTACTCCTGTTTGCTTCTTGGTTCCGTTTGCTTGGAAAGTTGTCTTCCAACCCTTTACACTCAGGTAATGTCTATCTTTGTGTCTTAGGTGTGTTTCTTGTATGCAACAGATTGCTGGGTTTTCTTTATGTATCCATTCTGTTAATCTGTGTCTTTTTATTGGACAGTTGAGTCCATTGATGTTGAGAGAGATTAATGACCAGTGGCTGTTAGATCCCTTGATTTTGATGTTGGCTGTGGTCATCAAGTTGTATGCTTGGTTGCTTTTTGTTTTACTGTAGTAAGGTTAATTATTTCCTGTGTTTTCTTGAAAGAAGCTAATTTTTGGGGGTTGTATTTTCCCTTCCAGTGTCTTTTATAATGCTGGATTTGTTTGTAGGTATTGTTGAAATTTGTTTTTGTCATTGAATATCTTGTTTTCTCTGTCTATGAGGACTGAGAGTTTTGTGGGGTATAGTAGCCTGGGCTGACATCTGTGTTTTCTTAGTGTCTGCATGATATCTGTCCAGGCCCTTCTGGCTTTCATAGTCTTTGTTGAAAAGTCAGGTGTGATTCTAATGGGTTTGCCATTATATGTTACTTGGCCTTTTTCCCTTGCAGCTTTTAATATTTTTTCTTTGTTCTGTATACTTACTGTTTTGATTATTATGTGGCGGGAGGATTTTCTTTTCTGGTCAAATTTGTTGGGTGGTCTGTAGGCCTCATGTATTCTTATTGGCTTCTCCTTTAACTTGCAGAAATTTTCTTCAATGATTTTGTTGAAAATATTTTTTGGGCCTTGGAGAAGGGAGTCTCCTTTTTCCTCTATAACTATTATTCTTAGGTTTTGTCTTTTCATATTGTCTTGGCTTTCTTGGATGGTCTGTGTCACGAATTTTTTGGATTTAACATTTTCTTTGACAGATACATCGATTTCTTCCATTGTATCTTCTACATCTGAGGTTCTTTCTTCCATCTCTTGTAGTCTTGTTGATTATGCTTACCTCTGTAGTTCCTGTTTTCTTCCCTAGATTCTTCCTCTCCATTATTTCCTCCATTTATATTTTCTTTAATTTTTCCAATTCTATTTTCCGGTCTTGAGTTGTTTTGTTTGCTTCCTTCACCTGTCTGTTTATACTTTCCTTTTTATCTTTTAGTTCCTTCAACTCTGTTTCTTTTATTTCATTCAGTGCTTTAAGCATTTCTTTTCTAAAAGCCATAAACTGTTTGGCTGCAGTTTCCTCTTTTTCTTTATGGATGGCAATATTCTGTTTGAGTTTATCTTCCTCTATGTCTTTACTTATCTTATTTGTTTCCTCTGTTATCATCATCATGAACATAGTTGCTAGGTCACCTTCTTGGATTTTAGTTATGCTGGGATGTCCAGGGCTACTTGCCGCTGGGTAACTGAGTTCTGGAGATGCCATATTGCTCTGTCTTTTGTTGCTTGAGCTTTTACGCTGGCCTCTACCCATTGTGCTATCTTAGGTATTTGGGGTTATTTTCTGTTGGTTCCTGGGGATCCTGTGGTGGAGAGAATCCCCTTTGCAGAAAGCTGGTTTTTCCTGAAGAATGTCTTCTCAGATTTTTGTGTATAGTCCCTGGATGGCTGGCATTTTATCAGGAGTTGCTACTGCTCACCTCAGGGATAGAGACCTGAGTGGTAACTGTGGTCTTTGTTAGGCGAGAGGGTTCTCCTCTCACCCAGGGAAGTCCTGAGACAGCTGCCCAGTTTCTGGGTTTCTTGCTGTAAATTTAATGATCAGCTGGTGTGACCCAGCTGGACATCTGGTGCGCAGCAACTGCTTGTTGTGCCTGTGTCTGGAGCATAGCTGAGTGATGGCGGCTTGGCCCCGCTGGTCTGTTAGCTTTTTCCAGGGAAGGATTGGGTGATTTAAGTCAGTACAGTTTCCTTCCTTCCCTGTGGATTCTCTGGAGACTAGGACTCCCAGTCTCTTTTTTTGCCCTGGTGCGCACTGCTCAGTCTCTGCCAGCTGGCTGGCCGTAGAAACTGCCTGTGTTTGGAGCACAGCTGAATGATGGCGGCTCAGTCTCTGCCAGCTGTCTGGCGTGCAGAAACTACCTGTGTCTGCCTTTCCGGCCTTTGGGAGCCTTTGGGTGTCTGCCTAAGATGGGTAATTTTCCCAAGACCTTTTCGGGGTGGGGTTGTCGGCTGAGTACTCTGAGATCAGACCAACCGTTTCCCTCCCTGTGTGTTTGCACCGGACAGTGAAACTCATTCACTGGTGCCCTGGTGCCCACAGTTCTATCTCAGGCGGCGAATCAGGCGTGCAGGCAGGCAGGGCTCTGTGCCGGAGCCTGGGTCCCCGGCTCTGGCTCCGGGGAGGCTCCTGGGGCGCCCGTGGAACCCAAGTCTTTTCCAGGGGATGTCTGGGAGACCTAATGTCGGTCCCAATAGTTTCCTGTACCGTGGGGTTATCTCTCGATTGAAAATTTCAGTCTCTGATAGTGTGGTGTGCATGGTTCAGTCTGGGACCTTGACCAGAGACACTGGCTTGTGGCTCTGGGCTGGGGCTGGGGCTGGCGGCCGGCAGCCAAGCGTCTGACAGAACCGGGATCTCTTCCGCGGTTTAGGTTTACCGGCTGAGTTAAAAGCTGATTGAATCCCCCATGTGGTGTATCCTCTCACTTGGGAAACACAATGACTGTGTTTTATGGCCGTGAGTTCTTATTGCTGGTCACTGTGCTTATCCTGCTGCTGCTGCTCAGAATGAGAGTCCTCTTGGCGCAACCTTCTTGCCCCGCCCCTCCACATGTTTTTTTTTTTTTTTTTTTTATGATTCTGTCTTAACTCATTCAGAATGATCTTTTCTAGTTCCATCCATTGCCTGCAAATTTCACGATTCCATTGTTTTTAATTCCTGATTAGCATTCCATTGTGTAAATGTACCATAATTTCTGTATCCATTCATTGCTTAAGAAACATCTGGGTTGTTTCTGGAATCTGGATATTATGAATAATGCTGCTACAAATATAGTTGATCAAATGTCCTTGTTGTGTGATTGATCATCTTTCAAATATAAGCCCAGGAGTAGTATAGCTGGATCTCGAGGGCAAAGACCCAGAAATAAACTCACACACATAAAGATCCTGGATTATTTACAAAGAATCCAAAACCATACAATGGAAAAAAATAGCATCTTCAAGACATGGTGCTTCTCTAACTGGTTGTCTACATGTAGATAAATTCAAATAGACCCATATTTATCACCCTGCACTAATGTAAAGTCCAAGCTGATATAAGACCTCAACATAAAACCAGACACACTAAATCTGTTAGTAGAAACAGTGAGGAAGAGCCTTGACCTCTTTGGCACAGGAGACATCTTCCTGAACAGAATAGCAACAACACAGGCTCTAAGAACAACAATCAATAAATGCGACCTCATGAAACTGAAAAGCTTCTAAAAAAAAAAAAAAAAAGGACACTGACAACACAGCAAAAAGACAGCTTACAGATGGGGAAAAGATCTTCAACAACCCTACATCTGACAGAGGACTAATATCCAGAATATATAAAGAACCCAAGAAGTTAAACACCAACAACACAAGTAATCCAATTAAAAATGGGAAGCTAAACAGAATTCTAAATAAAAGAATATGGAATGACAGAGAAACACTTAAAGAAATGCTCAACATCCTTAGTCATCTAGGAAATGCAAATCAAAATAGCCCTAAGATTCCACCTCACACCCATCAAAATGGCTAAGATCAAAAGTTCAAGGGATTACACATTCTGGAGATGTTGTGGAGACAGAGGAACCCTCCTTCATTGCTGGTGCAAATGTAAGCTTGTACAACCACTTTGAACATCAATCTGGTGTTTTCTTAGAAAATTAGGAATTGTGCTATCTCAAGATTCCCCAAACCTTCCTCCTCTTTTAAACTTTTGTAAATTCCTGCCTTTGAGAGGAAATTTTTTTTCTCTAGGAAAGCTTGCCCCATCTTCTCTGGCTGCTTTTCAGTTAGCAGAGAGCTGAGTACTTTCACTTGCTTTAAATCTGAAAAGTTAAATATTTGTTATCTGACCATATAGAAAATGTTTTCTTACCAAGACTGTTGTTCTTCTTTTCTACTCTTTGCTTTTTGCTTTAGTAGACAATGTTATTTAAATGTGTTTTGTACATTTCCAACTAATGCATGTTAATTTATCACTACTGCAATTAAAAAAAATTTAATCTGTGAAAACAATGTCACATTATTATATACTTATTATTAGTTGTTAATGTGTGTATTATATACTTGAAAAGTTATGAAAAAATAGGCTTCTATAATACATTCTTATTTTTCTAGAAATAAACAAAAAGTTATGCCCATATAAAAATTAAAATGAGCAAAAATCAAAATAGGAAACACTGTTTAAAAACTGAAATAAAGTTTGTTTCAGTTATTATTGGATATTCTATTCCAATTCCAAAACAAAGTTCATTATATTACTTTTATGAAACTCAAGTCAGCTACTCAAATAACAATTTTTTTCTTTTATTATTTTTATTATAATTTATAATTTATTCACTTTGTATCCCAGTTGTTTCTGCCTCCCTCATCTCGTCCTGGTTGGTCCCACTCTCCCTCCCAGTTGCTCCTTTATCCCTCTTCCCTAATGCACTCATAGAGGAAAACTTCCTCCCCTACTATCTTACCCTAGCCTATCTTACCGTGCCTGGATCCTCTTCCTCTGTGGGCTGGCTAATATACCCTACTAGGGAGAAGTTATCAAGGAGCAGGCAATGGAGGTCATGGCACAGACTATCTTTTCTCCCCTTACTAGGAAACACACATTGAACCAGAGCTGTCTAAGGGCAACATCTGAGCAACATCTGGGATCTAAGTCCTCTCTATGTGTGGTATTTGGCTGATGCATCAGTCTCTGCAGTCCCCCTGGGCCCTGCTTTTTTGCCTTTGTTGGTCTTGTGCTGCTACTGTCCTCTTAGGTCCCTTTTATATCCCCCTTCTTTTCCTATGTTTTGTTCAAAGTTTGTGAGTCTCTGCATCTGCTTTGATCCCCTGCTGGTAGGAGTCTTCTAGAGGAGATCTGTGGTAGCTCCAGTCCTTTTCCCCTCTCTTGTATTGTTTCAGGTGTCTACCCTATTTTCCCTTTTGAATGAGAATTAGGCATCTTCCCTAGGGCGCTCCTTGTCACTTAGCTTTGATCCCAGAAGCAGAGCGACATGAATGGTATATGCTCACTTATTAGTGGATATTAGCCATATTATATAGAATAAACATACTAAAATCTGCAGACTTGAAGATGCTAAACATCAAATAACAATTTTTAAAAATAACAGATATTTATAAATAACATCCAAAAGTATACAATATACTTGAGGAGTAATGATGTTAAGGAAATTAAAACTTCAATATTGCTCTTAATTTTTAAGTATGGTATTTCATGGACTATATAAAAATTAATAATTGTTAGCTATCATCTCAGCAAATGTTATCTTGATTTCTACTTACTTTTGACCTCTAGTCCACTTATTTTTTTTTATATTTTGACTCAAGCTTAAAGCTTTATGAAATTTGTAAACATGCACCCTGCCTTTTTTCCATACTATCTTCTATTCTTGTAATCTTAGAAACTCAGCAAGTTACTTCTTCATATATATTAACAAAATATTGAAAGTTACCACTATCACTGAATTACATACCAAAACTTACAAACTCTACATTTCATCACCATTTATAATGCAATAATTCTAGAAGGTTGCCCCTTAATTTCTGTTTAAACAAAACTCCATATTCGCCTTCGACTCCTCTGCAAAAGATTATCTTCAATTATCTTTTGAAACTACCAGTTATCCTGTTTCAATACTTCCTTGCATTTTTTAATTATCCCAAGAAAAGTATGTTTTAGAAATTATTCTTTAGGATTAATTTTTTTTCAATCTTTGGAAACTAGTTGTGTCAATGGAAAAATTCTCTCTCCATGTATATACATATATCTGTGGATAAATATATATAACTCTCTGTGATAACACACACATATATATTTATATATTTCTAGTTACTTTATGTCTCATACCATTTCTAATCTTCCTTTACCTCTTACATTTCTTCTAGTTCTCTCAGCACCTCCTCCTTTTTACCTGTACTTTTACCAGAATCATAAAATTTGGTTCTGTTTTTCACATACTTAATTTAACCTGGCCATCTATAGAACAACAAGATTTGGGAGTAACCATTGGGACCTGAAGGGGCACCCAGTGTGTAGAAAAATGAAGGCAATGGCTTCCTTCTACTAAAATTGATCAGTAAGAAACAATACAGATATAAGAAGTAGGTCCCTTAGGGTTTCTTCTCCATCTTTGTTTGATTGTTGTTGGCCTTTTTTTTTTTTTTTGTGCAGACCTAATATGGTCATCTGAATTCCTTAAGGCTCATTATTGCGATGCCAGTATATTATCAAGAATATGGCATTTTACAGACATTCTCCCCATTTTATGTCTCATATTTTTTTCTGTGTATTTTCTATAGTGTCTTTTGATCTTTGAGGGGATTCTAAATTTAAATTTCTTATTTAGTATTGATCATCCAACTGTCACTTCTCAGCATTTTGTAGCCATATATCTTTGAATTCAGCAACATTTATATAAAGAAGAGGCCTAATGCTGTGAGTAGTAATGTATATATATATGTATATATATATATATATGTGTGTGTGTGTGTGTGTGTGTGTGTAAGTATAATATATATGTATGTATGTTTAACAGAATTAATTAAATTCCTTCGTAGTACCTATCATCTCACCTTCCAGTTGATACAGTTCATTAAAATTAATGGTATTTTTTTATTTTCTAATATGTTTACAAATAATCCCTTTGATTTGCAGAATCACTGTTATCTTCTTAATTACACATTGTTGTAAGGGCCAGAAATATCTCTGATTCATGACCATACACAGTCCTTAGGATTGTATAGGTCACTTTGAAGAAGCTGCCTCTGACATAATCTGATTGGCCTGCTCCTTGATCACTTCCCCCTGAGGGGGGAGCAGCCTTACCAGGCCACAGTAGAGGACAATGCAGCCACTTTTGATGAGAACTGATAGACTAAGATCAGAAAGGAGAGGAGAACCTCCCCTATCAGTGGACTTGGGGAGTGGCATGCATGCAGAAAGGGGAGGGAGGGTGGGATCAGCAGGGGAGGAGGGAGGGGCTTATGGGGGGATACAAAATGAATAAAGTGTAATTAATAAAAAAAAAGAATATGAAAGTGATAAACTGGTAACAGTACTCGCTGCACAAGCCAGGTTACCTGAATTCAATCCCTACAATGCTCATGAAAATATAAGACATGAAATAGCTCCACAAATTGGTCTTCTCAATTCCACATGAGCACTGTGACATGCTCCTTCCTCCATACCATTTGCACACAATAAATGTAAATAAAAATGAAAACACATAAAGTACAACTGAAGGCATGGCTCAGCGGGTTTGCTTAGAAGCATTGCCAATTGCTACATTAAAGGTTCTAAAACCGAGGGACAGCAATGAAAAAGCTTAAAACACTAGTCATATACTCAGAATATCTGGCTCCAGACACTATATAAAATTAAGTCAAAATCTGGAACTTAATTCTTGATCTTCTTTCTCTTTTATTGGCAAACTCCTATGCCATACTTACCATTTAAAAGACAGCTTGAAAATTCCCTCTCTCATTGTATGTCCTGTGTAGTATAATTATTTTCTACTAAATTCATGGATAGTCACAACCATTGGGAATGGGACTAAGAAATAAACTGAAGAATGCAAAGCTTGGTCTTAAAAATGGTTTGGTGCATTGGACATAGGAGAAAACAAGTAAAAGAACAGGAGCCTACCACAGAGAGCCTCTGAAAGACTCTACCTAGTAGTGTATCAAAGCAGATACTAAGACTCATAACCAAACCTTCGGCAGAGTGCAGGGAATCATATGAAAGAAGGGGAGTTAGTATGACGTGGAAAGGATAGGAGCTCCACAAGGACAAAATATATCTGGGCACAGGGATCTTTTCTGAGACTGACACTCCACCAAGGAATATGTATGGATATAACCTAGAACCTCTGCTCGGATGAAGCCCATGGTAGCTCAATAACCAATTGGTATCTTATAGTAAGGGGAACAGGGACTATTTCTAACAGGAAATCAATGGCAGACTTTTTGACCTCCCCACCCCCCAAGGGAGGAGCAGTCCTGCTAGGCCACAGAGGAGGACTTTGCAGCCAATCCTGAAGATACCTGATAAAACAGGATCAGATGAAAGGGGAGGAGGTTCTTCCCCATCAGTGGACTTGGAAAGGGGCAGAGAGGAGATGAGGGAGGGAGGGAGGGTTTGAGAAGGAAGGAGGGAGTGGGATATAGCTGGGATACAGAGTAATAATAAAATGTAACTAATAATAATAAAAATGGGGGAGGGGAGAATAAAAGAAAATGGTTTGGAAAATAACCTATTAAAAACAATGAATAGATAAAATCAAAATCATGTTGTTGACATAAAAGCACCTCAAACTCTCTAAATTTATGAAATCAGAGATCATTCACTGACTAACATAAAACCTATAAAAAGTAACTTAAAGAAGAAAGTGTAGCTTTGAAGGTTATGACTTCAAGTGTCAATATTGACAGAGTAAATTTCATTATCTTTTATTACTTTTTAAAAATAAACACTAAACTTTTGCTTAGCTTTTTCCCACAAAATATTGGTGCAAGTTAATATATTATCTTAAATTTACTTGCTGTTATTGATGAATATGAACCTTAATGTGATGTAGGTAAATGTTGACTAAATTGACTCATTTATCACTTCAGTATTTCCTGCCCTGTTATAAATCTTCATTGTTTTTGGGTTTTTTGCTTTTCCCATAGCTAAACAATGTTTCTTTCTTTACAGGAAAATTTTAACCTCATTTAATTGTTTACTTATTGTAATAAACACTTTTTAGTGGTGCTATTAATTTTTAGGTTATCTCAATTTTTGGTACTTTTATTGTATATGTTATATTATAAAATATGGTAATCACAAAGATTTCATTTTTAGTTATATGTATGTGCACAAGTCTATTCTCTTAACATCTGAACCATCTTTTCATCCTCATATCATTTTGTTTTGATATTGATATAGGTATATAATAAGAGTTATTAGAAAAATTAAGATATACATTTCTTCACATACTTATGATTTCCAATTATGGGAGTGAGAATACTTTAATTATGTCCTGTTTACTAGAACATTAATTAACATCGTCAGTCTATGCAAAAATTTTTCAACAGATAATGAAAATAAGTTAGTAAGACTATTATGGTAAACATGGGGTTTAACACAGAAAATTTTAAACACTAATAATCTACTAATTGATCTTCTAATACAGTGGTTCTCAACCTGTTCCAATCTATTTGGAGGTTGAGTGGCTCTTTCACAGTAATCATATATTAGATATCCTTCATATCAGGTATTTGCATTATGATTTGTAATAGTACAAAATTACTGTTATGAAAAAATGAGAAAAATAAACAATTTTCTTGAAGAAATTTCTATATTTTTACACCTACTGTAACACTGTTTGTAGTAATGTTAATATAGAACTGACCTAAGTTTTCAATGACAATTCAAAAAATAGAAGGTTTTTCCACTTTGAAAACTCAGAAATACCTATATTTTGTATGTAAGAATGAAGACCTTCTTTCTTTGTACTTCAGCTATGTTGTCCAAGGGACTCTTAAGACACTCATCCTATTGACATTGGATTTGGGGATGTTTCATCCCCTCCATTAGAAGGTAATCCTTATTTCTGAAGACACCATGCTTTTTGGAAACATGGTCCAGGGGCGCCTGAGTTAGAACTGACCTGAATGTTTTCTCCATGAAGACTAACCTTCATGAAAACCTAGTCAACCTCTTAGTGTTAATGAAGTCATGGATTTTAAAGGAAAACCTACAACTTCCACTTTACTAAACCAACATAATCTGTATCAGCAATCTAAACATTTATCCTTATAGCACATATAGGCATATTTTACAATATAATTTACCTTATCTTTTATACATTTCAAGTTATAAATTATAGGAATATATATATCCTATATATTCATAAGGTAACAACTTACGAAGAAGAGAGTAAATGAGTTTACTCAGTGTGATATAATTGAACATTTTTAGCATAATAATTTGTATTTTTTATAGGTAAATCCTCTAAAGGAGAACATTGTGTGGGTCATTTGCTAACTAATTAGCTTTCCAGGCAGGAGCACAATGTACACAGCAGGATATGCTGTCATGGTCTTGTGTATTTTCTGAAACTCTATTGATGCCCAGTAGCAAGTAACACCTACCAAAAGGGGTTATTACCTTACATTAAAACAATACTAGGTAAATAAACCTTAGAGTGTAAAAAAACTTTCTAAATATTCACATGAGTTTTCAGGTAACACAATTTAATTATTTCAAATGTTAATTCTTGTGCTTGTAAAAATACTCAGTTTCATTTCAGTGCCAATTAAAGGCAGAAAGTCATTCAAAGTCCTTCACTATATACACAATATTTTCAAATTTCTGAATGAGCACATGAATTTTGTTTGCACCAGAGTCTTTTATACCTACAGTAAAATTTTCATTTTATTAGAAAGAAAATCTCTTCTAAATCTTGAAGGCAGAACTCTTTAGCTCTATCACAATGAAATATACCATCACATTAACATTTAAATGTCTAAGACTCACCCACATTTGCCATTTTAATTAATTTTATGTTCACAATATTGATTTGTCATCTCAACAGACTAAACTAATACGGAAATAGATTTATTTATCTCTACATTCCCTGCAGATAATAACACAAAAACTCATGAGAAGTTCACTTCTATCTCTCTCTTTATTTTCATATGAGTGATGATCTGAAAACTGCAAATCTTCTATCATTGACCACTGGAGAAGCTGATTCTAGGATAATGTTGATCAAACTTGCAAGATTATCAGTATTTGTTTCCAACAAATTTGAGTTATGACAAACGACATATTCTATAGTTTCAGATATGCCATCTTACATCTGTGTCTTCTAAATCGGTGCTCAAACAATGATATAAAGGAGACATCATATTAAAGTGATATTATAGCTGGAATGAATCTCCTTAAAGACTGCCAGTGCTGATAATGTTTTTTTTTTCATTTATTGAAAGTATTGAATACATAAATTATTCCATAAACCATTTTAGCAGAATTAGGATAAGATCTGTTTAATTAGTAGTAATTGTAAAACATTTTGGACAGAGATTTTTGTCATTTAAAAAATGTTCATGCAACTATTTCTTTTATTCTGAAACTACAAATCATAAGAAATAATTCCTTTTGCCATACATTATCAACTCTTTGAAAGTAAGTATTGAATGAGGATTAAGCATCTTCCCAAGGGTCCTCCTTGTTGTTTAGCTTCTTTAGAACTGTACATTTTAGTATGTTTATCCTATATTTTGTGGCTAATATCTGCTTATAAGTGAGTATATACCATGTGAGTCTTTCTGCTTCTGTGTTGCCTCATTCAGGATGATCTTTTCTAGTTCCATCTGTTTGTTTGCCTGCAAATTTCATGATTTCCTTGTTTTTTAACTTTTTATATTAATTACAATGTATTTACTTTTTATCTCAGCTTGATCCCCCTCCCTAATTCCCTTTCAATCTCATTCTCCCTCCTTCATCTCCTCCCTGCCCTTCTCTAAGTCCACTGATACAGGAGGTCCTCCTCCCCTTCCATCTGAACTTAGCTTATCAGGTCTCATCAGGACTGGCTGCAAGTGTCTTCCTCTGTGGCCTAGCAGGACTGCTCCTCCCTTGGAGGGCATGGGGTCAAAGAGCCAGCCACTGAGTTCATGTCAGAGACAGTCCCTGTTCCCATTACTTGGGAAACCCACTTGGATACTGAGCTTCCATGGGCTATGTCTGAGCAGAGGTTCTAGGTTATATCCAAACATGGTCCTTGGTTGGAGAATTAGTCTCATAAAAGACCCCTGTGCCTAGATATATTTGGTCCTTGTGGGGCTCCTGTCCTCTCCAGGTCTTATTGACTCCCCCTTCTTTCATATGATTCCCTCCACTCTGCCCAAGACTTGGTTATGAATCTCAGCATCTGCTTTGATACACTGCTAGGGAGAGACATTCAGATGCCCTCTATGGTAGGCTCCTGTTCTGTTTCTTGTTTTCTCCTGCTTCCAATATCCATCCCATTTGTCTTTCTAAGTGAGGATTGATCATATCACCCTGGGTCCTCATTTTTGTTTAGCTTCTTTAGGTGTACAGATTTTAGTAGCCAGAATCTGGAAACAAATCAGAGGTCTCTCAACTAAGGAATAGATACAGAAATTTCGGCACATTTACACAATGGAATACTACTTAGCAATTAAAAACAAGGAAATCATGAAATTGGCAGGCAAACGGTGGGATCTAGAAAAGATCATCCTGAGTGAGGTATCCGAGAAGCAGAAAGACATACATTGTATATACTCACTCATAAGTGGATACTAGACCTAAAAGATAGAATTTCTTTGTTTTTAATAGCTGAGTAGTCAGTGGGCTAGGGAAGGAACATGGGGGGAAAGTGGGAAAGAGGGTGGGACCAAGAGGAGATAAAGGAGGGACTACAGCCAATATACAAAGTGAATAAATTGTAATAAATAATAATACTAAAGAAAAAGAAGTGAATACTGTGATAAGAATCTTTTAAGAAAAGACTCTTGTAAACCTGCTTTTGTCTCTTCTGGAGGAAACTCAAGAGTGAAGCTAAGGAATTAATTTTATATACAGAACCAAAATAATGAACTCAACATTTTCTAGAGAATCAAATTCTTTCTAAAAAATTAGCAGTACTTATTGAGAACAATCTCAGGAGAAAAGGGTAGAATAAAAAGACATATAAACATTCATGTTTAAGGTTAAAATCCATCATGAATCTTTTAATAGTTTTATCTAAAAATAGAAGGAAGTATTATTTCATTATTACTTAATTTTTATTAAACATGGGGCAATGAATGATTTAAATCAAGCTGGGCTAATTGAGTCTGAATTATCCTCCTCTGTGAGAATATTGCTCATAAATTTCTCCTGAAGTCCAAAGGATTATTATGCATTAATTCTTATAAATTATGGTAAACTGGATGAGATTTTAATATTTTAGCATTCATTAAGTTGTGAAGGTTTAGATTCAGCAAGCCTGTTTTTTTCCCCTAATGAGAATAGTTCTGTTATCGTTAATTACTACCATTATTACAAATTTATGGATATTGAGATTAACCTATAGGATTAAAGTTAATATTTAAACTATACATATTTTATTTCAGGATGAAGCAGTACCAGTCTGGTTTCAAGTCTTAAACAATTAACATAAGGAGCTGTATTAGATGCTATCTCATTTCTTATTTTCTACTTTGCATACAAACTATGAAATTAAGCACTAACTTCTATAAGCTTCTAGAAGCTTAATGTACTGCTCATTAACCAATATCATTAACTATCACTCATATTTTATACTTTGTTCCTTTTTTCAAAATGTTTTAGAACTTCATACATGAGTGCTTTGCATTTCTACCATAGCTCCCATCCATCTATCTCATGTTTTTCATCTCATCTTAAATAATTCATTACCTCTTTTATAAATATTGTTGTGTAGTAGTATTATATACAAACATATATACACAACCTACTTATTTCGATTACATTTATGCATATTTTCTTAGTTCTGTACACTTAGAACTGAGTTTTTATCCCTAAAGAAAGTTAATTCTACCACATTCAGCAGACACTATCACACGGCCATCTTTTTGGTCCTCAGGCTCTTATCTTTCAGCCACACTTCCTAGCTATGATTCTGAGGTATAATGGCTGTGTTATAGATATCCCATTTAAAGCTGAACACCCCAAGGCTATTATTCTTTCTGTTTTGGCAAGTTGTGGATCTCTGTAACAGATTCTACAAAATGAAGGATTAATAAGCAGTGAGAGCTGACCTTATCAATGGGTGTAAGGAGTCAGCATTTAGGAGACTATCATATTGATTTAAGAAAGTGGTAGTAGTTGTTTCTCTATTGGGTCTATCACATCTTCAGCAACAAGCTAAATTTAGCTAAGTTTATTGTATTAGGTATGAATTTTCTCTCTGTGGTTCCAATTAGACAGTTGTGGGTTTACTTTAACTTATAAGTGCCACTATTGCAATGTTGAGAATATATGCTGAGCTTCATATTGCTGTGTTTTGCAGGTTTTACATAGGAGTAGAACTATTTAAATTCTCTCATTTGTGGAGTCCCCTCCCCAGGAAAAGGTATCCAGGTCAGTGCTAGGTCTATTTCCTTAAGCCTCTGACTGAATATCTCCTTCTGTGATTGCTCTGATGGTGATGTACTTTTGATGTTTTCTGAGGGAATACTAGAAGAAAAACTTATCTATCACACATTATACAAGTCATTAATTTAACAACTATCAGTTAAGAACCTGTTATTTGCTAGATATCACAAAAATGAATAAAAATAAGTTTCTTGTATTCCCATCAAAATCTAAGATAATTAACTATAATTAATAGTTCTAATGTTGTCTGTTATTATATATATATATATATATATATATATATATATATATATATATATGTACACAGAGATATAGCATGTATACATAGGAAATTCTTCTTCAAATGTGTTTAAAGATATTAAAGGTGAAAGTGAAAACAACACAATGTTGACATTTTAAAAATATTTATTTAAAGCAGACACTAAGACTCATAATCAAACCCTCGGCAGAGTGCAGGGAATCATATGAAAGAAGGGGAGTTAGTATGATAAGGAAAGGATAGGAGCTCTACAAGGACCAAATATATCCAGGCACAGGGTCTTTTCTGAGACTGACACTCAACCAAGGACCATCTATGGATATAACCTAGAACTTCTGCTAAGATGTGGCCCGTGGTAGCTCAGTAACCAAGTAGTTTCCCAAAGTAAGGGGAACAAGGACTATTTTTAACAGGATCTCAAGGGCAGGCTCTTTGACCTCCCCATGTCCCCCAGGGGAGGAGCAGTCCTGTTAGGCCACAGAGGAGGACTTTGCAGCCAGTCTTGAAGATACCTGATAAGACAGGGTCAAATGAAAGGGGAGGAGGTCCTCCCCTATCAGTGGGCTTGAAAAGGGGCAGGGAGGAGACCAGGAAGGGAGTGTGGGGTTGGGGAGGGAATAAGGGAGCGGGATACAGCTTGGACACAGAGTTAACAAAATGTAACTAATAAGAAAAATAAAATTAAAAAAATATTTATTTTTATTTTTTATATTAAGTACAGTTTATTTACTTTGTATCCGAGTTGTAGCTCCTTCCCTTATTTCCTCCCAATACCACCCTCCTTCCTTCATCTCCTCCCTGCCCCTCTCTAAGTCCACTGATAAGGGAGATCCTCCTCCCCTTCAGCATGACCCTAGCTTATCAGGTCTCACCAGGACTGGCTGCAATGTCCTCCTCCGTGGCCTCGCTAGGCTGCTCCTCCCACAGGGGGTGGGGAGGTCAAAGAGCTGGCCACAGAGTTCATGCCAGAGACAGTCCCTGTTCCCCTTACTAGGGTAGCCACTTGGATATTGACCTGCCATGAGATACATCCAAGCAGGGGTTCTAGGTTATATCCATGCATGGTCCCTGGTTGAAGAATCAGTCTCAGACAAGCCCCTGTGTCCAGATACATTTCGTCCTTCTGGATCTCCTGTTCTCTCCAGGTCTTAATAACTCTCTCTTCTTTCATATGATTCCTTGCACTCTGCCCAAAGTTTGACCATAAATCTCAACATCTGCTTTGATATACTGCTATGTAGAGTCTTTCAGAGGCCCTCTATGGTGACATTTTATATTTTTCTTTTATATCCTATTCATCTCACATACTACTTTTGATTTGGGGTCATTTCCCACTATTTCCATAACTAAATATGTTAATAATTCAATGAATATTTATCTAAATTGGAAATATAAAAGTAATTATTTTTAAATTCATAATTGCTTTATCTTCCTTCTTTATATTGAGGATGCTGCAATACAAGCGTGTCTATTTCTCACATATACAAGACCAACAAAACAGATATTACAATGTCTTTTTAGATCACTATAATGGTATATAGGGTTCTCTAGTTTCCTCCATAATCTCTGGACAAATGCAATCTCTGCTCTAATGATTTCTGTTTTGTCACTTTGGTCTGTGTCCTCTCAGGGACATTTTTGTTGTTGTTGTTCATTTGTTCCAGAGGGTTTTTCCCTTCAATTTCTAGAAACAGTAAATCTTGTGAGTGACCATACTCTAAGGCACCAGTAAGACTTTAATCTAATAGATTAGATTATCATCATATAAACCACAGTTAGATTTGAACTCTTAGGTCTTATCACTTAAACTTAATCTTTCAATCTGTCTATATACTTCTGAATTGAATTCTAGTATTTCAGATTTCTTCAGGATCATGAGATTGACCATCTTTTTGGTCTGGTCATACTAAGCAGAAGGGCCTGGTCAGATTTCATGCATACACTAAAAGAGCACAGATGCCAACCCAGAACAATATATCCAGCAAAAATTTCAACTACCATAGATGGAGAAAACAAGATATTCCAGGGGGAAAAATATTCAAATTTGAACATTACCTATTCACAAACTCAGCCCTACATAAGTTACTAGAAAGAAAAGTCCAAGTCAAGGAGGCTCATTAAACCCATGAAAACAAAGGAACAGATAACTCCACAACTGTGAAACCAAAAGAAAGAAAGTAGGTACACACACTCAACCACCAACAACATCAGAATAACAGGAAGTAACAATAACTGACCATTAATATCTCTCAACATCAATGGCCTCAACTCCCCAGCAAAAAGACACAGGCTAATAGAATGAATGTGCAAACAGGACCCATTATTCTGTGGCATACAAGAAACACACTTCAGCAATACTAATAGACATTAACACAGAATAAAGAGCTGAAAAAAAAAGCTATTTTGGTTCAAAATAGACTTTGAACCAAAATTAATCAGAAGAGATTGGGAAGGGCACTTCATCCTCATCAATGGAAAAATAGAACAAGATGATGTCTCAATTCTAAACACATATGCCTCAAATGCAAGGGCACTCATATTTGTAAAAGAAGCATTACTAAAGCTTAAATCACACGGTGAAACCCTCAACTTAATAGTTTGAGACTTCAGCATACCTCTCTTACCAATGGACAGATCACTGAGATGGAAACTAAAAAGAGAAATAATGAAACTAACCAACGTTATGAAATATTTGGATATAGCAGTTATCTACAGAACATTCCATGCAAACACAAAATAATATATTTTCTTCTAAGTACCACATGGAACCCTATCAAAAATTGACCACATGCTGGGACACAAAGCAAGCCTCAAATAAAAAAAAATGAAATAACACCTTATATTCTATCAGACCACCATGTAGACTTCAACAACAGCAGAAACCATAGAATGCCTATAAACTCATGGAAACTGGACAATTCTCTACTTAATGTCCACTGGGTCAGGTAGGCAAGAAAGAAAGAAATTAAATGCTTTCTAGAATTCAATCAAAATGAAGGTAAAACGTGCCCAAACTTATGGGACACAATGAAAACTGTGCTAAAAAGAAAGTTCGTAGTGTTAAGTGTGTTTATAAAGAAAGTGGAGAGAACTCATGCTATTAACTTAACAGTTCACCTGAAAGCGCTAGAGAAAAAGAGGGGTAGAAGGAAGTAAATAATCAAATTCAGGGCTAAAATCAATAATCCAGGAACAAAGAGACATTACAGGGAGTCAAAAAAATCCAAGAGCTGTTTTAATTATTTTTTAATCCTTCTTTGAAGGTCTTGTAGAATTCTGCGCTGAAGCCTTCTGGTCCAGGGCTTTTTTTGGAGGGGAGACTGTTAATGACTGCTTCAATTTCCTTGGGAGATATAGGGCTATTCAGTCTTTCTACCTGATCTTGACTTAATTTTGGTAGATGGAATCTGTCAAGAAAGTTATCCATTTCATTTAGATTTTCAAATTTTGTGCCATATAGGCTTTTGTAGTATGACCTAATAATCGTTTGGATTTCCTCAGTGTCTGTAGTTATGTCCCCATTTTCCTTCCTGATTTTGCTGATTTGTATGGTTTCTCTCTGCTTTTTAGTTAGTTTGGCTAAGGGTTTGTCTATCTTGTTGATTTTCTCAATAACCAGCTTTTTGTTTCATTGATTCTTTGGATAATTTTATTTGTCTCTAATTGATTGATTTCTGCCCTTAGTTTGATTATTTCCAGCCGTCTGCTCCTCTTGGGTGTATCTGCTTCTTTTTTTTCTAGGGTTTTCAGTTGGGCCATTAAGTTGTTTGTATGTGATGTTACGGATTTCTTCTTGTAGGCACTTAGTGCTATAAATTTTCCTCTGAGCACTGCTTTCAATGTGTCCCATAAATTTGGGTATGTTGTGCCTTCATTTTCATTGAATTCTAGAAAGTCTTTAATTTCTTTCTTTATTTCTTCCTTGACCCAGCTGTCATTGAGTAGTAAGTTGTTCAGTTTCCATGTGTGTGACCTTCAAAGAAGTACTAACACCAATTCTCCTCAAACTATTCCATAAAATAGAAACAGAAGGAACACTACCAAACTCATTCTATGAAGCCATAGTCACTTTGATACCCAAACCACACAAAGATCCAACAAAAAAAGAGAACTTCAGACGTATTTCTCTTATGAACATTGATGCAAAAATACTCAATAAAATACTTGCAAACCGAATCCAAGAACACATCAAAGATATCATCCACCATGAAAAAGTAGGCTTCATCCCAGGAATGCAAGGGTGGTTCAACATACGGAAATCCATCAATGTAATCCACCACATAAACAAAATGAAGGAGAAAAACCACATGATCATCTCCTTAGATGCTGAAAAAGCATTTGACAAAGTCCAACACCCATTTATGTTTAAAGTCTTGGAGAGATCAGGGATACAAGGCACATACCTAAAGATAGTAAAGGCAATATACAGCAAGCCTATAGCCAACATCAAACTCAATGGAGAGAAACTTAAATCAATCCCACTGAAATCAGGGACAAGACAAGGCTGCCCACTCTCTCCATATCTCTTTAACATTGTACTTGAAGTCCTAGCCAGAGCAATAAGAGAACTAAAGGAGATCAAGGGGATACAAATTGGAAAGGAAGAGGTCAAAGTGTCACTATTTGCAGATGATATGATAGTATACATGAGCGACCCCAAAGATTCAACCAGAGAACTTCTTCAGCTGATAAACACCTTCAGCAAAATGGCAGGATACAAAATCAACTCAAAAAAATCAGAAGCCCTCTTGTATACCAAAGACAAAAAGGCTGAGAAAGAAATTAGGGAAACAACACCCTTCACAATAGCCACTAATACCATAAAGTACCTTGATGTGACTCTAACCAAGCAAGTGAAAGACCTGTTTGAGAAAAACTTCAAGTCTTTGAAGAAAGAAATTGAAGAAGATCTCAGAAGATGGAAAGATCTCCCGTGCTCATGGATTGGTAGGATTAACATTGTGAAAATGGTCATCCTGCCAAAAGCAATCTACAGATTCAATGCAATTCCCATCAAAATACCAACTCAATTCTTTACAGACCTTGAAAAAAAGATTCTCAGCTTCATATGGAGAAACAAAACACCCAGAATCTCCAAAACGATCCTGTACAACAACAGATCATCTGGAGGTATCTCCATTCCCGATCTCAAGCTGTACTACAGGGCAACAGTAATAAAAACTGCATGGTATTGGCATAGAAACAGAAAGGAGGATCAATGGAATCGCATAGAAGACCCAGAAATAAACCCACACACCTATGAACACTCAGTATTTGAAAAAGAAGCCAAATCCATTCAATGGAAAAAAGACAGCATCTTCAACAAATGGTGCTGGACCAACTGGATGTCTACATGCAGAAAAATGAAAATAGATCCATATTTATCACCCTGCACAAAACTAAAGTCCAAGTGGATCAAGGACCTCAACATAAAACCAGATACTCTAAATTAGTTGGAAAAAAAAGTGGGAAACAGCCTAGAACTCATTGGCACAGGAGACAACTTCCTGAACAGAACACCAACAGCACAGGCTCTAAGAGCAACAATCAATAAATGGGACCTCATGAAACTGAAAAGCTTCTGTAAAGCAAAAGACACTGTCATCAAAACAAATAGACAGCCTACAGATTGGGAAAGAATCTTCAGTAACCCTTTATTTGACAGAGGGCTAATATCCAGTATATATAAAGAACTAAAGAAGCAGAAAAGCAACAAACCATGTAATCCACTTAAAAAATGGGGAACAGAGCTAAACAGAGAATTCTCGAAAGAGGAACATCGAATGGTAGAGAAACACTTAAAGAAATGCTCAACCTCATTAGCCATTAGGGAAATGCAAATCAAAACGACCCTGAGATTTCACCTTACACCCATCAGAATGGCCAAGATGAAAAACTCAAGTGATAGCACATGCTGGAGAGGTTGTGGAGAAAAGGGAACCCTCCTCCATTGCTGGTGGGAATGTAAACTGGTTCAACCACTTTGGAAGTCAATCTGGTGCTTTCTCAGACAACTAGGAGTAGTGCTACCTCAAGACCCAGCTATACCACTCCTAGGTATATACCCAAAATTTGCTCAAGTACACAACAAGGACATTTGTTCCACCATGTTCTTAGCAGCTTTATTTGTAATAGCCAGAACTTGGAAACAACCCAGATGTCCATCAACGGAGGAATGGATACAGAAATTGTGGTATTTTTACACAATGGAATACTACTCAGCAATCAAAAAGGAGGAAATCATGAAATTTGCAGGCAAGTGGTGGGATCTAGAAAAGATCATTCTGAGTGAAGTATCCCAGAAGGAGAAAGACAAACTTGGTATATACTCGCTTATATAGACCTACAAGATATGATAAACATAATGAAATCTACACACCTAAAGAAGATAATCAAGAAAGTGGACACAGGCGAAGGTGATTAATCCTCATTTAGAAAGACAAATGGGATGTGCATTGAACTTGTGACAGGAGTCTACCACAAAAGGCATCTGAAAGACTCTACCTAGCAGTGTTTCAAAGCAGACACTAAGACTCATAACCAAACCCTCGGCAGAGTGCAGGGAATCATATGAAAGAAGGGAAGTTAGTATGATATGGAAAGGATAGGAGCTCTACAAGGACCAAATATATCTGGGCACAGGGTCTTTTCTGAGACTGACACTCAACCAAGGACCATCTATGGATATAACCTAGAACTTCTGCTCGGATGTGGCCCGTGGTAGCTCAGTAACCAAGTAGTTTTCCAAAGTAAGGGGAACACGGACTATTTCTAACAGGATCTCAAGGGCAGGCTGTTTGACCCCCCCCCCCAGGGGAGGAGCAATCTTTTAGGCCACAGAGGAGGACTTTGCAGCCAGCCCTGAAGATACCTGATAAAACAGGGTCAGATGAAAGGGGAGGAGGTCCTCCCCTATCAGTGGACTTGACTTGGAAAGGGGCAGGGAGGAGACCAGGGAGGGAGTGTGGGGTTAAGGAGGGAATGAGGGAGCGGGATACAGCTGGGACACAGAGTTAACAAAATGTAACTAAAAAGAAAAATTAAAAAAATATTTTTTAATCAATAAGATATACATAACCTCAGCCAAACTAACTGAAAGATGAAAGGAGAGTGTCAAAATTAATAAAATCAGAATGAAAATGGGGATATATCAACAAATACTGAGTAAATCCAAAGAATCATTAGATGGTACTTCAAAACCTGTATGCCACAAAATTGGAAAATGTAAGTGAAATGGATGATTTTCTTGATATATATTACTTACCAACGTTAAATCAAGTTGAGGTTAAAAATTTCAATAAACCTATAACTCCCAGGATATAGAAGCAGTCATTAAAAGCCTCCCAGCAGAAAAGAGCCCCAAGACAGATGGTTTTAGCACAGAATCCTACCAGACTTTTGAAGAAGTACTAATACCAATACTCTTCAAACTATTACACAAAATAGAAACAGAGAGAACATTGCCAAACTCATTCTATTGGCACTTGATTTTCAAAAAAGAAGCCAAAACCATAAAATGTAATAAAGAAAGCATCTTCAACAAATGGTGCTCCTCTAACTTGATGTTGCAATGTAGGAAAATGAAAATAGATCCATATTTGCACAAAACTCAAGACCAAGTAGATCAAAGATCTTGACATAAAATCAGAGACTCAAAATTTATCAAAAGATGAAGTGGGGGAAAGTCTGTTTCTCATTGACAGAGAAGAAGACAATTCCTGAACAGAATACCAACTACAGAGGCTCTGAGATCAACTATTAATAAATGGGATTTCATGAAACTGAGAAGCATCTGTAAATCAAAGGACACTGTCAATAGAAGAAAACAGTAGCTGACAGATCTGGGAAAGATCTTCACCAACCCTATATCAGAAATAGACAAAGAACTTAAGAATTAAACGCCAGCAAATCAAATAATCCAATTAGAAAATGGAGTATAGAGCTTAAACCAAAAATTTTCAACAGAAGAATATTGAATGACTGAGAAGCATTTAAAGAAATGCTCAATGTCCTTAGTCATCAGAGAAATGCAAATCAAAATGACGCTAAAATTCCAATTTAAATGATTACCTGCACTCTGCAGAAAGTTTGGTTATGAGTCTTAGTATCTGCTTTGAAACACTGCTAGGTAGAGTCTTTCAGATGCCTTCTGAGGTAGACTCCTGTCATACGTCCAATGCACATCCCATTTCTCTTTCTAAGTGAGGATTGATCATCTTACCCCATGTCTGCTTTCTTGTTTATCTTCTTTAGGTGTATAGATTTCATTATGTTTATCATATCTTGTAAGTATATGTAAGCGAGTATATATCATGTTTGTCTTTCTCCTTCGGGGATACTTCACTCAGAATGATCTTTTCTAGATCCCACCATTTGCCTGCAAAATTCAGTTAGTATGATGTGGAAAGGATAGGAGCTCCACAAGGACAAAATATATCTGGGCATAGGGGTCTTTTCTGAGACTGACACTCTACCAAGAACCATGTATGGATATAACCTAGAACCTCTGCTCAGATGTAGCCTGTGGTAACTCAGTAACCAATTGGTTTCCCATAGTAAGGGGAACTGGGACTATTTCTGACAGGAACTCAATGGCAGGCTCTTTGACCTCCCCACCCCCCAAGGGAGGAGCAGTTCTGCTAGGCCACAGAGGAGGACTTTGTAGCCAGTCCTGAAGATACCTGATAAAACAGGATCAGATGAAAGGGGAGGAGGTCCTCTCCCATCAGTGGACTTGGAAAGGGGCAGGGAGGAGATGAGGGAGTGAGGGTGGGATTGGGAGGAAATGAGGGAGCGGGATACAGCTGGGATTCAGAGTTAATAAAATGTAACTAATAATAAAAAATAAAAAATTATAAAAAAAGAAAAAGATTCCAATTTAAACCAGTCAAAATCGCTAAGATCAAAAATTCAAGTGATAACACATGTTGGAGAGGATGTAGAAAAAGAAGAACACTCTTCCATTGCTGGTGGGAGCGCAAACTGGCACAACCTCTCTGGAACTCAATCTGGCACTTTCTCAGAAAATTACAAATAATTTTACCTAAAGTCCCAGCTATACCACTCCTGTGCATACACCCAAACAATGCTTCACCATAGAACAAGGACATTTGCTCAAATAAGTTAATATTGGCTTTATTTGTTATAGTCAGAAACTAGAAACAACCTATATATCCCTAAGCTGAAGAACAGATACAGGAAACGTGGTATGTTTACAAAATGGAATACTATTCACCTATTTAAAACAAAGAAATCATAAAATTTTTAGGCAAATGGCTGAAACTAGAAATGAGTCAAATAGAAGAGGAGGATGTCCACACCTATCAGTGGACTAGGTGAGGGGCATAGGGGGAGAAGAAGGAAGGAGGGTAGGATCTAAGGAGGCGAGGGAGCGGGACACAGTTGGGATACAAACTGAATAAATTGTAATAAATGATAATAATTAAAAAATTTAAAGATCATCCGAAGTGAGGTAACCCATACCCAGAAAGATGCACACGGTATGTACACACTTATTAGTGAATATTAGACCTCTGTAGTACAGGATGATCATAATATAATCCACAGACACAAATAATCTAATTAACAAGAGGGCCAAAGGAGGGTGTCACAATGTCACTAGAAGTAGAAATAAAATAGACAGCAGAAATAGATGAAGAGAGGGAAATGAACAGGAGATAGAATGGGAAGGAAAACAAGGGTGGGGGTCAGATGTGGAGAGAACAGGGGTGGATGTGAGAGGGCTGGGAACAATATGGGAAACTGCGAGGGTGGGCAACTCTTGGTCAAGCTGTAGGCCTTCCACAGAGTAAGCTTCTGAAAGGATATGGGTATGACTATCTGAGACTTTTGACAGAGGGGGACTGAAGTGACCATCTCCAAGCCAGGCAGAATTAGTGGAAGGAGGGGAACAACAACCCACCAACAATAGCTGTGATCCAAAAAATTACCTTGCCTACAAGATGTGCAACAATGAGAGGACAAAGTTTGAGGTAAAGTGCAAATAATAATTGGCCCAACCTGAGACCCACCCCATGGTAGAGACTCAGCTCCTGACACTAATAGTGATACTCTGCTATGCTTTCAGACAGGAGCCTAACTTGACTGTCTGGAAGGCTCCAGCTAGCAACTGATAGAGACAGATGCTGAGACTTGCAGCCAAGCACAGGGCCAAACTCTGGGGGTACTCTGGAAGTGTTGGGGGAAAGATGGAAGAAACTGGAGAGAACTGAACCCCACAAGAAGACCAACAGAGACAATTAACCCAATTCCATGGGGGCTTTCAGAGACTGGCATTAGCTAAGTAACATACATGACCTGGACTTAGGTCCTCTGGACACATGTAGCTGATGGGTGTTTTGGTCTTCATATGGAGCCCCTGAAGAATGGAGGTGATGGCTGTTTCTAACATGTATTCTATTGCCTGCTTTTGGATCACTTTAGCCTGGCAGTGCTACCTTGCCTGGCCTTAGGGGATGAAGATATGCTCAGTCCTGAAGTTACTTGATGTGTTGAGGAGAGTTGATATGGGGAGAGCGGCCTTTCCTTTTCAGGGGGGGAAGAGGGAGGAAAGAGAGGAAGTTGGAGTACTGGGAAGTGGGGAGAGAGGGGGTACCCTTGGGATGTAAATTAAATAAACTAATAGAAGAAGAAGAGAAGGAGGAGAAGGAGAAAGAGAAGAAGGAGAAGATGAAGAAGGAGAAGATGCAGAAAGAAAGAAAGAAAGAAAGAAAGAAAGAAAGAAAGAAAGAAAGGAAGGAAGGAAGGAAGGAAGGAAGGAAGGAAGGAAGGAAGGAAGGAAGGAAGGAAGGAAGGAAGGAAGGAAGCCTTCTTTAAAAAAACCTTTGCCAACATTCACTGACACTGAATTTGGCAATTGGTTAAATCTGGTTTGCTGGTGCTCTGCACTAAAGCCACTATTAGGAATCTAGTACCAGTCATAAAATATACATTAATCAGAGATATCAGCAGTAAATAAGATTTATCTGGGTAAAGGAAACGGGTAGACTACATATAATACACAAGGTGGCAATCATTAACTAAAGAAATCTTGCTTTGTTGACAGTGAATTTATCAGGGGCTGACAAGAATAAAGAGGGGTATCATTAACTGATAATGACACAGGGCTGCAAAGAATTATATGAATAATTTTAATATTCTGGTAGTTCCTTATAAAAGCATAGAAAGCAAATGTACCATTTTAAATGGTTATAACATAATACGGTTTGCATTTCAAATAATACATTTCTAAATAAAATGATGCCCAGTTTGCAAGAACTACATCAGAATGGAGAAAATAACAGGCAATTGGATTATCATACAATAAATAATGGTGGCTTTAATCAGTAGGAAAATTACATAATAAAGAAGACATAAGAGTCATTTTGATTACCTGCCACTGCTTTGAGAAGTGTGTTCTCCTTAGCAGTCTGATCCGGGTGTCCCATCCAGGTTAGGATGGATGGACCAAGGAATCTCAGGTTCAGTTTCTCCCAGGAGTGTCTAGAGCATTCTGAGTAAGGTTCACATGCATGGGGGTGTGGAAATGAGTTTTCCATTATGCTACAATGAGGTCTTTTTTATGACATTGCTGGTACCAGTCAGCAGTGGAAACTCTGTAGTTCCAAAGCTAGTAATGATACTGATATGTTACAGCCCTTTGGTTAAGCTGCCATGCTAATGGCAAAGGATAAGGACAATTGCTAATGCCTTGTTCATGGCTGGAACACAGGTCTTGCTGCTGTTTAGTTGGCGGCTGGTGGCTTTATCTACAGATGATCACTGAGCTCTAGGTAGTCAGGCAGGCTTCAGCAGTGACCAAGAAGCAGCTTTGTCTGCCTGGCTAGCAGCCAAGACCTGGGTATCCAATAATATATTCTTCAGGGAGGAGGGGAGTTTGTGCGTCCGCAGGAAAAATGATGAGTCTCAAGCAGTCATGGGAGAGGAATGGAATGAGAACTCAATGAAGCATTTATTTAATAAATCAGGACCATTATAACCTTTGGGCAGTGGAAGATGTACACCTTTAGGGGGTGAATGTGTCTGATTTTCTGGGGCTAAGAGTGCAAGGCAGTGGTACAGCTCTATCATAAGAAGGGGAACACAGTACTTAATTATCCTTTGAGTGGGGGAAGAACTCCAGGTAAGGGTAAAGGCCATTTGTTGAAAGGTAAGGTTTCATTAGCATAAGGTGGGATATTTCCAGGAATCCCCCACATGCAAAATGAATGGGTTCTACTGGGAGAAAGGTAGATGAACCTATTTTTTTCCCAAGGACTATGTGACATTCTTCAGGTAGAGGATGTCTGGATTTGGGTTCCCCAGATCATGCAGAGAAGAGTGAGTCCTGCCGACAAATGGAGTCCATCATTTTGCACCAAGCTTAGGGGATATGTACTAATGCCAGAATTCAATCTTAACAGCAGGATCCTCCACATAAGAATTAAGTAGAACCAGAAACGACATACTTAAAGATGCCATTTTAGGTAGGGAAATATTTTTGCTGAAGGCATCTAAGAACCAGAAGATGTAGACAAATCATTTCACTACCATTTACTTCCTTAAAATAAAGTGTAAATTTTCTACTGGGTAAACTGACATTTATACTGACAAATTCTATTTGTAAAGATGTTTTAGTGAAGAACACAGGTACTTCAGAAGAAAATCTTAACTACCAAGAGATTTTTGCAAGGAGCCAGTCTTTCTGTGTTGTAAATCTTTCTTCAGTTTTTCATCATTTAACTTCTTCAGCCAAAAGTCAAAACCACATGTTTTTGTTTGTTTGTTTACCTTTTGTGATCCCTGTAACCATCATGGCAGGAAAATGAACCACAAAGTTGAGAGAATGAAAACTTGGTTCCACCTTAGTTAGTCTGGATCAAGCTCCTAGACTCAAAAATATAGACAGCGTGTTTCTAGAAGGCTTATTGTAAGCATATGTAAACACAGTTGAATTTATGAAATCATTCCAAGCAACAATTATTGCAATTCCTGATGTACAATAAAGCCTTGGGCATGACTACATAGCTGAACTAGAGATTGGTGATATATATGTATATATATATATATATATATATATATATATATATATATATATTGTGGAAGAATAATTTTTTGTTGTTTCTTTTATTTTTTGTTTTTTTTTTCTTTTGATCCTTGTTTTATCATCTGTAAGTTCTTTATTTTTTTCCTTTATTTATTACTATTATATTATTAGTACCCAGATTATTGAAAAATTGAAAGCAGTAAGTATGGTAAAGAGAAAGACAAATGAATGAGTTCTCATTGAAACATAGGCCAGATCACATGGTGGGTAGTTTACCAATCACCCAGAAAACCTCTAAGATTCAGAAACCAGTAAGCTGGCGGTGCTGAGAGGACACTGTCTGATGAGCAGGACAGCAATGACTGCATAGCAACCAATAGACTGAACTCTGGGCACTAAAATACAAGGGATTGTGTTTCCCAGGTGAGAGGAAACCCTATAGAGTGGGAAGCAATTGATTCCATTCTCAAGTCACCCAGCTAAACCCCAGAAGAGTTCCTGTGTCCCTGTAGGCCCTTGATTGCCAGCTCAGAGCCACATGCCTGCATGCTCTGATCACTATCCCAGATTGAACTGTGGGCCCCAAAACACCAGAGACTGGGATTTCCAGTCTAAAGAATATCCACGGTGAAGGAAACAATCAGGACCAACCTCAGGTAACCCAGACAATCCCTGGAAAGGTCCCTAAATCTGGGGGTACTTATCTTCCAGGCCAGAGAACTGACTATGCACCCGACTCACCATCTGAGACAGAACTGTGGGCTCCAGGGCACCAAAGACTAGGTTTCTCTGTAAGGAGGAAATCTAATGGTGAGGGAAACAGTAGGTCAGACATCAGGGAACTCAGCAAACCCCTCCATCCCCCAACCCAAAAGTTTTCAGGAAAAGTTCCCCGCTCCCTACAGGCTCCCAGCCTCTAGCACAGAGCAACTTGCCTGTGCCTGTGTGCTGCCCTCACCATCCCAGATGGAACTGTGGATCTCAAAACGGCATATATTGTGTATCCCTGTTGGGAGAGAACTCCATGGTGGGGGAAACATCAAGTCTGATCTCAGGGCACACCCAGCTCTGGAAAAGTTTCTGGGCTCCCACAGGCTCTAGGCTCTAGCCTCCTGCTGCATGCTTCTTTAAGAAGGCTGTGCCCAGCAAACACAGTGTAAGAGCCATAGCAGCAACCCGCTAAATTCAGAGCAAGTAACCCAGTGGTAGGGCAGTTGTCTCCAGGAATTCTGGTGAGAAGACAGCCTTCCTGACTACCAATAATCACAATTACCACACAGGTCCATAAGACTGGGGTGAGCTGTGGCAATTCCTGAGAAGCACTGACCATTCAGTGACTATACCCAAAAAGCTGAGGAGGCTCCATCAGGAACAACAATCTTCATGCCAAGGGGATTCTCCTCACTCCAGGATTCCAGGAGGTACCAGAAACTAATAGCCAACACCTGAGGCAGCCAGATGGGTAGAGGCCAGGGTAAAAGCACAACCAACAACATACAAAAAAATACAGCCTCTCCAGAACCCAGTTATTCAGGGGCAAACAGCCCTGACACCCTATCATAAATAAAATCCAGGAAGATGACCTTATATCTATGCTTCTGAAGAGGTTAATAGAGGAAATATATAAAACGCGTGAAGATAAAGTCAAACAGATTATGGCCATGTATAAAAAAATACAGGAAGATGCAGCCAAACAGTTTGTGGACTTCAGAGAAGAAATAATTAAGTCACTGAAAGAAATAAAAGACAGAGGAATGTTCCTACAAACAGGTGAAGGAATTGAAGGAAAATATAGTCAGACAAGTGAAAGAAATCAACAAAAAAAATTAAGGTCTGAACATAGAATTGGAAAAATTAAAGAAAACACAAACTGAGGAAATCATGGAGAGGAAGAATTTAGGGAAGAAAACAGGAAATGTAGAGGCAACCATAAACAACAGACTACATGAGAAAGAAGAAAGAATCTCAGGTGTGGAAGATACAATGTAAGAAATCGATGTATCTGTGAAAGAAAATGTTAAATCTAAAAAAGTTGATAGCACAAACTGTCCAAGAAATCCAAGACAATATGAAAAGACAAATCTAGGAATAACAGGAATAGAGGAAAAAGAAGATTCAATCTACAAGGCCCAAAAAATATGTTAAAAAAAAATCATAGAAAAAAATTTCCCAACTGAAAGGAGAGGCCTATAAGTATACAAGAAAACTACAGAACATCCAATAATTTATACCGGAAAAGAAGAACTTCCAGCCACATATTAATCAAAACAGTAAGTACACAAAACAAAGAATTATATTAAAAGCTGAAAGGGAAAAGGGCCAAGTAATATATAATGGCAAACCCAACGAAATCTAACCTGACTTCTCAACAGAGACTACGAGAGCCAGAAGGCTCTGGACAGATATCATGCAGACCCTAGAGAACACAAATGTCAGCCCAGGTTACTATACCCAGTAAAACTCTCAGTCATCATAGTTGGCGAAAAGAATATATTTAATGACAAAAACATATTTAAACAATACCTACCTACAAATCCAGTGTTACAGAAAATATTAGAAGGAAAAACACAACCCAGGAAAGCTAACTATAGTCAGGAAAACACAGGAAATATATAACCCTACTACAGCAAAACTAAAAGTCAAACACATAACTATAACCAACATCAAAATCAAAGAATCTAAAAGCCACTGGTCATTGATCTCTCTCAACATTAATGGACTCAACTCTACAATAAAAGACACAGACTAACAGAATGGATGTGTAAATAAGGCCCAACAATCAGTTACATATGAGAAACACACCTATGTCACAAAGATAGATATTACCTGAGAGTAAAGGGCTGGAAGATGGTTTTCCAAGCAAATGGATCCAAGAAGCAAGCATGAGTATCCATTCTAATATCCAATAAAATAGATTTCAACCAAAATTAATCAAAAGAGCTAGGGAAAGTCACTTCATACTCATAAAAGGAAACTTCCATCAAGAAGACATCACAATTCTAAACATCTATTTCCCAAATACAAAAGCACCCATATTTGTGAAAGAAACATTAATGAAACTTAAACAACACATAGACCCCATACATTAATAGTGGGAGACTTCAACACCTCACTCTCAACAAAGGACATGTCAATAAAAGAGAAATTACACAAAGAAATAATGATTCAAAGGTCACGAATCAAATGGACCTAACAGATATCTACAGAACCTTTCACCCAACACAAAAGAATTTACCATCTTCTCAGCACCACATGGAACCTTTTCCAAAAGAGAATTTATAGTTGGTCACAAAGCAAGCCTCAACAGATACAAGAAGATTGAAATAATCCCTTGTATCCTAACTGACCACCATGGACTAAAGCTGGACCTCAACAACAACAAAAATAGCAAAAAGGCTACACTCATGGAAAATGAACAAGTCACTAAATAACAGTGGGGTCAGGGAAGATATAAAGAAAGAAATTAAAGACTTTCTAGAATTCAATGAAAATGAAGGCACAACATACCCAAAATTATGGGACACAATGAAAGCAGTGCTAAGAGGAAAGTTCATAGCATTAAGTGGGTTCTAGAAGAAACTGGAAGCATCTCACACAAGTAAATTACCAGCTCACCTGAAAGTCCTAGAGCAAAAAGAAGCACATACTGAAGAGGAGCAGACAGCTGGAAATAATCAAACTCAGGGCTGAAATCAATGAATTACAATAAAATCAAACAATTCAAAGAATCAATAAAACCAAGAGCTGGTTCTTTGAGAAAATCAACAAGATAGACAAACCCTTAGACAAACTGATTAAAAACCAGAAAGACTATCCAAAGCAGCAAAATCAGAAATGAAAAAGGACATAGCACAGACACTGAGGAAATCCAAACAATCATTAGGTCTTTTATGCTTTTTAATCATAGTTCAATAACCTGAACCAACATCCTCATGACTACTAGTTGAAATTTTTGGAACATATTATACTCAACAGACCTCCTGAAATCAACAGACCTCTACTGAAGCTAAGTTTGTTACAAGGTAACTTCTGAAATCTACAGATGATACTTGATTACTGCCACATTCGTAATTGTAAAATGCATTCATTAATGACTTTCTTTTGTTCTTTGACCAGAAAAGTTTGTGTAATACTTTGCTCAATGGATCATGTTGCCATTACTCAGGACTTTTGTTATAGTTTAAATATGAAATACTCCCTCATTGGCTCTAATACCAAAAGCTTTGTTGCAAAAATGTTTTCAAGAAATAAGAGAATCTGTGAAAGATTTGGTATGTAATGGCATTATTGGGAAGTGCTGAATATTAGATAAGGTAAGGTCTATTGAGGAGG
>NW_026585644.1:55973290-56130296 GCF_907164565.1 Psammomys obesus
ATTCACTATAGGGGCTCAGAGCCAAGGCAGAACTAGACAGAATAGAGAAACACAGCCAAAACGGTAAGCTAAAACAAATCCTCTTCTTCAGCAGTCCTGGGGTATTTTGCCATAATGATAAGTCTGTCTAGCATATTCTCTTGTGGGGTTTAGTGTGAAGAATAGCAGGTCATATTTTACAGGAATAACTAGCAACAATTGCTACAAAGAGGACAGGTGTTTCTGCTTTCATTTCATTCAGCACAGGCAGCAATCAGTTTGTCAATATTTTCTAGAATGAGATGTGTATCATCTACAAACATGTAAAAAAACTAGAGAACAGGATTTTGAATGAATTAGCCGTAAACAACTGATAATGTTTGGATAAATATACAGATTACATGATGAACATATATATGTGTGTAAAAGAGAACATCATATCTTGTATCACTAATGTGCATTTTTTGCTTTGTCACATATACACTTAAAAAGAGTTAAGAAAGCACATAAGTAAAAGTGAATTCACCAAAAAATTAAATACTTCTTGTTTGTTACACAATGGAAATATATTTTGTCTCATTGTGCTGAACACATGGAGATGACTTGAATCGTTGTTTTATTTATTGTCTATACCACAGTTATTCTACTAAATCATTTAAATGATGTCTGAACATTAAATTAACATAATATATAAATACTAATAATTTTACATTAGTTAATAATTAATACTCTGTTGAGAAATTGTCAGTTGTCTTCCTTTTATTTTAAAAATTATCAATATGAATGTAGAAAATAAATTTACTTGATATAATGTATTTGAATAAAAATGACCTTTACTTTAAGTCTTAGAAAAACAGAAAATTACGTATATATTTTTTGTAGTGTGTTTGTGTATGTGTGTGTGTATTTATATGAGCCCATGCTTGGGATTGAAGATTTGGATAAGTGGTTAAGAGCACACTCTCCTCCTGTTGTAGACTGTAGTTTGATTACCATTCCTTCCTGTTTGACAGCTTAAATCTAGCTGTAACTCCAACTTCAGCAATTTAATTCCCTCTTCTGCCCTCTACACACACACACACACACACACACACACACACACACACACACAAACACGAATAAATAAATAAATATATATAACAGTGCAGAAAAAATATGCATTATAAAGAGTAGAGAGAAATTAAGACCAATAAAAATGTGCTATCACTCTATGTCTCAAACACATTCCCCATAATCTAAAAATCTTTTTAATGTAAAAACTGGTTCAGTTTAGTGAAAAAATAAAGTTCAGATATTTCTGTGAGATATATTGCTTCAAGTTTTTTTTTTTTCTTATTCTTTTTATGTTTGGGTAGCACGTAGAATAGTTTTTGTGTTGTTTGAAACTTTATAGCTAAATGCAATTAGTATTTCCTGATAAATATGTGTTCACCTTAAGGGTGAAGGTATACAAAGTTAAGATTCTTCTCCTTTCCCCATGTTTTCAAAAATGAACAGAATAAAATTTTGAGACTTTGATGGTTCTTTGTGCAACATTTCAAATAACTCTTTACATGGTTTATTTATCTGAAAATCTAAATAATTTTCTTAGAATATCTTTTGAGGAATTCTTATAACATGTCATACATTTTAATTAAAGACTTATTTTAATTAACATATATCTGTGATTGTGATTTTTGTTTTCTTTTCTAAAAGTGGAAAGACCTATCAAAAGAGTCAGAAGACGTTTGGATAAAAAAAACATTTTCTGTTTCATAGCAAATATTTTTAGAACCTTCAACAAAAACTCTCACACTCTGTCTTTAGCATTTTTGATGTAATATGATCCACAGACAGTGTTTTGTCATTCATACTCATAAGTGATTGTTTATAGTATAATAAATATGGTATTGAAAGTAAATAAAAATAATCATATTCTGATATGTAATATACTATTTTTTGAAGTCATCACCATATGTATGTGTGTATGGATGGATATATATATATATATATATATATATATATATATATATATATATACACATATATATGGTGTAAAATGTTTCCTTAGAACAACAAATTATAAGAACAAGCAGGCAGAGTCACATCCAATCTCATTTAGCAATCAGACTGCAAGACTGTGACCTGGATAATGCATACAAACTTCAAGGCTACGCTGGAAATGATGTTCAGTGTTATATAAATGAGAATTAATTTTCTGTTTATTGCCCAGCTTTTCTCTTAAATGAGTTAAAATACTTTGTAACATATATATGCTATACCCAATTAATTTATTTCTATGTCATTGAAAAACATTGCCATAAGAATTAAATCACATTAGAACTGCCATAATGCCAAGACTTAAAATAATCTTTGAAAGTATTGATTCAATATCTAAATAAATAATCAGTACAGTTCGGGTTTTGGTCTGAAAATATATTTTTCAGTAGATGGATATAGAATGAGAAAAAAGTCAGGTGTTGAAAAAAATGTCAAAGCTTTGAAGTCATTACCCTAAACGTTGCAAAACAGTATGTTTAAATGAAGCATGAGATGTATAACTATGACCAGGAACAAGTGACAATGTTCGTCTGCACTTCAAGTTGACACTCACATATGAACAACTGCAGACTGCTTTAACACATTTTAGTATGAATTTTATGCTAAAAGCCTTATATATCTCAGAGTTGCATTTCAGAGACTATATAACAAATACTATTTATTCAGAGTAAAAAAAAATAGTTTCCCGAGAAAGCGCCAGATTGATTTCCAAAGTGTTTGTACAAGTTTACAGTCCCACCAGCAATGGAGGAGGGTTCCCTTTCTACACAACCTCTCCAGCATGTGTTGTCAGTTGGGTTTTTGATCTTAGCCATTCTGATGGGTGTAAGGTGAAATTTCAGGGTCGTACTACAAAAGACTATATACCACATGTTCGAAAATCTAAAAGGAATGGACAATTTTCTTGACAGATCCCATGTACCAAAATTAAGTCAAGACCAGGTAGAAAGATTGAACAGCCTTATATCTTCCAAGGAAATTGAAGCAGCCATCAACAGCCTCCCTTCCAAAAAAAGCCCAGGGCCAGATAATTTCAGTGCAGAATTCTATCAGACCTTCAAAGAAGTGGTAACTCCAATCGTCTCCAAACAGAAGGAACATTACCAAACTCATTCTATGAAGCCACAGTCACTTTAATACTTAAATCACACAAAGATCCAACAAAAAAAAGAGAACTCCAGACCTGTCTCTCTAATGAACATTGATGCAATAATGTAAAATACTTGCAAACCGAATCCAAGAACACATCAAAGATATTATCCATCATGACCAAGTAGGCTTCATCTCAGGCATGCAAGGGTGGTTCAATATATGGAAATCCATCAATGTAATCTGTCATATTAACAAGCTGAAGGACAAAAACCACATGGTCATCTCCCTAGATGCCAAAAAAGCATTTGACAAAATCCAATACCCATTCATGTTTAAATTCTTGGAGAGATCAGGGATACAAGGCACATACCTAAACATAGTAAAAGCAATACACAGCAAGCCTATAGCCAGCAACAAACTCAATGGAGAGAAACTTAAATCAGTCCCACTGAAATCAGGGACAAGGCAAGGCTGCCCATTGTCTCCATATCTCTTCAACATAGTACTTGAAGTCCTAGCCAGAGCAATAAGACAAATAAGGGAGATAAAGAGAATACAAATCGGAAAGGAAGAAGTCAAAGTTTCACTATTCGCAGATGATATGATGGTGTAGCTAAGAGATCCCAAAAACACAACCAGAGAACTCCTTCAATTGATAAACACCTTCAGCAAAGTGGCTAGATACAAAATTAACTCAAAAAAAAAAATCAGAAACCCTCTTATATACCCAAGACAAAAGGGCTGAGAAAGAAATTAGGGAAACAACACCCTTCACAATAGCCACTAATAACATAAAATACCTTGGGGTGACTCTAACCAAGCAGGTGAAAGACCTGTTTGAAAAAAAAAAAAACCTTCAAGTTTCTGAAGTAAGAAATTGAAGAAGATATCAGAAGATGGAAAGATCTCCCATGCTCATGGATCAGTAGGACTAACATAGTGAAAATGGCCATCCTGACAAAAGCAATCTACAGATTCAATGTAATTCCCATCAAAATACCAATACAATTCTTTACAGACCTTGAAAGAAAAGTTCTCAAATTCATATGGAGAAACAAAAAAACCCAGAATTTCCAAAACAATCCTGTACAACAACAGATTCTCTGGAGGTATCTCCATCCTTGATCTCAAGTTTTACTACACAGCAATAATAATAAAAACTGCTTGGTACTGACGTAGAAAAAGAAAGGTGGATAGCTGAAACCGAACAGAAGACCCAGAAATAAACCCACAGACCTATGAATACTTGATTTTTGACAAAGAAGCCAAAATCATCCAATGGAAAAAAGACAGCATCCACTTGGACACTGAACTGCCATGGGCTACACCTGTGCAGGGGTTCCAGGTCATCTCCACAAATAGTCCTTGGTTGGAGTATGAGTCTCTGGGAAGTTCCCTGTGTTCAAATTATCTTGTTCTGTTGCTCTGCTTGTGGAGTTCCCGTTCCCTCCAGCTCTTAGTAATGGGAAGAGGGACTGCCTCTGACATAATCTGATTGGCCTGCTCGTTGATCACTTCCCCCTGAGGGGGGAGCAGCCTTACCAGGCCACAGTAGAGGACAATGCAGCCACTTTTGATGAGAACTGATAGACTAAGATCAGAAAGAAGGAGAGGAGGACCTCCCCTATCAGTGGACTTGGGGAGTGGCATGCATGCAGAAAGGGGAGGGAGGGTGGGATCGACAGGGGAGGAGGGAGGGGCTCATGGAGGGATACAAAATGAATAAAGTGTAATTAATAAAAAAAAATAAAAGATTAAAAAAAAAAAGACAGCATCTTCAACAAATGGTGTTGGTCCAACTGGCTGTGTACATGCAGAAAAATGAAAATAGATCTGTGTTTATTACCCTGCACAAAACTTAAGTCCAAGTGGATCAAAGACCTCAATATAAAACCAGATACTCTAAATCGGTGGGAAGAAAAAGTGGGGAAGACCCTAGAACTCACTGCCACAGTAGACAACTTCCTGAACAGAACACCAACAGCACAGGCTCTAAGATCAACAATCAATAATGGGACCTCATAAAACTGAAAAGCTTTTATAAAGCAAAAGACACTGTTGTGAGAACAAAATGACAGCCTACACATAGGGAAAGGATCTTCACCAACCCAACATCTGACAGAGGGCTGATCTCTGAAATATATAAAGACCTAAAGCAGTGAAAAGGCAATAATTCAAGTAACCCAATTAAAAAATGGGGTATGGAGCTAAACAGAAAATTCTCTGTAGAAGAATATAGAATGGCAGAGAAACACATAGGGAGATGTTCTACATCCCTAGCCATCAGAGAGATGCAAATCAAAACGACCCCCAGATTTCACTTACACCCATCAGAAGGGTTAAGATCAAAAACTCAAGAGATAATGCATGCTGGAGAGGCTGTGGAGAAAGGGGAACCCCCTTTCATTGCTGATGGGAATGTCAACTGGTACAACCACTATGGAAATCAATCTGGTGCTTTCTCAGACAATTAGGAATAGTACTACCTCAAGATCCAGCTATACCACTCCTAGGCATATATCCAAAAGATGTTCAAGTCCACAACAAGGACATTGGCTTAACCATGTTTGTAGCAGCTTTATTCGTAATAGCCAGAACATGGAAACAAACCTGATGTCCATCAATGGAGGAATGGATACAGAAACTGTGGTACTTTTACACAATGGAATACTACTCAGCAATTAAAAACAAGGAAATTATGAATTTTGCAGGCAAATGGTGGGATCTAGAAAAAATCATCCTGAGTGAGGTATCCCAAAGGCAGAAAGACACACATGGTATATCCTCACTTATGTAGACCTATAAGATAGGATGAACATACTAAAATATGTACACCTAAAGAAGATAAACAAGAAAGAAGTCCAGGGGTAAGATGATCAATCCTCATCTAGAAAGACAAAGGGGATGGACATTGGAAATAGGAGAAAACAAGTAACAGGACAGTAGCCTACCACAGAGGGCCTCTGAAAGACTCTACCTAGCAGTGTATCAAAGCAGATGCTGAGACCCATAACCAAACCTTCGGCAGACTGTAGGGAATCATATGAAGGAAGGAGGAATTTGTATATCCTAGAGGGGACAGGGAGCCACACATGGTCCAAATATATCTGAGCACAGGAGTCTTCTATGAGACTGTTTATCCAACCAAGGACCATGCATGGATATAGCCTACAACTCCTGCTCAGACATAGCTCATGGTAGCTCTGTATCCAAGTGGATTCCCTAGTAAGGGGACAGGAATTGTTTCTGACATGAACTCATGAGCTTCCCCTCCCCCCTGAGGGAGGAGCAGCCTTGCTAGGCCACAGATAAGGACATTGCAACCATCCTGAAGATATCTGATAAGCTAGGGCCAGTTGGAAGGAGAGGAGGACACCCCTTCTCAGTGGACTTGGAAGGGGGCAGGGATGAGATGAGGGAGGAGAGGATTGGGAGGGAAAGAGGGAGAGAGCTACAGCTGGCCTACAAGTGAATGTATAAAATTATTTAAAAAATTAAAAAAAAACATTAAAAAAATCAAAACAAGGAAATCATGAATTTTGCACGCAAATGTTGGGAACCAGAAAAGATTATCCTGAGTGAGGGATCCAAGACAGAAAGACAAATATGGTATATACTCACTTATAAGTGGATATCAGATGTATAATATGGATAATCATACTAAAATCTGTACACCTAAAGGAGTTAACAAAGAAGTATATGCCTGGGTAAGATGATCAGTCCTCATTCAGAAAGGCAAATGGGATGGATATCAGAAGAGGAAGAAAACAGGGAACAGAGCAAGAGCCTACCACATAAGGAATCTGAAAGACACTCTCCTGCAGGATATCAAAGGAGAGGCTGATACTCATAGCCAAACTTTGGGCAGAATGCAGGAAATCTTTCAAAAGAAGGGGATGATAGAAATACCTGAAGGGGACAGGAGTTCCACAAGGAGAGAAAAAAGATTTGGCACAGGGGTCTTTTCTGGAACTAATATTCCAACCAAGGACCATGCATGGAGATAACCTAGAACCCTTGCAGATATGTAGCACATGGCAGTGCAGTGTCCAAGTAGGTTCGCTAGTGTTGGGAACAGGGACTATCTCTGACATGAATTCAGTGGCCTGCTTTTTGATCAACTTCCCCTGAGTGGGCTGCAGCCTTATCAGGCTACAGAGGAAGACAATGCAGCCACTCCTGATGAGACCTGACAGGCTAAAATCAGATGGAAGGGGAGGAGAACCTCCACTATCAGTTGCCTGGGGGATGGGCATGGGTTTAGGAGAGGGAGAAAGGGAAGATGGGATTGATAGGGGAGAGGCAACTGTTGGGATACAAAATGAATAAACTGTAATTAATAAAAAATAAATTTTTAAAATCAGCAATTCTTTATCATATTCTCTCATAATGTTGCAGACAGGATACTTTGTTTGTGCTATCTGAGGTCTTGACTAGAATAAAAAAACTCAAAAATTCAAAACCTGATTCTAGAAACAAAGACATTCTACTGAGACATTGGAACCAATAATTGAGTTATCATAGTTCCTTCCTCCATACAACTAACACTATTCTTCATGATAGTTCACATGACATGGGGACTAGCCAGCTGGAATAGAGACAGCAGAAGCTACTTGTTTTGTTTTACTCGCAGATAGTGCCTTTGTCACATAATAATCAAAACATTGAACATATAGAAAAAAAGAAGAAAATTAAAAGCTGCAAGTTAAAAGTCCAAGTTCTATATATATATATATATATATATAGAAAATCCTTTAGACCAAGAATGGTCATTGACCCAATATTGTATATGGAAATGAAGGATCTGTTTTTTTTTTCCATTGAAATAGTGGAACATTTCTAGTTGCTTAAAATCTATTTTTACAAGTTCTATGATTTAGCAATTGTTTTTTCTTGTTTAAATATTTTGTATATTTAGTTAGGTTAACATGTTCCATATTAAGGGTTTGCCATTGGAAAGTATAATATAGTCATTTATTATTTTTGTTTGTTTGTTTGTTGGGTCTTTAGTTGTTTTTTTTTTTCCCCTCTGTGTATGTGCACACACAAGCTTGAATATTACCATTGGAAGAATACCATCATTCTTCTTCTTCCTTGTCCTCTATTACTACTACTACTACTTTTTATTTTATTTTATTTAACATGTGCACACACACAGACCCACACACATATATACATTTATATGCATATATATATATATATATATATATTTTATCTTACAGGTCTTTTGAATATATATTATGGCTTTCAGTTTAATGTTTTAAGGGATTCCTGAGTGCAAGTGAGTGGGTCTCTAGATTTATATATGATTCTTTTTTTTAGATTTTTTTATTAATTACACTTTATTTACTTTGTTTCATCCTGGTAGTTCCCTCGCTTCTCCCTTCCTAATCTCTCCCTTCCTCCCCCTTCTCCATGCATGCCTCACCCCAAGTCCACTGGTAGGGGAGATCATTTTTTTTTCTTCCTTCTGATCCTAGTCTGTTATGTCGCATCAGGTGTGGCTGCATTGTCTTCCTCTGTGGCCTGGTAAGGCTGCTCCCCACTCAGGGGGAGGTGATCAAAGAGCAGGCCAATCAGTTCATGTCAGAGAATTGCTAAAACAATCCTCTACAATAAAGATCTTCTGGAGGTATCTCCATACCTATTCTCAAGCTGTACTATAGAGCAACAATAATAAAAACTGCATGGTACTGGCATAGAAACACAATGGTGTATCAATGGAACTGAATAGAAGACCCTGACATAAACCTACACACTTACGGAAAATAGATCTTTGACAAAGATGCCAAATCTATTCAATGGAAAAAAGATAGGATCTTCAACAAATGGTGCTGGTCTAACTGGATGTCTACATGTAGAAAAATGCAAATAGATCCATACTTATCACCCTGAACAAAACAAAAGTACAAGTGGATCAAAGACTTCAACATAAAACCAGACACACTAAACCTCTTAAAAGAAAAAGTGGGGAATACCCTTGAACTCATTGGTACAGAAGACAACTTCCTGAACAGAACAGCAACAGCACAGGCTCTAAGAGCAACAATCAATAAATGGGACCTGATGTAACTGAAAAGCTTCTGTAAAGCAGAGGACACTCTCTTCAGAACAAAACCCCTCCTCTGTTCTTAAGTAGCCTCTCTTTCTGTGTTACTCTAGTGAGACATGAGCATGTCCTACATCTGACTCATTCTGTAAAATCTTTCTCTGATTCATGTCTGCCCCTCCCCTCAATTATACATCAGTTAGACAAACCAACATTACTTTCATTTATTGGAATTAATGGATATTAAGGGCGTGTATATATTCTAGCTAGTTTATACTGTAATTCAGGGTGTGTCTGCATTCCAGTTGGATCATATAGACCTAGAACATCTTGGAATGTGATCCCATGACAGAGCAGCCATGCTGCAGGATTAATAATCCTCTACACTAGTGGACCCTGAGGAAAATTATAACATTTAAATTTAACTTCATCTCTAAAGCCAAACACCTCACACTAAATTACAATCTTAAAATTATGTTGTTCTTATTGATTCCCTAAATAATATAATGTAAAAATATTTTGGAAAAATAAGTATTTTGTTTCTCCCCCAAATTAAAAGAAAGCATCTCTTTTATTCATAATATTGATGATTAAAAATAGAAAGTGTAAGAAATCATTGTGATTTCCTTGTACTTCGTATTCAATTTCCATATTGGAATCTATTAAAATGGAACTAGGTGATACATAGAATGTTTCCAAAGCTTTAAGAGTGACTAATAGTTAGCTTTCTTTTGTTCACCATACTGCCCAGTGATAATGTAGTAATGAATTTTCATGAGGCTACTTCAGATGTTAGAAGAATGGTTTCTCTTAACTCATTAAATACACACTTTATATCAGTTGTCTTTGTGAGATACTTAAGAGTCAAAATTATGGCATCACTTAACAACTGTATTTATTTTGCAAACAATATGGCTTACCAAATCTCAGGGTTGTTTTAATTTGCATTTCCCTAATGGCTAATGAGGTTGAGCATTTCTTTAAGTGCTTCTCTGCCATTCGATATTCCTCTACAGAGAATTATCTGTTTTATTCTGTTCCCCATTTTTAAAGTGGATAACTTGGTTTGCTGCTTTTTATCTTCTTTAGTTCTTTATATATATTGGATATGAGTCCTCTGTCAGATAAAGGGTTGGTGAAGATTCTTTCCCAATCTGTAGGCAGTCACTTTGTTTTGATGACAGTGTCCTTTGCTTTACAGAAGCTTTTCAATTTTCTGAGGTCCTATTTATTGAATGTTGCTCTTAGAGCCTGTGCAGTTGGTGTTCTGTTCAGGAGGTTTTTTCCTGTACCAATGAGTTCTAGGGTATTCCACACTTTTTTTTTTCTAGTCAATTTAATGTGTTTGGTTTTATGTTGAGGTCTTTGATCCACTTGGACTTCAGTTTTGTGCAGGGTGATAAGTATGGATCTATTTTCATTTTTCTACATGTAGACATCCAGTTGGACCAGAACCATTTGTTGAAGATGCTATCATTTTTCCATTGTATGATTTTGGCATCTTTGTCAAAGATCAGGTGTCCATAAGTGTGTGGGTTTATTTCTGGGTCTTCTGTTTGGTTCCATTGATCCATCATTCCGTTTCTATGCCAGTACCATGCAGTTTTTATAACTGTTGCTCTATAGTACAAGTTAAGATCAGGGATGGAAATACCTCCAGGAGATCTTTTATTGTAGAGGATTATTTTAGCAATTCTCTGTTTCTTCCATACGAAGTTGAGAATTTTTCTTTCCAGGTCTGTAAAGAATTGTGTTGGCAATTTGATGGGAATTGCATTGAATCTGTAGATTGCTTTTGGTAAGATGGCCAGGTTTACTATGTTAATCCTGCCAAGCCATGAGCATGGGAGATCTTTCCATCTTCTCATATCTCCTTCAGATTCTTTCTTCAGAGACTTGAAATTTTTTTCATACAAGCCTTTGACTTGTTTGGTTAGGGTTACACCAAGGTACTTTATGTCATTTGTGCCTATTGTGAAGGGTGTTGTTTCTCTAATTTCTTTCTCAGCCCTTTTGTCTTTTGTATACAGGAGGGCTACTGATATTTTTTTTTGAGTTAATTTTGTATCCAGCCACTTTGCTGAAGGTGTTTAATAGCTGTAGGAGTTCCCTGGAAGAGTTATTAAGGTCACTCATGTATACTATCATATCATCTGCAAATAGTGATAATTTGACTTCTTCCTTTCCCATCTGTATCCCTTTGATCTCCTTCAACTGTGTTATTGCTCTAGCAAGGACTTTCAGCACTATGTTGAAGAGATATGGAGAGAGTGGGCAGCCTTGTCTTGTCCCTGATTTTAGTGGGATTGCTTTCAGTTTCTCTCCGTTCAGTTTGATATTGGTTATAGGCTTGCTGTATATTGCCTTTACTATGTTTATATATGTGCATTGTATCCCTGATCTCTCCAATACTTTAAACATGAATGGATGTTGGATTTTGTTAAATGGTTTTTCAGCATCGAGGGAGATTATCATGTGTTTTTTTTTTTCTTTCAGTTTGTTAATATGGTGGATCACATTGATGGATTTCCTTATATTGAACCACCCCTGCATTCTTGGGATGAAGCCTACTTGGTCATAGTGGATAATGTCTTTGATGTGTTCTTGGATTCGGTTTGCAAGTATTTTGTTAAGTATTTTTGCATCAATGTTCATAAGGGAGATTGGCCTGAAATTCTCTTTCTTTGTTGAGTATTTGTGAGGTTTAGATACCAAGGTGACTGTGGCTTCATAAAATGAGTTTGGTAATGTTCCTTCTATTTTGTGGAATAGTTTGAAGAGAACTGGAGTTAGTTCCTTTTTGAATGTCTGGTAGAATTCTGCGCTGAAGCCATCTGGTCCTGGGCTTTTTTTGGATTGGAGACTTTTTATGACTGCTTCTATTTCTTTGGGGGATATAGGACTATTTAATTGATTTACCTGGTCCTGATTGAGCTTTGGTAAGTCAAATCGATCAAGAAAATTGTCCATTTCATTTAGATTTTCAAATTTTGTGGCATATAGACTTTTGAAGTAAGTCCTAATGATTGTTTGGATTTCCTCAGTGTCCGTAGTTATGTCCCCCTTTTCATTTCTGATTTTGTTGATTTGGGTGTTGTCTCTCTCTGCCTTTTAGTTAGCTTGGCTAAGGGTTTGTCAATCTTGTTGATTTTCTCAAAGAAACAGCACTTGGTTTCATTGATTCTTTGAATTGTTTTATTTGTTTCTAGTTGGTTGATTTCAGCCCTGAGTTTGATTATTTCCAGATGTCTATTCCTTTTTGGTGTGTCTGCTTCTTCTTTTTCAAGGGTTTTTAAGTGTGCCATTAAGTTGCTTGAATGAGCTGTCTCAAATTTCTTCTTGAAGGCACTTAGTGCTCTGAACTTTCCTCTTAGCACTGCTTTCATTGTGTCCCACAAGTTTGGGTATGCTGTGTCTTCATTTTCACTGATTTCTAGAAAGACTTTAATTTCTTTCTTTATTTCTTCCCTGACCCAGCTTTCATTTAGTAACAAGTTGTTCAATTTCCATGTGTGTGTAGGCTTTTTGTTATTTCTGTTTACAGCTTTATTCCATGGTGATCAGATAAGGTACAAGGGATTATTTCAATCTTCTTGTATCTGTTGAGGCTTGCCTTGTGACCAACTATAAGGTCCATTTTGGAGAAGGTTCCATGAGGTGCTGAGAAGAAGGTAAATTCTTTTGTGTTTGGGTGTAAATTTCTGTAAATGTCTGTGAGATCCATTTGATTTATGACCTCTGTCAGAGATATTGTTTCTTTGTTTAATTTCTGTTTTGTTGACCTGTCCTTTGTTGAGAGTGGGGTGTTGAAGTCTCCCACTATTACTGTGTGGGAATCTATATGTGGTTTAAATGTTATCAATGTTTCTTTTATAAATGTGGGTGCTCTTGTGTTTGGGGCATAAATGTTCAGGATTGTGATGTCTTCCTAGTGGAATTTTCCCTTGATGAGTATGAAGTGTCCTTCCCCATCTCTTTTGATTAATTTTGGTTGAAAGTCTATTTTATCAGATATTAGAATGGCTATTCCTGCTTGTTTCTTGGGTCTGTTTGCTTGGAAAGTTGTCTTCCAACCCTTTCCCCTCAGGTAATGTCTATCTTTGTGTCTTAGGTTTATTTCTTGTATGCAACAGATTGCTGGGTTTTGTTTATGTATCCATTCTGTTAATCTGTGTCTTTTTACTCGAGAGTTGAGTCCATTGATGTTGAGAGAGATTAATGACTAGTGGCTGTTAGATCCTTTGATTTTTATGTTGGCTGTGTTCATAAGGTTGTATGCTTGGTTGCTTTTTGTTTTGCTGTAGTATGGTTAAATATTTCCTGTGTTTTCTTCACAGAAGCTAATTTTCTTGGGTTGTATTTTTCCTTCCAGTGTCTTCTGTAATGCTGGATTTGCATGTAGGTATTATTTAAATTTGTTTTTTCATTGAATACCTTGTTTTCTCCATCTATGAGTTCTCAGAGTTTTGCAGGATATAGTAGCCTGAGCTGATATCTGTGTTCTCTTAGGGTCTGCATGATATCCATCCGGGCCCTTCCAGCTTTCATAGTCTCTGTTGAAAAGTCAGGTGTGATTCTAATGGGTTTGCCATTATATGTTACTTGGCTTTTTTCTCTTGAAGCTTTTAGTATTTTTTCTTTGCTCTGTATACTTACTGTTTTGATTATTATGTGGCGGGAGGATTTTCTTTTCTGGTCAAATTTGTTGGGTGTTCTGTAGGTCTCATGCATTCTTATTGGCTTCTCCTTTAACTTGGGAAATTTTCTTCAATGATTTTGTTGAAAATATTTTCTGGGCCTTGGAGAAGGGAGTCTTCTTTTTCTTCTATACCTATTATTCTTAGGTTTTGTCTTTTCATATTGTCTTGGCTTTCTTGGACGGTCTGTGTCAGGAATTTTTTGGATTTAACATTTTCTTTGACAGATACATCGTTTTCTTCCATTGTATCTTCTACACCTGAGATTATTTTTTCCATCTCTTATAGTCTGTTGGTTATGTTTACCTCTGTGCTTCCTGTTTTCTTCCCTAAATTCTTCCTTTCCATTATTTCCTCCATCTGTGTTTTCTTTAATTTTTAATTTTAATTTTAATTTTCTTTTAATTTTCTTTAATTTTTCCAGTTCTATCTTCAGGTCTTGAGTTGTTTACTTCGTTCACATGTCTGATTGTATTTTCCTCTTTTTTTTTAGTTCCTTCAACTCTGTTTCTTTTATTTCTTTCAGTGATTTAGTTATTCCTTCTCTGAAGGCCGCAAACTGTTTGGCTGCATTTTCCTGTATTTCTTCACGGATGGCCATAATCTGCTTGTCTTTAACTTCCTCCATTTCTTTATGGATGGCCATGATCTGTTTGGTTTTATCTTCCTCTAATTCTTTACATATTTTATTTGTTTCCTCTATTATCGTCTTCATCAGCATAGATGTAAGGTCATTTTCTTGATTTTCTATTATGCTGTGTTGTTCAGGGCTGTTCACCCCTGGATGGCTGGGTTCTGGAGATGCCATATTGCTCTGTCTTTTGTTGGTTGAGCTTTTACGCTGACCTCTACCCATTGGGCTTTTTTAGGTGTTGGCTGTTACTTTCTGTGCTTCCTGGAGTCCTGAGGTAGGGAGAATCCCCTTGTCCAGAAGATGATTTTTTCTGAAGGAGTCCTCCTCTGCTTTTTGGTTATGGTCACTGTATGGCCAGTGTTTCTCACGAATTGCCACTGCTCACCTTAGTTGTAAAGCCCTGAGTTGTAGCTGTGTTCTTTGTTAGGCGGGGGGGGGGCTCTCCTCTCACCCATAGAAGTTCTCAAGACAGCTGCCCCACTGCTGGGTTTCTCGTTATAAATTTAGTGAGCTGCTGCTGTTGTTACAGTTTTCCAGGTACAGTCCTCCTGAAGAACCTGCTGATTCCCTAGCTGTGGGGTTTTCTCCCAACAGGGAAACTCAGTCTGTTATCCTGGGGCATACAGTTCTGTCCAGGAAAGTGAGAGGATTGCCTAGCAAGTTTCTGCGCCAGAGGCTGAGTGCTCTGCTCTGGACCTGGAGAATGTGCACCTAGGTTGAGTTGGCGCTTTGGGGCTCTGCTCTGGTCTGGAGGCTGGTAACTGAGGGCTCCACTCTGGTCTGAAGGTTGGGTGCCTCAGTCTGGACCAGAAGCTATGTGTCCCTGTCTGGGATGTTGGCTGCGGGCACTGCTCCTGTCCAGACGCTGTGGGTGCAGCCCTCTTGAAGCACCAGGGATTCCCACACTTTTGTCATTCTAGCTAGGGATAACTGGTTGATCCTTGGCACCATATCTGAGGGCAACTGTAATGGGTCTCTGGCTTTTTTAGGTCTGAGGATGCAGCTGTGTGCCCCAGTGCCCTAGGGGTACTCAATAATGTTGGCTGAGCACAGTGCTCCTGCCTGCATTAGAAAGCTAGAGCCTAGAGTCTGCGTGAATCCAGAAGGTCTTTTGGTGCTGGGTATCCTGAACATTAGACCTGATGATCCCCCCACCCCGCTGTGGGGTTTTCTCCTGCCAGGGACACCCAGTCTTTGCTTTGGGGACTGCCGTTCTGTTTGGGGTGGCGAGTAGAACCCACAGGCACAGAGGACAGCCCGTGGCTCCGCCTTTCTGGCCTTTGGGAGCCTGGGAGTCTGCCGAAACTGGGTAATTTTCCCTAGACCTTTTCAAAGTGGTGGTATCAGCTGAGTGCTCTAAGATCAGACCAGCAGTTTCCCTCCCTGTGGGTTTGCACCCGACAGTGAAACTCAGTCCCTGGTGCCCTGGTGCCCACAGTTCTATCTGAGGCGGCGAATCAGGCACGCAGGCAGGTCTCTGTGCAGGCACCTGGGTCTGCGTCTATGGCTTTTGGCTGGCTCCTGGGGCGCCCGCGGAACCCGAGTCTTTTCCAGGGGATGTCTGGGTGACCTAAGGTCGGTCCCAATCGTTTCCTTCTTTGTGGGGTTATCTCTCGACTGGAAAATCCAGTCTGTGATGTTGTGGACCCACAGTTCAGTCTGGGACAGTGACCAGATCGTGCTGGTTTGTACCTCTGGGCTGGCGACCAAGCACCTGGTGGAACCGCAATCTCTTCTGCGGTTTAGCTGGGTGAGTTAAAGCTGATTGAATCCCCCACCATGGGGTATCCTCTCACCCGTGTTTTATGACCACAAGTTCTGATTGCTCGTCACTGTGCCAATCCTGCTGTGCTGCTGTTCAGAATGAGAATCCTCCCGGCGCTGCCATCTTGCCCCCGAGACACATATTTCTAAGTTGTGTTTCTTAACTTTTCTTGCTGGGTGAACACATAAGAAATATTTTCCCATCCCTTGATTTTAACAGTGTTAAGAAAGTTTGCATTGCTTTCATCACTGCTGAAGGTTTGTGAGGAATGTGCATTTTAATTACTGACTTGCTGGCTGTTTATGACAGGAGATTCAGTCTCTGAATCATCTCTACTGCTGAATAGAATAATTATATAATTTAACCTTTAAACTGTCATGATATGGGTATTGCATTAAGAGACTTTAAAAAAGTGCTTATTCATAAATTATATCATCGCATTCTAACACAAGGCAATGTTGTTCCAATATGAAAGAAGTTCTTTAGAGCCAGGGAGATAGATTAGTGGCTAAAGTCACTTGTTATTAAGAAACTGAGTCCGTTGCTCATTACAAAATGAAATTGAAAAATTACTCCTGGAAATGTCATTTGTCTTCCACACTTCTAAAAGACCATGTGTGTACACACAGACACACACACACACACTCACATTTGAAAAAGAGAATAATGGAAGTTTTAACTTATAAAATGAAAATGAGAAATTATTGAACATTTTCTATTAACATTTTATTGATAATGATTATATTTATGTTTCTAAATGGTACTGGAAATACTTCCTTTTTATTGTCCTAATTTAGTTTGATAACAGTTAGTTAAATTTCATAAAAATAAATAATTCTACTTTGTTAGTCTGGTAGGTGTCTAAAAATAATATAGGCTTAAAAATAATTTCTGGTCATATATTAAGTACTACAAAGAAAATTTTAATATTAAATTATCATTTATAATTAAATTATTATTAAAATTTTATTATTAACAGAAAGCTGTTTGGATTAACATGGCCTTTCCTCTCAACTCTGCTATTACCCAGGCATTCCATTTCAATATGCATAGATACCATGCCTGAAAACATGTCTTGTCCCTCCACCATTCAAGATTTACACAAGGATTTAATTGCAGCATTAACTCAAAATATATTAATAAACTCATTTGAAAATATTTGTCCAAGAATCCAGGTTAAAAGACACAAGTTTTATAACCTAAATTCATTAGGTAAAAAAATTAAACAGTTTATAGTATTTGCATATATTTTTGTATTGTTAACAACTAGACAATATGTTATGTGAAAGCTGTTTTACTTTAAATTTACTCCTCTGCTATTAAATGTTAGTTTTTATTCATGTATTATGGATTTTCTTTTTTATAACTATTAGAGATAGCAGGCATTATCAGTCATTCTCCACTAATCTAAACATCAGCAACATCTTGAGACTGAGAGATGCTGAATGCCATTAAAGAATCTGTTTATATTTTTAATGCGGGCTTAGAGGTGGAAGAGGGTGCATTCTGAGTTAAATGCAGAGATATTGGAATTATCAAAAAGATCTCTACTGTTATTTTTCAGAAAAGCATTGGAATGACAGGTTGTTTAATATAAACAGAATAATGTGCATCCTGGCATTTTCAAATTGTCTAGGAACATTCATAACTGAATACTTCATCATTCTTCTCATTCTTGATGTTCTTTATAGAAAAACCTTCCTGACTGAAATAAGGACATGACATTAGGATTTCTCTTACTAAGCACATAAACAAATCTGCTTAAAAGAATGTCCAATATTTCTATCAGATAAATTCCAGGCAGAGATGTCAATATGAACATATATTTGTGAAATTTAGCATTTAAATGTAACTGATAATTTATTTGATAAGAACATAATGACTAAAACAATTTTTGAAATAACAATAAAATTTTATTTAATTTCTAACATTCAGTTTCACAAAAACATGTGTATCTACTCTATAACAAAAACTTCATTCTGAAAACCAAAACTTTAAGCTTCTGAAGAAAAGGAAAAAGCCATTTCACAAAAAGGATGGAAATTGTTTGGCTTACTGTTTGATAAAGGGGTCCAACATATGAAATTATATCAAACTCTATGGGAACTAAAATTACAGATTATTAAACACAGGTACAAAAACCATTTTTTACAAAAAATTAATTAATTAATTATTTTATTAATTGCAATTTACTCATTTTATATACCAGTTGTAACCCCCTTCCTTTTTCTTTCCCAACCCCACACTTCCTTCCTCTTCTCCTCCCATGACCCTCCAAAAGTCCACTGATAGGGGCAGGCCTTCTCCCCTTCTCCACTTCCATCTGACCCTAGCCTATCAGGTCTCATCAGGATTGGCTGCATTGTTTTCCTCTGTGGCCTGGTACCTGGCTGAGGTACCCTCAGGAGGTGATCCAAGAGGCATCCACTGAGTTCATGTCAGAGACAGCTCTTGTTCTCCTTACAAGAGAACCCACTTGGAGACTGAGCAGTCATGGGCTATATCTGTTTAGGGGTTCTAAGTTATCTCCATGCATGGTCCTTGGCTGGAGTCTCAGTCTCAGATAAGATACCTGGGCCAGGATATTTTGGTTCTGTTGCTCTCCATGTGGAGCTCCTGTCCCTTCCAGGTCTTTCATTTCCCACCTCTTTCATAAGATTTCCTGCACTCTGCCTAAATTTTGGCTATGAGTCTTAGCATCTGCCTTAATACCAGGCTAGGTAGAGTCTTTCACAGGCCCTCTGTAGTAGGCACCTTTCCTGTTCCCTGTTTTGCCCCTCTTCGAATGTCCATCCCATTTGCCTTTCTGAATGAAGATTAATCATCTTACCTAGGGTCCTCCTTCTTGTTTAGCTTCTTTGGGTGTGCATATTTAAGTATGTTTATCCTATATTATATTTCTAATATCCAGTTATAAGTGAGTATAAACCATGTGTGTCTTTCTGCTTCTGGGGTAGCTAACTCAGGATGATCTTTTCTAGTTCCCACCATTTGCATGCAATTTCATGATTTCCTTGTTTTTAATAGCTGAGTAGTATTCCATTGTCTAAATGTACCACAATTTCTGTATTCATTCTTTAGTTGAGGGACATATACATTTTTCCAGATTTTGACTATTGCAAATAAAGCTGAGGAACATGATTGAGTAAATGTCCTTGTTGTATACTTCAGCATCTTTTGGATATATGCCTAGGAATGGTTTAGCTGGATCTTGAGATGGCATTATTTGTCTTATCTGAGAAAGAGTCAGATTGATTTTCAAGTGGCTGTACAAGTTTACACTCCCCCCACAATGGAGGAGGGTTTTTCTTTCTCCACATCCTCTCCAGCATGTGTTGTCACTTAAGTTTGGATCTTAGCCAATCTGATGGGTGTCAGGTGAAATCTCAGGGTTTTTTTGATTTGCATTTCCCTGATGACTAATGACTTTGAACATTTTTTAAGAGTTTCTCTACCATTCGATATTCATCTGTTGCGAATTCTCTGTTTTGCTCTGTATGTCATTTTTAAATTGGATTACTTGATTTGTTGCCTTTTAACTTCTTGAGTTCTTTATATAATCTGGATATTAGCCTTCTGTCAGATATAGAGTGGGTGAAGATCCGTTTGCAGTCTATAGGCTTTTGTTTTGTTCTTATGACAGTGTCCCTTTGATTTACAGAAGCTTTTCAGCTTCATGAAGTGCCATTTGTTGGCTTAGAGGCTGTGCTATTGGTGTTATGTTCAGGAAGTTGTCCCCTGTGCCAATGAGTTCCAGGCCCTTCCCCACTTTTTCTTTTAACAGATTTAGTGAGTCTGGTTTAATGTTGAGGTTTTGATCCACTTGAACTTTAGTTTTCTGCAGGGTGATAAATATAGATTTATTTGCACTCATTTACAGGTAGGCATCCAGTTAGACTAGTACCAATTGTTAAAGATGCTGCCTGTTTTCCACTGTATGGCTTTGGTTTCTATGTTAAAAATAAAGTTTCCGTAAGTGTGTGGGTTTATTTCTGAATCTTCTCTTCAATTCCATTAATCCACCATTCTGTTTCTACGCCAATACCATGCCGTTTTTATTACTATTGCTCTGTAGTACAGCTTGAGTTCAGGGATGGAGATACCTCCAGAAGATCTGTTGTTATACAGTACAGTTTTGTCAATTCAGGGTTTCTTTGTTTTTCCCCATGAAATTGGGATTTGTTCTTTCAAGTTCTATAAAGAACTGTGTTGGTATTTTGGTGGGAATTGCATTGAAGTTCTGGTAGAATTCTGTGCTGAAACCTTGGGCTTTTTTTGGGAAAGGATACTTTGGATGACTGCTTTTATTTCCTTAGGGGGTATAGGCATATTTAATCTATTTACCTGAGCTTGATATAATTTTGGTAGATGGAGTATGTCAAGAAAACTGTCCATTTCATTTAGATTTTCAAATTTTGTGGCATATAAACCTTTTGTAATACCTAGGTATTGTTTGGATTTCCTCAGTGTTTGTCATTATGTCCCCTTTTCATTTCTGATTTTGCTAATTTAGATAGTTTCTCTCTGCCTTTTAGTTAGTTTGGCTAAGGGTTTGTCTTTCTTGTTGATTCTTCTTGAAGAATCAGCTCTTGCTCTCATTGATGCTTTGAATCATTTTCTTTTTTTCTAGTTCATTGATTTCAGCTTTGAGTTTGTTTATTTCCAATCATCTACTCCTCTTGAGTGTCTTCTTTTTTTGTAGGGCTTTTAAGTCTGCCGGTTTTTTTTTGTTGTTGTTGTTGTTGTTGTTTGTTTGTTTGTTTATACTAATCACAGGTTATTTACTTTGTATCCCAGCCATAGCCCCCTCTCTCATTCCATCCCAATCTCACCCTCCCTCCCTCATCTCTTTCCTGTTCCTTTCCAAGTCCACTGCTAGGGGAGGTCCTCCTCCTCTTCCATCTGACCTTAGCTTATCAGCTACCTTCAGGACTGGCTGCCATGTCCTCCTCTGTGGCCTAACAAGATGGTTCTTCCCTCAAGAGGGGTAGGTAAAGGAGCCAGTCACTGAATTCATGTCAGAAATAGTTCCTGTTCCCCTTACTAAGTTTGCGTTAATTTGCTTTTATCAAATGTCTCAAAATTCTTTTTAAAGGCACTTAGTGCTATGAACTTTCCTCTTAGCACTGCTTTCATTGTGTTCCATGAGTTTGTGTAAGTTTTTCCTTCATTTTCAATGAATTTTAGGAAGTCTCTAATTTCTTTTTTCATTTCTTCTCTGACCAAGCTGTCATTGAGTAGTCAGTTTTTTAGTTTCCATGGTTATGTAGGATTTTTCTTATTACTGTTGTTGTGGAAGTCTAGTTTGAGTCCATGCTGGTCTGATAGGATACAAGGGATTATTTCAATCTTCGTGTATATGTTGAGGTTTACTTTGTCCCCGAATATATATGGTCAATTTTTGAAAAGGTTCTGTGAGGTACTGAAAAAAAAGGTATAATCTTTTGAGTTTGGGTGAAATTTTCGGTAGAAAAATTAATTAGACCCATTTGATTTTTCAACCTCAGTAAATGCCTTTGTTTCCCTATTCAGCTTCTAGATGATCAGTCCGTTGGTGAGAGTGAGAGTGTTAAAGTCCCCCTCTATTAAGGTGATGAGATCAATATATGATTTATATTTTAATAATGCTTCATTGTTTTTAATTGCTGAGTACTATTCCATCATGTAAAAGTACCACAATTTCTGTATCTATTCCTCCATTAATGGACATCTGGGTTTTTTCCAGGTTATGGCTATTATGAATAAAGCTGCTACAAACATGGTTGAGCAAATGTCCTTGTTGTGTACTTAAGTTTCTTTTGGATATATGCCTAGGAGTGCTATAGATGGATCTTGAGGAAGCACTATTCCTAATTGTCTGAGAAAGTGCCAGATTGATTTCCAAAATGGTTGTACAAGATTACATTCCCACTATCAATGGAGGAGGGTTCCCAATTCTCCACAACCTCTCCAGCATGTGTTGTCACTTGAGTTTTTAACCTTTGCCATTCTGATGGGTGTAAAGTGAAATCTCAGGGTAGTTTTGATTTGCATCTCTCTGACGGCTAATGATGTTGAGCAATTAAAAACAAGGAAACAATGAAATTTGCAGGCAAATGGTGGGATCTAGAAAAGATCATTCTGAGTGAGGTATCCCAGAAGGAGAAAGACACACATAGTATATACTCACTTATATAGACCTATAAGATAGGATAAACATACTAAAATACATGCACCTAAAGAAAATAAACCAGAATGAGGACCCGGGGTAAAATGATCAATCCTCACCTAAGCGAAGTAGGAGAAAACAAGTAATAGGACAGAAGCCTACTTCAGAGGCTTCTGAAAGACTTTACCTGGCAGTGTATCAAAGCAGATGCAGAGACACATAACTGAACCTTGGGCAGAGTGCAGAGAATCATATGAAAGAATGGGGAGTTAGTATGACCTAGAGAGGACAGTAGCTCTACAAGGACAAAATATATCAGAGCACAGGGTCCCTCTATGAGACTATTTCTCCAACCAAGGACCATGTATGGATATAACCTAGAACTCTGCTCGGATGTAGCCCATGGTAACTCAGTAACCAAGTGGGTACCCTAGTAAGGGGAAGAGGAACTATTTCTGACATAAGCTCAACAACTGGCTCCTTTAACTACCCCCCTTCACAAGGGAGGAACAGTCTTGCTAGGCCACGGAGGAGGACATGGCAGCCAGTTCTGAAGATTCCTGATAAGCTAGGGTCAGATGGAAGGGGAGGAGGACCTCCCCTAGCAGTGGTCTTGGAAAGAAACAGGAAGGAGATGAGGGAGGGAGTGTGGGATTGGGAGGGAATGAAGAAGGGGGCTATGGCTGGGATAAAAATTAAACAACTTGTGACTAATAAAAATAAAATAAAAATTAAAAAATAATATTTCATTACAAATTGCAAGTGCATTGGTATTTGTTGCATAGATGTTTAGGGTCGTGTTATCCTCATAGTGCATTTTTCCTTTGATGAGAATGAAGTGTCCTGCCTCCTCTTTTTTTATTAATTTTGGTTAAAAGTACATTTTTATTAGATATTATTGTGGATACTTCAGCTTGTTTTCTGGGTCCATTTGCTTGAAAAGCCTTGTTTTCAAGTCCTGAACTCTGAGGTAGTGTTTATCTTTGTTGCAGAGGTGTGTTTGTTGAATTCAGCAGAATGTTGGATCCTGATTCTGCATCCATTCTGTTAGTCTGTGTTTTTTTTATTGGGGACTTGAGCTCCTTGATGTTGATAGAGTATAGTGACCAATCAATGTAACTTCCTTTTACTGTGGAGTTGGTGGTGCTACTGTGTTTCTATGCTTTTTTTTCTTTATTTTATTTTTGTTGTTGTTATTTTGAAGTTATCTACAACCTTTGTTTTCTTGGCTGTAGTTGATTTCATTAGATTGGATTTTTCTTCTAGTATCTTCTGTAGGGCTGAATTGCTGTGCAGATATTGTTTAGTTTTGTTTTGTCATGGAATATTTTGTTTTCTCCATTTACATTGATTGAAATCTTTGCTGGGTCTAGTAGTCTGGGTTGGCATCTATGGTCTCTTATAGTCTGCATGACATCTGCGCAGGACCTTCTGGCTGCCATGGTTTCTGTTGAGAAGACTGGTGTGATTCTGATAGGTCTACCTTTATATGTTATGTGGCATTTTTCCCTTGCTGCTTTTAATATTTTTACTTCATTCTGTAGATTTAGTGTTTTGACTATTTTGTGATGTGAGGTTTTTCTTTTATGCTTTAGTCTACTTGGTATTCTGTAGGCCTCTTGTACGTTTATGGATATCTCTTTCTTTACCTTGGGAAAATTTTCTTCTAAGATTTTCTTGAAAATATTTTCTGGGCCTTGGAGTCTTGAATCTTCTTTTTTTATGTGTTCATATTATGCTTAGATTTCATCTTTTCATAGCATCCTTGATTTCTTGGATGTTTAGTTTTTGGAACTTTTCTGATTTTGCTTTTTTTGTTCTGTTTGGTTTTTTTTTGTTTATTATTATTAGTTATATTTTATTACCTCTGTATCCCAGCTGTATCCTGATTCCTTTTTCCCTCCCAATCCCACCCTCCCTCCCTCAGCTTCTTCCTGCCCCTTTCCAAGTCCACGGATTGGGGAGGACCTCCTCCACTTTCCTCTGGCCCTGTTTTATCAGGTATCTTCAGGGCTGGCTGCAAAGTTCTCCTCTGTGGCATAGCAGAACTCCTTCTCCCTTGGGGAGTGGGGAGTCAAAGAGCCTGCCATTGAGTTCCTGTCAGAGCTAGTCCCTGTTCCCCTTACTATAGGAAACCAAATGTTTATTGAGCTACCACGAGCTTTATCCGAGTAAAAGTTCTAGGTTATATCCATACATGGTCCTTGGTTGGAGAAACAGTTTCAGAAAAAAACCCTATGCCCAGATATATTTGGTACTTGTGGGGCTCCTATTCTTTCCCTGTCATACTAACTCCCATTCTGCTGAAGGTTTGGTTATGAGTCTTAGTATCTGTTTTGAAATGCTGCTTAGTAGGGTCTTTCAGAGGCCTTCTGTGGTAGACTCCTGTCATAGTCCTATGCACATCTCATTTGTCTTTCTAAGTGAGGATTGATCATCTTACCTTGTGTCTGCTTTCTTGTTTATCTCCTTTAGATGTATAGCCTTCATTATGTTCATCATATCTTATAGGTCTATATAAGCGGGTATATACTATGTTTGTCTTTCTCCTTCTGGGATACTTCACTAAGAATAATCTTTTCGAGATCCCACCATTTACCTGCAAATTTCATAATTTCTTCTTTTTTGATTGCTGAGCAGTATTTTATTATGTAAAAATATCACAATTTCTGTATCCATTCCTCCCTAGATGGACATCTGGGTTGTTTCCAGGTTCTGGCTATTACAAATAAACCTGCTACAAACATGGATGAACAAATATCCTGTTGTGTACTTGAGCAAATTTTGGGTATATACCTAGCAGTGGTAAAGCTGGGTCTTGAGGAAGTGCTATTCCTAGTTGTCTGAGTAAGCGCCAGATTGATTTCCAAAGTGGTTGTACCAGTTTACATTCCCACCAGCAATGGAGGAGGGTTCCCCTTTCTCCACAATCTCTCCAGCATGTGTTGTCACTTGAGTTTTTCATCTTGGCCATTCTGATGAGTGTAAGGTGAAATCTCAGGGTTGTTTTGATTTGCATTTCCCTAATGGCTAATGAGGTTGAGCATTTCTTTAAGTGCTTCTCTGCCATTTGATATTCCTCTACAGAGAATTCTCTGTTTAGCTCTGTTCCCCATTTTTTTTAATTGAATTACTTGGTTTGCTGCTTTTCAGCTTCTTTAGTTCTTTGTATATACTGGATATTAGCTCTCTGTCAGATAAAGGGTTGTTGAAGATTCTTTCCCAATCAGTAGGTAGTCGTTTTGTTTTTATGACAGTGTTCTTTGTTTTACAGAAGCTTTTCAGCTTCATGAGGTCCCATTTATTGATTGTTGCTCTTAGAGCCTGTTCTGTTGGTGGTCTGTTCAGGAAGATGTCTCCTGTGCCAATGAGTTCTAGCCTGTTCACCACTTTTATTTCTAAGCGATTTAGAGTATCTGGTTTTATGTTGAAGTCTTTGATCCACTTGGACTTTAGTTTTGTGCAAGGTGATAAATATGGATCTATTTTTCATTTTTCTGCATGTAGACATCTAGTTGGACCAGCACCATTTGTTGAAGATGCTGTCTTTTTTCCATTGTATGATTTTGGCTTCTTTGTCAAAAATCAAGTATTCATAGGTATGTGGGTTTATTTCTGGACCTTCTATTTGGTTCCATTGATCCTCCTTTCTGTTTCTATGCCAATACCATGCAGTTTTTATTACTGTTGCCCTGTAGTACAGCTTGAGATCGGGGATGGAGATACCTCCAGATGATCTGTTATTGTACAGGATAGTTTTGGAGAATATGGGTTTTTTTGTTTCTCCATATGAAGCTGAGAATCTTTTTTTCAAGGTCTGTATTGAATTGAGTTGGTATTTTGATGGGAATTGCATTGAATCTGTAGATTGCTTTTGGCAGGATGGTCATTTTCACAATGTTAATCCAACCAATCCATGAGCACAGGAGATCTTTCCATCTTCTGAGATCTTCTTCAATTTCTTTCTTCAGAGACTTGAAGTTTTTCTCAAACAGGTCTCTCACTTGTTTGGTTAGTGTCACCCCAAGGTACTTTATGTTATTAGTGGCTACTGTGAAGGGTGTTGTTTCACATATTTCTTTCTCGGCCCTTTTGTCTTTAGTATACAGGAGGGCTTCTGATTTTTTTGACTTGATTTTATATCCTGCCACTTTGCTGAAGGTGTTTATCAGATGGAGGAGTTCTCTGGTTGAATTTTTGGGGTCGCTCATATATACTATTATATCATCTGCGAATAGTGACACTTTGTCCTCCTCCTTTCTGATTTGTGTCTGCTTGATCTTCTTTAGTTGTCATATTGCTCTGGCTAGGACTTCAAGTACTATGTTGAAGAGATATGGAGACAGTGGGCAGCCTTGTCTTGTCCCTGATTAAATCAGTGAGACTGATTTAAGTTTCTCTCCATTGAGTTTGATGTTGGCTATAGGCTTGCTGTATATTGCCCTTACTATGTTTAGCTATGTGTCTTGTATCCCTGATCTCTCCAAGACTTTAAATATGAATGGGTGTTGGACTTTGTCAAATGCTTTTTCGGCATCTAAGGAGATGATCATGTGGTTTTTCTCCTTCATCTTGTTTATGTGGTGGATTACATTGATGGATTTTCATATGTTGAACCACCCCTGCATGCCTGGGAAGAAGCATACTTGGTCATGGTGGATGATATCTTTGATATGTTCTGGAATTCTGTTTGCAAGTATTTTATTGAGTATTTTTGCATCAATGTTCATAAGAGAGATAGGTCTGAAGTTCTCTTTTTTTGTTGTGTCTTTTTGTGGTTTAGGTATCAAGGTGATGGTGGCTTCATAGAATGAGTTTTGTAATGTTCCTTCTGTTTCTATTTTGTGGAATAGTTTGGAGAATATTGGAGTTAGCACCTCTTTGAAGGTCTGGTAGAATTCTGCATTGAATCCATCTGGCCCAGGACTTTTTTTGGAAGGGAGACTGTTGATGACTGCTTCTATTTCCTTGGGGGAAATAGGACTATTCAATCTTTCTACCCGATCTTGACTTAATTTTGGTAAATGGAATCTATCAAGAAAATTGTCCATTTCTTTTAGATTTTCAAATTTTGTGGCATATAGGCTTTTGTAGTACGACGTAATGATTCTTTGGATTTCTTCAGTGTCTGTAGTTATGTCCCCTTTTCATTTCTGATTTTACTGATTTGGATAGTTTCTCTCTGCCTTTTGATTATTTTGGCTAAAGATTTGTCTATCTTGTTGATTTTTTCAAAGAACCAGCTCTTGGTTTCATTGATTCTTTGAATAGTTTTATTTGTTTCTAGTTGATTGATTTCCTTCCTGAGTTTTATTATTTCCAGTCATATGCTCCTCTTGGGTGCATTTGCTTCTTTTTTTCTCTAGGGCTTTCAGTTGGGCTATTAAGTTGGTGGTATGAGATAGCACAAATGTTTTCTTGAAGGCATTTAGTGTTATGAATTTTCCTCTGAGCACTGCTTTCATTGTATCCCATAAATTAGGGTTTTTTTTTACCTTCATTTTCATTGAATTCTAGGAAGTCTTTAATTTCTTTCTTTATTTCTTCCTCAAAAGAGCTATCATTGAGTAGCAAGTTTTTCAGTTTCCATGTACTTGTAGGCTTTTTTCTAATTCCATTGTTGTTGGTGTCCAGCTTTATTCCATGGTGGTCAGATGGAATACACGCGATTATTTTAATTCTTCTTGTATCTGTTCAGGCTTGCTTTGTGACTAGCTATATGGTCTATTCTGGAAAAGGTTCCATGAGGTGATGAAAAGAATTTATATTCTTTTCGTTTGGGTGGAGGAAAGTTCTGTAGACATCTATTAGGTCCATTTGATTTAGAACCTCGGTAAGTGCTTTTATTTCCTTATTGGGTTTCTGTCTAGATGATCTGCCCCTTGGTGAAAATGGAGTGTTGAAGTCTCCCACTATCAAGGTGTTGGGATCGATGTGTGATTTAAGTTTTAGTAATGTTTCGTTTATGAATGTAGGTGCGCTTGTATTTGGGGTATAGATGTTCAGAATTGTGATGTCCTCTTGGTGGATTTTCCCTTTGACGAGAATGTAGTGTCCCTCCTCATCTTTTTTGATTAATTTTGGTTTGAAGTCTATTTTATTAAATATTAGGATAGCTACCCCAGCTTGTTTTCTGTGTATGTTTGCTTGAAAGACATTTTTCCAGCCTTTTACTTTGAGGTGGTATTTATCTTTGTTGCAGAGGTGTGTTTCTTGGATGCAGCAGAATGTTGGATCCTGTTTACACACCCATTCTGTTAGGCTGTGTCTTTTTATTGGCGAGTTGAGTCCATTGATGTTGATAGATAATAGTGACCAATAAATGTTAGTTTCTTTTGCATTGGAGTCGTTGATCTTACTGTGTTTCATTGCTTGTTTTCTTTTCATCTTTTGTTGGGATATTATCTGTATGCCCTGTTTTCTTGGGTGAAGTTGTTTTCATTGCATTGGAGTTTTCCTTCTAGTATCTTCTGTAGGGCTGGTTTGCTGTGTAGATATTGCATAAACTTAGTTTTGTCATGGAATATTTTGTTTTCTCCATCTATGTTGATTGAAAGCTTTGCAGGGTATAGTAGTCTAGGTTGACATTTGTGATCTCTTAGAGTCTCCATGACACTTGCCCAGGCCCTTCTGGCTTTCATAGTTTCTGATGAGAAGTCCAGTGTGATTCGGATAGGTCTACCTTCATGTTACTTGGCCTTTTTCCCTTGCTGCTTTTAATATATTTTCTTTGTTCTGTAGATTTAGTGTTTTGACTATGATGTGATGTGATGTGATGTGTTTCTTTTCTGGTCTAGTCTATTTTCTGTAGGCCTCTTGTATATTTATGGACATCTCTTTCTTTAAGTTGGGAAAATTTTCTTCTATGATTTTCTTGAAAATGTTTTCTGGACCTTGGAGCCTGGAGTCTTGTTTTTCATCAATTCCTATTATTCTTAGATTTCGTCTTTTCATGGAGTCCTTGATTTCTTGGATATTTTGTGTTTGGGACTTTTCTGATTTTACTTTCTCTTTGAGAGAAGTATCAATTTTTGCGAGTATATCTTCAGCTCCAGAAAATTCTCTCTTCCATCTCTTGTATTCTATTGGTGATGCGTACCTTGGTGGTTCCTGATCTTTTCTCCAATTTCTCCAGCTCTAGGGTTTTCTCAGTTTGTGTTTTCTTTATTGAGTCTAATTCTGTTTTCATGCCTTGCACCATTTCCATCATCTGTTTGAATGTGGATTCCTGTCTCTCTATGATGGTCTTTGTTTTTTTTTTGTTCATTTCCTTTGTATATGACACTAATTTTATCTATACTTGTGCTTCTATTTGTTTGGCTATCTTTGCCTGTGTTTCTTTAAGAATTTTGTCTATTACTTCTTTCTTTACCTCCAATTGACTGACCAAGTCTTTGAAAGATTTGTTCATTTCCTTTTTACCTGACTGAATTTGCATCGTTATTGTTCTGAGAGAGCTGTTTGTTTCCTCTTTATGAGCCTCAAATTGTTGGGTAAGCATAGCTTTAAAGTCATTTTCCTATGCTTCTGTTGAATTGGAGTATGTGTCAATTTTGGGGGTTGCTGGTTAAGTCATGATGTCCTGATTTATGTTGGAAGTGTTCTTTCACTTACCCCTGGCCATTGGCTTAACCGAAACCTTCTGTTTGTTTTTGGATTCTGTAGTTCAGACTGGTACTCTCTCTGGCGTCTGGAGAGTTCTTCAGGAAGGTGAGAGAGGTCTTGTGTCCTCAGCATATGCTGAGGACTCACTGTACCTTTTGGAGAAAAGTACACAGTTGTAAACGGGCAAATGCCGGTGTGTGTGTGTGTGTGTGTGTGTGTGTTTGTGTTTGTGTATGTTCGTGTGTTTTTGTGTGGAAGTGTGCGTGGAAGTGTGTCTCGAGGGACAGAGTGATAGATAATGTTGAACCCTTGAGTTAGTGGGAGGAGCTCTGCACTGTGTATGTAGTGATGGTCATGGCACTATTTCTGGCATTTACCTCCTTAACTACTCAATTGGACCCACAGAGCAGGGGCTTCAATTTCCCAAGTGATCCTCTGTGTCCCAAACTGGGTATGTGGGTGGGAGGGATTCGATGCCTGGCTTCTGTTATAGAAGGACCCTGGATCTGGGGAATCTGTAGATTCTCAAGGGTGCACTCACTTAGAGGCAGGTCACTTGGCAGGGATCGGGGTATCTGGGCTCTCTGCTCCCTGGTTTGGCCATGCTTGTTTGATGTGCTCTGCCAGCTCCATGCTGCTGTCACTGCCAGGTTAGGAGTTCCTGCTGCATCTGGAGACCTCAAGGTGTTCATGTGAGTAGGGATCGGGGTAACGAGGCTCTCTGTTCTCTGGTTTGGCCCTTGTTGGTCTTAAGCTGGAGGGCTGATGTGCCCAGCCAGCTCAGTGCTGCTCTGCTGCCAGGTTAGAAAGTCCCGCTGTAACTGGAGACTGGGTTGCTAGTCTAGATGCTTTCTGGGAAGTCCTGGGGGCTCTCCACTGTGCTTTCTAAGCTTGGGAGGCCCAGCGCCTGTTGTGCCTAGCTTTTATGGCGTTTCTGCCTGGTTTTGGTGAGTATATAGCGTATTCTTTGTCCCTGTGGGGTTGGGCGGGCCTTTGTGTCAGTGATCATGATCCTGTGTAGCTGGTATGGTGGCTAGCAGACTCCAGCCTAGGGAGCAGGGTGCCGCTGTGTGGGTCCGGGACTCTGAGACCAGTACTGCTGGCAGTTGCTGCTAACAGGCTAGGAGCTCCGCCTCAGCAGCTGCAGACCCCAGGCATTTAAGTCTTGCTGAGAAAGATAAGTCCACCTCAGCGACTGCAGACCCCAGGCAGTTAGGTTTGCGCTGAGAAAGATGAGTCTGCTGTGCCGAGGAGGAGGAGGGAGGTCTGGAGGAGAGGAGTGCTGGCAGATCAAAGGGTTCAGAGGTCCTTCAACTCACCAACTCAGACGTTTAGGTCTTCCACAGCTCAGAAGCTTTGTGTGCTAGTCGCCATCTTGGCTCCACCCCCGATTTTGCTTTTTCTTTGAGAGATGTATCAATTTCTGCAATTGTATCTTTGGTGCCTGATATACTCTCTTCCTTCTCCTGTATTCTGCTGATTATGCTTTTCCTTTGAGGTTCATGATCTTTACTCCAGCACTAGAGTTTTCTATTTTTGTGTTTTCTTAATTGATTCTAATTCTGTTTTCATGTCTTGCACCATTTCCTTCATCTGTTTGAATGTGGATTCCTGTCTTTCCATGATGGCCTCTATTTTTGTTGTTGTTGTTGTCATTTCCTCTCTATATGCCTGTACTTGTGCCTCTACATGTGCTTCTAATTGTTTGGCTGTATTTCTTTGAGAGCTTTGTTCATTTCCTCTTTTTGTGCCTCTAAAAACTGGATACACATGAGATCATTTTCCTGTGTTTCCAATGAATTCAAATATCCATTGATATTGGGTGAAGCCATGATATCCTGATTTTTTTTATTGTGTCCTTATGCAGACATCTAGCCATCTGCTTATCTGTAATCTTTGCTGTTTTTTTCCTGAAGTCTGTACTTCAGACTGGGTCCATCTGTCTCTGGATTTGGGAGTATTTATCAGGAAGATTAGAGAACACCACTGGTTTGAGAGTGGATGTTGATGTTTCAGCTGTAACTAAGGGAAGAAGGTCATTGGCTCATGTGCTTAATTGCATAAGTGTACATGTAAGTGTGCCTCAAAGGACAGGGTGATAGTGTGTGTAGATGCCTGGAAGGGTGGAGTGCAGGATGCCTGCAAATGCACATTGGGTTGCTGGCACCTGATTGGCCCACAGGTCTGTTGTACTGGCCCAGCTCACAGGTTGTCCCCTCTTACCAAGGAAGCCACAATGTTGATGCTCTGGTTTCAGCTTCCCCCCACCCTCACACCAATTTTGAAATTTCAGATCCTGCTCCCCTCAGATACAGTGTGCCCTAGTCACTGCCACCTTGGACTTCCCCTATTTTTTTGTTATTATCATTTATTACAATTTATTCAGTTTGTATCCTGTCTGTGTTGTCCTCTCTCATCTCCTCCCAATCCCTTCCTCCCTTCCTATTCTGCCCCTATGCCCATCCCCTAGTCCACTAAAAAGTGAGGTATTCCTCTTCCTCCCCTTCTACTTGACCCTAGGCTATCAGGTCACATCAGGACTGGTTGCATTGTGGTCAGGGAAGGCTGCACCCCCCCCAGAAAGATGTGATCAGAGAGCCTGTCTCTGACTCATGTCAGAGAAAGCCCTGATCCCTTTATTAGGGAACCCACTTGGAGACTAGTCTATGGGCTCCATCTGAGATGAGGTTTTAGGTCTTCTGTATACATTGTCCTTGGTTGGGCTATCAATCTCTGCAGGGCCCAAGGGCTCAGTTGCTTTGGCTCTGTTGGTCTCCTTTTAGAGCTCCTGTCCCTTGAAGGTCTTTCTGTCTTGTCCTTCCTTCATAAGACTACCTGCACTTGGCCCAAAGTTTGGATATGTGTCTCAGCCTCTGCTTTGATACCTCGGTCAGCAGAGTCTTTTCAGAGTCTGTCTGTGGTACGCTTCTATCTTGTTCCCTATCTTCTGCCTTCAATGTCTATCTCATTTGTCCTTCTGAAGGAGGATTGAACATCTTCCCTAGGGTCTTCCTTGTTGTTTAGCTTCTTGAGGAGTAGAGATTTTAGTATGTTTATTCTATATTATATGTCTAATATCCACTTATTAAGTGAAGATATACCATGTGTATCTTTCTGTTTCTGGGATACCTCACTCAAGATGATCTTTTCTAGTTCCTACCATTTGCCTGCAAATTTCATGATTTTTCTTATTTTTAATGGGCTGAGTAGTATTCCATTGTATAAAAGTACCACGACTTCTGTGTTCTTTCCTGTTGAGAGACATCTGGGTTGTTTCCAGCTTCTGGCTATTACAAATAGAGCTACTATAAATATGATTGAGTAAATGTCCTTGTTGTGTCCTTGAGCATCTTTTAGATATATGCCTAGGAGTGGTATAGCTGGATCTTGAAGAAGCGCTATTCCTAATTATCTGAGAAAGCGCCATATTTATTTCAAATGTGGTTGTACATATTTACATTCTTACCAGCAGTGGAGGAGAGTTCCCCTTTCTCCGCATCCTCTCCAGCATGTGTTGACACTTGAGTTTTTTTTATCTTAGTCATTCAGATGGGTGTAAGATGAAATCTCATGGATGATTATCGGAAGGAATAACATAGTGAAAATGGCCATCAGGCCAAAAACAATCTAAAGATTCAATGCAATTCCCATCAAAATACCAACACAATTCTTTATAGAACTTGAAAGAACAATTATCAATTTCATATAGAAAAACAAAACAGAACAAAAAACACAATTGTTAAAATAATCCAGTATACTCAGAGATCGTCTGGAGTTATCTCCATCCCTGAACTCAAGCTGTACTACAGAGCAATAGTAATAAAAACTGCATGGTCCTGACATAGAATGTTGATCAATGGAATCATATAGAAGAAGCAGAAATAACCCACACACCTATGGATTCTTGATTTTTGGCAAAGAAACCAAAACCATAAAATGTAAAAAAGACAGCATCTTCAACAAATGGTGCTAGTCTAACTGGATGTCTACATGTAGAAAAATGCAAATAGATGCATATCATCCTGCACAAAAATAAAGTACAAGTAGATCAAAGACATCAAAACCAGGCACACTAAATCTGTTAGAAGAAAAAGTGGGGAAGAGTCTTGAAACTCATTTGCACAGGAGACAGCTTCCTGAACAGAACTCCCACAACACAGGCTCTAAGATCAACAATCAATAAATGGGACCTCATGAAACTGAAAAGCTTTTGTAAAGCAACAGACACTGTCTTCAGAACAAAACAACAGCCTACAGATTGGGAAAGGATCTTTACCCAACCTGTATCTGAGAGAGGACTAAAATCCAGAATATATAAAGAACTCAAGAATTTAAACACTAACAAACCAAGTAATCCAATTAAAAAAAAATGGTGTACAGTGCTAAACAGAAAATTCTCAATAAAGGAATATTGAATGGCACAAAGACGAGGAAATGTTCAAAGTCCTTAGTCATCAGGAAAATCCAAATCACAAACATTTGGCATTAGCTCATAGCTTTCCCTACAGAAACTACAGTCATCATCATTCTCATTTCTTATCAGTTTAGTTACTTTATATTAGACAGGTATTTCATGACATGAAACTATTAAAATGTTATTACAGAAATGTCTTCTATCAGTAATTTCTGTAATATTTTTTTTCTCTGTTTTTATTGCTTTTTCTTTTTGAAATTATAATATTATTACATCATTCCTCCTTCTATATCTTTCCATATAATGTTCCTTGTTTTCTTTCTATTTTTTGGCCATTTTATCATTAATTTTCATTATATGTATATATGTAAATATATACTAAATACATAAATACAACCCAGCTCAGTCTGTATAATGTTATTTTTGTGTATGTTTTTCAGGGTAACCATTGGGAATTGGATAACTGAATGGTGTGCTCTTTGCTGTGGACAACAAGCAGGTCTCATAACGTTATTTTTGTTGACTCCTGGCACCCACAGGGAGGGGAAGAATAATTTTCACTGAATCTTCATTGATTCCCAAAGATAAGGCAGAATTTCTGATGATAGTAAAACCATGTTCCAAGATTTAAATGCCAGTTTTCACCTCTGAAACTTAACAGTATTTCTCAGTTGATCTCATTCTTCTTCATTTTCACCACTGAAGTTTCCTTTTGAAAGCATGCAGAACACCTTCTTATACCAAAGATGCCAGAATGTAAAGGCAAAACCTATGAAGGTATCAGCTCACTTTTCTTTGTTAAATGAGTTGTGTAGATTTTGTCTTCAGAAGTGATCCATTATTTCAGTCTAGAACAATCTGTAGTATTGAGTACAGCCTGGGTTGTTTGGAGTCCCGTAGGACCACTTTTGTCAACAACTCAATTAGATGTAACCCAATATTGAGTAATAGAAGTTTCATTTAATGACAAGAACTGACCATGTATGACTTTGTCTTTCCGTTATTTGGCAGTGTTAATTTAGGTTGCATATATATATTTATATATATATTCTTCTACTGCATTAGGTTTCCTTATTAGCCATAAAATGGCCCATAATATTAGCTGTTTCTCTCAGAATTCCTTCATTTATCCTCTTTCCTCCCACCTTCATATGATACTGTAGTTTAATCCCCATTCATCCATTACTATCTATTTTATTGCTCTTTCTTAATATATTTACTTTACCTCCTAGTCCATTATTCAGCAATTACTCTCTGTGATTATATGGTTTATATAGCTTGGTTGTCATTGATGAAATAGCTAATACCCACACATAAGTGAAAAAATAACAAATTTGTCTTTCTGTGTCTGGGATATATTACTCCACTTGCCTTTCTTTAGTTTCATCCATTTCTCTACAAATTTCATACTTTATAACAGCTGAGCAATACTCAACTGCGTAAATTTACCATATACTCTTTAATCTATTTTTCTGCTGAGGGATATCTAAATAGTTATTAATTGCAGTTTCCTAATTGTTAAGGATAATCAAATTTTCTTTAAGTATTTCTAAGCAGATGGATTTCATATTTTGAGAATGTTCTATTTCAATTTTTACCTCATTTTAAATTTATTTGTTTTCTTGATATTTAGTTTTTTGATTTTTCACATATATTAAGATATTAGCTCTTTAATGGATATTTAGTTAGTAAAAACTTTTTCCATCCTACAGCTTGGCACTTTGTTTGAATGATCGTGCCCTTTCCTTTGCCATGTTGGAACTGTGCCCATTCCTTGGTTGAGGAACAACTAGGTTGATTCCAGATTCTGGCTATTCTGAATAAATCTGCTACAGAATTGGTCGAGCAAATGTCTTTGTTGTATAGTTGAGCATATTTTGGATATATACCTAAGAGTGGTATAGCTGGATCTTGAGGTACCACTATTACAAATTGTCTGAGAAAGAGCCAGATTGATTTCCAAAGTGGTTGTACATGTTTAAGTTCCCATCAGCAATGGAGGAGGGTTCTCCTTTCTCCATAAGCTCAACCATACAGGAAGAAAATTTGCTCAACTATGTTCAAAGCAGCTTTATTCATTATAGACAGCACCTGGAAACAACCTAAATGTCCCTCAAGAGAAGAATGGATACAGAGATTTTGGTACATTTACACAATGGAATACCACTCAGCAATTTAAAACAGGGAAATCATGAAATTTGCAAACAAATGGATGGAACTGGAAAAAAATCATCCTGAGTGAGGAAACCCACATTCAGAAAGACACTCATGGTATACATTCACTTCTAAGTGGATATTAGACATATAATATAGGATAAACATACTAAGATCTATAGTCCTTAAGAAGCTAAACAACAAGGAGGACCATAAAGAAGGTACTCAATCCTCATCCAGAATGGCAAAAGGGATAGACATTAGAAGTAGGAGAAGACAGGGAACAGGACAGGACCCTACCACAAAGGACCTCTGGAAGACTCTACCCAGAACACTATCAAAGCAGATGCTGAGACCCATAGCCAAACTTTGGGCAGAGTACGGAGAATCTTATGGAAGAAGGGGGAAAGAAAGACCTGGAGGGGACAGGAGCGCAACAAGGAGACTAACAGAGCAAAAACCCTGGGCCCAGACACTGCAGAAACCAATATCCCAACCAGGGAGCATGCATGAAGAACATCTAGACCACCTAGATGTAGCTCATAGACAGCTCATAGAACCAAGTGGGTTCCCAAGTAACAGAAACAGGGGCTGTCTCTGACATGAACTCAGTGGCTGCCTCTTTGATCACCAACCCATGGTGGGGGGTGCAGCTTTGCCTGGTTACAGAAGAAGATGATGCAACCAGTCCTGATGAGACCTGATAGGCTAGGAACAGACAGAATGGAAGGAAGACTATCCCTATCAGTGGACTAGGGAAGGGACATAGGGGAAATAGAAGGAGGAGGTGGGACTCAGAAGTGAAGAGAGAGGGAACTATAGCCAGGATACAAAGTGAATTGTAATAATTAATAAATAAATTTGAAAAAAAGAAAAAAATATGTTGCAGTATCAATCAATAAAATTAATATTGATATAAAATAATATAAGTGAAAAATGTATAATTGTTTCACTTATTGTAGGCAACTTTGGGATAATGTCTTTTCCTTGGGGATTTTTCCTACTATCAGAAAGTAGCTATTGCTTTTGGCAAAGGATTAGACAGTGCATGTTTTATTCTTTGCCTGCCACATGTGGTCATTGTCACATTCCCATATGTGATGTTTAGCTTTTCAAATATTTAGTATGAAAATAATTTTAAGTTAAAGATACTAACAGGCCTTGTTCATGGGACAAATATGACTCCAGGATACAGTTTTCTGTTTTTTGTTTATAAGCATCATATACAATCAAGCATAATTTTTTAAAATAATTTTATGTTAATTTTTTATTAATTATACTGTATTCACTTTGTATTCCCTCTGTAGCTCCATCCCTCCTCTCCTCCTAATCGACGCTCCCTCCCCCTTCGCCACCCATGCCCCTCCAGGCCCCTCCCCAAGTCCACTGACAGTGAAGGTCTTCCTCTCTTTCCTTCTGATCCTAGTCTATCAGGTCTCATCAGGAGTGACTGCATTGTCTTCCTCTGTGTCCTGGCAAGGCTGCTTCCCCATTAGGATGAGGTGATCAAAGAGCAAGCCAATCAGTTCATGTCAGAACCAGTCCCTGTTCCCATCACTATTGAACCCACTTGGAGACTGAGCTGCCATGGGCTACATCTGTACATGGGTTCTAGGTTATCTCCATGCATGGTACTTGGTTGGAGTATCAGTCTCAGAGAGACCCCAGTGCCCAGATATTTTGGTCGTGTTGCTCTCTTTGTGGAGGTACTGTCCTCTTCAGGTCTTACTATTTCCCACTTCTTTCATAAGATTCCCTCTTATGAGACTTATGGCTCTGCCCAAAGGCTGGCCATAAGTCTCAGCATCTGCTTTGATACCCTGCAGTGTAGAGCTTTTCAGAGGCCCTCTGTGGCAGGCTCCTGTCCTGTTCCCTGTTTTTTCCTTCTTCTGATGTTCACTCTCTTTGTCTTTCTGAATGGGGATTGAGCATTTTAGCCAGAGTCCTCCTTCTTGATTAGTTTCTTTAAGTGTACAGATTTTAGTAGGTTTATCCCATATTACATGTCTAATATCCAATTATGAGTGAGCATATACCCTGTGCATCTTTCTGCTTCTGGAATACCTCACTTAGGATGATCTTTTCCAGATACCACCATATACCTGCAAATTTCATGATTTCCTTGTTTTTTTATTACTGAGTAATATTCCATTGTGTAGATGTACCACAATTTCTGTACCCATTCCTCAACTGAGGGGCATCTGGGCTGTTTCCATCTTCTGACTATTACAAATAAAGCTGCTATAGACATGGGTGAGCAAATGTCCTTATTGTGTACTTAAGCATCTTTTAGATATATGCCTAGGAGTGGTATAGCTGGATTTTGAGGAAGCACTCTTCTTAATTGTCTGAGAAAGAGAGCATAATTCTTAACTATTTAAGACATCTCTTTTCATCCTACATGTACAAAGGGTAAAACATTTCAAACATGGATCTCAAAATTGCATACCTTCATATAGCTACACCACAAATGTGTCTTGTTATTATGTTTTGAAATAAAATACACATTTTAGCAAATAAATAAGTCATAGTCAGAATGTATGATTGAAATTCTATTATAACAAAGCAACTTTCCCAGACCTTTGAACTGGCAGAAGCTAGTTGCCATTTCATGAGCTATCACACATGGCCAAGAAGCTGAAGTCCCCAGTCAAGAGTCTCATGAGTGGTTATAGAATCAGAATCTCCAATTTTGATCAAAGTTTAAGTTATGTCAATGTTCACTGACTATTGTAGTTACTGTTTTATGAATATATTAAGCATAGAAAATGAAAGTAAAAACAAATCTTTAGCTATTTAGAGAACTCAGGAAAATCATCTTTCTACTCAAAGACAAGATTCTTTTTAAGTTTGTTTACTTATTTAGAAATCATGGAAGACTGGAGATTGAATCAATTACAGGAGTTAGGCCAAATGCTGTATACTTTGCACACTATCATTTCTCTGTAACTGGTACAACAGATTATGTTTAAAAGGCATATTTAAGAAAAGTTATTATTTGAAATAGATCATTATGTTCAATGAATACATAAAATGTCTGTTTAATGAATTTAAATTTATAAGGACTTATTCTCCTACATCAGTAATCTCTTTTTTCAGAAATCTTTATATCAAGTGGATCAAAAAGTAACTGAAGTAAACTAGCATTAGGGTACTGTTTCATTATTTTCAAACCTGACACTGTCTTATAGCAGAGGTTTTCTGTTTACCTTTGAATTATGTTACCCTACTAATTCAGCTGTGTTTATTATTTGTATTGTTAGTCAACTAACAATCTGGGCAGGTCTGCTCCAGTTTTCAGGCCAAAGACCAAGATGATGCAGCCAGCCTTGATGAGACCTGATAAGCTAGGGTCCGATAGAAGGGGAGGAGGTCTTCCCCTATCAGGGGATTAGGGAAAAGGTATATGGGGAGATGAGGGAAGGTGGGTGGGACTGGGAGGAGGTGCAGGAGGGGCTGAACTGGGTATACAAAGTAAATAATAAATAATAATGAATAAGTTGTAATAAATAATTAAATTAAATTAAAAGAAAAATAAACTTTACTTCAAAGATGACATGTCAGCAAAAATTTATGTGCTATAGAATAAAATTATAAAGTTGTAATTTTTAATCCGAATACAAGAAAAAAATAATTTTTCATGTTTTCCAAGTTGTGATTCCTCAGTGTAGCCTTGGCTTTCCTGGACTGACTTTGAGACCAGGCTGCCCTTCAACTCCTAGAAATTCACCTACCTTTGCCTCACAAAGTGATGAAACTTAGAGAAGGACATGATCCACTGCACCCAGCTAAAAAATTTCTTTTTCGATTTTACACAAAAAATAGCAAAAGCCAAAAAAGGACAAGGCAGTAACAAAATAATTGATAAACAAATTTTAATGAACCACTTTTGAAATAACTAATATTTTGACTTTAGTCTCTAAGGAAAACTTGGCACATTGAAGAGAGCTTCCCAATAATTCATTGAAATAACAGATGTTTACCTTGGATCAAATACAGATAGTTCCATGAACTACCAAATCAGAATTTACAGATTGTCACCAGTAATGCAGATAATGACTGCAGCTGCAGTATTTTGGTGGCCTGGGATGTGTGCTTGGCTAGGCAAACACTGCATCTACATGCTTGATATTAATATTTGGGCCTTTTAGAGTTGTAATAATAGTGACAATTTATGCATAGTCATTCCAGATTGTAAACCAAACAAGATGAAGCTCCTGAGGTTCAGGAGCACAGGTTCAAAAAGCCTGATAGAGCATATCAGCTGTATTAGACACAGGAAGCATGTTCCATTCCCAACACTAGCTGGAGATTCCTCATGTCGAAAATCTTTCCTCCCTCTACCGGACATATGCAGCACTCATTCCTATGTCAAAAAAACATGTGAGAAGTATTTGATACTTATTTAAAAAATGAAGCAGATATCTTGAAATTGAATCCATTTTGCCAATCAGAATTTTTCAATAAAGATTCCTTTTGGTCTTGGAAAGTAATTAGAAATGGAAAGCTAAAAAAGCTCAGGGCCAGATGGTTTCTGTGCTGAATTCTACCAGACCTTCAAAGAAGAGCTAACACCAATACTCTTCAAACTATTCCACAAAATAGAAACTCATTCTATGAAGCCACAGTCACCTTGGTACCTAAACCTCACAAAGACCCAACAAAGAAAGAGAATTTCAGGGCAATCTCTCTCAAGAACATTGATGCAAAAATACTCAACAAAATACTTGCAAACTGAATCCAAAAACACATCAACGATATCATCCACTACAACCAAGTAGGCTTCATCCCAGGCATGCAGGGGTGGTTCAATATACAAAAATCCATCAATGTGATCCACCACATAAACAAACTGAAGGAGAAAAACCACATCATCATCTCCTTAGATGCTAAAAAGGCATTTGACAAAATCCGACATCCATTCATGTTTAAAGTATTGGAGAGATCAGGGATACAAGGCATATACCTGAGCATAGTAAAGGCGATATACAGCAAGCCTATAGCCAACATCAAACTCAATGGAGAGAAACTTAAATCAATCCCACTGAAATCAGGGACAAGGCAAGGCTGTCCACTCTCTCCATATCTCTTCAACATTGTTCCTGAAGTCCTAGCTAGAGCAATAAGAAAATTGAAGGAGATCAAGGGGATACCAATTGGAAAAAAAGAAGTCAAATTATCACTGTTTGAAGATAATATGATAGTATATATGAGTGACCCCAAAAACTCTACCAGGGAACTCCTACAGCTGATAAACACCTTCAGCAAAGTGGCTGGATACAAAATTAACTCAAAAAAATCAGTAGCCTTCTTGTATACAAAAGACAAAATGGCTGAGAAAGAAATTAGGGAGACAACACCCTTCACAATAGCCACAAAGGACATAAAGTACCTTGGTATAAACCTAACCAAGCAAGTCAAAGACTTGAATGAAAAAATTTCCAGTCTCTGAAGATAGAATTAGAAGAAGATATCAGAGGACAGAAAGATCTCCCATGCTCATGGCTTGGCAGGATTAATATATTAAAAATGGCCATCTTACCAAAAGCAATCTACAGATTCAAGGCAATTCCCTTCAAATTACCAACACAATTCTTTACAGACCTTGAAAGAAAAATTCTCACCTTCATATGTAACAACAAGAAATTGCTAAAACAATTCTCTACAATAAAAGATATTCAGGAGGTATGTCCATCCCTGATCTCAAGCTGTATTATAGAGCAGCAATACTAAAAACTGTATGGTACTGGCACAGAAACAGAATGGTGGATCAATGGAATCGAATAGAAGACCCTGACAAAAATCCACACACTTATGGACACCTGATTTTTTACAAAGATGCCAAATTCATTCAATGGAAAAAAGACAGCATCTTCAGCAAACTGTGCTGGTCTACCTGGATGTCTACATGTAGAAAAATTCAAATAGATCCATACTTATCACCCTGCAGAAAACTAAAGTCCAAGTGGATCGAAGACCTCAATATAAAACCAGACACACTAAAACACTTAGAAGAAAAAACAGGGAATACCCTTGAACACATTGGCACAGGAGACAACTTCCTGAACAGAACACCAACAGAACAGGCTCTAAGAACAATCAATAAATTGGACCTCATGAAACTGAAGAGCTTCTGTAAAGCAAAGGACACTGTCCTCAGAACAAAAAGACAGTCTACAGATTGGGAAAGGATCTTCACCAACCCTTTATCTGACAGAGGGCTAATATCCAGTATATATAAAGAACTAAAGAAGTTAAGAAAAAAATCAAGTAATCCAATTAAAAAATGGGGAACAGAGCTAAACAGAGAATTCTCTGCAGAAGAATATAGAATGGCAGAGAAACACTTAAAAGAAATGCTCAGCCTCATTAGCCATCAGAGAAATAGAAATCAAAACGACCCTAAGATTTCACCTTACACACATCAGAATGGCTAAGATAAAAAACTCAAGAGACAACACATGCTGGAGAGGTTGTGGTGAAAGGGGAACCCTCCTCCTCTGCTGGTGGGAATGTAAACTTGTACAACCACTCTGGAAAGCAATCTGGCCCTTTCTCAGATAGGAATAGTACTTCCTCAAGATCCAGCTATACCACTCCTAGGCATATGTCCAAGAGATTCTCAAGTACACAATAAGGTCATTTGCTCAACCATGTTTGTAGCAGCCTCATTTGTAATAACCAGAAGCTAGAAACAACCCAGAGGCTCCTCAGTGGAGGAATGGATGCACAAATTGTTGTATATCTACACAATGGAATATTACTCAGCAATAAAAAAACAAGGAAATCATGAAATTTGCAGGTAAATGGTGGTATCTGGAAAAGATCATCCTGAGTGAGCTATCCCAGAAGCAGAAAGATGCACACGGTATATACTCACTCATATATACATATAAAATAGGATAAACCTACTAAAATCTGTACACCTAAAGAAACTAATCAAGAGGGAGGACTCTTGCTAAAATGCTCAATTCCTATCCAGAAAGGCAATGAGGATGGACATGAGAAGAAGGAGAATAGAGGGAACAAGTCAGGAGCCTGACACAGAGCACCTAGGAAAAGCTCTGCCCTGCAGACTATCAATGTAGATTCTGAGACTTATGGGCAACCTTTGGGCAGAGTGCAGGGAATCTAAGGAAAGAAGTGTGAAACAGTAAGATCTGGAGAGGACAGGAACTCCACAAGGAAAGCAATAGAACCAAATAATCTGAGAATAGGGGTCTTTCCTGAGACTGATATTCCAACCAAGGATTGTGCATGGAGATAACATAAGACCCCTGCACAGATGTAGCCCATGGCAGTTCAGTATCAAAGTGGGTTCCATTGTAATAGGAACAGGGACTGTTTCTGACATGAACTGATCAGTCTGCTCTTTAATTACCTCCCCCTGAGGGTGAAGCAACATTACCAGGCCACAGAAGAAGACAATGCAGCCACTCCTGATGAAACCTAATTGACTAGGATCAGAAGGAAGGAAAAGAAGTCCTCCCCTATCAGTGGACTTGGGTAGGGGCATATATGCAGAGGGTGGAGGAGGCAGGGATTGGGACGGGAGGAGGGTGAGAACCACAGGGGGGATACAAAGTGAATAAAGTGTAATAAATAAAGAAAAAAAAAGAATTATTATTGCAAAAAAAAAATAGAAAGAAAGAAATGGAAAGCTAACATCCCATCCTTTGGTTTCTGATTTTTCTTCCCACTAGTTTGAACCTTCTTTCTGGAACTGCTCCAAGAGTGGTTAGTTGTTTCTTTTATGTTATGTGTTTTATAAAGAAGGCCTGAGTATAAATTGAAGTCATCACAGCACATGAAATAAAACAAATCAAAATAACAAACCTAGTGCAGCGTCAAGACCTCTTTATGTGACAGACTGGAGAATTTCTTTTCTAATCTTGTTTGTATCAGGCTTAGAGAATTCATTGGTATAATGCATCTAGTCTTTTCTACAGTGTGGCATATAAAAGTGTTCATGTATTGTTCACCTCTCTATGCTTTTTTCCTCTTTTAGACCTGACATTTTTTCAAGTGAGTGCACAACTAGGGAAACATATATATTTAATATATAAAAATATATATAAATGAAATTAAAAATATATATAAATTTCATTAAAAACAAAACTATTTGCTCACAAATGTATGCCACATTGTCTATTTTATCTTTACAAAAAGACAATGTCCACATGCAATTTTTGTTTGTTTTCATATAAAATCAAGGATACCTAGAGTATCAAGTCTATTTTTTACCTCAATAGTTGTATAGGTAAGCACACTTATTATGAAATAAAAGCATAGTTATCAAGAAATCCTTGAAAGTCATTCAAAATAATTTTTTAAACTTTTTTTATTTTTTCTTAATTACACTTTATTCATTTTGTATACCCCCATAAGCCCCTCCCTCCTCCCCTCCTGATCCCACCCTCCCTCCCCTTTCTGCATGCATGCCACTCCCCAAGTCCACTGATAGGGGAGGTTCTCCTCTCCTTTCTGATCTTAGTCTATCAGTTCTCATCAAAAGTGGCTGCATTGTCCTCTTCTGTGGCCTGGTAAGGCTGCTCCCCTCTCAGGGGGAGGTGACCAAAGAGCAGGCCAATCAGATTATGTCAGAGGCAGTCCCTCTTCCCATTACTAGGTAACCCACTTGGACATTGACCTGCCATGCATGGGCTACATCTGTGCAGGGGTTCTAAGTTATCTCCATGAATAGTCCTTGGTTGGAGTATGAGTCTCTGGGAAGTTCCCTGTGTTCAAATTTTCTTGTTCTGTTGCTCTCCTTGTGGAGTTCCTGTCCTCTCCAGCTCTTACTATTTCCCACTTCTTACATTAAATTCCATTCATTCTGCCCAACAGTTGGCCATCAGGCTAAGCATCTGCTTTGATAATCTGCAGGGCAGAGGCTTTCAGAAGCCCTCTGTGGTAGTTTCCTAGTTTGTTTCCTGTTTTCTTCTTCTGGCTTTCAGAGGCCCTCTGTAGCAGGTTTCTAGGTTGGTTCCTGTTTTCTTCTTCTGATTTCCATTCTCTTTGCCTTTCAGGTGGGAATTGAACATTATATTGTTAGGGTCCTTTCTCTTGCTTAGTTTCATTAGATGCACAGATTTTAGTGGGTTTGTCCTATGTTGTATGTCTATATGAGTGAGTATATATAGTGTGTGTCTTTTTGCTTCTGGGACAACTCACTCAGGATGATCCTTTCCAGGTCCCACCATTTACCTGCAAATTTCATGATTTCCTTCTTTTTCATTGCTAAGTAATATTCCATTGTATAGATGTACCACAATTTCTGCATCCATTCTTCAGTTGAGGGGCATCTGGGTTGTTTCCAGCTTCTGGCTATTACAAATAAAGCTGCTACAAACATGGTTGAGCAAATGTCCTTTTTGTGTACTTGAGCCTCTTTTGGATATATGCCTAGGAGTGGTATGGCTGGATCTTGAGAAAGTGCTATTCCTAGTTGTCTGAGAAAGGGCCAGATTGCTTTCCAGAGTGATTGTACAAGTTTACATTCCCACCAGCAGTGGAGAAGGGTTCCCCTTTCTCCACAACCTCTCCAGCATGTGTTGTCACTTGAGTTTTTGATCTTGGCCATTCTCATGGGTGTAAGGTAAAATCTCAGGATTTTTTTGATTTGCATTTCCCTAATGGCTAATGAGGTTGAACATTTTTTAAGTGCTTCTCTGCCATTTGATATTCCTCTATTGAGAATTCTCGCCGGGCGGGGCCAAGATGGCGACTAGCACACACTGTTTCTGAGCTGTGGAATTGCTAACCATCTGAGTTGGTGCGTGGAAGGACCTCTAACCCAGGAAAACAATGGTGAGGCTTCCTAAAGAACAGAGAACATCGCAGGAGGAGAAAAATTTGGTCTCGGGTCACCGGGAGACTTCTTTGGGGAAGGTGAAAAATGATCCTTTGATCTCGCAGCACTCCCCTCCCCCAGACTTCCTTCCTCCTAGGCACAGCAGAATCATCTTTCTCTGAGCAGACCTAACTGCCTGGGGTCTGCAGCGGCTGAGGCTGAGCTCCAAGCTCTTTAGCGGCAGGTGCCAGCAGTACCCGTCTCTGAGTCCCAGATCCGTGCAGCGCCTGCACCATTCTCCCAGGGCCCAAGTCTGCTAGACACCATACTAGCTCCACAGGATCGCAATCACTGACAGTACGGCTGGCCCAATCCCACAGTGACAGAAAATATGCTATATACTCACCAAAACCAGACAGAAACACCACACTAGCTAGTCACACCAGGTGCTGGGAGAGCACAGTGAAGAGACACCAGGACTTCCCAGAAAACATCTGGACCAGCAACCCAGTCTCCAGTTACAACGGAACTTTCTAACCTGGCGGCAAAGCAGCACTGAGCTGGCAGGGCACATCAGCCCTCTCCAGTTTAAGACTAACCAGGGCCAAACCAGAGAACAGAAAGTCTAATTACCCCGATCCCTACTGACGTGACCACCTTGAAATCTCCAGCTGCAGCAAGACCTCATAACCTGGCAGTGACAGCAGCACAAAGCTGGCGGAGCACATCAAAGAAGCAGGGCCAAACCAGACAGCAGAGAACCCAGATACACTGATCTCTGCCAAGTGACCTGTCTGTGAGTGTACCCTTGAGAATCTGCAGATCCCCAGATCCTGGGTCCTTCTAAAACAGAAGCCAGGCATCAAAGCCCCTCCCACCCATATACCCACTTTGGGAAACACAGGGGCACTTGGGACATTAAAATTCCTGCTCTGTGGGTCTAATTGAGGAGTTAAGGCAGTTAATGCCAGAAATTGCACTGCCATCATCACTAGCGCCTGCAACATATACAGTGCAGAGCCTCTCCCACACACTCAAGGGTTCAACATTAACCATCACTCTTTCCCTTTAGATACATGTCCACGCACACCTGCACACACACACACACACACACACATACACACACACACTTGCATTTGCCCTGTCTATGCCTGCGTATTTTTCTCCCACAGGTACATCTAGTCCTCAGCACACGCTAAGGACACGGGACCTCTCTCAGCTTGCTGAAGAACTCTCCAGACGCCAGAGAAAGACAGTACCAGTCTAATCTGCAGAATCCAAAAACAAACAGGGAAGGTTTCAGATAAGCCACGGGTAGGCAAAAGAACACTTCCAACATAAATCAGGACATCATGACTTCACCAGGAAACCCCAAAATTGATGGATACTCCAATTCATCAGAAGCACAGGAAAATGACCTTAAAGCCATGGTTACCCAATTATTTGAGGCTCATAAGGAGGAAATGAACAAATCTTTCAAAGAGTTGGCCAGTCAATTGGAGGTAAAGAAAGAAGAAATAGACAAAAGCAAACATAGCCAAACAAATAGAGGAACAAGTAAAGATAAAATTAGTGGCATATAAAAAGGAAATGAACAAGGAAATAGAGACCATTGTAGAGAGACAGGAATCCAAATTCAAACAAATGAAAGAAATGGTGCAAGGCATGAAAACAGAATTAGAATAAATAAAGAAAACACAAAAGGAGAAAATCCTTGAGCTGGAGAACTTGGAGAAAAGATCAGGAATCGCAAAAGTAAGCATCACCAACAGAATACAAGAGATGGAAGAGAGAATCTCTGGAGCTGAAGATACACTTTCAGAAATTGATACTTCTCTCAAAGAAAAGTAAAATCAGAAAAGTTCCAATCACAAAATATCCAAGAAATTAAGGACGCTATGAAAAGACGAAATCTAAGAATAATAGGAATTGATGAAAAAGAAGACTTCAGGCTCCAAGGTCCAGGAAATATTTTCAAGAAAATCATAGAAGAAAATTTTCCCAACTTAAAGAAGGACATGTCCATAAATATACAAGAGGCCTACAGAACACCAAAGAGACTAGAGCAGAAAAGAAACACATCATGTCACATCATAGTCAAAACACTAAATCTACAGAACAAAGAAATGATATTAAAAGCAGCCAGCGAAAAAGGCCAAGTAACATATGAAGGCAGACCTATCAGAATCACACCGGACTTCTCATCAGAAACTATGAAAGCCAGAAGGGCCTGTGCAAGTATCATGGAGACTCTAAGAGATCACAAATGTCAACCCAGACTACTATACCCTGCAAAGCTTTCAATCAACACAGATGGAGAAAACAAAATATTCCATGACAAAACTAAATTTATGCAATATCTACACAGCAAACCAACCCTACAGAAGATACTAGAAGGAAAACTCCAATCCAAAGAAAACAACTTCACCCATGGCATACAGATAATATCCCAACAAAAATGAAAGGAAAACAAGCAATGAAACAGGGTAAGATCACCGACTCCATTACAAAAGGAACTAACATGCATTGGTCACTACTATCTATCAATATCAATGGACTCAACTCGCCAATAAAAAGACACAGGCTAACAGAATGGTTGCAGAAACAGGATTCAACATTCTATTGCATCCAAGAAACACACCTATGCAACAAAGATAAACACTACCTCAGAGTAAAGGGCTGGAAAAATGTTTTTCAAGCAAATGGTTCCAGAAAACAAGCTGGAGTAGCCATCCTAATATCTAATAAAATAGACTTTCATCCAAAGTTAATAAAAAAAAAGATAAGGAGGGCCATTATATTCTCATCAAAGGAAAAATCTACCAAGAGGACATCACAATCTTGAATATCTATGCCCCAAATACAAGAGCACTAACATTCGTAAATGAAACATTATTAAAGCTTAAATCATACATTGATCCTAATACCTTAATAGTGGGAGACTTCAACACCCCACTCTCATCAAGTGACAGATCAACCAGACAGACACCAAATAGAGAAATAAAAGCACTCACAGAATCCCTAAATCAAATGGACCTAATAGACGTCTACCGATCTTTTCACCGAAACTCAAAAGAGTACACCTTCTTTTTAGCACCACATGGAACCTTCTCCAAAATAGACCATATAGTGGGTCACAAAGCAAGCCTCAACTGATACAAAAGGATTGAAATAATCCCTTGTATACTATCTGACCACCATGGACTAAAGCTGGACATCAACAACAACAGAAACAACAAAAAGCCGACACGCACATGGAAACTGAACAACTTACTACTCAATGACAGAAATTAAGGACTTCCTAGAATTCAATGAAAATGAAGGCACAACATACCGAAATTTATGGGACACATTGAAAGCAGTGCTCAGAGGACAATTTATAGCACTAAGTGCCTGCAAGAAGAAAGTCATAATGTCACATACAAACAATTTAATGGCCCAACTGAAAACCCTAGAAAAAAAAGAAGCAGATTCACCCAAGAGGAGCAGACAACTGGAAATAATCAAACTCAGGGCTGAAATCAATCAATTAGAAACAAATAAAACTATCCAAAGAATCAATGAAACAAAAAGCTGGTTCTTTGAGAAAATCAACAAGATAGACAAACCCTTAGCCAACCTTATTAAAAAGCAGAGAGAAACTATCCAAATCAGCAAAATCAGAAATGAAAATGGGGACATAACTACAGACACTGTGGAAATCCAAACAATTATTAGGTCATACTACTAAAACCTATATGGCACAAAATTTGAAAATCTAAATGAAATGGATAATTTTCTTGACAGATTCCATCTACCAAAATTAAGCCAATATCAGGTAGAAAGACTGAATAGCCCTATATCTCCCAAGGAAATTGAAGCAGTCATTAACAGTCTCCCCTCCAAAAAAAGCCCTGGACCAGATGGCTTCAGGGCAGAATTCTACAAGACCTTCAAAGAAGTGCTAACACCAATTCTCTTCAAACTCTTCCACAAAATAGAAAGAGAAGGAACACTACCAAACTCATTCTATGAAGCCACAGTCACCTTGATACCTAAACCAAATAAGGATCCAACAAAAAAAGAGAACTTCAGACCTATCTCTCTTATGAACATTGATGCAAAAATACTCAATAAAATACTTGCAAACCGAATCCAAGAACACATCAAAGATATCATCCACCATGACCAAGTAGGCTTCATTCCAGGCATACAAGGGTGATTCAACATACGGAAATCCATCAATGTAATCCACCACATAAAAAAAATGAAGGAGAAAAACCACATGATCATCTCCTTAGATGCCGAAAAAGCATTCGACAAAGTCCAACACCCATTCATGTTTAAAGTCTTAGAGAGATCAGGGATATAAGGCACATACCTAAAGATAGTAAAGGCAATATACAGCAAGCCTATAGCCAACATCAAACTCAATGGAGAGAAACTTAAATCAATCCCACTGAAATCTGGGACAAGACAAGGCTGCCCACTGTCTCCATATCTCTTTAACATAGTACTTGAAGTCCTAGCCAGAGAAATAAGACAACTAAAGGAGATCCAGGGGATACAAATCGGAAAGGAAGAGGTCAAAGAGTTAGTATTTGCAGATGATATGATAGTATACACGAGCGACCCTAAAAATTCAATCAGAGAACTCCTTCAGCTGATAAACACCTTCAAAAACTGGCAGGATACAAAGTCAACTCAAAAAAATCAGAAGCCCTCCTGTACACCAAAAACAAAAAGGCTGAGAAAGAAATTAGGGAAACAACACACTTCACAATAGCCACTAATAACATAAAGTACCTTGGTGTGACTCTCACCAAGCAAGTGAAAGACCTGTTGGAGAAAAACTTCAAATCTCTGAAGAAAGAAATTGAAGAAGATCTCAGAAGATGGAAAGATCTCCCGCGCTCATGGATTGGTAGGATTAACATTGTGAAAATGGCCATCCTGCCGAAAGCAATCGACAGATTCAATGCAATACCCATCAAAATACCAACTCAATTCTTTACAGACCTTGAAAAAAAGATTCTCAGCTTCATATGGAGAAACAAAAAACCCATAATCTCCAAAACGTTTCTATACAACAACAGATCATCTGGAGGTATCTCCATCCCCGATCTCAAGCTCTACTACAGGGCAACAGTAATAAAAACTGCATGGTATTGGCATAGAAACAGAAAGGAGGATCAATGGAACCGAATAGACCCACACACCTATGAACACTCGGTATTTGACAAAGAAGCCAAATTCATTCAATGGAAAAAGACAGTATATTCAACAAATGGTGCTGGTCCAATTAAATGTCTACATGCAGAAATATGAAAATAGATCCATGTTTACACCCTGCACAAAACTAAAGTCAAAGTGGATCAAGGACCTCAACATAAAACCAGATATTCTAAATCAGTTGGAAAAAAAAAGTGGGGAACAGCCTAGAACTCATTGGCACAGGAGACAACTTCCTGAACAGAACACCAACAGCACAGGCTCTAAGAGCAACAATCAATAAATGGGACCTCATGAAACTGAAAAGCTTCTGTAAAGCAAAAGACACAGTCATCAAAACAAAACGACTGCCTACAGATTGGGAAAGAATCTTCACCAAACCTTTATCTGACAGAGGGCTAATATCCAGTATATATAAAGAACTAAAGAAGCAGAAAAGCAACAAACCAAGTAATCCCATTAAAAAATGGGGAACAGAGTTAAACAGAGAATTCTCAACAGAGGAATATCAAATGGCAGAGAAACACTTAAAGAAATGCTCAACCTCATTAGCCATTAGGGAAATGCAAATCAAAACAACCCTGAGATTTCACCTTACACCCATCAGAATGGCCAAGATGAAAAACTCAAGTGACAACACATGCTGGAGAGGTTGTGGAGAAAAAAGGAACCCTCTTCCATTGCTGGTGGGAATGTAAACTGTTACAACCACTTTGGAATTCAATCTGGCGCTTTCTCAGACAATTAGGAGTAGTGCTACCTCAAGACCCAGCTATACCACTCCTAGGTATATACCCAAAATTTGCTCAAGTACACAAGGACATTTGTTCAACCATATTTGTAGCAGCTTTATTTGTAATAGGCAGAATTTGGAAACAAACCAGATGTCCATCAACAGAGGAATGGTTACAGAAATTGTGGTATTTTTACACAATGAAATACTACTCAGCAATCAAAAGGGAGGAAATCATGAAATTTGCTGGCAAATGGTGGGATCTAGAAAAGATCATTCTGAGTGAAGTATCCCAGAAGGAGAAAGACAAACTTGGTATATACTCGCTTATATAGCCCTACAAGATATGGTAAACATAATGAAATCTACACACCTAAAGAAGATAATCAAGAAAGTGGATATGGGTGAAGATGATCAATCCTCATTTAGAGAAACAAATGGGATGTGCATTGAATGTATGACAGGAGTCTACCTCAAAAGGCATCTGAAAGACTCTACCTAGCAGTGTTTCAAAGCAGACACTAAGACTCATAACCAAACCATGTCAGACTTCAGGGAATCATATGAAAGAATGGGAGTTAGTATGATATGGAAAGGATAGGCGCTGTACAAGTACCACATATATCTGGGCACATGGTCTTTTCTGAAACTGACACTCAACCAAGGACCATCAATGGATATAACCTAGAACTTCTGCTTGGATGTGGCCCATGGTAGCTCAGTAACCAAGTAGTTTTCCAAAGTAAGGGGAACAAGGACTATTTCTAACAGGATCTCATGGGCAGGCTCTTTGTCCCCCCCCCCAGGGGTGGAGCAGTCCTGTTAGGCCACAGAGGAGGACTTTGCAGCCAGCCTTGAAGATACCTGATAAAACAGGGTCAAATGAAATGGGAGGAGGTCCTCCCCTATTAGTGTACTTGGAAAGGGGCAGGGAGGAGATTAGGGAGGGAGTTGGGGAGGGGGAGGGAATGAGGGAGCGGGATATAGCTGGGAGACAGAGTTAACACATTGTAATTAAAAAGAAAAATAAAAAAAAGAGAGAATTTTCTGTTTAGCTCTGTTCCTCATTTTTTAAGTGGATTATTTGTTTTGCTGCTTTTCAGCTTGTTTGGTTCTTTATATATACTGGATATGAGTCCTCTGTCAGATAAAGGGTGGTGAAGATTCTTTTCCAATCTGTAGGCAGTCGCTTTGTTTTGATGATGCTGTCCTTTGCTTTACAGAAGCTTTTCAGTTTAATGAGGTCCCATTTATTTATTGTTGCTCTTAGAGCCTGTGCTGTTGGTGTTCTGTTCAGGAGGTTTTCTCCTGTACCAATGAGTTCTAGGGCATTCCACACTTTTTTTTCTAGCCAAGTTAATGTGTTTGGTTTTATGTTGAGGTCTTTGATCCACTTGGACTTCAGTTTTGTGCAGGGTGATAAGTATGGATCTATTTTCATTTTTCTACATGTAGACATCCAGTTGGACCAGAACCATTTGTTGAAGATGCTATCTTTTTTCCATTGTATGATTTTGGCTTCTTTGTCAAAGATCAGATGTCCATCAGTGTGTGGGTTTATTTCTGGTCCTCTGTTCGGTTCCATTGACCCATCATTATGTTTCTATGCCAGTACCATGCAGTTTTTATAATTGTTGCTCTATAGTACAAGTTAAGATCAGGGATGGAAATACGTCCAGGAGATCTCTAATTGTAGAGGATTGTTTTAGCAATTCTCTGTTTCTTCCATATGAAGTTGAGAATTTTTCTTTCCAGGTCTGTAAAGAATTGTGTTGGTAATTTGATGGGAATTGCATTGAATATGTAGATTGCTTTTGGTAAGATGGCCATTTTTACTATGTTAATCCTGCCAAGCCATGAGCATGGGAGATCGTTCCATCTTCTGATATCTTCTTCTAATTCTTTCTTCAGAGACTTGAAATTTTTTTTTCATACAAGTCTTTGACTTGCTTTGTTAGGGTTACTCCAAGGGACATTATGTCATTTGCGGCTATTGTGAAGGGTGTTGTCTCCCTAATTTCTTTCTCAGCCCTTTTGTCTTTTGTATACAGGAGGGCTACTGATTTTTTTTTTTTTGAGTTAATTTTGTATCTGGCCACTTTGCTGAAGGTGTTTGTCAGCTGTAGGAGTTCCCTGGTAGAGTTTTTGGGGTCACTCATGTATACTATCATATCATCTGCAAATAGTCATAATTTGACTTCTTTTTTTCCAGTTTGTATCCCCTTGATATCTTCAACTGTCTTATTGCTCTAGCAAGGACTTCCGGAACTATGTTGAAGAGATATGGAGAGAGTGGGCAGCCTTGTCTTGTCCCTGATTTCAGTGGGATTGATTTAAGTTTCTCTTCGTTCAGTTTGATATTGGCTATAAGCTTGTTGTATATCACCTTTATTATGCTTAGATATGTGCCTTGTATCCTTGATCTCTCCAATACTTTAAACATGAACGGATTTTGGATTTTCTCAAATGCTTTTTCAGCATATAGGGAGATTATCATATGTTTTTTTTTCTTTCAGTTTGTTAATATGGTGGATCACATTGATGGATTTTTGTATATTGAACCACCCCTGCATACCTGGGATAAAGCCTATTTGGTCTGGTGGATGATATCTTTGATGTGTTCTTATAGTCTGTGTGCAAGTATTTTGTTGAGTATTTTTGCATCAATGTTCATAAGGAAGATTGGCTTGAAGTTCTCTTTTTTTGGGGGGTCTTTGTGAGGTTTAGGTACCAAGGTGACTGTGGCTTCATAGAATGAGTTTGGTAATGTTCCTTCTGTTTCTATTTTGTGAAATATTTTGAAGAGAATTGGAATTAGCTCTGTTTTGAATGTCTGGTAGAATTCTGCACTGAAACCATCAGGTCCTGGGCTTTTTTTGGATGGGAGACTTTCGATGACCGCTTCTGTTTCCTTGGGGGATATAGGACTATTTAATTTATTTACCTGGTCCTGATTTAGCTTTGGTAAGTCAAATCGACCAAGGAAATTGTCCATTTCATTTAGATTTTCAAATTTTGTTGTGTATAGACTTTTGAAGTAAGTCCTAACTATTGTTTGGATTTCCTCAGTGTCTGTAGTTATATCACCGTTTTCATTTCTGATTTTGTTGATTTGGGTGGTGTCTCTCTGCCTTTAGTTAGCTTGGCTAAGGGTTTGTCGATCTTGTTGATTTTCTCAAAGAAACAGCTCTTGGTTTCATTGATTCTTTGAATTGTTTTATTTGTTTCTAGTTGGTTGATTTCAGCCCTGAGTTTGATTATTTCCAGACGTCTACTCCTTTTTGGTGTGTCTGCTTCTTCTTTTTCAAGGGTTTTTAAGTGGACCATTAATTTGCTTGAATGAGCTGTCTCAAATTTCTTCTTGAAGGCACTTAGTGCTGTGAATTTTCCTCTTAGCACTGCTTTCATTGTGTCCCACAAATTTGGGTTTGTTGTGTCTTCATTTTCATTGAGTTCTAGGAAGACTTTAATTTGTTTCTTTATTTCTTCCCTGACCCAGCTCTCATTCAGTAGCAAGTTGTTCAGTTTCCGTGTATGTGTAGGCTTTTTGCTATTTCTGTTGTTATTGAAGTCCAGCTTTATTCCATGGTGATTAGACAGGATACAAGGTATTATTTCAATCTTTTTGTATCTGTTAAGGCTTGTTTTGTGACCAACTATGTGGTCTATTTAGGAGAAGGTTCTGAGGTGCTGAGAAGAAGGTAAATTCTTTTGTGTTTGGGTGTAAGGTTCTGTAAATGTCTGTTAGGTCTATTTGTTTCATGACCTCTGTTAGAGATTTTGTTTCTTTGTTTAATTTCTGTTTAGTTGACCTGTCCTTTGTTAAGAGTGGAGTGTTGAAGTTTCCTACTATTAGTGTGTGGGGATCTATGTGTGGTTTAAGTTTTGTCAATGTTTCTTTCACAAATGTGGGTTCCCTCGTATTTGGGGCATAGATATTCAGGATTGTGATGTCTTCTTGGTAGAATTTTCCCTTGATGAATATGAAGTGTCCTTCTCCATCCCTTTTGATTAATTTTTGTTGAAAGTCTATTTTATCAGATATTATAATGACTACTCCTGCTTGCTTCTTGTCTCCATTTGCTTGGAAAACTGTCTTCCATCCCTTCACCCTCAGCTAATGTCTGTCTTTGTGACTTAGGTGTGTTTCTTGTATGCAACAGATTGCTGGGTTTTGTTTACGCTTCCATTCTGTTAGTCTGTATGTTTTTATTGGAGAATTAAGTCCATTGATGTTGAGAGAGATTAATGGCCAATGGATGTTAGATCCTTTGAATTTGATGTTGTTTGTGGTCATACGGTTGTGTGCTTGGATGCTTTTTGTTTTACTGAAGTGAGGTTATTTATTTCCTGTGTTTTCTTGAATGTAGCAAGTTTTCTTAGGTTGTATTTTCCCTTCTAGTGTCTTCTGTAATACTGGATTTGTTTGTAGGTATTATTGAAATTGTTTTTGTCATTGAATATCTTTTTTTCTCCATCTATGAGGACTGAGAGTTTTGCTGCTTATAGTGGCCTGGGCTGACATCTGTGTTCTCTTAGGTTCTGCATGATATCTTTCCAGGCCCTTCTGGCTTTCATAGTCTCTGTTGAAAAGTCAGGTGAGATTCTAATAGGTTTGCCAGTATATGTTACTTGGCCTTTTTCTCTTGCAGCTTTTAGTATTTTTTTCTTTTTTTCTGTACACTTACGGTTTTGATTATTATGTGGCGGGAGGATTTTCTTTTCTGGTCTAATTTATTGTGTGTTCTGTATGCCTCTTGTATTCTTATTGGCCTCTCCTTTAAGTTGGGGAAATTTTCTTCAATGATTTTGTTGAAAATATTTTCTGGGCCTTGGAGAAGGGAATCTTCTTTTTCCTCTATTCCTATTATTCTTAGGTTATGTCTTTTTATGTTGTCTTGAATTTCTTGGACGGTCTGTGTCAGGAATTTTTTAGATTTAACATTTTCTTTGACAGATACATCGATTTCTTTCATTGTATCTTCCACACCTGAGATTCTTTCTTCCATTTATTGTAGCCTATTGGTTGTGCTAACCTCTGTAGTTCCTGCTTTCTTCCCTAAGTTCTTTCTCTCCACAATTTCTTCCATTTGTGTGTTTTTTTTTTTTTTTTATTTTTCCAATTCTATCTTCAGGTCTCGAGCCATTTTTTTGGTTTTCTTCTCCTCTCTGACTGTATTTTCATGTTTTTCCATCAATTCCTTCAGCTGTTTGTTTGAACAATCCTCTGTTTCTTTTATTTCATTCAGTGATTTAAGCATTTCCTCTCTAAAGGCCACAAACTGTTTGGCTGCAGCTTCCTCTATTTCTTTTCGTATTTTATTTGTTTCCTCTGTTATCTTCTTCATGAGCATAGATGTTAGGTCATCTTCTTGAATTTCATATATGCTGGGGTGGCCAGGGCTATTTGCCCCTGGATAACTGGGTTCTGGAGTTGCCATATTGCTCTGGCTTTTGTTGGTTGAACTTTTACGCTGTCCTTTACCCATTGGGCTATCTTAGGTATTTGAAGTCAGTTTCTGGTTGTTCCTGGACTCCTATGGTGGAGAGAATCCCTTTGGCAGGAAGATGGTTTTTTCTGAAGGAAGCCTTCTCAGCTTTTTGGGTATAGTCACTGGATGGCCGGTGTTTTTCAGGAGTTGCTACAGCTCACCTCGGGCATAAAGACCTAGGTGGTAACTTTGGTCCTGATTAGTCGAGCGGGCTCTCCTCTTACCGGGAGAAGTCCTGGAGACAGTTGCCCTGCTTCTGGGTTTCTTGCTTTAAATTTTGTGAGCTGCTGCTGTAATCTCTGTGTCCCTTTGTTTGGCCAGTTTTGTTAGGGATAACTGGTTGCCCCTTGGAGCAGTATCTGGGGGTTGATCTCAGGGTTCCTGGTGTTTTGTAGGTCTGAGGTTGGGACTCTGTGCCCCAGAACCCAACAGGTAATCTGTGGTGGATGAGCACTGCTCTCCTGGTAACAGCAGGCTATCTGGGCACAGCAGTTCCCTGGGTTGGGCCAGTCTGTGGGACCTTTTCTGGGGATATACTGGGTTGCCTAAGTCTGTCACCTTTGCTTCGTTCATTGTTCCTTGTGAGTGTTTCTCTAGACAGTGACTGTAGGACTCTGGTATCTTGGGCCCACAGTTCTGTCTGTAGGGAGTAGTTGGTACAAAGCAGGTCTCTGGACTGGTGGAGCATGCGCCCGCCTGCTAGTCTGTGGGAGCTGGGTTCCCAATAACTCTGTGCTTTGTCCCGGATCCATGATGGCTGGGCATACTCACCTGTTTGTGTTCTGTGGTCTGTGAGATTTTTCCCCAGGCAAAGCCTAGGTGACCCAAGCAGCACGGTTTCTTCCTTCCCTGTGGGTCCTCTCCAGACAGGGATTCGCAGTCTTTGTTGCACTAGGGCACTTAGCTTGTCTGTACTTGTGAGCTTGGCGCGCAGCCGCTCTCTGCATGGTGGGAGCTCAGTTGTGATGGTGGTGGGTACCAGCGGTCTGTGAGACCTTCCAGGGAAAGACTGAGTGACTCGCAACTTTTCTTCCCCGTGGTGTTTTCTTGTGACTGGGACTCTCAGTCTCTGGCACCCTTGTGCCCACTGATCAGCCTGGGAAAGTGATTGGGACATGCAGGCGTGCAGCTCTGGCCAGAGACCCAAAGCCGGCGTTACCCGGGATCTCTTCCGGGTTCTGGCTGAGCAGCCCAAGAGTGGACCCGACCAATTCCCATGCTGTGGGAGCCTCCCCTCACCTGGGAAACATGATTGCTGTAGTCTTAGGGCCCAGAGTTCAGTCTCCTGGTCTCTGCACGGAGAGGGCTGTCCCTCTTCTCAGACACAGTGCTCTCCCGTCGCTGCCATCTTGGCTCCCCCTCTCAAAATAATTTTTAAAATATCAACATGAATAAAATCTCTATTATGAACATCCAATGAGCAATTTCTCCAGGAAATAACACAGGGAGTAACACAGAAAAAAGAACAAACACGTTGTTTTGTTTTATTAGATCAGAGAAGGTAGGATAAACACATGATAAATTCACTGTTTCAGTGTTAGCAAAGAAACCACCTGACATTTTTGTTATTAGTTATTTGTTATCAAATTATAGGTTTTCTATCAAAATTATATACAAGAAATATTTGAGTAGAAAGCATACAATTGTTTCTCATGAGTGCTGGCATGTGATGTGGTCAGGATACTGGACAATAGAAAGGCATTAAGCCAGCCAATTCAGGCTTTCATGTGACAAAACATTTCAGAAAATTGTTTTTTGTCAAAAAAAAAAAAAGGAACCCAATTTAGAAAATATTTTTGAAATGCCTAAGGATTTAAAATCTGTTCACATGTAATTGCTACTATTGTTGAAGTTAATCTTGCCATTCAGAGTAAAATTATTATAATTCTACTTGACATATTTTGCTCATTATGAATGATGACAGCCTACTTCTGAAAAAATGTATCTTATGTGGTATATATAAATTATACAATAACTTGGGAATTGTGTTCTGGAGAAAGGTTCGACAAGCAAGCTCTACCCTGTTGAAGGTAGTCTTCCAGCAGTAGTCCTAAAAATTTTACATTGTAAAATTTTATTATGTTTAGTGTGTGTGTGTGTGTGTGTGTGTGTTTATTGTTTCTGTGTCAAATATGCACAAGTCAGAGGACAGCTTTTTTGTCTTCTTCTTTCGTCATATATATTCTAAAAATGGGACACAGATCATCTCGCCTACATGGCTAATGCTATTCCAACTGAGTTATGTTGCTAGATCTCAGTTTCTTTCTGTTTAAATTTTAATGAACTTATCTGTGAATCTCAACAATATCATGTATCATTTAGAAAATGAAAAGTTCTATATTGAAGAACAGCAGACAATTTAAATATTAATGCTAAATAAAAATGACTATTGTAGTTAATGTACAAAAGAATTCCAATATTCTTATAGCACTTTTTAAAGTTGCTGACGTATGTGAAATATACATACCAGTTTTAATACTCTGAATGTATCTGAACATAAGCTATGTAACTCCAGTATTCCTTTCTGTTTCAGAAAGAACCATTCACTTGGAAAAGAATACTGATTTGAATTAGTTTGACTTTGTTTTATAAAAATTACCTATAAAGTATTATTATTTAATTAATTAGAATTTGAAATTTGTCTTTTATAATATTGATTCAATAGATAAGTAAACAAAAAATGAAAACCTTAAAAAACAATAAATATTAACTAATTTCTTTTTTTAACTTTTTATTTTTTATTAATTACACTTTATTCATTTTGTATACCCCCATAAGCCCCTCCCTTCTCCCCTCCCAATCCCACCCTCCCTCTCGTTTCTGCATGCATGCCACTCCCCAAGTCCACTGATAGGGGAGGTTCTCCTCTCCTTTCTGATCTTAGTCTATCAGTTCTCGTCAAAAGTGGCTGCATTGTCCTCTTCTGTGACCTGGTAGGGCTGCTCCCCCCTCAGGGGGAGGTGATCAAAGAGCAGGCCAATCAGATTATGTCAGAGGCAGTCCCTCTTCCCATTACTAGGTAACCCACTTAGACACACCTGCCATGGGCTACATCTGTGCAGGGGTTCTAAGTTATCTCCATGAATAGTCCTTGGTTGGAGTATGAGTCTCTGGGAATTTCCCTGTGTTCAAATTTTCTTGTTCTGTTGCTCTCCTTGTGGAGTCCCTATGTTAATCAAATAAGCTTTCACTTTCATATATTTTAGTTTTTTGGGGGCATCATAAATTTTCCCATCAACACATCCCTTGTTAAACACACACACACAAAGCAGACAACATAGTCCATGTCAGAGATATCCACCACTCACCTAACTAATAGGCCTACAGGTTGCCTGCTTTTTGATTGCTTCCTCCTGATGGAACTGCCCTACAAGACCACAGGACAGGAAGATGAACTTGGTCTTCAAATGTATAGATGAACTTGGGTGTCTGGGTAGGAGAGCTCTCCTATTTAATTACTAAAGTATATTAAAGTATATAAAGTCTCCAGTGACTTTAATAAACAAAGGCAGTGAAAATTACTTAGTTGACAAAAATATTTTTAATAGAGACAGAAGTTACATTTTTCAAAAGTAGACTCTCATCATTTATAATGAACAAAATATATAAAGTAGAAATAGGGGAGGGATGGTATGACCAAGATGAGGAGAGGGTGGGGCCTATGACCAAGGTATAAATTTAATTAATCAATAAAAAATTTAAAAAACACAAAACTAACAACAAAATAATGAATCAACTGGTATGGTCGTACAAAGATTTATTTCAAGCATTTATTCAAGAAATGAATAAAAACAGAAGCAATCAAATATCTATGAGGTTAACTGTAGTTTTGTCTATCTAGCAAGTTTTAGATGATTTGGGGCTGTATACTCAGACCTTATCTAAAAAAAATCATTAGAAATTATTTTGATTAAAAAATGCAAAAATGGATAAAAAACTAAATATGTTAACATATCTTCTTAAATGTAATTAACTTGTGGAATATTTTAATTTAGTAATTAAAAGTTACATTATTACTTATTTGTGGGCATAAGGAAAAATATTTGGAATGTAGTTGGGCATTATGCTAGTTAAGTAAAGTGCTGGGTATAGATTACTGTCCAAGTGAAACCCATGATTTCACTGGATCAGATAGGTAGCTAGGTTTCTAGTATCAGACATGGTTTCCTCTTGGTGTTGAATCGTTCCTAAGTCCAACTAGAAAGCTGTTACCACCAAGTCATGGAGTTACTTATGCTTATGCTTGAGATTATCATGCCATATTGGATTTTGCTATGATTAATGAGCATCCCAGCTGGGTAGGAATGCTTTTTGCTTCTCTCCTTTCGAAGTGTGCCTGCTGCCTTCTAATACTATAAAAAGTTACTCCTCAGGACAAATGGAAACCATAAGAGAAGACCAAAACAAATCAAACTGTTATTTGATTTCTAGACTGTTCAAACACAGTCTGAAAAGATATATCTAAAAAACAAGTCTCCCACAATATTCAGGAAATATTGTAGAAAAAAGAGTAGAAAGATTCTAAAATCAGAGTATCAGAGAGTTTACAGTAAAATTGTCTTCTAAAAAAGGTCACTAACATGATTGCTTAAATATGATATTAACAAGGTTGACAGCAATTAGCATGCCAAATGCGCTAATTGACTAAATAGGTCATATTTAGTAATATATGTATATATCATATATTTTTTAATGAAAAAGTAATTAGTGAAAAAAATACATGAATCTGAAAAATAAACAAGATTGGAAGATATGCCAGGGCTCAGAGGGAGGAAAGGGAAGGGAGAAATATAATTAAATTATACTTTCAAAAATAAAAGAAATATACTTTTTAAAAACTACAAATAAGACAAACAAGAACAAATATGCCCTGAAAATGTACATAGAGTGGAAGTGGGAGGGAATAAGGGAGGAGGTAAAGCTGGGATACAAAGTGAATAAACTAATTAATAAAAAATAAATAAATTATTTAAAGGAATATCTTGTATAAAAATGCTATTTCAAATAAAAAATTATGACATTTCCAATGGGGAGAACAAAGAAATTTTGTTTTATATTTTCAGGTATCATGCACATATACTGTAGCATTATATGTAGACTTATATTTCTTTTTATTTAGTGGGTGATATTCCATTATATGCATTTACATCCAAATTTGTCTATTGATGGATACAGGGATTATTATCTTTATTAACTTTTCTGTTCAAGTACTTGAGTATTTTATTTCAAACATTTGGTATATATAACAAGAAGTAACTTACTATCTCACAGATCATTCGAAGGGTGACCTTTGAAGAATGAACTTTTGTTTACATATTGGCAAAATACAAAATATCTAATTTCTCCTCTAATTGCTCCACATATTGTCATTTTCTATTAAAATATACTGTCAAAGACCCTTAGTGAATATGACGCGGACATGTGTGCCAATAAGTGGTTTAGCTAAAACATAAAATGCATGTTCCTTAAAAGGAAAGACAAGTTTTGAGTACTCACTGTCAGTGGCTCCTAAGCTAGAGATGGGAGGCCTCTGAACTCCATGTTGAAAATTTCAGTAGACTTCATCTTGTGCAGGTCTGTGCAAGTAATCATAGCTGCTGTCAGTTTGTGCACACCACGGCCGTGTCATGCCCAGAGGCTAGAATTTACAGGCTTTCTTTCCATTTTATGGCTTTTGCATTATATCTGTTCCCTATTCTGTATTGTCCCCTGGGCCTTGGACAAGGTGTGGGTGAGATTAGTGTTTTGGGTTAGTTGGTTGTTGTTGCACAAAGCAGGGTCACTTTTTTTAGAAGTATGGTCACCAGTAGGTTCCCTGTGTCTTCAGTGAATGACTTTAGACCTATGAGCATTTGTGTGGCACTAACTGGACCCCGTGATTTAAAAACACATAAAAAATGAAAAAGAATGTTAGGAGGGATTGTGTTAAGAGGGATAATGTTAGGAGGAATTGTGATTGTGGCCCTGAAAGGAACTGACGGAAAGAATGAATAGAGAATATGATCAATATATATATGTATTATAAAAATCAATAAAATAAAAAAATAAATAAAAATGAAACTTTAAAAATCAATAAAATTAATAATTAAAATTTTGAACGATATATTCCTCAAGAATAAAACTAAAATCTGAAAAGTTGTATAGTTGAGTAAGAGGATTCTCCATGAGTGTGAGACCAGCCTGAAATCAAAGCGTATTCAAAGGCTACTGTGTAAGGCCTGCTTGAAAAATTTAAACAAAACACACTAACGTCTTGTTCTCTGAAAAAGACAGTTCTTCAGATTATTAAAAGTCAAGATAAACACATAGAAAATTTTTTCACAGCAAGCATCACATATTGGGCTAGTAATAAGAGGAACAGGGACTGTCTCTGACATGAAATCAGTGGCAAGCTCTTTGTCCCCCCCCCCCCTCCAGGGAGTAGGAGCCTTCCTAGGCCACAGAGGAGGTCACTGCAGGCAGTCCTGATGAGACCTGATAAACTAGGGTCAGATGGAAGGGGAGGAGGGCCTGCCCTATCAGCGGACTTGGAAAGGGGCAGGGAGGAGATGAGAGAAGGAGGGTGGGATTGTGAGAAAATGAAGGAGGGAGCTATAGCTGGGATACAAAGTTAATAAACAGTGATTAATATAAAAAATAAAAATAAAAAATAAAATAACCCACTGCTAAGAAAACGTAACAATATATAAGTACATAATCCATTTTTTAAATCAAGTAGAGTATCAAAGTAGTTATTTCATGAAAGATATGCAGATGTCACTATATAAAAACAAACAAAATGTTTTAAATTAGGAAAATACTAAATAAAGCAATGGAATACGGTACATGTAAACTGAAATAATTAAGACAAACAACTCACAATTATAGTATTTGCTGAAGATGCAGAGAAAAAAAATTATCAGAAGTAAAACCACCATACATTACCAGTCAGAATGTAAATTGTGTGTTTCTCAGGAGAGCTCAACAGTTTCTAATAGAGCTTAAAATATTTGTACCCTCACAGCCTTAGATATCATTGTGAACTGTATCTTAGGTTCATAGGGAGATATGTTTCTTATACTTTGTTCATAGTATTCCCAAACCAAGCCCAAAGTTATATTGTAGTAGGTGAATGGACAAGCAAGATATAATTTACCCATATACATAAACATTTTACTATTATTTTTTTTATTTTATATGTATATATATATATTTTACAATACAAAATTATGTTAAATTTTACAAAAAACATATCAGTACCATATGATATTGCAGCATGATTCTTTTTTTCTTTTTTAATTTTTATTTTTTTAATATTAATCACAGGTTATCTACTCTGTATCTCACCTGTAGCCCCCTCCCTCATTCCCTCACAATCCCACCCTCCCTCTCTCATCTCCTCCCTGCCCCTCTCTAAGTCCACTGACAGGGGAGGTCCTCCTCCCCTTCCATCTGACCCTAGCTTATCAGGTCTCTTCAAGACTGGCTGCCATGTCTTCTTCTGTGGCCTGGTAAGGCTACTCCTAGTTTATTCACTTTGTATCCCAGCTGTAGTCTCCTTCCTCATTCCCTCCCAATCCCACCTTCTCTCTCTCTCTCTCTCTCTCTCTCTCTCTCTCTCTCTCTCATGTCCTTCCATGCCCTTTTCTAAGTATACTGATAGCAGAGGACCTCCTCCCCTTCCATCTGACCCTAAACTATCAAGTTGCATCAGGACTGGCTGCATTGTCTTTCTCTGTGGCCTGGTAAGGCTGCTCCCCATCAGGATTAGTCCATAAAGAGAAATGAGCTATAAACCTACAGAATCACATAAAAAAATCTTAGATAAGTACTAACAGGTGAAAAGGTCAATCTGATGTAGATTGTATGTTTTCAAGATAGGACATTCTCTAAAGGACAAAGCTATTGCCTAGAAACAAAGAATTTTAGGTAAATGTGAAAAATGAATTGAGGAAGCATAATGGGACCTAAATTTATTGTTCTAGCTACTTTCTATAGCTGTGATAAAACACAATGAACAAAAGCAACTTGGGAGGAAAGAGTTTATTTGGCTTATACATTCACAACTCAATTATTAATTAAATTTTTATTTTATATTAATTACAGTTTATTTACTTTGTATCCCAGCTGTAACCCTCTCACTCATTCCCTCCCAATCCCACTCTCCCTTCCTCATCTCCTCCCTGCCACTCTCTGAGTCAACTGATAGGGGAGGTCCTCCTCCCCTTCCATCTGACCCTAGCTTATCAGGTCTCATCAGGACTAGCTGCAGTTTCCTCTGTGGCCTAGGAAGGCTGCTCCTCCCTCGGGAAGGGTGTGTGTGTGTGTTAAAGAGCAATCCACTGAGTTCATGTTATAGACAGTCCCTCTTCTCCTTACTAGGGGACCCACACAGACACTGAGCTGCCATGGGCTACATCTGAGCAGGGGTTTTAGGTTATCTCCATGAATGTACCTTGGTTGGAGTATCAGTCTCAGAAAATACCCCTGAGCACATATATTTTGGATATGTTGCTCTCCTTGTGGAGCTCTTGTACTCTCCAGGTCTTACTAGCCACCTTTTCTTTTGGGAAAGTTTTATTGAGCTATTCTAAAAATATATTTTGTTCATTTTGTGATATATTTTTTATTCTTCATGAAGTATATTGAAATACATTTATTTCAAAATCCATAGATAAAGGCAATTAATGATTGGAATTTATTTACATAATTTTTATGTTAAATTTTATGTTAAAATGTTCTTTACATGAAATTTAATGAATAAAAGCATATTTTACAAAATAAATATTAATTTGTTTGGATTTCATAGATGATGACTTAGTGTTTTTTCTAATAATTTTAATCTGCCTTCAAGATTTAAAGATTTGATTTTGTTAGTCCTAGATTAATGAACCTGGAAAATAATTGTTTTGTGTTTTCAGTGAGAGAATACAGTTGGAATGAATAGGATGATGTTACTTAGCAAGGGAATTACAAACTTATATTCACATCTGAATTGAATGAATTAAATTGAAAGCATGGACACATTAAAAAACAACCTGATTCCTCATTCAAGAAACAAATATGAAATGCCTATTTTTGCTAAGGAGACTGAATACACATTTTTTTCAATTACAAACCACTTAGACAGATGTAGATATAATACACAGGTGTGCACCTGTTAGAAAAAAGAAAAAAGTTACTTTTCTTCTAAAAATGATAGATAAAGTCTGACTGCAATAAGGGGAACTATACTCTAAAAATTGAAATCAGAATGAAATGTATTTTTCTGTTTGTACTGAGAAATAAAAGTAAAAGACTTATTCATGTCTCACAATTTTAAGCTTTAAAGCATTAAACATATGAAGTTGTCAGAATAAATACTTGATGCTTTAAATCTGTTGAGAAAATAATTTGATTTTTCTAAAAACATGAAAGCAGTATAGATTATTTCACATGATCCTACAGAATTAATATTGTTCATGGTTGTACAGACAAATACAGATATAGAATTTGAGTAAGACAATGGTTTTAAATATTAATTCATCACATATACATAATATATTGTTGATGTTCAGCAACTGTGCTTTTATATATTAAAAAGTCTGTGCTAACTTTATTGCAGGTAAGTATGAATATTCTATGTTTCTATCTATCTTCGAATATGATTTTTTTAAAGAACTGCACTTCTGGAAATAATCTGGTTACTGGCTAACCTCAGTGTCTTTTATCGGTTCTTTGAGTTTCCTCTGTGTTTTCAAAAGTACCAAGATAGAAGCCTCATTGTGATGTTATTAAAAGCATATAAGACAGTTTAAGGAGATCAAGGGGATACAAATTGGAAAGGAAGAATTCAAGTTATCATTATTTGCAGATGATATGATAGTGTACCTGAGTGAGCCCAAAAATTCTATCAGGGAACACCTTCAGCTGATAAACACTTTCATCAAAGTGGCCGGATAAAAAATTAACTTAAAAAAATTAGTAGCCCTCTTGTATACAAAAGACAAAAGGGCTGAGAAAGAAATTAGGGAAACAACACCCTTCACAATAGCCACAAATGAGATAAAGTACCTTGGTGTAAACCTAGCCAAGCAAGTCAAAGACTTGTATGAAAAACATTTCAAGTCTCTGAAGAAAGAATTAGAAGAAGATATCAGAAGATGGAAAAATCTCCCATATTCATGGCTTGGCATGATTAACATAAAAATGGCCATCTTATCAAAAGCAATCTACAAATTCAATTCAATTCCCATCAAATTACCAACACAATTCTTTACAGACCTGGAGAGAAAAATTCTCAACTTCATATGGAATAACAAGAAACCGAGAATTGCTAAAACAATCCTCTACAATAAAAGATCTTCTGGAGGTATCTCCATCCCTGATCTTAAGTTGTACTATAGAGCAACAGTTATAAAAACTGCATGGTACTGGCATAGAAACAGAATGATGGATCAATGGAACTGAACAGAGGACCCAGAAATAAACCCACACACTTATGGACACCTGATCTTTGACAAAGATGCCAAAATCATACAATGGAAAAAAGATAGCATCTTCAACAAATGGTGCTGGTCTAACTGGATGTCTACATGTAGAAAAATGAAAATAGGTCCATACTTATCACCCTGTACAAAACTAAAGTCCAAGTGGATCGAAGACCTCAACATAAAACCAGACACATTAAATCATATAGAAGAGAAAGTGACAAGACTCTAGAACTCATTGGTACAAGAGACCACTTGAACAGAACACCAACAGGACAAGCTCTAAAAACAACAGTCATTAAATGGGACCTCATGAAACTGAAAAGCTTCTGTAAAGCAAAGGACACCATCATCAAAACAAAATGACAACCTACAGATTGAGAAAGAATCTTCACCAACCCTTTACTTGACAGAGGGCTAATATCCAGTATGTATAAAGAAATGAAGAAGCTGAAAAGCAACAAACCAAGTAATCCACTTTAAAAATGGGGAACAGAATAAAACAGAGAATTCTCTGTAGAGGAATGTTGAATGGCAGAGAAACACTTAAAGAAATGCTCAACCTCATTAGCCATCAGGGAAATGCAAATCAAATTCACCTTACACCCATCAGAATGGACAAGATGAAAAACTCAAGTGACAACATATGCTGGAAAGGTTTTAGAGAAAGGGGAACCCTCCTCCACTGCCTGTGGGAATGTAAACTTGTACAACCACTCTGGAAATCAATCTTGTGCTTTCTCAGACAAATATGAATAACACTTCCTCAATATTGAGCCATACCACTCCTAGGCATATATCCAAAAGAGGCTCATATACACAGTAAGGACATTTGCTCAACCATGTTTGTAGCAGCTTTATTTGTGATAGCCAAAAGCTGGAAACAACCTAGATGCCCCTAAACTAAAGAATGGATACAGAAATTGTGGTACACTACACAATGGAGTATTACTCAGCCATGAAAATAAGGAAATCATTTAATTTTCAGGTAAATGGTGTGAGCTGAAAAGTATCATCCTGAGTGAGCTGTCATAGAAACAGACACACACGGTATATACTCACTCATATAGACATATAATATAGGATAAACCTACTAAAATCTGTACATCTGAAGAAACTAATCAAGAGGGAGGACTCAAACTAAAATGCTCAATCCCCATCCTGAAAGGCAAAGAGGATAGACATCAGAAGAAGAAGAAAACAGGAAACAAATTAGGAACCTGCCACAGAAGACCTCTGAAGGCTCTGCTCTGCAAACTACCAAATCAGAGGCTGAGAATTAGGGCCAACTGTGGGGCAGAGTGCATGGAATCTTATGAAAGAACTGGGAAATAGTAAGATCTGGAGAGGACAGGAACTCCACAAGGAGAGCAACAGAACCAGAAAATTTGAGCACACAGGTCTTTCCAGAGACTCATACTCCAACCAAGTACTATGCACGGAGATAACCTAGAACCCCTGCACAGATGTAGTCCATGGCAGTTTAGTGTTCAAGTGAGTTCCATAGTAATGGGAAGAGGGACTGCCTCTGACATAAACTGACTGGCCTGCTCTTTGATCACCTTCCCTTAGGGGAGAGCAGCCTTATCAGGTCACAGAGGATGACAATGCAGCCACTCCTGATGAGATTTGATAGACTAAGATCAGAAGGAAGGAGAGGGGGACCTCCCCTATCAGTGGACTTAGGGAGGGGCCTGCGTGAAGAAGGGGGAGGGAAGGTGGGATTAGAAGGTTTGGAGGGAGGGGCTTATGGGGGATACAAAATGAATAAAGTATAACTAATAAACATTAAAAAAGCATAGAAATCAAAATATGAGGAAGAAAAGAGACTTGCATGAGAATTTACTTTTGCAATTTTTTTAAATTTTTTCATATTAATAACAGTTTATTCTCTTTGTATCCCAGTTGTAGTCCTCTCCCTCAATCCCTCCCTACCCTACCCTCTAACCCTCATGTCCTCCCATGCCCCTCTCTAAGTCCATTGATAGGGGAGGTCATCTGATATTAACCTATTAGGTATCATCAGTACTGTTGTCATTGTCTGTGCCCTAGTAAGGCTGCTTCTCCTTTACGGGGAGGTGATCAAAGAGCCATCCAGAGAGTTCATGTCAAAGACAGTTTCCATTCCCCTTACTAGGGTACCCTCTTGGATACTGAGATGCCACGGGCTACATTTGTGCAGGGGTTCTAGGTTATCTCTATACATGGTTCTTGGTTGTAGTATCAGTCTCAAAAAAGTTACCCGGGCCCAGATTTCTTTGTTCTGTTGTTCTCCTTATGGAGTTCCTTTCCCCTCCATGTCTTCCTTCCCTTTCTTTCATTAGAATCCCTGCACTCTGCCCAAAGTTTGGCTATGAGTCATAGCATCTGCTTCAATATACTGCTGGGTAGTCTTTCAGTGGCCCTTTCTGATAGGCTCCTGTCCTGTTCTCTGTTTTCTCCCTCTTCTGATGTCCGTCCCTTTTGCCTTTCTAAGTGAGGATTAATCATCTACCCCAGAACCTCTTCTTATTTAGTAGGTGTACAGATTCTAGTATGTTTATCCTATGTTATATATCTAATATCCACTTATAAGTGACTATATACCCTTTGTGTTGTTCTGCCTCTGGGATACCTCACTCAGTATAATCTTTTCTAGATCCCATCATTTGCCTGCAAATTTAATGTTTTCCTTGTTTTTAATTGTTGAGTAGTATTCCATTGTGCAAATATATCACAATTTCTGTATCCATTCCTCATTTGAGGGCCATCTGGGTTTTTTTTTTTCCAAGTTCTGGTTATTACAAATGAAGCTGCTACAAGAACATGGTTGAGCAAATGTCCTTGTGTACTTGAGCATATTTTGGATATGTGCTTAGGAGTGGTATAGCTGGATCTTGAGGAAGCACTATTCCTAATTGTCTGAGAAAGAGTCAGATTGATTTCCAACGTGGTTGTACAAGTTTACATTCTGAGCAGCAATGGAGGAAGGTTCTCCTTTCTCCACATCAATTCCAGCATGTATTTTCACTTGAGGCTTTTTTTTTTTTTTTTTTTATCTTAGCCATTCAGATGGGTATAAGGTGAAATCTCAGGGTCGTTTTGATTTGCATTTCTCTGATGACTAAGGACATTGAGAACTTTTTTAAGTGTTTCTCTGCCATTCAATAGTCCTTTACAGAGAGTACTCAGTTTATCTCTGTACCATATTTTTAAATTGCATTACTTGATTTGTTGCTGTTTAACTTCTGGAGGTTTTGTTTGTTTGTTTGTTTTTTTTTTAGATTTATTTATTATGTATACAGTGTTTTTCCTGCATGTGTGGGACAGAAGAGGGCACTTGATCTCATTATAGATGGCTATGAGCCAGCATGTGCTTGCTGGGAATTGAACTCAGGTCCTCTGGAAGAGCAGCCAGTAACCTCTGAGCCATCTTTCCAGACCTTTCTTGAGTTCTTTATATATTCTCGGTGTTAGCCCTCTGTCAGATATAGGGTTGGTGAAGATACTTTCCCACTGTATATGCTGTCATTTTGTTCTGATGTTGGTGTCCTTTGCTTTACAAAAGCTTTTCAGTTTCATGTGGCTGCATTTATTGATTGTTGATCTTAGAGCCTGTGTTGTGGGTGTTCTGTTCAGGAAGTTGTCTCCTGTGTCAATGAGTTCAAGGCTCTTCCCCACTTTTTCTTCTAACACATTTAGTGTGTCTGGTTTTATGTTGAGTTGATCCACTTGGACTTTAGTTTTGTGCAGGGTGATAAATATGGATCTATTTACATTTTTCTACATGTACATATACAATTTGACCAGCACCATTTGTTGAAGATGCTGTCTTTTTTCCATTGAATGGATTTGGCTTATTTGTCAAAAATCAAGTATTCTTAGGTGTATCTGTTTATTTCTTGGTCTTATATTTGATTCCATTGATCTACCATTCTTTTTCTATGCCAGTACCAGGCAGTTTTTATTATGGTTGTTCTGTAGTACAACTTGAGATCAGAGATGGAGATGCCTCCAGACCATCTTTTGTTGTACAGAATTGTTTTCACAATTTCTGTTTTTTTTTTCCCATATGAAATTGAGAATTTTCCTTTCCAAGGTCTTCAAAAAATAGTGTTGCTAATTTGATGGGAATTGCACTGAATCTGAAGATTGCTTTTGGCAAGAAGGCTATTTTCACTATGTTAATCCTACCAATCTATGAGCATGGGAGATCTTTCCATCTTCTGATATCTTCTTCAATTTCTTTCTTCAGGGACTTGAAGTTTTGTTTTGTTTTGGTTTGGTTTTTTTGTTTTTGTTTTTTTTTTTTTTTTTTTTTTTTTTTTTTTTTTTTTTTTTTTTTTTTGTTTTTTTTTTTTTTTTTTTTTTTTTTTTTTTTTTTTTTTTTTTTTTGTACAAGTCTTTAACTTGCTTGGTTAGAGTAACATCAAAGTCCTTTATGTTATTAATGGCTACCAGGAAGGGTGTTATTTTCCTAATTTCTTTCTCAGCCCATTTGTCTTTTGTATACAGGAGGGCTATTGATTTTTTTTTAAGTTATCTTTGTATCCAGCCACTTTGTTGTATAGCTGAAGGAGTTCCCTGGTTGAATTTTTGGGGTCTCTCATGTATATCCCTTTGATTTCCTTTAATTGTCTTACTGCTCTAGCTAGGACTTGTACTACGTTGAAGAAATATGAAGAAAGTGGGCAGCCTTAGCTTGTCCCTGATTTCATTGAGCTTGATTTAATTTTCTTTCCATTTAGTTTGATGTTGGTTATAGGCTTGCTATATAGTGTCTTTACTATGTTTAGGTATGTGCCCTGTGTCCCTGATCTGTTGAAGACTTTAAAAATGAACTGGTGTTGGAATTTGTCAAATGCTTTTTAGGTCTCTTAGGAGATGATCATGTGGTTTTTCTTCCTCGATTTTTTTATATGGTGGATTACATTGATGGATTACCATATATTAAACCATCTCTGCATGCCTGGGATGAAGCCTATTTAGTCATTGTAGATGATATCTTTTATGTGTTTTAGTACTCAGTTTGCAAGTATTTTATTGAGTATTTTTGCATCAATATTTATAATAGAGATAGGTCTAAAGTTCTCTCTTTTTTTGTGGGTCTTTGTGTGGTTTTAGGAATCAAGGTTACTGTGACCTCATAGAACGAGGTCTGTAATGGTCCATCTGTTTCTATTTTGTTAAATAATTTGGAAAGAATTGCATTACTTGGTTTGTTGCTGTTTAACTTCTGGAGTTTTTTTTTTTTTTTTTTTTTTAGATTTATTTATTATGTATACAGTGTTTTTCCTGCATTTGTGCCATTAGGACAGAAGAGGGCACTTGATCTCATTATAGATGGGTATGAGCCACCATGTGGATAAAAATCTTTATTTTCCTATCAATTTGCATCTCGGGACCAACTCTTCCCACTCACTCTTTCCCTCTCCTCTCTAGCTTCTGCTAATCATTCATTTATATTATTCCTTTAGGCCATCAGGTTCTTCAGTTTCCACAAGTAAGGGTGTGAGGCATTTCCTTTTGAATCAAGTTTATTACATTCAGCACAAATCTGTCCATGTTCATTCTTATAGCTACAGACAAGCAAAATTCATTGCTCTATAGCTGAATAGTACCCATGTGTCTCTGTACCACATTTTCCTTCTTCCAACAACCTCATGATGGAAACATGGGTGCAAATATATATATATATATAAAACAATGCAACTAGTCCTAAACTGAGTTCACACATGCTCTCATTCTCTGTAGACATAGCAGAAAATTCTGCATTTGCTACAATTATTTAATATTCTTACAGACAGAGAGATTTTAGAAATAATGGGGTTCAATAAGTAGAACAATCTCAAATGTTTGACTGTCATTTAATTCAGGCTAGTGGTCATTTTCAAAAATATTAAAATAATTTGACAGAGCATAAATGTTTAAAAGATCGATGGCCCTTTCATGATATTGGGAGCTAGTAGTATCACGAATATAGTATGTTTAGTGTGGCAGCCAAAAAGGAGCTGGTAGCTGAATTGGAGTGTGTATTACTGTTTGGTGCTGAGTCCGAGCAGTGGAATTTTGCCTCCTGGCCCTGGCAGACATGGGTCTAATCTAAAGCTCAGTGTCTCAGAGACTGACATTGGCATTATAGCACAGAGTTCTGACCCTGATAACCAGATAATAAACTCCATGCAACCATGGGAACCAGACAGCAAATTCTGTGTAACCTTGACTGAATCTTGAGACACTTTGCCAAGTGAAGCTGCATGAGAAACTGCTTGTACTTTTCTGCTATTTAAGTGCTGTGTTTTTTTGATCAGTAAACAACACCTTGATCAGAGTTTTGACTGGTCCTCTTTTGTGTCGTCCTGTTCTTTTTCTCCCACCCCTCACTCAGGTGGTATTCAAGTGCCACTGCAGGTGTTGACAGTTTAGAAACATTTCCCTTGTGTTTATGACAGAATTTAAGAATGAAATTTGATTATACCTTTTTTTTGCTATATATAATAATATAGTTTTATAGAGATATCAGTAAATTCTTTATTAACAGTATTATATATTAATTGGAGAATAGGTAATTATGATGTGAAAGAAAGCAATTTCTAGAACAAACTTCTATTTACCTTTTTATAAAAGAATACATACACACACATATGTATATACATACATATGAAGCCTAAACTCCATAGTATACATGGTTGATAATCTTGACTTAGAAACTGAGAAAAACAAAATGAATATTCCTTTTACTTCCCATTTTTTAAAGTTTCATTGTCTTTGACAGACTTTCATTTTAAAATAGTGATAGTCTAAAGATGTGGCAGTCTTTGTTAATAATTCTTGTGGTGGCATTACCGTATCTAAGGATATTAGGTCATTGACATTGATTTTTCACCTATTCCAGACTATAATATGTTTGAAAGAAAATAATGGTGATAAATATGAAGTAGAAAATATTTGAAAATTTTAAACTGAAAAGGAAGTTGTAAAAGGCAACATAGGTATATTAACTAAGCATATTGAATGAAGCTATTCAATGCACAGAGGTTGAAATCAGATGTGTCAGAAAGTAAAACTGCAGAAAAGTGTATATTATACACAAGACCTCATTATGTTTCAAAACAAATGACTTAGTAAAAACTGTCTTCATGTTTATTATTTATCAATTTGTACATACATTTTTTTCCTAAATATTACTTTTAAATATTTCCAGGATGATATTTGGGAATCAATGGCTATAGCAATGAATGAGTTCTACTATAATTAAAACACTGTTTGGGGATGATTTTTTTCACAATTTAGATTACCTTCTCAGCCTTTCCCACTTTTAATATCACCTTGTCACACAGGTATAATATTAGTGCAAATTTAAATCTTATATATCATGAAACTCTTAAGCATAAGCTTTACCCAGTAAATTCAGTATTGAAAAAGACCATAAAGTGTTACATGTCTCTTGGATATCTATTTCACATCAATAATGCTGGTACATGTGCTTAAAATCATAGTTACAAGGATATAGCTAGTTTTCACCTTTCTCATAAATACATGCACAGATGATTAGTACCATCATGTAGCTCTTGAGATATTGAAAGGAGAAAACAATCAAAATAAGCAAATCCCATCAGATTAGACTCTAACTCATAATTGCTAGAGATGAAAACCATGTAATTTATCTGTGTTGGCTCACTGTCTGACATTATGTTAATTTTCTTTTCTGCTAATTTAATGTTTGGTACTGCTCCCTGTGAAACCTTCAAGACTCGCTTTAAAATGAAATAGTTTTCATCCCTATTATAATATCTTAATGAACTCAAATCTGAAAACATGTGATGATGACAAGCAATATTATGGCATATGAAGAGAAGAAGGAAAATCCATTCAAGTCCATGACAAAGAATCAGCAAAAATGCCACCATGGGATGCTTATTCTGAAGGAGTGGATCATTGCACAGAGAAAGGCAGCAAAAACAAGTTAATATCTCTATACTATGGACTACTTTTGTATGTCCTGCCCTAGTACAGAGACATTTTATTTTCCTTTGTCTGCAAAAGAGGATTTTACATTTGTAGCTTTCCCCCCTAGAGTCTGTTTCTCATTAACACCAAATATTATGTTTTCTAAATTTATATTATGAATACTATCTTGTTATTCCATATTACTCCCCAACAAACTAAAGGTTTTTAAATAGTTACATTATTCTCTTGCTGCCATTTCAACAAAGTATTAAATGTTTCAATTAATATATGAACATTAGTTTAAATGTGGCCAAAACCAATACATATTTAACAGCAGAAAGTACAAGTTAGTGAGGATAGTTATCCTCACTTCAGGTTTAAACTATGAGAAATTTTATACATAGAAACATCTTTAAACTCTCACCTTTTTTCAGTTATCCAACTGAGACATAGTATCCAACTGAAAAGACTTGGTATTAAAGGATCAGGCCAAAGTAGTTTTTTTTCCCTCTTCTACCAGCATTACTCTTCAAACAGCACAGGTCACACCTGAATATCACAGACCATGAAGTTTAGAAATCCAATTACTACCTACTGATACCTAACCCTACCGTATGTTTTATCCATGTGAAAAGTTGTTTTATTTTATTTCACTTTATTACTTACCTCTTCTAAACTCTCATACCCTTGAGGATGAAATGTGCTCTTCAGCATCTTCAAGAGAGACAGCAGAAATCCAATCAAATATGTGACAGCCATTGTGCTCCAGATACAAGAAGAGTTAGAACACATACCCACTGCACACTTAAAAACTGAAAGCGATCTAGATGATGATCTGAATAAGGAAAGTTAAAGCCTTGGGTATTCAACCACACTATCAGCTTAGACAGCTTAAGCAGGTCTCTCACTGGAAACGGTGGAGTCAAGCATGAAAAATGAGGCTAATGAACAAAAAGTCATGATAGTGGAATTATTATGTGCACTGGCACCTGAGTCTAAAATTTGAGCACCTCTCACTGGCATTAGGGAATCATTAAGTTAAGTCATGGTAGATCATCAGGAAGATTGTCAATACTCTTGGAACAATGACTAATTTAATGACTAATTCAATATCAGTTTACCTAAAAACCTAGTACATGTTGAACAGTTGGCATGTCTCAAGCAGTAGGCCAAAAATCACAACACTGAGATATTCCCCAGTATTCCCTTATAAATAGGTACTTGAACCCTATAATTACTGATTGTTTTTCAAATTATCCCTACATCATATCACAGACCACTGAGAATCTAGAATAGTGTTACATACACAGGTAGGAGTTAAGTGACCACATTATAATCATTTTTAAGGTGTCTCATTACAGTTAATATGATTTTGTGCATTACAAAAGCCTTTATGAATCATAGTCCTACATACTCTAAAGAAAGAAGAGAATGCATGTAATGTCTCACTCTCTGAGCTCCAGACTTTATCTCCATTGTTCAAAGGAAGACTCTGAAGCAGAGAAGGGTTAAATGGGTCCCTGAAGATCATACAGTTAATGTGATAAGAAACTATAAAATCATAGCTTATTAAATCTTGGGAGCCTATTGATGACCATTTGTGTTTTAGCAGTTTAAAGAGCCAAATTAATCTCTTTAAATAGTCCCTGTTCATGAGCTTTTTCTTTTCCACACTGGAGTTCAGACATGTGGAGCCTGCAACCTAAAATAACTACCTCCTATCTTATAATCTATATTTCTTCTCCTCTTAGACTGCTAAGTCTATGTGTTGGTCCTGTTTCCCTGTGAAGCATGAACTCCTACAGTTCTTCACTACAACCTCAGACACACAATTCTGCTGCTCATCAAGATAAGCAACAATGAGAGAACAAAATAAGTCAATTTATCCATTTTTCTCTATCTGAAATACATGTGGAGACAAAATTGGTGGTTTAACTTGGTTCCTCCTACTAGGAAAATTTGGGGTGATATTGTAACTAAATGTTATGTTTAAACTATGTCAATCACTGTATTAAAAAAAAACACATTAGAGTGCATTACATTGGTAACATATTGGAGCATAAGAGTAAATCCCAAAGCAGAGTAGCTTACATGAATAGAAAATTACCTCATCTTTAACTTCACATTGCTATTCAAAGCACAGAAGAAAGCTCCAATTGTCCTACCTTATTTCTACTTTGATGTAATTTCTGCTCAGGGTAAAGTTGTTCAAATGCTTTCATGTGTTTCAAATATTGTTTGTTTTGCCTTTCCTTCATATGCTTATGTATAAGCATATTAACTTGCTATTTTGGTATCCTAAACTAATTATCTTGGTACATGTTTACAATTTTTATTTACTTTTCTGATTAACCTCTTTCTTCATGAAAAGGATTAATGCTTGTGGAATGTTGTTCTTAACCAGGTTTATTTGAAAATAAATGTATTGTGATTACATTCATATTTCATACCTCTCTCCATCTTTCCCTTACCAACTTTCCTTTTCACTTTAAAAACCCATTGACTCCAGCTTCTCATGCACATTCAGATTCCTGAGTGTGAGACCATATGTTGAAGAGCAGAACCACCTTGCCCTGAGCCACACCTTGTACAAAACCAAACACTGTTTCCTTAGAAGTTATCAAGTGTCCAAAGCTCCTCAGAATTAGGACTAAATGCTTATGAAGGCATTTCTACTCCATACTAGGATATTGCCCAGGTTGATCTTGTGCAGACAACCACTACTCTGAGTTCATGAAGCATCACTCTTGTCATGTTCTAAAGATGTTGTTTCACGGAATACCGTTTTTATTTCTTTAGTTTCTTAGCAAATACTATTTCAAGGCTAAGGCTCATTCAGTAGGTACATTAATAATCATTTTATTGTTTGTTTGTTACCAGAGACAAAATTAAAAGATTAATTAAATGTTTAACCAAGTATGGGGCTTCCTGTCTGCAATCTCAGTGCTCAGAATGCGGATATATGCAGACGGAGAGCAAATGTTACTATGTTTCTGAGTCTTCTTTAACTTGCCTAATATAGTACCATTCTTATCCATAAACTTTCTGAAACTCCTGAAGATTGAAGCTAGTATAACTATATAACAATACCTGATTCAAAAACCAAAATGAACCAATGACTATATACTGATAGCTTATTCTTGTTTCTTATTCTTAACAGCTTTTTGAAAATTTCATACAATAGCTTTAATTATATTCATCCCCTTCCCAATATTCTTTGATTTCCCCAATTCAGCTCACTCAACTTCTACTATCTCTTTTTTTTTACATGATGAAATTCAACTTGCTCTGCCTACATAGTTCAATATGATAACTTCATTCCAGCATGTACTGTACACTTGAACAAAACTGAGTCTTTCAGTAGTTACCATTGGTCAATAGCTCATTTGGTGATGCTATTTGGTGCCTATCTTCCCTCTCTATGCAAATTTGTCTCAGTTGAACTTGTGCTGGATTTTGAATACTGTGCCAATTTCTGTGAATTTATATTTGACACTGCCTTCTTTGACAAGAAAAAAGATATTTCAAAGTGAAATCCTATAAACAATATGCTTCCAAATATTACAGGATTTTTCCAATAATTCTGGTTACTCCTAGGAATTTGATTGTAAGACCCTGTTGCTGAATACATTACACACCTGAGTCACAGAACACTGATAAATCTACCTGCTACTCAGCTGCAAGCTCCATTCTCTGCTGGCTAGCTTTTAAAGAGCTATAAGGTGTTGTGAATGCTATTTGAGAAGAAAAGGTATCACGAATTTTCCACAGCAATGAACTCTGCCTGGTAAGAAAAGTCTGTTTGTGCAATAGTTGCATGAACATCATAGCAACAGCCAACCACTTTGTTACTGAATGTAAGTCTGACTCCATATGTTGAAACGCATACCTGAAATTATAATTGTAGACAAATGCTGAGGCCAGACACATAATAGTTTCTAGAGGAGAACGTACTAATAGTTTTAGATTTTTGAGACTATAATTTAATTACAATATTGCTCCCTTCCCTTTTTACCCTTTGAACTCTCCCATATACTCTTCTGCACCCTCTTTTAAATTCATGACCTCCTCTTTTCACTAATTTTTAATTACTCCTATATATGTATATGCATAAATATATCTGCATATACATGTATATGTATATATATATATATATATAATACACACACATATATTCATAAATGTAATCTATTCAGTCTGTATAATATTACCTCTACATATGTTTTCAAGGCTTACCTTAACTTTTGGCACTGAAGATATAATTGTGTATTTTTCTCTGGAGAAGGTCATGTCTCCTGTTCCAGGCTTTCCTCAGTTTTCAACAGTTATTGTAGGATTGAGGCTCCAGGGCCTTTTCTCTGCAAGTTTTACATCTTCATTTTTAACATCCTAGTTCAGCTCATATTTGGGCAATTATTCTAGTGAGAAGTTATGGAAGTAGCTTCTAATATTATCAGAAGACTCAATCACACAGAAAACTCCCTGCACCTCTCATTCTGGCTCTTACATTTTTTCTGCCCCATATTCCACAATAATCTCTGAGCCTTAGATGTGGTGTGTTTTGTATATATATATATATATATATATATATATATATATATATATATATCCGTTGAGACTAGGCTCTGCATTTTTATTGTATTTTCTGTAGTGTTCTTTCTCTGCTTCAAAAAGAAGTTGTCTTGGTGAGGGGTAAAGACAACAAACATCAGTTTGTTGAACCAGCATAAATTGTTAGCAACACTATGCAAAAGTTACTACTATTTAACTGATAAATGGACATAATAATAAACTGACCCTTAATGACTTACAGTTATATCCATATATTAGCAGATCTCAGCCCTTACCAGAGAAATTTCTATTTGATTTTTTTTCATGATGATTAACATGGAGACCTACAGCTAGAAAAGAAGTAACTATTAAGAGTCTGTCAGTGTTCCCCACAAATAAGATATCTGCATCAGAAAACCTGTGCCAAACACTCATGAATCATTGTGTTTTTTTTAACTTTTATTAATTACACTTTATTCACTTTGTATCCCTCCATAAACCCCTCCCTCCTCTCCTAATCCCACCTTTTCTCCCCCTTCTTCACACATGCCCCTCCCCAAGTCCACTGATAGTGGAGGTCCCCCTTTCCTTCCTTCTGATCTTAGTCTATCAAAACTCATCAGGAGTGGCTGCATTGTCATCATCTGTGGCATGGTAAGGCTGCTCCCCCCTCAGGAGGAGGTGATCAAATAGCAAGGCAATCAGTTTATGTCAGAGGCAGTCCCTCTTCCCATTACTATGTAACCCACTTGGAAACTACACTGCCATGGACTACATCTGTGCAGGGGTTCTAGGATATCTCCATGTAATGTACTTGGTTGGAGCATGAGTCTCTGGAAAGACCTGTGTGTTCAAATTTTCTGGTTCTGTTGCTCTCCTTGTGGAGTTCCTGTCCTCTCCAGATCTTACTATTTCCCAGTTCTTTCATAAGATTCCATGCACTCTGCCCCACAGTTGGCCCTAATTCTCAGCCTCTGCTTTGGTAGTTTGCAGGGCAGAGCCTTCAGAGGTCTTCTGTGGCAGGTTCCTAATTTGTTTCCTGTTTTCTTCTTCTTCTGATGTCTATCCTCTTTGCCTTTGATTGTTACTCTGAGAGCCTGTTCTGTTGGTGTTCTGTTCAGGGAGTTGTCTCCTGTACCAATGAGGTCAAGGCTCTTCCCCAATTTTTCTTCTAAGCAGTTTAGTGTGTCTGGTTTTATATTGAGGTCTTTGGTCCACTTGGACTTAATTTTGTGCAGGGTGGTAAGAAAGATCATGCTGAGTGAGCTATCCCAGAAGCAAAAAGCCACACACGGTATATACTCACTCATATAGACATATATCATATAGGATAAACCCACTAAAATCTGTACACCTGAAGAGTGAGGACTCTTGCTAAAATGCTCAATCCCTATCCAGAAAGGCAAAGAGGATAGACATCAGAAGAAGAAGAAAATAGGAAACAAGTTAGGAGCCTCCCACAGAGGGCCTCTGAAAGGGTCTGCCCTGCAGACTATCAAAGTAGATGATGAGACTCACGGCCAACTGTTGGGCAGAGTGCATAGAAACTTATGAAAGAAGTGGGAAGCAGTAAGATCTGGAGAGGACAGGAACTCCATAAGGAGAGCAACAGAACCCAAAATCTGAGCACAGGGGTCTTTCCTGAGACTGATACTCCATCCAAGGACCATGCATGGAGATAACCTAAGACCCCTGCACAGATGTAGCCTATGGCAGTTTAGTGTCCAGTGGGTTCCATAGTAATGGGAAGAGGGACTGCCTCTGACATAATCTGATTGGTCTGCTCTTTGATCACCTCCCCCTGAGGGGGAAGTAGCATTACCAGGCCACAAAGGAGGACAAGGCAGCCACTCCTGATGAGCCCTAATTGAGTAGGATCAGAAGGAAGGAAAAGAAGTCCTCCCCTATCAGTAGACTTGGGGAGGGGCATGCATACAGAGGGTGGAGGAATGGAAGGATTGGGATGGGAGGATGGAGGGAACCACGGGGGGATACAATGTGAATAAAGTGTAATTAATAAAGAAAAAAAACAGAATGAGAGAGCACACAGGAACAGAGCATGAGACACAATCACCCATAAAGTTGTGTTTTTGTGCATGTTGATGGGAGGGAGTTTGGTTTCTATTGTAGACAGTTTCTACATAATACTGTGTATGTACAGTAAAATCTTGAACACACTGAAAAGGTTTCTCTGTGTAACAGCCCTGGCTGTCATGGAACTGGCTTTCTAAACCAGGCTGGCCTCAAACTCACAGAAATCCATCTCCATCTGCCTCCTTGAGTGCTGGGATTAAAGGCTTGCACCACCACACTCAGCTGAATTTCTTTATTTTGTTTCTATTTTCCCCTAGCTTTTACAAAACTCAGGTTAATAATACCGTTAAAGTTAACCATCTGTATTAGGATGTCAGATCACCTGGAACTGTAGTTACAGACTGTTGTGAGCTGCCATGTGGATGCTGGGAATTGAACCCAGGTCCTTTGGAAGACCAGCCAGTGCTCTTAACCACCGAGGCATCTCTCCAGCCCATAACCATGTGTTTTGATTGCAATGAATTCGGGTGACATGAACTTGCTGTTTGTAATGGATCGAAAACCATCAAGTTGATATTTCAACCCATAATACCTGCAGAGGAAATGGAAGGTTATTTACAGCTATCTATCTTTCTACCTTTAAAACTAGTAGACAGGGAACTGCGGCAGAACTATTTTATTTAAGTATGTTTTCCTCTCCTTTCTTATTTTGAAAAGTTAATAAATACAAGGATGTCAAAAAGATTGGCAAGTCTGGGTGACTTTTGGGAAGTGAGAATAGAAAACAACGGAAACACCAGCCCTCAAAACTGTATAGTTATCCCCGGATTTTAACAGCAGGTGACATTGGTGTGGCGCTGTGGAAATGAAGGCCTTTATTCACTGGCCATTTGTCTTTGTTGTCCAAGTTACATTGTGCTGTCCTTGAGAAGCCTCTGTTATAACTGAAAATGAAAATATGTATCATTTTTTAAGTGAAAAGACTGATAAAAATATAAAAATAATCTGTAACTTGTTGCTTTTATGGTTCTATTAAAGTCATATTACTCAACTCATTTAAAATAAAATATAGTTAACTTCATGATATATAAATAAAACTATGTATGTGTATATAGCATGGTGCATATTAGCTAGCTGAATACAGTATAATAACATTTATTAAAATGTATGTATTAATAAGTATTAATATTCATTTCAAGAATATTTGATGTGCTACTTTTTTAGAAAAGAAATTAATAGATGAGAAGTGAACTGTCATTTATTAATATTCTAGTGTAGATGATTGTAATTAAGTGTGAAATAGAGACTTTTATATATAAGATAATGATAAATTCTTTAGAAAGAAACACATAGGTAAAGGAACCTAATTACAATGATTTGAGGGTTGCTCCATATTTCTAACCGTCATACACAGGGTTCAGATTTAGGACATAGGGTGAGAATATACTGATCAACAGCCAGAAGGAGACAACATGCATATTGAGGAAAAGGTGCCATGCAGGGAGAAACGCTATATCTGTTGATTTCATGATATTATTTAGAGGGAGAAGGCTGTGAAGACATGCTATTATTTAGTGGGAGAAGATAGTGAGACATGATCTCACTGTATAATTTTGGCTGGTCTGGAACTCCAAATTCTCCAGACTGTTCCAAAATTTGAGGATTATATGTGTGCACCACCATGCCAGGCTCATCACTGGTTTTATTTAGAGCAATGTTGAAGTACAAAGAAAGAAAAAAATTCATTCATTTGGACACTATATAAATAATTGTCTTCTCTGATCTGAGATTCATTGAATTTATGAAGGAAACTCGTGTCAACATAAAAAGATGTTTGAATGTCATTATTTAGAATATTTGAAAACCTTCCTTTCTCCAGGCTTCTACCATTCCTCCTGATCTCTTTAGTCTTAGTATTTGCTAGGCTGTCATGTTGCGTAGACATGATGCTGTGTTTGCCCAAGCAGACTCCATTTGAACCCACATGTTTTACTTCTCGGTGAAGTGACAAAGTTGTTTCAAGCCACAGACAGAAAGACTAAAATTCAAGCATTCTTTCTCCTATATAGCAAATTTACACTGGTATTTTTATGATTTTAGTTATAAATGTCATCTACAGGAAGATGTGCTTGAAGCCATGATCTCTTACTGGGAATTATAGCTCATTATGAGGTAGGGGAGTTCTGCTAGTAAAAGGAATCTTTTCCTGGAGTAACAGCCTATCCCCTGTTCTCTGCTTCCTGTCTGTCACTGCAATGTGGTCAATTATAAGCTCTATCACAGAAGAACAAGCCCCTTCACTATCATGACTTTTATGCCATGGTAGACTATATCTCCAGAAGGAGAAGCCAATATAAACCTCCCTCCTTCGAGCTGTTTTCATCAGAATTTAGTCACAAGAATAAGAAATGTTACTAATGTAGGATCTTATCTTCCAAAGACTGGAAACAAATGAGTGATCTGCTTTATACACAGAATGTAAAACAATATTCATAACTACATTACTTATAAGCATATATAGTAAAGTGATGTTTTTAAATAAAGACAATTTAATTTTAATATGAATTTAGAATATAAAATGCAAGCCTGAAAGTTCAGTTGCTTTCTCCTCATTCTAATGCTTCTTTACTGTATCATTGGGAAATTATTGTAAAATAGAGTAGATTAAACTAAGAGGTAAATTCTATTTTTTTATTTAAAATGTTTGCATAATAGCTTTAAATGCTTAACTGATCTACTCACTACTTCATTTTTTTAATTTTTTATTTTTTTGTGAATTTCATATCATGTACACTAATTCTACTCATTTCCCAATATTTCCCCTCTCCACTCTTTAAAAATACCTTAAAAATTAAATTTAAAAAATAGTTCCATGGAAGATGCAGTCTGTCATAGTTTATTGTATATTGTACATTCCCTCTGCACAATCAGCTCTACTGGCCAGTGTTCATTAAAATGAGTCATTGATCTGTTTTGAGGCTTCTGGCTACTGTTTCACCACCAGTACTGCATCCTCACCAAGATTTCTCTAGGATATCTTGCTGTTGCCAAGGGTCATGAGATCGTATAGCTTTGATTCTGTAGGACTGCCCCTTCACATGCTCCAGGAGTTCATAGGTGGGGTAGCTATGAATATAATAGCTATTATTAGCTATTAGATCAAATTCCTGGATCTGGGCCTAGGTGCCATCTGTGTTGATTGCCTGCCAGCTCTTTTGCATCCACTCTGAGGACAATCTCTCTAATGTGCTGCAGCAGTAAAGGGGCAGAGAAAGTTCTCCCTCACCCTTGTCATCAATTTTATTACTCTGCATACCAGTGAAGAGCTGGGCTAACTCAGCATGGATCTCTGATATCAACTAGCCTCAAGTGGCTGCGTTGACTATGGCCTTGGTGGTAACATGACAAAGATCCCTACTGTAGTAGGGTCAATGGACCCAGACATCACCATGACCTCAGGTTGCAGTGCAGATCTCTAACATCAGGCTGTTGTTCTTTGCTGTCAAGTCTCCAATTTCACCTCTATTCTTAGTATGCAAACTTCTACACTTTTCTTTCTCTCCCATCTCTATCTTTATCACATCCTTGCTCAGCATCGTGGTGACTGTCCACTCTGTGAGTAAGTGGGGAGGCCTCTGGTCATCTTCCCCTCACTTCCATTCTGTATGAACAATTGACATGAAAGGAATGATCCAAAGCAGTTGACAGAGAAAATTGGTTTCTGTTCAGATGAACAAGTGATTCCTTGGCAGACAGCAGACACTAAAGCAGAACTGCCTCTTTTCAGTCTGTCAGAATTTTCTCAAAAGGGAACATTTGACAATGGGACTATTAAAGCCAAACAAGATGTGCAATTGGTGGGACATTCCTGACATTCTGGAGGCTGATGATCTCTGTAAAACCTAGAATGAAACAGAATGCACTGCTACAATCTTCTGCTAATTTGCTGGATTAACACTGTAAGAAGGATAATGAGAAGTAGAAATTTGGCAGAACAGGGAAATTCAGTTTCAAAAAATTTTGTAATACAGTCTGAAAGTCTACAACTAAACAGTATTACCAGTGAATTTGTGTAGTTTTAAGCAAACAGATTTTAAATGTTTTATTTGATATTTACACACCTATTAAAGGTTTCATTGGAAAAATTAAAGTTGATGAGTTTATTAACATCTGCATGTGTTACTTTTATGTTTTTGTGAGGAAATAAAGGAACAAGTAGCATAAAGAGAAATATTTTGACTTATAGTGTTTGAGGTTCCATTCCATGCTTCTTGGCTAGGCTGACTCCAGGCCGTTGGTGAAGCAGGCCAGTATGGGGGTCAGAACACATGGCAGAGGGTGCTTACCTCTCTGCAGATTAGAAATAGAGATAGAAAGGAACAAGGCTAAGAGAGCATATAGCTGCATATTCTCATTTCTGAAAGGTCAGAAGGCCCATACAGAGAGAGTTCCAAGATGGAGGTGACTAGTGTGCAACGTATCTGAGGGGCAGAGGATCCAAGACTATGAAGCCGGTGAATAGACAGACTGCTGGACCCAGAACATAGACCTTGGGATTTCCCAGGATTAGAAGGGGCATCCTGTGATGTGGAGGCAATTGTATTACAGCCCTCTTCTCCCCCCCCCCAGGTGTGGAAATCAGAAACTGTAAACCCCAGGCATTATGGGCATATCCCAGTGATGGCAGAACCCAGGTAAAGGGACCCCCCCCCTTCACTAAAGTAGCCAGAGGATAGATCACTCCTGCTCCCCTGAGGGCAGCTTCAGGTTTCCTGGGGCATTTGGGACTGATCAGATCCGAGACCTGAACCCTTTCCCCTGGACTATGAGTAGAGAACCATGGGCCCCAATCACTCCTCAGACCCAGGAACACTTTCTTTCTAGCAACCAGATATCAGATCCCTCTCACACCTTGAGCACAGCGTCAGGATTTCTGGTGAAGCATTCCCAGCATTCAAGCCACTGTTCTGGTCACACCCTGGAGACCAGGAAAACTGTGGAGGTGCACAGATAGTAGACCCAGGATAGTGCAGCTCAGATGTGACAGAGTGGCAGAAACACAGAGACTGGCAAACTTGTGCAGCTCCCTTGTGAGACGGCCCAAGACAGTCACCAACAAGAGCACAAATGGAAACGTGCACATGGGCCCTCTCCGCACCCCAACAAGCACCTGCACATCACCCCCTTTAGGTGCACATTCTGACCTTCAATGTACACTCTCCCCCAGACACACACCCGCCCGCGCGCTCACAATATTACATTCACATATCCTGCCCTTCGAGGCACTCACTAGAGTGCCTAAGCCATGCCCTCAAGACAGTGGTACCAACGCGCTCCCTTTCTTAGCTGAATCCTAATTGCCAACACCCAGTCTTGAGTCCCTAGACCATTCTCATCTTTCCATAGACTACTCAAGACTCAAGAGTCAGTGGACAAAGGAACAATCAAGACAATGGACAACAAACAAAAAACACAACATCATGGCTACAGCAGATCCCCCCCCCCCCCGGAAAAAAAAAAATTGATGTTCTTGTGCAGTTGAACCGCATAAAATAATATTTTATTTTATTATATATTTTTTTATTAATTACACTTTATTTACTTTGTATCCCCCCATAAGCCCCTCCCTCCTCCTCTCCCGTACCCACCCTCCCACCTCCTTCTTCACCCATGCACCTCCCCAAGTCCACTGATAGGGGAGGTCCTCCTCTCCTTCCTTCTGATCTTAGTCTATCAGATCACATCAGGAGTGGCTGCATTGTCATCTTCTGTGGCCTGGTAAGGCTTCTCAGGGGGAGGTGATCAAAGAGCAGGCCTATCAGATTGTGTCAGAGGCAGCCCCTCTTCCATTACTATGTAACCCACTTGGAAACTAAACTGCCATGGGCTACATCTGTGCAGGGGTTCTAGGTTATCTCCATGCATGGTTCTTGGCTGGAGTATGAGTCTCTGTGAAAAGCCCTGTGTTCAATTTTCTGGTTCTGTTGTTCTCCTTGTGGAGTTCCTGTCCTCTCCAGATTTTACTATTTTCTACTTCTTACATAAGATTGCATGCACACTGCCCAACAGTTGGCCTTAAGTCTCAGCATCTACTTTGATAGTCTGCAGGACAGAGCCTTTCAGAGGCCCTCCATGGCGGGTTTCTAAGTTGTTTCCGGTTTTCTTCTTCTTCTGATGTCCTCCCTCTTTGACTTTTGGGATGGGGATTGAGCGTTTTAGGCAGGGTCCTCTCTCTTGATTAGTTTCTTTAGATGTACAGATTTTAATAGGTTTATCCTATATTACACGTCTATATGAGCAAGTATATACCATGTCTTTCTGCTTCTGGGACAGTTCACTCAGAATGATCCCTTCCAGTTCCGACCATTTACCTGCAAATTTCATGATTTCCTTGTTTTTCATTGCTGTAGATGTACCACAATATCTGCATCCATTCTTCAGCTGAGGGACATCTGGGCTGTTTTGAGCTTCTGGCTATTACAAATAAAGCTACTACAAACAAGACTGAGCAAATGTCCTTATTGTGTACTTAAGCCTCTTTTGGATGTATGCCTAGGAGTGGTATGGATGGATCGTGAGAAAGTGCTATTCCTAGTTGTCTGAGAAGCACCTGATTGATTTCCAGAGTGGTTGTACAAGTTTACATTCCCACCAGCAGTGGAGGAGGGTTCCCCTTTCTCCACAGACTCTCCAGCATGTGTTGTCCCTTGAGTTTTTCATCTTGACCATTCTGATGGGTGTAAGGTGAAATCTCAGGGTTGTTTTGGTTTGCGTTTCCCTGATGGGTAATGAGGTTGAGCATTTCTTTAAGTGTTTCTCTGCCATTCGATATTCCTCTACAGAGAATTCTCTGTTTAGCTCTGTTCCCCATTTTTTAATTGGATTACTTGGTTTTCTGCTTTTCAGCTTCTTTAGTTCTTTATATATACTGGATATTAGCCATCTGTCAGAAAAAGGGTTGGTGAAGATTCTTTCCCAATCTGTAGGCAGTTGTTTTGTTTTGATGATGGTGTCCTTTGCTTTACAGAAGCTTTTCAGTTTCATGAGGTCCCATTTATTGATTGTTGCTCTTAGAGCCTGTGTTGTTGGTGATCTGTTCAGGAAGTTGTCTTCTATGCCAATGAGTTCAAGGGTATTCCCCACTTTTTCTTCTAAACGATTTAATGTGTCTGGTTTTATGTTGAGTTCTTTCATCCACTTGGACTTTAGTTTTGTACAGGGTGATAAGTATGGATCTATTTGCATTTTTCTACATGTAGACATTCAGTTAGACCAGCCCCATTTGTTGAAGATGCTATCTTTTTCCCATTGTATGGTTTTGTCATCTTTGTCAAAAATCAGTTGCCCATAAGTTTGTGGGTTTATTTCTGAGTCTTCTGTTTGGTTCCCTTGATCCACAATTTTGTTTCTATGTCAGTACCATGCATTTTTTTATTACTGTTGCTCTATGGTACAGCCTAAGGTCAGGGATGGGGATAACTCCATATGATCTTTTAATATAAAGGATTATTTTAGCAATTCTGGGTTTCTTGTTATTCCATATGAAGTTGAGAATTTTTCTTTCCCGGTCTGTAAATAATTGTGTCACTAAGTTGTTTGGAATTGCATTGAATCTGTAGATTGCTTTTGGTGAGATGGCCATTTTTACCATGTTAATCCTGCGAAACCATGAGCATGGAAGATCGTTCCATCTTCTGGTATCTTCTTCTAATTCTTTCTTCAGAGACTTGAATTTTTTTCATACAAGTATTTGACTTGCTTGGTTAGGGTTACACCAAGGTACTTTATGTCATTTGCTATTGTGAAGGGTGTTGTTTCCCTAATTTCTTTCTCAGCCCTTTTGTCTTTTGTATACAGGAGGGCTATTGATTTTTTTTTTTTATGAGTTAATTTTCTATCTGGCCACTTTGCTGAAGGTGCTTATCAGTTGTAGGAGTTCCCTGGCAGAAATTTTCGGATCACTCAGGTATACTATCATATCATCTGTAAATAGTGATAATTTAATTTCTTCCTTTCCAATTTGTATCGCCTTGATGTCCTTCATCTGTCTTATTACTCTAGCAAGGACTTCCAGAACTATGTTGAAGAGATATGGAGAGAGTTGGCAGCCTTGCCTTTTCCTTAATTTCAGTGGGATTGCTTTAAGTTTCTTTCCATTTAGTTTGATGTTGGCTACAGGCTTGCTGTTTATTATCTTCACTATGTTTAGATAAGTACCTTGTATCTCTGATCTCTCCAATATTTTAAACATGAATGGATGTTGGATTTTGTCAATTTCTTTTTCAGCATCTAAGGAGATTATCACGTGTTATTTTTTTCTTTCAGTTTGTTAATATGGTGGATCACATTGATGGATTTCTGTATATTGAGCCACCCCTGCATACCTGGAATGAAGTACTTGGCCATAGTGGATGATATCTTTGAGGTGATCTTGTATGAGGTTTGCAAGTATTTTGTTGACTATTTTTGCACCAATGTTCATAAGGGAGATTGGCCTGAAATTCTCTTTCTTTGTTGGGTCTTTGTGAGGTTTACATACCAAGGTGACTGTGGCTTAATAGAATGAGTTTTGTAGTATGCCTTCTATTTCTATTTTGTGGAATACTTTGAGGAGAACTGGAATTATCTCTTCTTTGAAGGTCTGGTAGAATTCTGCGCTGGTCCTGGGTTTTGTTTTTTGTTTTTTTTTTTTTTTTGTTTGTTTCACTGTGAGACTTTCGATGACTGCTTCTATTTCCTTGGGGGATATAGGACTATTTCATTGATTTACCTGGTCTTGATTCAATTTTGGTAAGTGGAATCAATCAAGAAAATTGCCCATTTCATTTAGATTTTCAAATTTTGTGGCAGGTAGACTTTTGAAGTAAGTCCTAATGATTGTTTGGATTTCCTCAGTGTCTGTAGTTATGTCCCCCTTTTCATTTCTGATTTTGTTGATTTGGATGGTGTCTCTCTGCCTGTTAGTTAGCTTGGGTAAGGGTTTGTCTATTTTGTTGCTTTTCTCAAAAAAAAAAAATACAGCTCTTAGTTTCATTGATTCTTTGAATTGTTTTATTTGTTTCTCGTTGATTTATTTCAGCCCTGTGTTTGATTATTTCCAGCCATCTACTCCTTTTTGGTGTGTCTGCTTCTTCTTTTTCTAGGGTTTTCAGATGAGCCATTAAGTTGTTTAAATGAGCTGTCTCGAATTTCTTCTTGAAGGCACTTAGTGCTATGAACTTTCCTCTTAGCACTGCTTTCATTGTGTCCCACAAGTTTGGGTATGTTGTGCCTTCATTTTCATTGAATTCTAGGAAAACTTTAACTTCTTTCTTTATTTCTTCCCTGACTGAGCTGTCATTTAGTAGCAAGTTGTTCAATTTCCATGTGTGTGTAGGCTTTTTGCTATTTCTGTTGTTGTTGAGGTCCAGCTTTATTCCATGGTGATCAGACAAGATACAAGGGATTATTTCAATCTTCTTGTATCTGTTGAGGCTTGCTTTATGACCAACTATATGGTCTATTTTGGAGAAGGTTCCATGAGGTGCTGAGAAGAAGGTAAATTCTTCTGTGTTTGGGTGTAAAGTTCTGTAAATGTCTGTGAGGTCCATTTGATTCATGACCTCTGTCAGAGTTATTGTTTCTTTCATTAATTTCTGTTTTGTTGACCTGTCCTTTGTTCTGTACACTTACAGTTTTGATTATTATGTGGCGGGAAGATTTCCTTTTCTGGTCTAATTTATTGGGTGTTCTGTAGGCCTCTTGTATTCTTTTTGCCCTCTCCTTTAAATTGGGGAAATTTTCTTCAATGATTTTGTTGAAAATATTTTCTGGGCCTTGGAGCAGGGAATCTTCTTTTTCCTCTATTCCTATTATTCTTAGGTTTTGTTTTTTTATGTTGTCTTGGATTTCTTGGATGGTTTGTGTCAGGAGTTTTTTAGATTTAACATTTTCTTTGACAGACTCATCTATTTCTTCCATTTTATCTTCCACACCTGAGATTCTTTCTTCCATCTCTTGTAGTCTATTGGTTATGTTTACCTCTGTAGTTCCTGTTTTCTTCCCTAAGTTCTTTCTCTCCACAATTTCTTCCATTTGTGTTTTCTTTAATTTTTCCAATTCTATCTTCAGTTCTTGAGCCATTTTTTTTTATTTTCTTCACCCGTCTGACTGTATTTTTCTGTTTTTCCTTCAATTCCTTCAGCTGTTTCTTTTAGTTCTTTCAGTGATTTAAGTATTTCCTCTATAAAGGCCACAAACTTTTGCTGCAACTTCCTGGGAAACAGGATTGCTATTGTTTTAGGGCCTAGAGTTCAGTCTCTTGGTCGCTGTATGGAAAATGTCCTACTCCTCAGATGCAGTGTTCTCCTGGCGCCGCCATCTTGTCCCCCATAAAATGATCTTAAATCTATGATTATGCAGTAGTTATTAGAGACATATGAAGAGGAAACTAACAAACAAATAAAGGCCACCATGGACAGACAAGAATCCACAATTAACAGGTGAAGGAAATGAGTAAAATTATTCAAGACATGACAACAGAATTAGAATCAATAAAGAAAACAGAGAAAATCCCAGATACTGAAATCTTAGAAAGGAGATCAGGAACTACAGAGTTAAGTATCACCAACAGAACACAAGAGATGGAGGAGAGAATCTCAAGTATTGAAGGAACAACTATAGAAATCAGAAAATCTCCCAAAGAAAACATAAAAATGAAAAAGTTCCTGACACAAAACATCCAAGAAAACAAGACACCATGAAAAGACAAAACCTAATCATAGTAGGAAGAGATAAAAAAGAGATTCCAGGCTCTAAGGTCCAGAAAATAATTTTAAAAAAATCATAGAAAAAAAATTCCCAACCTTAATAAAGACATGCCCATAAATGTACAATAGTATTACAGAACACCAAATAGATTAGACCAGAAAAGAAATTATTCTGCCACATAATAATCAAAATACTAAATATACAGAACTAAGAAAAAATATTTAAAATGTCAAGGGATAAAAGCCAAATAACATATAAAAGTCAGGCCTGTGAGAATCACACCAGACATCTCAACAGAGACTATGAAACCAGAAGGGCCTAGGCAGATGTCATGCAGACACTAAGAGACAACAGATGTCAACAGATGCCAACCCAGACAATTATACCCAACAAAACTTTCTATCAACATGGATGAAGACAACAAAATATTCAATGACAAAACTAAATTTAAACAGTATATGTGCATCAACCCAGCCCCACAAAAGATATTAGAAGAGAAGTTCCATCACAATAAGATCAACCACAACCAAGAAAATACAGGATAAAGAAAATTTCACAACAAAAAAGCAAAGGAAAATGAGCAAACAAAAGTCACAAACCTCAAAATAAAGGAGCTAGCAATCATTGGTCACTAATGTCTATCAATAGCAATGGACTCAACTCTCCAATAAAAAGACACAGACTAACAGAATTGTTGTGGAAACAGTATCCAACATTCTGTTGCATTCAAAAAACACACTACAGCAAAAAATAGTAAATGGCTGGAAACAAACAAACAAACAACAACAACAAAAAAAACATTTCCAGGCAAAGGGACCCAAGAAGAAAACAGGAGTAGCAATCCTAATATCTAATAAAATAGACTTCCAACAAAAAGTAGTCAAAAGAGATGAGATACTTCTTTTTCATCAAGGTAAAAATCAACCATGAGGATATCACAGTCTTGAACATCTATGCACCAAATACAAGGGCCCCTACATTTGTAAAAAAAGTAATAAATAAATAAATAAACAAACAAAGAAACAAACAAACAAAAAAACCCAAAACATTATTAAAGCTTAAATCACATACTTATCCCAACACATTAATAGTGGGAGACATCAACGTGCCGATTTCACCAAGAAACAGATCATTCAGGTGAAAGCAAAATAGAAAAATAATCCTCAGATGTGGCTGATAGGCAGCTTAGTCTCCTTGAGGATCTCTCAATGAGGGGAGCAGCGGCTGCCTCTACCATGAATTCAGTTGACTGCTCTCTGATCTCTCGCCCATGATGATGCAGTCTTGCCAGGCCACTGAGGAAGAGAATCCCAGCAGTCCTAATGAATCCTAATGAGACTTAACAAGCTATGGGCAAATGGCAATAGTGGAGAACTCCCCCTTTCAGTGGACTAAGGATGAGGGGAAGTGAGAAGGAAGGTGGGACTGGGGAACTTCAGGGAGCTTCAACTGGGATATATAATGAATAAATTGTGGAGAAAAAAATTAAGAAAAAAATGACACTTAACAGAGATCTTAAGTCAAATGGACTTAGTAGATATCTACAGAACTTTCAGCAAAAAAAAAAAAAAAAAAAACAAGAGTAAACCATCTTCACAGCACTTCATGAAACCTCCAAAATTGACCATATAGTCAATCACAAAGCAAACTTTGGCAGATATAAGAAGATTTAAATAATCCCTTGTATCATGGTCTAAAACTAGACTACAGCAATAACAAAAATAGCAGAAAGCCTACACACACACATGGAAACTGAACAAGTCTCTACTCAAAGACAAGTGGGTCAGGGAAGAAATAAAATACTTCCTAGAATTCAATGAAAATGAAGACACAACTTACACAAACTTATGGAACACAATAAAAGCAGTGCTAAAGGAAAGTTCATAGCACTAAAGTGCCTTCAAAAAGAAATCTGAGGCATCTCATTCAAGCAATTTAATTGCACACTGAAAGCTAGGAAGAAAATAAGCAGACACACACAAGAGGAATAGACAGTTGGAAATAATCAAATTCAGGACTGAAATCCATACATTAAAACAAAAAGAACAATTCAGAGAATCAATGAAACCAAGAGCTGGTTCTTTGAGAAAATCAACAAAATCTTAGCCAAACTAACTAAAAGGCAGAGGTACACTGTTCAAATCAAGATAATCAGAAATGAAAATGGGGACATAACAACAGACACTGAGGAAATCTAAAGAATTATTAGGTCCTACTTCAAAAGGCTATATATCACAAAGTTTGAAAATGTAAATAAAATAGAAAAATTTCCTCATAGTTTTCACTTACTAATGTCAAATCAAGATCAGGTAACTAAATTACATAGTCTTATATCACCTAGGGAAATAGAAGCTGTCATCAAAATCTTCCATCCCCAAAAAAGCCCAGGGCCAGATGGTATTAAGCACAGAATCCTACCAGACCTTCAAAGAAGAGCTAATTCCAATACTCTTCTAACTTGAATAAAGAGAAAAAATTGAAAATGAAGGGACTTTGCCAAACTCCTTCTACAAAGTCCCAGTCACATTGATACCAAAACCACGTAAAGGCCATAGCAAAGAAAATTTCAGTGAGTATATACCATGTGTGCCTTTCTCCTTCTTGGATACTTCACTCAGAATTATCTTTTCTAGATCCCACCATTTGCCTGCAAATTTCATGATTTCCTCTTTTTGATTGCTGAGTAGTACTCCATTGTGTAAAAATACCACAATTTCTGTATCTATTTCTCCACTGATGGACATCTGGGTTGTTTCCAGGTTCTGGCTTAGAAAAAAAGCTGCTACAAACATGGTTGAGCAAATGTCCTTATTGTGTACTTGAGCAAATTTTGGGTATATGCCTAGCAGTGGTATAACTGGGTCTTGAGGAAGTACTATTCCTAATTGTCTGAGAAAGCACCAGAGTGACTTCAAAAGTGGTTGTACCAGTTTATATTCCCACCAGCAATGAAGGAGGGTTCCCCTTTCTTCACTAAATTTTTATTTTTTAATATTAATTAAGTTTATTTAATTGTATCCCAGCTGTAGTTCCTTCCCTCATTCCCTCTGAATCCTACCCTCCCTCATTGCCTCCCTGCTTCTAAGTCCACTGATAGAGGAGGTCCTCTCCCCTTCTATTTTACCCTAGCTTATCAGTTCTCCTCAGAACTGGCTGCAATGTCATCCTCTGTGGCCTAGCAAGGCTACTCCTCCCTTGGGGGGGAAGGTCAAAGACTCAGCCACTGACTCTTCATGTCAGAGACTGTCCCTGTTCCCCTTATTAGGGAACCCACTTGGATAATGAGCTGCCATGGGCTATGTCAGAGTAGGGGTTCTAGGTTATATCCATGCATGGTCCTTGGTTGGAGAATCAGTCTCAGAAAAGACCCTTGTGCTCAGATATTTGGTCGTTGTGGAGCTCCTGTCCTCTCCAGGTCTTACTAACTCCCCCTTATTTCATATGATTCCCTGCACTCTGCCCAAGTTTTGGTTATGAGTCTTAGTATCTGCTTTGATACAATGCTAGGTACTGTCTTTCAGAGGCCCTCTATTGTAGACTCCTGTCCTGTTTATTGTTTTCTCCTACTTCCATTGTACATCCCATTTGTCTTTCTAAGTGAGGATTGATCATCTTACCTTAAGTCCTCCTTGTTTAGCTTCTTTAGGTATAGAGATTTTAGTATGTTTAGCCTATCTTATAGGTCTAGTATCCACTTATAAGTGAGTATGCATCCTGTGTGTCTTTCTGCTTCTGGGATACCTCACCCTGGATGATTTTCTTTTAGATCCCACCACTTGCTTACAAATTTCATGATTTCCTTGTTTTTAATTGCTGAGTAATATTCCATTGTGTAAATGTACCACAATTTCTGTATACATTCCTCCTTCAAGGGACATCTGGGTTGTTTCCAGGTTCTGGCTTTTTACACTTGAGATTTTCATCTTAGCCATTTTGGTGGGTGTTAGGTGAAATCTCAGGGTAGTTTTGATTTGCATTTGCCTGTTGACTATTGACAGTGAACATATCTTTAAGTGCTTCTCTGACATCTTCTGTTCCTCTATTAAGCATTTTCTGCTTAGTTCTGTACCACATTTTCTAATTGGATTTCTTGATTTGTTCCTTTTTAACTTCTTTTTTTATATTTATAATATTGGTTTTATTATAACACAGAGGATGCACTTTCAAAACAGTCACAACAAATACTTATACGAATCCATGTATTACAATCTAGGATCCTCTACCTATTGAGTTCAAAATTTTCACTTTCCTGGTACACAGATGTTCAATGATGCAAAGAGTACTAACAACAAGACTTCTGAAATACTGGGGTTAATTTTATATTTAATTTATATGACTTAGACTTATACTATCTGATATAGATCTGTACTATGGTTTATATGTACTATGAATACAGCTATCATAAAATATTAAGCATTACATGTGGTATAACAAAGCAAAATGATAAGGACTACCAAATACTTGAAGAGACAAAGCACCAACTAGAATTATTTTGCCAAATAAAACCCCCAGTTCAAGGAATAGGTTACAATTAATCAAGTTGTTGGCCAAACGGGGGATCTTATAGGAACCTCAAATTAGTCAGACTTTTGCCAAGCCTTTTAGTTGTTCCCCGTAAACCAATGATAAGGAGCTATTGCTAAAGAAAACACCTACATAATTAATTTGATATGCAAAAGTTGAACTATTGTCTACCTAGGGTTTTCATTCCTATTGGTCATTATTCATGGAACTAGAAGGTACTTTTCACAGTCCCAGAGAAGGGTGAACTCTAACACAGCTGCAATCCCTTTGATCTATAGTGGTGACCTGCCTGCAAGATATGGTGCTACAATAAAGCACAAATTTCTGAGAACAATCAACCAATATCTGATTGAGTTTAAGGCTCACTGAAAGAAATGGAACCTTAGCCCAGAAATAGATGGCCAACAAAGCAAACTTAATGTTATATTTGGAGGTATTTTTGTCTCATATTTTATTTGTCTGGGCATTACATTTTCCATTATAGGTCTTTTTTTTTATAGATTATGTTTTTTTTTATTAGTTACATTTTGTTAACTCTGTATCCCAGCTGTATCCCGCTCTCTCATTCCCTCCCAATTCCACCCACTCTCCCTCATCTCCTGCCTGCCCCTTTGCAAGTCCACTGATAGGGGAAGTATCCCAGAAGGAGAAAGACAAACATGGTATATACTCGCTTATATAGACCTATAAGACATGATAAATATAATAAAATCTATACACCTAAAAAAGATAATCAAGAAAGTGGACACAGGGTAAGATGATCAATCCTCACTTAGAAAGACAAATGGGATGTGCATTGAACGTATGACAGGAGTCTACCGCAGAAGACATCTGAAAGACTACCTTTTTAACTTCTTGAGTTCTTTTTATAAACTGGATATTAGCCCTCTGTCTGATATAGGGTTGGTGAACATCCTTTCCCAGTCTGTAGGCTGTCATTATGTTCTGAAGTCAGTACTTTGCTTTACAGAATTTTTTCAGTTTCATGAGATCCCGTTTATTGATTGCTGATCTTAGAGCCTGTGATGATGGTGTTCTGTTCAGGAAGTTGTCTCCTGTGCCAATGAGGTCAAGGCTCTTCCCCACTTTTTCTTTTAACAGGTTTAGTTTGTCCAGTTTCATATTGAGGTCTTTGATCCACTAGGACTTTAGATTTGTTCAGGGTGATAAGTATGGATCTATTTTCATTTTTTTACATGGAGACATCCACTTAAGACCAGCACCATTTGTTGAAGATGCTATCTGTTTTCCATTTTATAATTGCAGCATCTTTGTTAAAGATGTCATGTGTCCATAGTGTGTATGGTAATTTCTGGGTCTTCTGTTTGATTCACTTGATTCAGCAGTCAGTTTCTATGCCAGTACCTTGCAGATTTTAGTTATGTTGTTCTATAGCACACCTTGAGATATGGGATGGAGGTACTCTAGAAGGTCTTTTATTGTAGAGGATTGTTTTAGCTATTCTGAGTTTCTTGTTATTCCATATGAAGTTGAGAGTTTTTCTTTCATGGTCTGTAAAGAATTGTCTTCATAATTTGATGGGAATTGCATTGAATCTGTAGATTAATTTTGGTAAAATACCCATTTTCACCAAGCCATGAGCATTGGAGATCTTTCCATCTTCTGATATCTTCTTCTATTTCTTTCTTCAGAGACTCGAAATCTTTTTCATACAAATTTTGACTTGCTTGGTTAGAGTCACACGTCCTTTATGGATATTATGAAAGGTGTTGTTTCCCTAATTTCTTTCTCAGCCCTTTTGTGTTTTGTATACGGGGGGGGGGGGGCTACTTTTTGTTTTTTTAGTTAATTTTTATTCAGCCACTTATCAGCTATAGGAGTTCTATGGTAGAATTTTGGGGGTCATTCATATATACTATCATACCCTCTGCAAATACTGATACTTTGACTTCTTCCTTTCTGGTTTGTATTCCCTTTATCTCCTTTAATTGTCTTGTTGCTCTAGCAAGGACTTCAAGAACTATGTTGAAAAGATATGGAGAGTGGGCAGCCTTGTCTTGTCCCTGATTTCAGTGGGATTGATTAATGTTTCTCTCCATTTACTTTGATGTTGGCTATAGGCTTTTTGTACATTGCCTTTACTTTGTTTAGGACAGTTCCTTGTATCCCTGATCTTTCCAAGACTTTAAATATGAATGTGTGTTGGATTTTATCAAATGCTTTTCTTATCATGTGGGTTTTTTTTTCCTTTCAGTTTGTTTATATGGTAAATTACATTGATGGATTTTCTTATATTGAACCACCCCTGCATACCTGGGATGAAGCCTACTTGGTCATGGTGGATGGTAGTTTTTATGTGTTCCTGGTTTCATTTTGCAAGTATTTTGTTGAGTATTTTTGCATCTATATTCATAAGGGAGATTGGCCTGAAATCTTCTTTCTTTGTTGGGTGTTTGTGAAGTTTATTTAGCAAGGTAACAGTTGCTTCAAAGAATGAGTTTGGTAGTGTTCCTTCTGTTTCTCTTTTGTGGAAAAGTTTGAAGAATATTGGTTTTTAGCTCTTCTTTGAAGGTCTGGTAGAATTCTGCACTGAAATCTGGACCTGGGCATTTTTTTGGGGGGTGGAGATGGTAGACTTTTTATGACAGCTTCTATTCAATTGATTTACCTGGTCTTGATTCAGCTTTGAAAAGTGCAATTGATCAAGAAAATTGTCCATTTCATTTAGATTTTTTAAATTTTGTGGTTTAGCAGCTTTTGAAGTAAGAATTAATGATTGTTTGGATTTCCTCAGTTTCTGTCATTATGTCTCCCTTTTTATTTCTGATTTTGTGGATTTGGATAGTGTCTCTCTACTTTTAGTTAGTTTGGCTAAGGGTTTGTCAGTCTAGTTGTTTTCTCAAAAACCAGCTTTTGGCTTCATTGATTCTTTGAATTGCTTTATTTGTTCATAATTTGTTGATTTCATCCCTGAGTTTGATTATTTCCTCCCATCTACTCCACTTTTGTGTGTCTACTTCTTCCTTTTTTTTCCCCTTGGGCTTTTAGGTGAGCTATTAAATTGCTTGAAAGATATATTTTTAATTTCTTCTTGAAGGCACTTACTGCTATTAACATTTCTCTTAGCATTGTTTCCATTGTGTTCCATAAGTTTGAGTATGTTGTGCCTTTATTTTCACTGAATTCTAGGAAGAGTACAATTTCTTTCTTTCCTAACCCAGCTGTCATTGAATAACAAGTTGTTCAGTTTCCATGTGTGTGTAAGCTTGTTGATATTTCTGTTCTTTTTGAGGTCCAGCTTTAGTCCGTGGTGGTCAGATATGATACTAGGGATTATTTCAATCTTCTTGTATCTGTGGAGACTTGCTTTGTGAGTAACTATATTGTCTGTTTTGAAGAAGGTTCCTTGAGGTGTTGAGAGAAGGTAAATTCATTTGTGTTTGAGTGAATGGTTCTGTAGATATCTGTTAGCTCCATTTGATGTGTGACCTTTGTTAGAGTCATTGTTTCTTTGTTTAAGTTATGACTTGTTGACCTGTTCTTTGTTGAAAGTAGTATGTTGAAATCCCCCACTATTAATATTTGGGGATCTATGTGTGGTTTAAGTTTTGTTAATGTTTCTTTTACAAAGGTGGGTACCCTTGTATTTGGGGCATACATGTTCAGGATTGTGATGTCTTCTTGGTGGAATTTTCCCTTGATGAGTATAAAGTGTACTTCCCCATCTGTTTTTATTAATTTTGGTTGAAAGTCTATTTTATTAGATATTAGAATGGCTACTCCTGCTTGTTTCTTGGGTCCATTTGCCTGGAAAACCATCTTTACTCTCAGGTATTAGCTCTGTGACTTATGTGTGTTTCTTGTATGCAACAGATTGTTGGGTCTTGCTTATGCATCCATTCTGTTAGTCTGTGAGTTTTATTGGAGAGTTGAATCCATTGATGTTGAGAGAGATTAATTACCAGTGGCTGTTAGATACTTTGATTTAGATGTTGGTTGTACTAGTGTGTTTGTGTGCTTGGCTACTTTTAGTTATGCTGTAGTGATGTTATTTCTTTCCTTTGTTTTCTTGAAAGTAGTTAGTTTTCTAGGGTTATATTTCTTCCTTCTAGTATCTTCTTAATGGTGGATTTCTGTGTAGTTATTGTTGAAATTTGTTTTTGTCGTTGAATATCTTGTTTTTTTCCATCTATGGTGACTGTGAATTTTGCTGGATATAGTAGCCTGGGCTGACATCTGTGTTCTTTTAGGGTCTGCATAATATCTGTCCAGGCCCTTCTGGCTTTCACAGTCTCTGATGAGTTTTCAGGTTTACTGTGTTTGCCCTGAATATATTACTTGGTCTTTTCCCTTGCAGATTTTAGTATTTTTTTCTTTGTTTTGTATACTTACTGTTTTGATTATTATTTGGGGGGGGGAAGGATTTTCTCTTCTGATCTAATTCACTAGGTATTCTGTATGCCTCTTGTATGCTTGTGGGCCTCTCTTTTAAATTGGGGAAATATTCTTCTATGAATTTTTCGGGCTTTGGAGATGGGTATCTTTTTTTTTCTTCTATTCCTATTATTCTTAAATTTTACCTTTCCATATTGTCTTGGATTTTTTGGAAGGTTTGTGTCAGAAATTTTTTAGATTTAATATTTTCTTTGACAGATATATCAATTTCTTCCATTGCATCTATCACACCTGAGATTGTTTCTTCCATCTCTTGTTGTCTGTTGGTTATGTTTACCTCTGCAGTTTCTGTTTTCTTCCCTAAGTTCTCCCTTTCTATGATTTCCTTTGTTTGTGTTTTCTTTAATTTTTCCAATTCTATGTTCATATCTTGAACTGTTTTGTTGATTTCCTTCATCTGTCTGACTGTATTTTCCTGGTTTTCCTTCAATTCCTTCACCTTTTTGTTTGAATCGTCCTCTGTTTCTTTTATTTCTTTCAGTGAATTAATTATTTCCTCCTTGAAGGCCACAAGCTCTTTTGCTGTATCTTCTTTTATTTCTTTATGGGTAGCCATAATTTGTTTGACTTTATCTTTTTCTCTTTCTTTACAGATGGCCTTAATCTGTTTTATTTTGTCTTCCTCTAATTCTTTATGAATATCCATAATCTCTTTGACTGTATATTCCTCTAATTCTTTACGCATTTTATTTGTTTCCTCCATTATCCTTTTCATAAGCATAGTTGTAAGGTCATTCTCTTGAATTTCACTTATGTTAGCGTGTCCAGGACTATGTGCCCCTAGATAACTGGGTTCTGGAGATGCCATATTGCTTTGCCTTTTCTTGGTTTTGCTTTTATGCTGGACTCTACCCATCTGGCTGTCTCAGGTATTGGCTGTTAAGTTTTGGTGCTGCTTGATTCCTGGAGTGGGGAGAATCCCCTTGGCAGTATTCTGAAGGAATCCTTCTCAGGCTTTTGGGTATGGTTAACTGAATGATGGTGCTTCTCTTGAATTGCCACAGTTCACATCAGGCGTTTGGACCTGTGATGTAACTGTGGTCCTTGATAGTCAGGAAAGCTCTCCTCTGACGACAAGAAGTCCTGGAGACAGCTGCCCAGGTACTGGTTTCTTGTTCTGAATTTAATTTAATGAACTGTTGCTGCTACTCTAACACTGTTTTTGCTGGGCACAGCCCTCTTGAATAACCAGAGAGCCCTGTGGTTTCTTCAGTGTAGCTTGGGATAACTGGTCACACCTTGGAGAAGTATCTGGGGCCTGATCCAGTGGCTCTCAGGCTTCTGTAGATCTGATGTTGGAGCTCTGTGCCCCAGTACCTTATTGGTAATCAGTTGCAGGTGAGCACAACACTCATGTGTGCAGCAGGAGGCTAGAGCCTGGAGCCTGTGGGAACCCAGAAACTTTTCCAGAGCTGGGTGTATTGAGATAAGACTTGACATTTCTTCCACTGTGCGGTTTCCTCCCAACAGGGAGACCCAGGCTGTGATGTTTTGGGGTCCACAGTTTTATCTGGGATGGTGAGTAGAACATGCAGGCACAGGCACGTGGCTCTGCCTCACTGGTAACTGGGCCTCTGAGTGCCTGAAGGAACCTGGGGACTTTTTCAGAAATGTTTTCTGGGGGTGTGAGAGTCAGCTGAGTGCCCTGAAGACAGACATGATGTTTCCTTCTCTGTGGGGTTTCCTCCACACAGAGAAACCCAGTCTCTGTTGCCCTGGGTCCCACAGTTCAGTCTGGGGTGGTAAGCTGGACATGCAGGCAGGTCTATGAGCTGGTGGCTGAGTGTCCTGCTCTGGGCTAACATCTGAGAGCCTTCAGGACCCTGGTTCTTTTTCAACGGATTGTCTGGGTGACTTGAGGTTGGTTCTGATTGCTTCCTTCACCATGGAGTTTTCTCTCGACTAGAAATCCCAGTCTCTGGTATTGTGAGGCCCACAGTTCAGTCTGGACAATGATTAGAGCACACAGGTATGTGACTCTGAGCTGGCAATTGCGTACCAGCTGGGACCCAAGAACTCTTTTGAAGTTTACCTGGGTGACCTGAACCTGACTGATTCTGATGCCCTTGGGGTTTTCTCTAATCTGGGAAACACAATTGCCTGTGTTTTAAGGCCCAGAGTTACATTTGTTGATCACTCTGCAGTCCCTGCTGTACTTTTGGTCAGAAACAGTATCCTCCTAGCACTGCCATCTTGGATCCCCCAACCTGCCTGTTTTTATGCCAATATCATACTGTTTTTATTATTATAACTCTGTAGTACAACTTGAAATCAGCACTGGTGATAATTCCAGTAGTTCTTTTATTGTTCAGGACTGATTTATCTAACTAGGATTTTTTGTTTTTCCTTATGAAGTTGAGAATTGTCTTCCCACACAATATCTGTCAAGAACTGTATTGGAATTTTGGTAGTGATTGCATAGAATCTGTAAATCACTTTTGGTAACATGGACATTTTTACTATGTTAAGTCTACAAATCTCAGAACCTGGGAGATATTTCCATCTTCTATTTTTTTTTCTTCAAAGACTTGAAGTTGTTAATCATATAAGTTTGTTGGTATAATGTTCTTTTAAAATGTATATGCCTTACCCTTGTTAATTCAAATGCTGATTTCCCCACCCCCAACTCTCTGGTTTCAATCCTGATATTGTATTGTGATACTCATTATAAGCATCCTGTCTCTACTTTTGTGTAAACAGGACACAATAAAGCAACTACATGCTAATGTTGTGCAATAGGAAGAGCCAGAGGACAGGAAAGAGGGGAGGAGCTAGAGAGCAGGAAAGGAGTGGGAGGAAAAGACTAGAGGAGAGCTAGGAGAACAGAATTGGAGGAGAGATCTTGGAGGGCGTGGAACATGAACCAGACCTAAGATTTCACAAAAAGCAAGTATAATGTGGGAAATCTAAATGCTGGGAAATGGAGGGCTTGGAGGTTTAGGAGGGAGTAAATATTGCCCAGCATTGTGTTCTAGGTTAAGTAAAAACCCAGCCTCTGTGTGGTGATTTGGTTATACAGCTGCTGGAGATTAACAGCAGCATTACTAGAAGATAAACAAATAGTAAATATTAATAACTTCTTACAACAAATGGCACCCAACTAATCTAAGAATCTTGATTTTTTTACTGTTTAACTTCTTTAGTTCTTTATATATACTGGATATTAGCCTTCTGTCAGATATAGGGTTGGTGAAGATCTTTTCCCAATCTGTAGACTGTCGTTTTGTTCTGAGGACAGTATCCTTTGCTTTACAGAAGATTTTCAGTTTCATGAGGTCCCATTTATTGATTGTTGCTCTTAGAGCTTGTGCTGTTGGTGTTCTGTTTAGGAAGTTGTCTCCTGTGCCAGTGAATTCAAGGGTATTTCCCACTTTTTCCTCTAAGTGGTTTAGTATGTCTAGTTTTATGTTGAGGTCTTTGATCCACTTGGACTTTAGTTTTGTGCACGGTGATAAGTATGGATCTATTTGCATTTTTCTACATGTAGACTTCCAGTTACACCGCACCATTTGTTGAAGATGCTGTCTTTTTTCCATTGAATGGATTTGGCATCTTTGTAAAAAATCAGGTGTCCATAAGTGTTTGGATTTATGTCAGGGTCTTCTATTCCATTCCATTGTTCGACCAGTCTGCTCCTATGCCAGTACCATGCAGTTTTTAGTATTGTTGCTCTATAATACAGCTTGAGATCAGGGAAGGAGATACCTCCTGAAGATCTTTTACTGTAGAGAATTGTTTTGGCAATTCTGGGTTTCTTGTTGTTACATATGAAGGTGAGAATTTTTCTTTCCAGGTCTGTAAAGAATTGTTTTGTTAATTTGATGGGAATTGCATTGAATATGTAGATTGCTTTTGGTAAAATGGCCATTTTTACTGTGCTAATCTTGCCAAGCCATGAGCATGGGCGATCTTTCCATGTTCTCATATCTTCTAATTCTTTCTTCAGAGACTAGAAATTTTTTTCATACAAGTCTTTGACTTGCTTGGTTAGGTTCACAACAAGGTACTTTATGTCCTCTGTGGCTATTGTGAAGGGTGTTGTCTCCCTAATTTCTTTCTCAGCCCTTTTGTCTTTTGTATACAGGTGTGCTACTGATTTTTTTGAGTTAATTTTGTATCCAGCAACTTTGCTGAAGGTGTTTATCAGCTGTAGGAGTTCCTGGTAGAATTTTGGGGTCACTCAGGTATACTATCATATCATCTGCAAATAGTGATACTTTGACTTCTTCCTTTCCAATTTGTACCCCTTGATCTCCTTCAATTGTCTTATTGCTCTTGCTAGGACTTCAAGAACAATGTTGAATAGGTATGGAGATAGTGGACATCCTTGCCTTGTCCCTGATTTCAGTGGGAATGATTTAAGTTTCTCTCCATTGAGTTTGATATTGGCTATAGGCTTGCTGTATATCGCTTTTACTATGTTCAGGTATGTGCCTTTTATCCCTGATCTCTCCAATATTTTAAACATGAATGGATGTTGGATTTTTTCAAATGTCTTTTCAGCATCTAAGGAGATGATCATTTGTTTTTTTTTTCCTTCAGTTTGTTTATATGGTGGATCACATTGATGGATTTCCGTATATCGAACCACCCCTGCATGCCTGGGATTAAGTCTACTTGGTCATAGTGGATGATGTCTTTGATGTGTTCTTGTATTCGGTTTTCAAGTATTTTTTTGAGTATTTTTGCATCAGTGTTCATGAGGGAGATTGGCATGAAATTCTCTTTCTTTGTTGGGTCTTTGTGAGGTTTAGGTACCAATGTGACTGTGGCTTAATAGAATAAGTTTGGTAGTGTTCCTTCTGTTTCTATCTTGTGGAATAGTTTGAAGAGTATTGGTGTTAGCTCTTCTTTGAAGGTCTGGTAGAATTCGGCGATGAAACCATCTGGCTTTTTTTTATGTGGTAGAGTTTTGATGACAGCTTCTATTTACTTAGGGGATATAGGACTATTTAATTGGTTTACCTGGTCTTGATTCAGCTTTGGCTGAATCTTGATTCAGTCAAGAAAATTGTCCATTTCATTTAGATTTTCAAATTTTGTGGCATATAGACTTGGGAAGTAAGTCCTAATTATTGTTTGTATTTTCTCAGTGTCTGTAGTTATGTCCACCTTTTCATTTCTGATTTTGTTGACTTCGGTGCTGTCTCCCTGTCTTTTAGTTAGCTTGGTTACGGGTTTATCGATCTTGTTGATTTTCTCAAAGAACCAGCTCTTGGTTTCATTGATTCTTTGGATTGTTTTATTTGTTTCTAATTTATTGATTTCCATGCTGAGTTTGATTATTTCTAGCCATCTATTCCTCTTTGGTGTGTCTGCTTCTTTTTTTTCTAGGGCTCTTAAGTGAGCCATTAAGTTGTTTGCATGAGATGTTTCAAATTTCTTTTTGAAGGCACTTAGTGCTATGAACTTTCCTCTTAGCACTGCTTTCATTGTGTCCCATAAGTTTGGGTATGTTGTACCTTCATTTTCATTGAATTCTAGGAAGTCTTTAATTTCTTTCTTTATTTCTTCTCTGACCCAGCTGTCATTTAGAAGCAAGTTGTTCAGTTTCCAAGTGTGTGTAGGCCTTTTGCTATTTTTGTCATTGAGGTCCAGTTTTAGTCCATGGTGACCAGATAGGATATAAGGGATTATTTCAATCTTCTTGTATCTGTTTAGGCTTGCTTTGTGACCTACTGTATGGTCTATTTTGGAGAAGGTTCCATGAGGTGCTGTGAAGAAGGTAAATTCTTTTGAGTTTTGGTGAAAGGTTCTGTAGATGTCTGTGAGGTCCATTTGATTCATGATCTCTGTCAGCGTTATTGTTTCTTTGTTTAATTTCTGTTTTGTAGACCTGTCCTTTGTTGAGCGTGTTCTGTTGAAGTCTCCCACTTTTAATTTTTTGGGGTTTTATGTGTGATTTAAATTTTTTTAATTTTATTTTTTTTATCAGTTACATTTTGTTAACTCTGTGTCCCAGCTGAATCCTGCTCCCTCATTTCCTCCTCAACCCCACACTCCCTCCCTGGTCTCCTCCATGCTCCTTTCCAAGTCCACTGATAGGGGAGGACTTCCTCCCACTTCATTTGACCCTGTTTTATCAGGTATCTTCAGGGCTGGCTGCTAAGTCCTCCTCTGTAGCCTAACGGGACTGCCCTTCCCTTGGGGCATGTGGAGGTCAAAGAGCCTGCCCTTGAGATCCTGTTAGAAATAGTCCTTGTTCCCCTTACTTTGGAAAACTACGTGGTTACTGAGCTACCACGGGCCACATCCGAGCAGAAGTTCTAGGTTATATTCATAGTTATCCTTGGTTGAGTGTCAATCTCAGAAAAGACCCTGTGCCTGGATATATTTGTTCCTTGTAGAGCTCCTCTCCTTTCCATATGATACTAACTCCCCTTCTTTCATATGATTCCCTGCACTCTGCCGAGGTTTTGGTTATGAGTCTTAGTGTGTGCTTTGAAACACTGCTAGGTAGAGTCTTTCAGATGCCTTTTGCGGTAGACTCCTGTCATACATTCAATGCACATCCCATTTGTCTTTCTAAATGAGGATTGATCATCTTTGCCCGTGTCTGCTTTATTGATTATCGTTTTTAGGAGTGTAGATTTCATTATGTTTATCATATCTTGTAGGTCTATATAAGCAAGTACATACCATGTTTGTCTTTCTCCTTCTGGGATACTTCACTCAGAATGATCTTTTCAAGATCCCAGTCAATTGGAGGTAAAGAAAGAATAGACAAAATCCTTAAAGAAACACAGGCAAACATAGCCAAACAAATAGAGGCACAAGTAGAGATAAAATTAATGGCATATAAAAAGGAAATGAACAAGGAAATAGAGACCATTGTAGAGAGACAGAAATCCAAATTCAAACAGATGAAAGAAATGGTGCAAGGCATGAAAACAGAATTAGAATCAATGAAGAAAACACAAACTGAGAAAACCCTTGAGCTGGAGAACTTGGAGAAAAGATCAGGAACCACAAAAGTAATCATCACCAACAGAATACAAGAGATGGAAGAGAGAATCTCTGGAACTGAAGACATACTTGCAGAAATTGATACTTCTCTCAAAGAAAAAGTAAAATCAGAAAAGTTCCAATCACAAAATATCCAAGAAATCAAGGACGTTATGACAAGACAAAATCTAAGAATAATATGAATTGATGAAAAAGAAGACTCCAGGCTCCAAGGTCCAGAAAATATTTTTAAGAAAATCATAGAAGAAAATTTTCCCAACTTAAAGAAAGAGATGTCCATAAACATACAAGAGGCCTACAGAACTCCAAATAGACTAGACCAGAAAAGAAACACATCATGTCACATCATAGTCAAAACACTAAATCTACAGAACAAAGAAAAGATATTAAAAGCAGCCAGGGAAAAAGGCCAAGTAACAAATGAAGGCAGACCTATCAGAATCACACCGGACTTCTCATCAGAAACTATGAAATCCAGAAGGGCCTGGGCAAGTATCATGGAGAGTCTAAAAGATCACAAATGTCAACCCAGACTACTATACCCTGAAAAGCTTTCAATCAACATAGATGGAGAAAACAAAATATTCCATGACAAAACTAAATTTACGCAATATTTACAGAGCAAACCAATCCTACAGAAGATACTAGAAGGAAAACTCCAATCCACCGAACACAACTTCACCCAAGAAAACAGGGCATATAGTAATATCCCAACAAAAGTGAAAAGAAAACAGGCAATGAAACAGGGTAAGATCACCGACTCCATTACAAAAGGAACTAACATGCATTGGTCACCATTATCTATCAATATCAATGGACTCAACTCGCCAATAAAAAGACACAGGCTAACAGAATAGTTGTGGAAACAGGATCCAACATTCTGTTGCATCCAAGAAACACACCTCTGCAACAGAGATAAACACTATCAGAGTAAAGGGCTGGAAAAATATTTTTCAAGCAAATGGTTCCAGAAAACAAGCTGGAGTAGCCATACTAATATCTAATAAAATAGACTTTCAACCAAAGTTAATAAAAAAAGATAAGGAGGGCCACTATATTCTCATCAAAGGAAAAATCCACCAGGAGGACATCACAGTCTTGAATATCTATGCCCCAAATACAAGAGCACCTACATTCGTAAATGGTTTAAGTTTTATTAAAGTTTCTTTTACAAATGTGGGTGCCCTTGCATTTGGGGCATAGATGTTCAGGATTGTGATATCTTCCTGGTGGATTTTTCCCTTGATGAGTATGAAGTGTCCTTCTCTATCTCTTTTGATTGATTTTGGTTGAAAATCTACTTTATTAGATATTAGGATGGCTACTCCTGCTTGCTTTTTGGGTCCATTTGCTTGGAAAACCGTCTTCCAGTCCTTTACTCTCAGGTAATGTCTATTTTTGTGATTTATGTGTGTTTCTTGTATGCAACAGATTGTTGGGTCTTGTTTACACATCCATTTTGTTAGTCTGTGTCTTTTTATTGGAGAATTGAGTCCATTGATGTTGAAGGAGATTAATGACCAGTGGCTGTTATATCCTTTGATATTGATGTTGGCCATGGTAGTTTGTGTGTTTGGCTACTTTTGTTTTGCTGTAGTGAGGTTATTTATTTCCTATGATTTCTTGAAAGTAGTTAGTTTTCTTGGGTTGTACTTTTCCTTCTAGTATCTTTTGTAACACTGGATTTGTGTGTAGGTATTGTTGAAATTTGTTTTTGTCGTTGAATATCTTGTTTTCTCTGTCTATGAGAACTGAGAATTTTGGTGGGTATAGTAGCCTGGGCTGACATCTGTGTTCTCTTAGGGTCTGCATGATATCCATCCAGGCCCTTCTGGCTTTCATGGTTTCTGTTGAGAAGTCAGGTGTGATTCTGATGAGTTTGCCATTATACAGTACTTGGCCTTTTTCTCTTGCAGCTTTTAGTATTTTTTCTTTGTTCTGTATACTTACTGTTTTGATTATTATGTGAAGGGAGGATTTTCTTTTCTGGTCTTATTTATTAGGTGTTCTGTAGGCCTCTTGTATTCTTATAGGCTTCCCCTTTAAGTTGGGGAAATTTCTTCAATGATTTTGTTGAAAATATTTTCTGGGTCTTGGAGGAGGGAATCTTCTTTTTCCTCTATTCCTATTATTCTTAGGTTTTGTCTTTTTATGTTGTCTTGGATTTCTTGGGTGGTTTGTGTCAGGATTTTTTTTTTTTGATTTATTATTTTCTTTGACAGATACATCGATTTCTTCCATTGCATCTTCCACACCTGAGAGTCTTTCTTCCATCTCTTGTAGTCTGTTGGTTATGCTTACCTCTGTAGTTCCTGTTTTCTTTCCTGGGTTCTCCCTCTCTGTGATTTCCTCCGTTTGTGTTTTCTTTAATTCTTCTAATTCTATCTTCATATCTTGAACCGTTTTGTTGATTTCCTTCATCTGTCTTACTGTATTTTCCTGTTTTTCCTTTAATTCCTTCAGCTGTTTGTTTGAACATTCCTGTTTCTTTTATTTATTTCAGTGACACAGACTGTTTGGCTGCATCTTTCTGTATGTATTTACGGATGACCATAATCTGTTTTATTATATCTTCCTCTAATTCTTTATGCATTTTATTTACTTCCTCCATTAACCTCTTCATTAGCATATATGTAAGGTCATCTTCTTGAATTTCACTTATGTTAGGGTGTCCAGGGCTACTTGCCCCTGGATAATGGGTTCTGGGGATGCCATGTTCTTTTGCCTTTTTTTGGTTGTGTTTTTTCGCTGGCCTCTACCCATTTCTCTGTCTCAGGTGTTGTCTGTTAATTTGTGGTGCCTGCTGAGTCCTGGGGCCTGGAGAATCCATTTGGCAGGGTTCTGAAGTTCTCCTCTGCTTTTTGGGTATGGTCAACTGAATAGTGGTGCTTCTCAGGAATTGTCACAGTTCACTTTTTATGGACCTGTATGGTAACTGTGCTATTCAGGAAGGCTTTACTCTCATCAGGAGAGGTCCTGGTGATGGCTGTCCTGCTGCTGGGTTTCTTGCTCTGAATTTAGTGAGCAGTAGCTGTTGCTCTTAAGGTATAATTTTTGGGCGTAGCCCTCTTGAAGGACCAAGGATTCCCACAGTTTTGTCAGTCTAGCTAGGGATAACTGGTTGATCCTTGGCACAGTATCTGAGGGCTGCTGAAATGGCTCTCTGGCTTTTGTAGGTCTGAGGATGCAGCTGTGTACCCCAGTGCCCTAACAGTATTCAAAAATGGTGGGTGAGCACAGTGCTCCTGCCTGCAGTAGAAGGCTAGAGCCTAGAGTATGCGTGAATCCAGAAAACCTTTTGGTGCTGGGTGTCCTGAGCATTAGACCTGATGATCCCCCTGCTGTGGGGTTTCCTCCTGACAGGGACACCCAGTCTTTGCTTTGGGGACCACTGTTCAGAGGCATGGGCTCTGCCTTTCTTGCCCTTGGGAGCCTGGGTGTCTGCCCAAACTGGGTAATTTTTCACGAGACCTTTTCGGGGTGGTGGTATCAGCTGAGTGTTCTGAGATCAGACCAGCCGTTTCCCTCCCTGTGGGTTTACACCCGACTGAGAAACTCAGTTTCTGGTGCCCTGGGGCCCACAGTTCTATCTGAGGCAGCGAATCAGGTGCGCAGGCAGGGCTCTGTGCTGGTGCCTGGGTCCCCAGCTCTGGCTCTGGGCTGGCTCCTGGGTGCCTAGGGAACCTGAGTCTTTTCCAGGGGATGTTTGGGTGACCTAAGGTCGGTCCCAATCATTTACTGCACTGTGGGGTTATCTCTCGACTGGAAATTCCAGTCCGTGATGTTGTGGGGCCCATGGTTCAGTCTGGGACAGTGACCAGAGCACACTGGCATGTGGCTCTGGGCTGGCGACCAAGCGCCTGGTGGAACCGCAATCTCTTCTGAGGTTTAGCCAGGTGAGTTAAAGCTGATTGAATCCCCCACGTGGGGTATCCTCTCACCTGGGAAACACAATCACTTGTGTTTTATGGCTTCCAGTTCTGATTGCTGTTCACTGTGCTGATCCTGCTGTGCTGCTGGTGAGAATGAGAGTTGTCCAGGCGCCGCCATCTTGCCCCGCCTCGGAATGCAGGTTTTCAAAGTATGATATAATGATTCTTTTAGTTTCCTCCATGTCTGTTGTTATGTCTCCTTTTTTCAATTCTTGTTTTGTTAATTTGGATATTTTTTTATTCATCTTTTCGTTAGTTTGGATAAAGATCTGTCTATCTTATTGAATTCTTCAATGAGCCAAATTTTTTTGTCTTCATTGCTTCTTTGTATTGTTCTCTTTGTTTAATCTATTTTATTGATTTCAGCCCACCGTTTGATTATTTCTTTGAATATTTTTTGTCCTGGATATGCCTAATTCTTTTTATTTTAGAGCTTTCAGGTATTCTGTTTAGTTGCTTTTGTGAGATATCTCCATTTTTAAGTAGGCATATAGTGTTATGAACTTTTCTTTTAGCTCTGCTTCCATTGTGTTGCATAAATTTGGATATGTTTTATATTAATTTTCATTGTATTGTGGACAGCCTTTTATTTCCTTCTCATTTTTGTCTTGATCCAATTTTCATTCAGTACAGAGTTGGTCTATTGCCACGTGTTTGTAAGATTTCTGTTGTAGATATCCAGATTTAATACATGGTGTTCTGATGGGATGCATGAAGTTATTTCAGTTTCATTTTATCTATTGAAACTTGCTTTGTGTCCAAGTATTTGGTAAATTTTGGAGAAAGTTCTGTGACGTAAGGAGAAGAAGATAAATCCTTTTGTGTTTGGCTGGAATATTTTGTAAACATCTGTAAGGTTCATTTTGTTTATAAGATAAGTTAGCTCCAATATTTAGCTGTTTAAATTTTGTCCTGATGACTTATCTTTTGGTGAGAGTGGGGAGCTAAAGTCTCCCACTATCAGTATATGAGAATCAATATGTGATTTAAGATGTGGCAGTGCTTTTTTTTTTTCATCCATGGTTGTCTCTGTGCTTGATCATAAAAGATAAGAATTGTGATATCATGTTGGTGGAGTCTTCCTTTGATGAGTACCCATCTCCATTTCTTTTCATATTCTGGGTATAGCCATCTAAATGACTCATGAGTTAATTGTGCTGAAATGATTTCTATTCATACATTATAACATATATTCTGGATAGTATTTCTTAATGACATAAGTGATTAAAAATATGCAGGCTCAATTTTGGCCTATCATTGAACAAATATATTTAATTTATTTTTTCATATATTTAAAAAAGGTATTTATTTTCACTATTTGTAAGTGTGTGTGTGTGTGTGTGTGTGTGTTTGTGTGTATGTGTGTGTCTGTGTTTGCATTTCTATGCAGGCAAATCCAGTTGTCTAGAAAGGCCAGAAGCATTGGATCACCTGGAGTTATAGTAACAAATGGCTGTGATATAGGGGCTGGAAATTGAACTCTGGTTATCTGCAAGCGCATTACACTCTGTTATTCACTGCAGCTCCCATATACCAATTTTTAAAATTTAATTTTGCTTATATAATTACTTATTATACTTCATTTACTTTGTATCCCTATTGCAGTTCCCTCCATCTCTCATTTCTTCCCAGTCACACCTACCCTCCCTCTTCTCCACCTATGCCCTTTTCCTAGTACCCTGATAGGGGAGGACCTTCTCCCTCCCTTTCTATCTGACACTAGTTTATCAGTCTCATCAAGGCTGGATAGATCACCTTCCTCTGTGGCCTGGCAAGGCTGTGCCCCTAATAAGTTGTAATTTGACACAGTCTAACTCAAGACTATAAGGATTTACACTGAGTTAAGTTTGAAATGAAGACTGAAATATAAAATGAGTGTTATTTTTTCAGAGGTAGTTTTCAAATTTCTCTATTATTCATTGTTAAAAATATGAGCCAGCCCCTACCAATCAGTTTTATTAATTTTGTCACAAATGAGCTGATTATGTAAGTATGAATTTATGTCTGGACTCTGTTATTTACCATTTACTAATACTTCTTTCCTTTAATCAATAATATTTTGTCTTCATGTTGTAGCTTTAATTATGTTTTGATTTAGGTATATAGCACATAGACATAGACCCATCCACTATAGTTTACTCAACTCATTATGGACCACATCCGTAACATAATGGCCTCTTGTTCTCAAAGCACACATCAACTTACAATAGCTGTGAGTTTATGAGTGCCATTGCCATGCCATGCACAACAGACAGTATGTCACAGCACTCAACTCCATCTCCTTTCAGATTATGCAGTTTATCTGCCTCCTATTCTGTGATGTTCTCTGAGTCTAGGTGACCACTGAGTCAGGGTTGAGAGAGTGCAGTGAGATTTTTAGTTTCCTTAAAAGCTAAGTTATGTTATGTGGATATGATTTTTTTTTAAATCCCAGGTGTGGAATATGGGGCTGCTTCAGATTTTCTACAGCAGCTATAATGTGTCTTGTGCTCTGGTAGGGGCATGCTTTTTGCCAGCTGCTGATAGTTTAATTCTGGGAATCTTGAGAAGATATAAGTAGGAGATCTCTAGCTGGTCCTGGTGCTCCTTCTGCTGCTGTCTCTGCTGCTACTGGTCCCTGTTGTTGTTTTCTGCTGCTTTGTTTGCTGTTGTTGAATTACTGGATTTTTGGAGGGCTGAAGTGCTGGTTTGCTATTGCTTGATTGCTGAATTTCTGAATATTCTGGGGAAGATGTTTTGACTTGCTCTTAGAAACCCAATGACCCTAATCAACAAGAAGTAATCTAAAGATGTCTTCAGTCCCTTTCCCTCTAACCTTTTTTCCCACTTCCCTAGTGTTGGGAGTTTGGAAGGGATTGGGGTGGAGAAGGGTGGTAGGTATAAGACCCCAAATAAAATAGCTAAAATGTGCCAACAGTGAAGTTTGATATAAATATACTTGTAGCTAAGCTCTCAGTCTCCTATTCTTTCTACTTTGACCAATTTGGCATCTCTGAATTCACTGTTGCTCTTTGAAATAAGACCATTCTCTGACCAAGGCTGATAGCAGTCCAAGTCAATGAACAGAGGAACTTTGACATAATGAACTTTTAGCAAAATAGTAATAGGTTCTAACTGAGGGCCTATGATCTACTCTACTATAAAATTTTGAACAAGATTTTAGTAACAGGTATAAAATTTCCATCTATAGATCAAGGTTCAAATCCAGTCTGAAGCAACTTAGTTACCACATGACAGTCATGCACATACCACTTTTGCAGAGAGAATATATTTCCAAGCAGGTCGATATTACAACATCCAGAGTAAGATCACTGAGGTTCTTTATTTCCCTCGTAGTACAAATAGCATCTTTGGTACAACAGAGAGAACATTTTCCAGTTATTCTGAAATTGATTTATCTCTGTTCTGTAGCCAAAGTGTGTGATGTCTTATGCAATATAATTACAACATGTAGTTATGATGGGAAAAGAAGGGGAAGGGAAATAACTTGTGGTGATTTGATGACCTTTGTGGCTTTCCTGATAACTCACAGGAAGGGAGGCCAGGCTCTCTGTTGCAGTTTTTAAAATTAATATATTTTTTTATTAATTAGAGTTCATTCACTTTGTATCCCAGCTGTAGCCCCCTCCCTCTTCCCCTTCCAACCTCACCCTCCATCCTTCATATCTTCCATGCCTCTACCAAAGTCCACTAATAGGGAAGGCTCTCCTGTCCTTCCTTCTGACCCTAGTCTATCAGGTCTCATCAAGACTAGCTGTCCATATATTCTGGGATTGACATTGCCCTCCTATGCAGAGTAATTTTGCTTGAACTCTTTTTAAAGTTGTAATTTGAAAGTAGCTTACAAATGAGAGGGTTTCCATAAGGCTTTTTCATACATACTTAGTATTGAAAAGGAACTTAATAACCTTCTTCTTCCCTTTATTCTTGCATGGATATTCTGTCCTCAGCTCAAAGCTATCACATAACAAAATACCCCACCATAAATGAATTGTACTTCTTTCACAGACATTTGTTAATTCTCTCAGTGTTTAATTTTAATTAAATTAAATAGTTCAACCATGGATTAAACTATTATTATTAAACTATTAAACCACAGATTAAACTATTATTATTTTGCTTAAAGTTCAATAGTCTCTCATGGATTTTATCTTAGCTGGTTTTGTTGGAACCTAAGGAAATCAAAAGAAAATTATATCAAGAGAATTGGAGCATCTATTTCATATACTCTGCTTACTCTTTGTCAGGTCTCTTCCCCTCCAATTTCCTTTAAACTTGGTTAATAGTCTTCAGCATTGCAGTTGTGGACTATAGAAATTGACTTATTTTGTTCTCTACTAGTATTTATATACAGTTTACACCAGTTTAAAAGATTCCCTGTCTAACTTTAGAACTCTAGACTACAGTTCTGCTTTCTTTTCTTGCTTTGTGACAGTGTCATATTCTTCTGCATTTGGATTTCCATCATTTACATTGGTTCCTGTTGTACAAGTTAATCTTCTCTGGCAGATTTAAGTAGATTCATTTTTTGTTTTTCTGCTTAATTATGATTTTCTTTACTTGTTTTCCTTTTTATTAATGCTATATGAGTCTTATTAAGGCTCATGCCTTCCTAAGAAAATATTTCTGTGGTATACTTGAGAAGTTTTATATTTGTGAGTATGTTTGATATTTCCTGTTCTCACGGTGTTTTTCTTAGGACATTTCAATTTGTTAATTTTCTACTGCCTGAAAATGTGTTGTCTATTGTAATACCTCTAATAATTTATTTACTTTCTTTGTTTTTTATATCAGGTAATTTTTATATATTTGCTTTACAGGTTATAGATTCTTTACTCTGTTATCTCCATATGATACAGAAGTCTTTCAGTGAATAGTTTCCTACATTTCTTCTTCAACTTCTCAAATTTTGGTTTGGTACTTTTAAAATAGTTTTTATTTCTCTGCTGAGATTTTACATATGTTCACTCAATATGATCCTCCTTTTTCTTAAGTCCTTGAACATATTTATAGTAGATGTTTAAAATTCCTGTCTGCTAATTTCAACATCTGGATAATTTTGGCATCTGTTTATGTGGGCTCCTCGTTTCTTTTTGTTTACAGCTTGAATATTTAGCTTCATTTATTCATATTTTATGTTTTATGTCCCACACTGTGAATAATATATTATAGTAAGCTATATAACAAATTTTTGAGTGACAAAGTATGCAGATTGAAAAAAAATAAACAGTAAAATAAGGGGATTTTGTACTCAGCCATGGAATTTTATTTTCGTAACAAAGTACTTTTAAAATTTTTCTTAAAGTGTAGCTTTTACCCAAAATATCAGTTGGTGAACAAGGATCAGAAAAAAATTCTAGCAGATGACTTTGCAAGCTCATGGACGAGATAATGGCTTGGAAAATGTATATGATGGCTGGAGACAAACATGTTCATGTTTCTCTCTCTATAAAAATAATTTATACATTTTTATTCCATGAAATGTTTCTTTCTCCATTTCAATACCCTGTTTTCTCTCTTATCTCAGTTTCTGGTGGACTCAGCAAGCCTCCTTCATCTAACAAACTGAACTATAGAGTTGCACAGGAGTGTGTGACTATTCTCTTTCGCTACCAACAGTATAAGGTTTTTCTGTTTTAGACCTTGTGAGTCTCATACAGTGTGTACAGAGCCCTGCATAATGAATTTTTAAAGGGCACAATTCTACTTATATTGCTACTATTCAGATACTCTGAGTTCCAGCTATTTAAGTGTCTCTGAACTGAGATTAGTGGTTATTATATAACCACTAATATTAGATTCTTATTCCCAACTGCAATGGAGTACTGCCCAGCTACACTTGATTTACTGAACTAAGGATTCATCCCTGCGTTGTCTTCCTTCCCAACCACTGAGGGTACTTGCTATGTAATATGCTCAGTGTACATTATGTCTAGATAGTAGTAATTAAGCTTGGTATTAATGAAGGAAGTTGTTGTTACGGGGTTTTCCATATTGAAAACTTCTAGTGAATGCCTGAAACTGAATGTAGCACCTGTCTGTTTATGGTAGTCAACCTTTTGCTGTACAGACAAATACTGGGAACTAATAACTTAAAGAAGCATACAGCCACATACACTCACGGCTTCAGAAATTTCAATATGTATTCAGCTGGTTCTGTTGTTTCTCCACTGTGATGAGGCCAAATGCCATGGCATAAGGGAGTGATGGCATAAATTTACTTAGCTCATAGTGGTTGGTAAGCAGACAGGAAAGGGTAAGATATACCTTCAAAGACATTCAAACATTTACCTGGTTCCTGTGAGCAGGCTTTATGTGCTAATATCCCACTGATAAAATACAACTTTCTCACCAACTTGAGACAATGTCTTCACATGTGAACCTTTCAGGAAATATTCATATCACAACAAAATGTTGTTTTACATAATTGTGTTGCTATATTAGACTATCTAGAAGCAAGTAATGTATAAGTAAATATGTATTTACCCCACAGATTAAAAATATGTCACTGGCCTTAGTTTCAGAATTATGACTTATGGCATATTTAATTGAAAGCTATAAAAATATAACAAGGAAAGGAAAAGACAAGAAAGAAAGAAAGAAAGAAAGAAAGAAAGAAAGAAAGAAAGAAAGCTCTCTGATCACCTCCCCCGATGGGTGAGAAGCCTTACCAGGCCACAGAGGAAGACAATGCAGCCAGTCCTGATGAGACCTGATAGGCTAGTGTCAGATGGAAGGGAAGGAGGACCTCCCCTATCAGTGAACTTGGAGAGGGAGTGGGAGGAGATGAGGGAGGGAAGGTGAGAGTGAGAGGAACTGAGGAAGGGGCTACCGCTGAGATACACAGTGAATAAACTTATAAAAAATAAATAAATTTTAAAAAAGATTAACTCACTGTGTCACCACCCTTTCTCCAATTTGGTAAAGGAATAAAGTATTCCCACTTTGAGTCTCTCACTCCCTGAAGAAATACAATTAAGCACCTAATCACCATCTCCTGGTGGTTGTGTCATATGAGGACTGGTAAATATGTGTTGACGTTTCTTTGCAGGACTAATAATATATAAACCTGGCAGTACATAATCATATACCTATACTTTGATTTTATTCTGCACATAAATGTGTTAAAGGTTTATTTATAAATTAAACATAGTGGTAGATTATCAATATCTCATGAGAAAACAAAAAAACATAGAAATATATTTCATCAAGTGTACATATATTACAGCTATATAGTGTATCAAACATGATGTGTAATCAGTCTCTTCTTCATTCTCTCTCTCCATAAATATGTGATAGATATCTCTATCTATGTACATATAGAGATAGATGTAGCTAGATGAAGATAGATTTATAAGATAGATTTATCTATCTATCCATGGACAGTTAGATAGATAGATAGATAGATAGATAGATAGATAGATAGATAGACAGACAGACAGACAGATAGATTTGGAGATCCTATATGGCTACAATTATCTAAAATTAAAAGAAATAATGTCACATAATAGAACATACTATTGATTTTATACTATGATTAAAAACAAATGTTTTCCTTGGGCTTCATGTATCTCTTACACTTCTTTGGGTCTTATTAACCTTTTAAACACTTAATGTATAAACATTTATTGTTTTATGACATATAAATGCATTTCCACAGCATAGACTGCTTTGTTTACCTCAAATACTTCCCATCTCAATCTTCTGGAATAATTGTTTTGTATAGCCGATGAAAAACCAGTACTCCAAGAGACCATCATAACACAGTGTATTAGTACCAGTTTGATTAGTCATCACACCATTCAGACTTGTCTGTCATATTCAGTGTCAATTGTTTCCATGATATTTGGAGATGATATTGGTATTTGTGTTGTGGGTTATTAATATTTATTATTGACTTATCTGCAGTTAAGCAGTGGTTATTCTTAAACCTGCTAGTCACCACCCAGAGACTAGGATTATTTTAATTAACCTAGAGCACAATGCTAGGTAATGATTACTCCTTCCTAAACCTCCAAACCTGCAGAGTTTCCTATCATTCAGATTTCACCCATTATACTTGCTTTTGGTCATATATTAGGTCCAGTCCATCTCTCCATGTGGTTCAAAGATCTCTCCTGCAGATTCTCTTGCTCTCCTACTCTCTCACCTCCTTCTTCTCTCTCCTCTCTGCACCTCTCTCCACTCTTTCCATTGCTCAGTATTGGAGCTGGTTGTTTAATTGACAATGTAAAGAACAAATAGTAGCATGTTTACACAAACTTGAGACAAGTGATGCTCAGAATAAGCATGATAATGCAATGTCCAGATTGAAACCAGATAGTGGGGTAGAGAAATCAGTATTTGAATGAGAAATGGTAAATTGTATATGTTCCAAAAGAACATTATAACAACATATTTGTTTTGCTGGTCTACTTGTTTATTTTTTTTTACCTTTCTCATGACATGAATATGGCCTTCACTTAATCAAGGTATTAAACTGGTTTAATAATAAATTTATGCATCAACTTCAGTACTAAATACAGCAATAGAAATCCAAATCACAATAAGACAACAATAACACATTGGTTACAATATATCAGCCATGAAATATGGGTGCTTTTGTGTGTATGTATAAACATATATGTACATGTGTATGAATGTGTGTGTGCATGTATATTTATATATAACTTACCTAATCTTCATAAAAATTCTGTCAGGATGATAAAACTCTATTGGACTATGTATTGGACTATGAAAAGGCAGAGGGACACATAGATTTTCTTATATTTTATTCAGATACAAAAAATGACAAATTATAAAATTATAATTAAATTCCAAAAACATAGAAAGCACTTAAACTTATGTGTGCAAGGATTCCTAAATTATTTTGCTAAGTTAATTTTCTGAATGAAATTGTCATATTTGCATATAAAGTAGGTGTATGAAAACCCTAGCTTGTAAGCAAATTAATAAGTGAAAATTCTATTAAAAGAGATACTGTTTTGAAGACATCATAGATATGACTCAGTGTGATGGAGTCTATACATATTAAAATCAAACATAACATTCTCTGAATCTATCAAGTTTAAATCAAAGTCAGGTAAATTGTGACCTATAGAACTAAGTTAACCAATGTCTTTTAAGAAATAAATTTTATTAAAACAGAATCATAGATATATATATGTATAGTATATATATTATATATATATATATATTTGTAATACTTATAAAATTCTTTTGTGCTGAAGTTTAACAGTTTAGAAAAAGAAAGTAGTTCAAAAAGCACCACTAGTACTTTATACACATATCTACAAAAATCACTAACCTTTGAAGAACAAGACAGTTACCCATACAATCACACTTACAAAAGTATTGGTCATATATATTCAACTGAGACCAAACCTTCATAGAATACTTTTTTGAAAAATTAAAATAAATAGAAACATTATCAGTCTACAAAAAACATCTATCAGCTTTATAATGGTTAAAATATTTACAAAGGGTTATAATAATAGCTTTTTGTTTACATCAACCTGGAAAGAATGATCTAAATATTGATGGAATTGATAAAACAATAGTGCTGCCATGTCTGTCTTTGCATCTAGGATTCTACAACTAATTCTGAGATGCTTCTAAACAAATATGTTTTGTTTTATTGTTTTAATTAATACTTTTTGACTGTTTCATATATAAGTACTGTGCCTACATCATTTGTAATTTTCCATGTCTTATCAACTCACTTCATGTACCCTCAGATTCATGACCTTTTAAATTCTCATTGTAAAACTTAAGACATGCTTTTACCAACTTTCAGGACTTTGTATTGATGTACATAAAATAGTTAATAAAAATTGGAGTTGAAAAAAAATTCTCATTGTAACCAGCTGAGTACATTTAGAGTTGTTTGTATGTGCTTGTGTTTAGGGGTGATCACTCATGTTCTGTAACCCATCAGCTAGCCCATGTTGTTTTGAAGACTCTTTCTCTCTTAGTTGCAATTAGTTGCATCTATTATTTTTAAGAGATAAGAGTTTTATTTTTCTACAATAATTCTTTCTCCATTGAATATCATCCAGGATCCAAGCACAGGGAACAGTGACATTCACTTTTTTTTCCTCTTTTTATTTTTTTAATATTAGTTACAATTTATTAACTTTGTATCGCACTCTCTCATTCCCTCCCAATCCCACCCTCCCTCCCTCATCTCCTCCCTGCCCCTTTCCAAGTCCACTAATAGGGGAGGTTCTCCCCTCTTCCATCTGACCCTGGTTTATCAGGCATCTTCAGGCCTGGCTGCAAAGTCCTCCTCTGTGGCCTAGCAGGCTTGTTCCTCCCTTGAAGGGTTGGGGGAGGGAGGAACAACCCTGCTGGGCCACAGAGGAGAGGTCAAAGAGGTGGGTCAAAGAGCCCACCATTGAGTTCATGTCAGAAATATTCCTTGTTCCCCTTACTAGGATACCCACTTGGATACTGAGCTACCATGGGTGGGCTACATCTGAGCAGAGGTTCTAGGTTATATCCATACATGGTCCTTGGTTGGAGAAACAGTCTCATAAAAGACCCCTGTGCCCAGATACATTTGGTCCTTGTGGAGTTTCTATCCTCTCCAGGTCATATTAAATCCTCTTTCTTTGTTATGATTCCTTGCACTCTGCCGAAGATTTGGTTATGAGTCTTAGTATCTGCTTTGAAACACTGCTAGGTAGAGTCTTTCAGAGGCCCTCTGTGGTAGGCTCCTGTCCTGTTATTTGTTTTCTCCTACATCAAATGTCTGTTCCATTTGTCTTTCTAAGTGAGGATTGATCATCTTACCCCAGGTTATTTTATTTTTATTTTTATTTTTATTTTTTTTTTTTAGCAAAAACCAAGTTGGGGGTAAAGGGAGTTTATTCAGCTTATACTTCCACATGGCTATTCATCATCAAAGGAAATCAGGACAGGAACTAAAGCAGGAAAGTAATCTGTAGGCAGGAGCTTATGCAGAAGTCATGTTGGGATGCTACTTACTGGCTTAATTCACAAGACTTGTTCAGCCTGCTTTCTTTTAGAACCCAGTACTAACAATCCAGATAGAACACCACCTACCATGAGCTGGACCCTTCCCCACTGATCACTAATTGAGAAAATGCCCTGCAGCTAGATATTATTGTGGCATTTCCTCAACTGAGGCTCCTTCTTCTCTGATGACTGTAGCTTGTGTCAAGTTGAAACACAAAACAGTCATACAGTGGCTGTATATGTTTGCAGTCCATTGCAATGGATGTGTGTTCTCTTACTCATATTCTCAACAATATAAACTGTCAATTTTTTATGAATATTGGCCCTTCTGATTGTCCTAGATACTTATATTAATAAGAAACAGCATGGTATTGGATACAAAGCTGACACACTTATCAATGGAATTGAACTGAAAGCTTATACATAAGTCCACAGAACTGTAGACATCTAATTTTTGACTTTGCCAAGTGGTTCCTGGATTGAAATTATTACTTTCACCTGAGTACTTGTGAAAGAATTCTGAGGATTATCTTGATCTTTTCAATCAGAAAATCTCCAAGATTGATGCTGTTGTATTTTTCCACAATTCCCAATAATATGGAAATAGACTGAAGTTTGACATTTATGACAAATCAGTCTCTTTGTTTACTTTCATTCCTATCAAATCTTAGAGTAGCAAAGTACAAAAATTCTAAATGTATAATCCTAGTTCTTTGAAGTACAATATAGAATTATAATAAATTATTTTATATGTTTTTGCGTATAAATCACAATATTTCATTTGCAGAATTCTTTTTATCTGAAGATTGGACTGCTTATCACTTAAATAATGGCTTCCCATTTCTTCTTTACTCCAGCCTCTGGCAACTATCATTGTAGGTTTATTTGTATGATTTGGCTATGTACTTGATATAAGTGGAATTAAAATATTTGTCTTTTGTGATGGCCGTTTAATATAATGCCCACAAGTTTCAACCATGTTGTAATGAATAACATTTTTTGAGTTAGATCACCCTATGTAGTCCTGTTTCACCTAAACTACACTTTCAGACTCACATCAGACTTCTCGTTCTGTGTCTTTTTTTTTAATTTTATTTTTTTCTTATCAGTTACATTTTATTAACTCTGTATCCCAGCCATGTCCCGATCCCTCATTCCCTCCCAGTCCCTCCCTCCCTCCTCTCCACTGTGCCCCTTGCCAAGTCCACTAATAGGGGGGACCTCCTCCCCATTCATCTGATCCTGTTTTATCAGGTATCTTCAGGACTGGCTGCAAAGCCCTCCTCCGTGGCCTAACAGGACTGCTCCTCCCTTGGGAGGTGGGGAGGCCAAAGAGCCAGTCATTGAGTTCCTGTTAGAAACAGTCCTTGTTCCCCTCACTATGGGAAAACAATTGGTTACTGAGCTACCACAGGCTACATCTGAGCAGAGGTTCTAGGTTACATTCATACATGGTCCTTGGTTGCATGTCAGTCTCAGAAAAGACCCTGTGCCCAGATACCAGATATATTTGGTCCTTGTGGAGCTCCTATCCTTTCCTCATCAGACTAACTCCCCTTCTTTCTTATGATTCCCTGTACTCTGCCAAAGGTTTGGTCATGAGTTTTTGCTTTGAAGACACTGCTAGTTAGGGTCTTTCAAATGCGCTCAGTAGACTCCTGTCATATGTTCAATGCGCATCCCATCTGTCTTTCTAAACGAGGATTGATCATCTTACCCCATGTCCACGAAAAACTCAAGGGACAATACATGCTGGAGAGGTTGTGGAGAAAGGGGAACCCTCCTCCACTGCTGGTGGGAATGTAAACTGATACAACCACTCTGGAAATCTATCTGGCACTTTCTAAGACAATTAGGAATAGTGCTTCCTCAAGACCCAGGTATACCACTGCTAGGTATATACCCAAAGTTTGCTCAAGTACACAAAAGGGATATTTGCTCAACCATGTTTATAGCAGCTTTATTTGTAATAGCCAGAACCTGGAAACAACCCAGATGTCCATCAACGGAGGAATGGGTACAGAAATGGTGGTATTTTTACACAATGGAATACTATTCAGCAATCAAAAAGGAGGAAATCATGAAATTTGCAGGCAAATGGTGGGATCTAGAAAAGATCATCCTGAGTGAAATATCCCAGAAGGAGAAAGACAAACACGGTATATACTCACTTATATAGACCTATAAGATATGATAAACATAATGAAATCTATACACCTAAAAAAGATAATCGTTCTGTGTCTTGAGTCACTGGGATTAAAGGCATGTAAACACCATGTCTGATTTCCCTTAACATTTTTCACATCATAAAAAATGCTGTTTTAAATAAATATAGAAACATCCTGATCAAGATTCTGCTTTTAATTACTTGTATATATAGTTTTAATTACTTATCATATTGTAGTTCTTCTAAATATTGAAACAACTGCTATAGTCTATATCGCTGTTCTATATTATTTCATATACACGTTGGTAGTATGTAAAGGTTCTGATGTATACACATTCTTTTGCACACTTACATAATTTTCAACTTACAAATAGATTTCACATTATAATATAATCATGAGCTGATTATATCTGTGTCATTTTTTTTTTCTTGTGAAAAGTGGCTTTGGCTACCAGTTTTTCTTCTATGGAAGATGGTCAAGTGATTGGTTTATTATTGCTCAGCATCTTTTGTATTCTTTATGTACATAAAATGCTCTTCCTTATCTGTTATGATTTAAAATTGTCAGAAACCACTCTGTTAAAGGAGCCCTTGTTAGGCAAGTGGGTTTTCTGGAAAGGTATCTGATATTTTAAAAGGTGTGTATGTAATACAGTCGATAATTGCTTCCAGTTTCTGAAACTCATTCTTTGTGCACTGCTGCATCTCTATATAATCTGGTATGGCGTTAAGCATCACTTTCTGGGTATTTACACAGTCTGACTGAACAAACTTCCTGTGGGATCATATTGAAGATGTACTGCTATTCAGATGAATTAAGTCCTGATTATAAAATTCCTGACTTGATTCAAAAATTTTTAAAAGTTAAATTGTTTTAGAACTTTTTGAACATCTTTGGAAAGTTTATGGAGGTACATTTGTGTATCTCCAAATACCTCACTAGTAGAAAGGATGATTTATTGCCTCAGACAGCCTTCACTCACAAATCCTGGTATACACCATACATATAAATACACCATAAATATAGACAAGTTGGTTTAAACTTTCCATCAACCCAAATTATAATGAAACCACCAAGCAATGTGTAATTAAATACAAACCTTTTTGTCATTGAATACACACTGCTCTGTTGTAATTCCTTATACCTTACACCTTATGGCATTATATATTGTTATTTTAAATTTACTTAGTTTCTTGGAATTAAAAATAATATTATTGCCCCAAAGATAACTTAAACTGTGTAGCCAAGTCAGTCCTAATTGAAGGGACATATATTCTTCCGACTTTTAGACCCTGTTAACATTTAGGCCTTGTCAACCTTTGTCACTCTATGAACATATGTAATGGATACATAAATAACAAATGTTTAGTTTTAAAACATGTAACCTGTTGTGTTTTAGAAATCAGATGTTTTTGTGATTCATTGCCTTCTTTAATTATGAGGCAATTCCTTACCTGAGTATAAATACTGTAACCAAGCAATAAACAAATTTGAAGTTAAAGTTCTTAACTCCATCCACCTTTTTCATTGAGCATGTGTGCGTGAAAGGTCTTTGCTACTTTCTCCCCCTTTTTCTTTTTCAAATAAGTTAACAGTGATTCAGGATCTAACTATCAGCCAATGATAAGCAGTAAAAAGTTTACTGCTCTTTGATCATCTCCCCCTGAGGGGGGAGCAGCCTTACCGGGCCACAGAGGAGGACAATGCAGCCACTTTTGACGAGAACTGATAGACTAAGATCAGAAAGGAGAGGAGATCCTCCCCTATCAGTGGACTTGGGGAGGGACATGCATGCAGAAAGGGGAGGGAGGGTGGGATTGGGAGGGGAGGAGGGAGGGGCTTATGGGGGGATACAAAATGAATAAAGTGTAATTAATAAAAAATAAAAAAAGTTGACTTTAGCCTGTCAACATCTATGTAATAGCCTGCTCGTGTGAAGGATCTAATCTCAGATTACAGAGCCTCTTTTACAACACCTTGCAGTTTGGGCTAGAAGCAATTTTACAGAAATTGCTGGCTACAGAAAAAAATGATGCTCAATCTTCATTCGGAAAGGCAAACAAGATGGACATAGGAAGAGGGAGGAAGCAGGGAACAGCACAGGAGCCTACCACAGAGGGCCTCTGAAAGACTACCCAGCAGGGTATCAAAACATATGCTGAGACTCATAGCCAAACTTTGGGCAGAGGCAGGGAATCTTATGAAAGAAAGGGGAGATAAAAAGACCTAGAGGGAACAGGAGCTCCACAAGGAGAGCAACAGAACCAAAAAATTTGGGCACAGGGGTCTTTTCTGTGATTGATACGCCAAACACGAATCATGCTTGTAGATATCCTAGAACCACTGCACAGATGTGACCCATGGCAGCTCAGTGTCCAAGAGGGTTCCCCAGTAATAGGAACAGGGACTGTCTCTGACATGAACTCATGGGCTGGCTCTTTGATCACCTCCAACTGAGTGGGGAGCAACTTAACTAGTCCACAGAGTAAGACAATGAAGCCAGTCCTGATGAGACCTAATAGGCTAGGGTCAGATGGTAGGGGAGGAGGGCTTCTCCTATCATTGGACAGGGAGAGGGGCATAGGAGAAGAAGAGGAAGTAAGGGTAGGATTGGCAGGGAATGGAGAGGGGCCTACAACAGGGATACAAAGTGAATAAACTGTAATTAATAAAAATAAAATAATAAATTTTAAAAAGGTGACCAGTTAAAATTTTCCTTCATTGTAGCAGTGTAGCCAATTCCTAGACCTAGATAAAGAATCCTGGGCTCCCTTCCTTATTTCTTTTTCTTTCAGTAGTCACCATCAGCTAGGCAAACCCAAGAGATAAAGCAAACAGGGGATCTCTGTATCCATCCCAGATCCTTTCCTGGACCTTGGACCCTTGACAAAGCAGAGAGAGGTGCAAAATATTTTCTTTATTTTTGTGAATTGTTTTCCACTGTTTAAATTTATTCTTAATACATGAGTTTCTAAAATTGTCATGAAATACAATTAACCTACCTCATTTTTTTGCCTTTACCTTTGTTATCTTAAACAACCAAATGCCAAATACAATGTCATAGAATTCTGTCTCATATTTTTCCAATTTTGCTTTATGATTTTGCTTTAACATTTATAACTATCATCTGATTTGTATAAATCTCTACAACATAAAATCAAATACATTTATTTTTCCTAACATCATTTTTAAAAATACTGTACTTTCACCAATAAATATTCTTTTAACGTCTTTGGAAAACCATATGAGTGTGTGGATCCATCTCTAAGCTTTATGTTAAAATGTGAGTATGCTAGTTTTTTGGTTGTTCAATTGTTTTCTAGATTGTTTGCTTATTAGGGATCACTTGAGATTTCCCATGTTTTCTACAGTAGAGTTTATTGGAATTTAATATTATATTGAGTCACCAAACATTGTGTTAGTATGGACATCTTAATTTTCATATTCATTTCCTCCAAAGTATTTCTTTTAATGTGTTATGCTTTCTTCAATTTAATTTAGTAATTTTAGTATTTAGTAAATTTAGTAATTTTCTATGGACTCTATATGGTTTATATGATGTATATATGGTAATATAATGTCTCTCTATATATTTCTTAACTAGTAAAAATTTGATTTTTTTTCACTTATTAGCAATAAATTATTTCCTAAATTATTTTTGGATTTGTAGAAAACATTGAAGCAATTGACTAGTGTAGTAATTGTATGTTCTACTACTTCTCTGAATTTATTCAAGGAATCAACTTTATCCATTAAATTTAGTGTCTGTATTTCTTTATATGGATCCAAAGGCTACTAGATCACAAATTACATAGTTGGCTAGTCTGGCAAGAAAGACATGTAAAGAAATAGTTGGCACACCATTATAACCTAACATTTAATTATATTGTAGAGAGAGAATATTGATAGTAAGTCATACACAAAAAAGTGAGATCTGAGCTAAAGGTAAAACAGAAGCTATGATAAATTTATAAAAATTCACATTTTACTTTCTAGGGCAACATATTTCATAACTTTCTGTTCTGAGGCACCATGGATTATGCCTTTATTTACTTGACACAGAATAGGATATTTTATCGAACAAATGCACATCAAAACGCATATTAGTTACATTATTTAGAATAAGGAATACATAACAAATAAATTGAAAGGGGAATACAGAGGTATTTTTTCCACAGGATTCTTTTTTTTTATATTTTTTTAAATTTTTTTATTTATTACACTTTATTCATTTTGTATCCCCCCATAAGCCCCTCCCTCCTCCCCTCCCGATCCCACACTCCCTCCCCTTTCTGCATGCATGCCTCTCCCCAAGTCCATTGATAGGGGGGGTTCTCCTCTTCTTTCTGATCTTAGTCTATCAGTTCTCATGAAAAGTGGCTGCATTGTCCTCTACTGTGGCCTGATAAGGCTGCTCCCCTCTCAGGGGGAAGTGATCAACAAGCAGGCCAATCAGATTATGTCAGAGGCAGTCCCTCTTCCCAATACTATGTAACCCACTTGCACACTGAACTGCCATGGGCTACACCTGTGCAGGGGTTCTAGGTCATCTCCACGAATAGTCCTTGGTTGGAGTATGGGTCTCTGGGAAGTTCCCTGTGTTCAAATTATCTTGTTCTGTTGCTCTCCTTGTGGAGTTCCTGTCCCCTCCAGCTCTTACTATTTCCCACTTCTTACATAGAATTCCATTCACTCTGCCCATCAATTGGCCAACAGGCTCAGCATCTGCTTTGACGGTCTATACTGCAGAAGCTTTCAGAGGCCCTCTGTGGCAGGTTTCAAGGTTGTTTCCTGTTTTCTTCTGGCTTTCAGAGGCCCTCTGTAGCAGGTTCCGAGGTTGTTTCCTATTTTCTTTTTCTTCTGATGTCCATCCTCTTTGTCTTTCAGGATGGGGATTGAACATTTTAGTTAGGGTCCTCTCTTTTGCTTAGTTTGTTTAGATGTACAGATTTTAGTGGGTTTATTCTATATTGTATGCTTATATGAGTGAGTATATACCATGCGTGTCTTTTTGCATCTGGGACAACTCACTCAGGATGATCCTTTCCAGGTCCCACCATTTACCTGCAAATTTCATGATTTCCTTATTTTTCATTGCTGAGTAATACTCCATTGTATAGATGTACCACAGTTTCTGCATCCATTCTTCAGTTGAGGGGCATCTGGATTGTTTCCAGCTTCTGGCTATTACAAATAAAGCTGCTACAAACATGGTTGAGCAAATGTCCTTTTTGTGTACTTGTGCCTCTTTTGGGTATATGCCTAGGAGTGTTATGGCTGGATCTTGAGGAAGCGCTATTCTTAGTTGTCTGAAAAAAATGCCAGATTGATTTCCAGAGTGGTTGTACCAGTTTACATTCCCACCAGCAGTGGAGAAGGGTTCCCCTTTCTCCACAACGTCTCCAGCATGTGTTGTCCCTTGAGTTTTTCATCTTAGTCATTCTGATGGGTGTAAGGTGAAATCTCAGGGTTGTTTTGATTTGCATTTCCCTAATGGCTAATAAGGTTGAGCATTTCTTTAAGTGCTTCTCTGCCATTGAATATTCCCCTACAGAGAATTCTCTCTTTAGCTCTGTTCCCCATTTTTTAATTGGATTACTTGGTTTATTGCTTTTCAGCTTGTTTAGTTCTTTATATATACTGGATATGAGTCCTCTGTCAGATAAAGGGTTGGTGAAGACTCTTTCCCAATCTGTAGGCAGTCACTTTGTTTTGATGACGGTGTCCTTTGCTTTACAGAAGCTTTTCAATTTCATGAGGTCCCATTTATTGATTGTTGCTTTTAGAGCCTGTGCTGTTGGTGTTCTGTTCAGGAAGTTTTCTCCTGTACCAATGAGTTCTAGGGTATTCCCCTCTTTTTTTTCTAGCCTATTTAATGTGTCTGGTTTTATGTTGAGGTCTTTGATCCACTTGGACTTCAGTTTTGTGCAGGGTGATAAGTATGGATCTATTTTCATTTTTCTACATGTAGACATCCAATTGGACCAGCACCATTTGTTGAAGATGCTATCTTTTTTCCATTATATGGTTTTGGCATCTTTGTCAAAAATCAGGTGTCCGTAAGTGTGTGGGTTTATTTCTAGGTCTTCTGTTCGATTCCATTGACCCACCATTCTGTTTCTATGCCAGTACCAAGCAGTTTTTATAACTGTTGCTCTATAGTACAGCCTGAGATCAGGGATGGAGATACCTCCAGAAGATCTTTTATTGTAGAGGATTGTTTTAGCAATTCTGGGTTTCTTGTTATTCCATACGAAGTTGAGAATTTTTCTTTCCAGGTCTGTAAAGAATTTTGTTGGCAATTTGATGGGAATTGCATTAAATCTGTAGATTGCTTTTGGTAAGATGGCCATTTTTACTATGTTAATCCTGCCAAGCCATGAGCATGGGAGATCTTTCCATCTTCTCATATCTACCTCTAATTCTTTCTTCAGAGATTTGAAATTTTTTTCATACAAGTCTTTGACTTGCTTGGTTAGGGTTACATCAAGGTACTTTATGTCATTTGTGGCTATTGTGAATGGTTTTGTTTCTTTAATTTCTTTCTCAGCCCTTTTGTCTTTTGTATACAGGAGTGCTACTGATTTTTTTGAGTTAATTTTATATCCGGCCACTTTGCTGAAGGTGTTTATCAGCTGTAGGAGTTCCCTGGTAGAGTTTTTGGGGTCACTCATATATACTATCATATCATCTGCAAATAGTGATAATTTGACTTCTTACTTTCCCATCTTTATACCCTTGATCTCCTTCAACTGTCTTATTGCTCTAGCAAGGACTTCCAGCACTATGTTGAAGAGATATGGAGAGAGTGGGCAGCCTTGTCTTGTCCCTGATTTCAGTGGGATTGCTTTAAGTTTCTCTCCGTTCAGTTTGATGTTGGCTATGGGCTTGCTGTAAATCGCCTTTACTATGTTTAGATATGTGTCTTGTATCCCTGATCTCTCCAGTACTTTAAACAAGAATGGATGTTGGATTTTGTCAAATGCTTTTTCAGCATCTAGGGAGATTATCATGTGGTTTTTTTCTTTCAGTTTGTTAATATGCTGGATCACTTTGATGGATTTCCATATATTGAACCACCCCTGCATACCTGGGATGAAGCCTTCTTGGTCATAGTGGGTAATATCTTTGATGTGTTCTTGGATCCGGTTTGCAAGTATTTTGTTAAGTATTTTTGCATCAGTGTTCATAAGGGAGATTGGCCTGAAATTCTCTTTCTTTGTTGAGTCTTTGTGAGGTTTAGGTACCAAGGTGATTGTGGCTTCATAGAATGAGTTTGGTAATGTTCCTTCTGTTTCTATTTTGTGGAATAGTTTGAAGAGAATTGGAGTTAGCTCTTCTTTGAAGGTCTGGTAGAATTCTGAGCTGAAGCCATTTGGTCCTGGGCTTTTTTTGGATGGGAGATTTTGATGACTGCTTCTATTTCTTTGGGGGATATAGGACTATTTAATTGATTTACCTGGTCCTCATTCAGCTTTGGTAAGTCAAATCGATCAAGAAAATTGTACATTTCATTTAGGTTTTCAAATTTTGTTGAGTATAGACTTTTGAAGTAAGTCCTAATGATTGTTTGGATTTCCTCAGTGTCTGTAGTTATGTCCCCCTTTTCATTTCTGATTTTGTTGATTTGGGTGGTGTCTCTCTGCCTTTTAGTTAGCTTGGCTAAGGGTTTGTCGATCTTGTTGATTTTCTCAAAGAACCAGCTCTTGGTTTCATTGATTCTTTGAATTGTTTTATTTGTTTCTAATTGATTGATTTCAGCCCTGAGTTTGATTATTTCCAGCCATCTACTCCTTTTTGGTGTGTCTGCTTCTTCTTTTTCTAGGGTTTTTAAGTGGGCCATTAAGTTGCTTGAATGAGCTCTCTGGAATTTCTTCTTGAAGGCACTTAGTGCTATGAACTTTCCTCTTAGCACTGCTTTCATTGTGTCCCACAAGTTTGGGTATGTTGTGTCTTCATTTTCATTGAGTTCTAGAAAGGCTTTAATTTCTTTCTTTATTTCTTCCCTGACCCAGCTGTCATTTAGTAACAAGTTGTTCAGTTTCCATGAGTGTGTAGGCTTTTTGCTATTTCTGTTGTTGTTGAAGTCCAGCTTTATTCCATGGTGATCAGACAGGATACAAGGGATTATTTCAGTCTTCTTGTATCTGTTGAGGCTTTTTGTTTTGCTGTAGTAAGTTTAATTATTTCCTGTGTTTTCTTGACAGAAGCTAATTTTCTTGGTTGTATTTTCCCTTCCAATATCTTCTGTAATGCCTGATTTGTGTGTAGGTATTGTTGAAATTTGTTTTTGTCATTGAATATCTTTTTTTCTCCGTCTATGAGGACTGAGAGTTTTGGTGCTTATAGTGGCCTGGGCTGACATCTGTGTTCTCTTAGGGTCTGCATGATATCTTTCCAGGCCCTTCTGGCTTTCATAGTCTCTGTTGAAAAGTCAAGTGAGATTCTAATGGGTTTGCCAGTATATGTTACTTGGCCTTTTTCCCTTGCAGCTTTTAGTATTTTTTTCTTTTTTTCTGTACACTTACGGTTTTGATTATTATGTGGCGGGAGGATTTTCTTTTCTGGTCAAATTTGTTGGGTGTTCTGTAGGCCTCATGTATCCTTATTGGCTTCTCTTTTAACTTGGGGAAATTTTCTTCAATGATTTTGTTGAAAATATTTTCTGGGCCTTGGAGAAGGGAGTCTTCTTTTTCCTCTATTCCTATTATTCTTAGATTTTTGTCTTTTCATATTGTCTTGGATTTCTTGGACGGTCTGTGTCAGGAATTTTTTGGATTTAACATTTTCTTTGACAGATACATCGATTTCTTCCAGTGTATCTTCTACACCTGAGATTCTTTCTTCCATTTCTTGTATTCTGTTGGTTATGCTTACCTCTGTAGTTCCTGTTTTCTTCCCTAAATTCTTCCTCTCCATTATTTCCTCCATTTGTGTTTTCTTTAATTTTTCTAGTTCTATCTTCAGGTCTTGAGTTGTTTTGTTTACTTCCTTCACCTGTCTGCTTGTATTTTCTTCTTTTTCTTTTAGTTCCTTCAACTCTGTCTCTTTTATTTCTTTCAGTGATTTAATTATGTCTTCTCTGAAGGCCACAAGCTGTTTGGATGCATCTTCCTGTATTTCTTCACGGATGGCCCTAATCTGCTTGTCTTTATCTTCCTCCATTTCTTTACGGATAGCCATGATCTGTTTGGTTTTATCTTTCTCTCATTCTTTACGTATTTTATTTCTCTCCTCTATTATCCTCTTCATCAAGATAGATGTAAGGTCATCTTCTTGATTTTCTATTATGCTGCATTGTTCAGGGCTGTTCGCCTCTGGATGGCTGGGTTCTGGAGATGCCATATTGCTCTGTCTTTTGTTGGTTGAGCCTTTACGCTGACCTCTACCCATTGGGCTGATTTAGGTGTTGGCTGTTAGTTTCTGTGCTTCCTGGAGTCCTGAGGTAGGGAGTATCCCCTTGGCCGGAAGATGATTTTTCCTAAAGGAGTCCTTCTCTGCTTTTTGATTATGGTCACTGTATGGCCAGTGTTTCTCCGGAGTTGCCACTGCTCACCTCAGGTTTATAGCCCTGAGTAGTAGCTGTGGTCTATGTTAGGCAGGGGGGTTTCTCCTCTTACCCATAGAATTTCTCAAGAGAGCTGCCCCACTGCTGGGTTTCTTGTTATAAATTTAGTGTGCTGCTGCTCACTAAATTTCCATGTACAGTCCTTTTGAAGAAACTGCTGATTCCCTAGCTGTGGGGTTTTCTCCCAACAGGGAACCTCAGTCTGTTTTCCTGAGGCGCACAGTTCTGTCCAGGAAAGTGGGAGGTGCACTCAGCAAGTCTCTGGGCCAGAGGCTGATTGCTCTGCTCTGGACCTGGAGAATGTGCACCTAGGTTTAGTTGGCGCCTGGGGGCACTGTTCTGTTGGCGCTGGGTGCCTCACTCTGGACCAGAAGCTGTGTGTCTCTGTCTGGGATGGCGGCTGTAGGCACTTCTCTGGTCCAGACGCTGTGGATGCAGCTCTCTTGAAAAACCAGGGATTCCCACAGTTTTGACAGTCTAGCTAGGAATAACTGGTTGATCCTTGGCACAGTATCTGAGGGCTGTTGTAATGGCTCTCTGGCTTTTGTAGGTCTGAGGATGCAGCTGTGTGTCCCAGTGCCCTAGTGGAACTCAATAATGGCAGCAGAGCACAGTGCTCCTGCCTGCACTAGAGTCTGCGTGAGTCCAAGAAGTGTTTTGGTGCTGGGTGTCCTAAGCGTTAGAGATGCTGACCCCCTCCGCTGGGGGTTTCCTCCTGCCAGAGACACGCAGTCTGGTTTCCTGGTGCTTTGGTGCCCACAGTTCTATCTGAGGCGGCGAATCAGGCTCACAGGCAGGCGCCTGTGTCCCGGCTCTGAGTCCGGACTGGCTCTTGGGGCACCCGCGGAACCCGTCTTTTCCAGGGGATGTCTGGGTAACCTGGGGTCGGTCCCAATTGTTTCCTGCTTCGTGGGGTTATCTCTCGACTGGGAAATCCAGTCTATGGTGTTGTGGGCCCACAGTTCAGTCTGGGACCGTGACCAGTTTGCGCTGGCGGGTAGCTCTGGGCTGGTGACCAAGCGCCTGGCGGAACTGGGATCTCTTCTGCGGTTTAGCTGGGTGAGTTAAAGCTGATTGAATCCCCCACAGTGGGGTATCCTCTCACCTGTGAAACACAATCACTTGTGTTTTATGGCTGCGAGTTCTGATTGCTGGTCACTGTGCCAATCCTGCTGTGTTGCTCCTCAGAATGAGAGTCCTCCCGGCGCCGCCATCTTGCCCCATCTCTCAAGACGTTTAATTTTTACTAGCAATTTTTAATACTATTTTATTTTTATATTTTTGAAACATATTTACATATTTCCACATTAATATTTTCAATATATAATAAAGTTATTTAATGAGAGTAAATAGAAAAAAGTTTTATTGTATATTAAAATTATTTACATCTATACTTTAGTTTTTATAACTTCAGTTTATGTCACAGCCATATCTAATGGGAACAGCAAAAATCACAAAGCCAGTACAGTTGTTTGACAAAGATCCAACGAAGCTGAGCCCAGTGGTGAAATGCATGTGGTAAAGTCTCCCCCTCTTTTGGCCTTGATCTTTACATGTTGCATGCTTGAGGGTCTTCTATTTTAGGTACAAATTGGGGTTATTGTATTAAAATAAATTTTCTTATGAATCATGTATACCTTCTCCCAGGAGTACTGCTTCTAAGAGCTCCCAGGAATGTCCTGATCATACTACCCATCTCGCTTTTAGGGAGATATCCATATCTCTGTCTACTTGAAGGTCTTCCTAATGCCTGGGAAGTTGTGAATCAAATAACAATGTCAGAGACCTGCTTTTGAGGCTCTGAATCCAAGATACTCTTGGCACATCTGTTCCTACACTTACTTGGGAACAAAATAATCAAAACAAAGTAAACTTGAAAAGATAAACAATATTCAGTAGGCTAGAGAAGTTGGCAGCAGTTCAAATTAAAATTCTCTTCCTACTACAGATGGACAATGAATGATATGGATTAATGATAAAAGAATAAGATATTAAGATTTCTTTTTCTTTTTGTCTTTCTGTATGTTGTTTATTACTTATAACATAAGTGAACATTCGGTGGACTCACAGGTTTTGTGTTTTGTTCTGTCTTCATACATTCATTAAAATGTTCTATTCTAGCAATATAAAACCTACTCTCTCTATATATATCTATATCTATATGTAAATGTTTCTTTAAGAACTACATGATATATATATGTATAACTACATGATATACATATATATGTATATGTACACACATATATGTATATATGTATATGTGTACATATATATGTATATCATGTAGTTCTTAAAGAAATTTTTAGATAAATAGGAGAGATTTGTTGTTTTTAGATGTAGGAAGGGTTTAAGAGGTTAATTTTTAACACAGTAAATGATATGAGAAAGGTCAACCACTGTCTGAATGAAGATTAAAAACAATTGTGATTTAAGCTATACTTCTAGGAATGAACTTGGCCAGTATTATTTATTTTTAATTTTTATCATTTTTCACAATTTATTCATTATATATCCCAATTGAAGCTCCCTCCTTCCACTCCACCCAGTCCCATCCTACTTCCTTTTCCTCCTATCCCTTTCCACTAGTACACTGAAATGGGGAGTTCTCTACCATTGCCATCTCTGCATAGATTGTTAAGTCTCATCAGGACTGACTGGATCTTCTTACTTCATCGCATGGAAAGTCCATATAGCCAGGTGTGAGTGATCAACTGAGTTTATGGTAGAGGCAGCCTCTGATCTCCTTACTCGTAGATCCACATGGAGACTGAGCTGCCAATCTAGGTCCTCTCCATGCATGGTCCTCGGTTGGTGAATCTGTCTCTGCAGGACCCCCTGGGCTCAGATCCTTCAGGTTTTTTTTTTTTTTGGTCTTCTTTTGTGCCTCCTGTCCCCTCCATGCCTCTCTATCTCCACCACTCTCTTCTTCCTTAAGACTCCCTGTACTCTGCTCAAAATTTGGTTGTGAGTCACAACATCTGCTTCCATCCCTTGTAGGGTGGATGTTTTCAGAGGCTCCTCTACATTAGACTCCCTTCATTTTCATCTGTTGCCTATCCTGTTTGCCATTCTGAATGAGATTTAAGCATCTTCCCTAGGGTTCTCCTTAGTATTTAGCTTCTTAAGGTCTGTAGATGTCTATCCTATATTATACAGCTAATATCCACTTATTAGTGAGTGTATACCAAACAGAAAGACAGCTTTCTGTTTCTGGGTTACCTCAATAGAGATTACCTCTTCTAGTCCCATCCATTTGTCTGAAAATTTCATGATTTCCTTGTTTTTAATAGCTATAGTATTCCATTGTGTAGAATACACCACAAATTCTATATCCATTGCTCTGTAGAAGGACATATAGGTTGTTTCCAGATTACTATTACAAATAAAGCTGCTATGAACATAGTTAAACAAATGTCCTTATTGTATGGTGGGCATATTTTGGTTATATGCCTGGCAGTGATATAGCTGTATCTTGAGGTAGTGCTATTCTCCATTTTCTGAGAAAGCACAAGATTGATTTCCAAAGTGGTTGTACAAGTTTTCAATCCCACCAGCAATGGAGGAGACCTTTCCTTTCACAACATCCTCTCCAACATGTGTTGTCACTTGAGTTTTTGATCTTTGCCATTCTGATCGGTGTATGGTGGAATCTCAGAGCTGTTTTGATTTGCATTTCCCTGAACTAAGGATGATGAGTATTTCTTTAAGTGTTTCTCTGCTTTTTGATATTCCTCTTTTGATAATTCTCTGCTTAGCTCTGTACCCCATTTTTAAATTGGATTTGTTTTGTTGGTGTCTATTTTCTTTAGTTCTTTAAATATTATGGATATTACCCCTCTATTGGATGTAGTGTTGGTGAAGATCCTTTCTTAGGCTGTAGGCTCTCATTTTGTTCTGTTGACAGACAATGTCTTTGCTTTACAGAAGCTTTTCAGTTTCATGAGTTCCCATTAGTTAATTGTAGATCTTAGAGCATGAGCTGTTGGTATTTTGTTCAGGAAATTGTCTTTTGCACCAATGAGTTTGAGGTTTTTTTCCCATTTTTCTTCCAACAGACTTAGTGTGTCTGGTTTCATGTTGAGATTTTTGATCAATTTGGATTTTATTTTTATGCAGAGTGATAGACATGGTTCTATTTGCACTTTTATACATATAGACGTCCAGTTACAACAGCACCATTTATGGAAGATGCTATATTTTTTTTCCATTGTATGGTTTTGGCATCTTTGTCAAAAAAGGTTTGTGTGTTCATTTATGGGTCTGCAATTTGATTCCATTGATCTATCAGTCTGTTTTTATGTCAGTAACATGCAATATGTATTACTGTTGCTCTATAGTACAGCTTGAGATCATGAAATGGATATACCTTAAAAGACTTTTTATTGTAGATGATTGTTTTAACTATTCTGGGTTTTTGTTATTCCATATGAAGTTGAGAATTTTTCTTTTCAGGTCTATAATTTAATGGGAATTACATTGAATCTGTAGATTGCTTTTGGCAGGATTCCCATTTTTACTAGTTCTTCAGATCTCTATTAGGTACATTTGATTTATGACCTCTCTTAGCGTCATTGTTTCTTTGTTTAATTTCTGTTTTGTTGACCTGTCTTTTCTTGAGAGTGGTGTATTGAAGTCTCCCACTATGAGGTCTATGTGTGAGGTCTATGTGTGGTTTAAGTTTTATTAATATTTCTTTTAAAACTGTAGGTGCCCTTTTATTTGGGGATGGTTAGTTGTATGTGCAGGATTATGTCTCTGGGCTGGTGACTTAGCATCTGACTGGATCTGGGAAATCTTCTGGGGCTTAGCTTGGTGACCTGAGATTGGACCCAATTGCTCCCCACAACATAGGGTTTCCTCTCACCTGAGAAACAGAATTGCTGGTTTTTAGGATCTACAGATTGGACTTTTGGTCACTGTGCATTCATTGCTGTCCTAATCATCAGACACAGTGTGCTCTTCGCACAGCCATCTTGGATCCAAGTCCTCTTTTCTTAGAATAAGTTAACTCATATAGGGCTGCTATGGTGTCATATAGCCAAGGAATTAAAAAAACATTAAGATGAAACATATAAATTATACAAGTATATAGAATATAAACATTGTATTATGGCAGAAATTAAATTATAATTCCAGCAGCCTTAGCTTAAAGACATTTCTTGGGCCTATGACAATTAGTACTTTGACTATTAAAAGTTGATAATACACTGCTTGGGATATGACAATCATGCCAGGCTGGCTTGGATGTTTTCTTTCTTTCTAGTTCCTTTGAAAGTGCAAGGCCTACTAGCCTGAGAACAGGCTGTCATGCTTTGGCAAAATATGCTCTTGAAACTGCAATATTGTTAAAAGTTGGTTTGTAAGATTGATGAAGGAAATTTAGTATAAAAGATAATTCTGTTCTGTCATGATTTATCAATAATGACTAAACTTATGACCAAGTAGAAGTTAAAATGTGTTTTCAAGGACAGAAATGATATGATATATGTTTTAGAAAAACATGCATCTATCCCTACCTATTAAATTCTGTATAAATAAAGAAGCACCCAGACTGCCAGCCAGGCATGAGGTAAAACTTTCCCAATCCTTGGTGCCTGACTCATTCTTCCCTTGCTGTTCCTGCACCTACTCTTCTTCAGGCCCTGATTTTACCCTGAGGCTGGACCCTGGAACAGGAGGTAAAGGCAGGAGGTTCTACTTCAAAACTAGCCTAAGCTAAATAATAGGTTCAAGGTCATCCTTAGTGAGGTTGTCTAAATAGAAAACTCATACAAATGTATTAAATAATACTAATAAAAGATTAAAAAAAAAGAAAAAGAAAAGCCAACTAAATCAGTCAATCAACTAATACAGATAAAGACAAAATAAACAACACTTAAATTCATTTTTGGACTACATGTTTTTCACACCTACATTTTCATATTACCTGAGTGAAACAAGTTTTATTTTGTAGTCCATTTGTAATAATCCTAAATGATAGTCATTGTCACAATAATAAAATACCACAAGGATCTTGGTATATAGTATGCATTCCCAGCAGGAGATGGATAGCCTCCACAAGAGTAGAAATTGATCCTTTTCTGTAAAATAAGGAACAGAGTTATATTATATTTCATATTATGTATATTACAATGGTTTGTGTCACTCCGTAGAAATACAACATATAAATAGAAACACAATGAGTCAATGGTTCTAAAAAGCCAAAAGTGGCTGGATAGTGTGCTAGTTATCTTGATTGAGAAGTAACGAAAAGTAGATTGGGAAACAATGGTATATAAAAAAGAACTGTGAAGTGTGTTATCTCTTTGACATACTCAAAATTTTTGTTAAATGGAGGACTGATATTTTTACATATACTTACCAATTTGACTTTTATTTGTTCAAAGGCTACAGCATAGTGCACACTGAAAATACAAATTGTACAACTGTTTGCTCTCCTCTGTTTTACAACTTAGTATGGACTACACTAACAATAGGCATTAACAAATATATTATATTATACAATATTAGAAATTTATGGGGCTTGGAAAATGTGACACAATACTTTAAAGTATTGTAATTGTTTAATTACTGGCATAATTTATTTTTTAAAAAAAATCATGTACTTTATTGCTTTCTTTTCCCTCTTTCACCTTCTTGCATATCCTTCCCATCTTGCTATCAATACAGTTTCATGTTCTCTCTCTAAGGAGAAGAGAACATAATCAGCCCAGATACAACTTGGCAAACTGGGATGAATGGGAAGGGGGAACTCCCCTTTTCTAAGGCATATGGGAGGGGGAGAGGGAGAGGGAAGAAAGGTGGAACCGGGAGGTGAGGAAGGATAGGGCTATGACCAGGATACAAAGTGAATAAATAAATTAGTTAATTAAAAATAAAGACAATTAAGATAAAAGTTAATAAATAATTAAGGGAAAAATATAAAAATACCTTCCACCCCACATACATACTCACACAAAAACTGAGTAAGTTTTCCGTTTGCCAACTACTTCTGGGCATGGACCCTTCTGTTGAGTATGTTTGACATTCCCGGTTGAGCTGGGACATGTGTTCACTCTCCATTCTTGGTGTTTGAATTTTCTCCAATTTGAACCTGTGCAGGTCTTGTGCATGTTGCCAAATTCTCTGGGATCTCATATGTATATCAGTCTTGTAACTGTGTGACACCAAACACAGTATATCAAGTTGCAATAAGACTAAGCACCTTCCCTCATGTTAAGGATGGATGAAGTTAAGGATGGAAAAAGAGTTCCAAAAGCTGGCAGAGGAGTCTGAGACAGTCCCTTCTCCCACTGTTAGAATTTCCTGTATTTTGCAAGGCAGTCATTGTTGTAAGCCACAGAATTTGTAGCTATCTTGGTGATATTTATGATTATTTTTCTTAGCTGGTAGTATGAGAAGAAACTTTCAGCATCATGAACAATAATAGGTAGGGGTGAAGTTTCTATTTGGGCATCATCTCAATTTCTCCATGGTTAATGATGTAAGTACACTGTGTCTTCAGCAATATAGTCTGATTTACTGATTATAGAGAGATGCCAATGACATTGGCAGTAAGCTGTGATTGTTGTGAGGAGATACAGTTCATGAGGTATAGTACTACACAGAGGATTCTCAAAAGTTGAAACACAAATGATCAAGAAACACTCACTTGATAGGCTGGGATCAAATGCTATGGGAGGAGGGCTCTCCCTTTCTGTGGTCTAAGGGGAGGGGAATAAGGAGAGAGGAAGGTCAGGAAGGTGGGAGCAGGAGAAAATGAGGGAGGGGGGGTATAATCGAGATATAAAGTGAAGAAATTATTAAAAAAATTAAAAGAGAAAAAGAATGTTTACCATTTTTAGCAATCAGGGGAATGAAACTTGAGATTACTTTGAGATTTGATTTTACTGCTCTAAGAATGACCAATATTGGCAAAACAAATGACAGTTTAGACTGGTATGGATAGGGAGAAAGTGGAACACATTCCTTAGTGGTAGAGTACAAACTACGACAACAACTATGAAAACCAGTGTGGAAGTTTCTTAAATAGTTGAGATTTAATTTACCACAAAATCCAACTACAGCATCACTCTTGGACTTATATCTGAAAAACTCTTATTGCAACATCTTTATTACAAAGGTTTTCATTTCCTCCATATTTGAAAGAGCCAGAAATTGAAAACAGACTATGTGTCTATCAATGATAGGCATTTACACAATAGAATGTTATTGAGATGTTAAGAAATACAAAATTATAAAAATTTCAAGTCAAGGTATGGAACTAGAAACAAATATCCTGAGTGAGATAACCCAAACACAACACATAATGAGACAAATGCCACATGTTTTCTTTTATATGTGAATGTTAACTTTTAAATTTGAAGTATGTGTTCCTCAGTCCAAATAACCACAGAAGTTAGGTAGCCATTGATGCACCAGTGTAGAAGCAGGGGATATTCCAAAAAAAGGTAAAATAGAGTGTAATATTATAAAGAGATATAGTAAAATGTAGACTTGGAGGATTAAGTGAAAAAAACAAGTAGGGGGTAGGGTAAAGGAATGAATGTTAGAAGAGACAGCTAACACTGAAGATCTTTTGAAAAACCATACAGAAGTCTACTACTATGGACAATTCCTAAATATATATACAGATATGAAAAGGATTTAAATAAAATCACGGTATAATTGGCAAGACAATGCTCAAAATAGACATCATATGCTAGCAAGAAAATTCCCCAGTGCCAGGAATGTATTATATTTTTTGAGTCATTGATTCATTTACTTAATGTCTCTATAGTTACAACAAACTTACTATAATCCAAACACTGAAGTAAATGTTTATTTTAAAAGTACAAATATTAAAGTTAATGTTTACCTGAGCAAGGATTCTCCTTGTTGGCCATTATTGAATCATTGTTTCTTACCATTGACATAGCAAGGCAATTAAGCTCATTGTATTTTCCAGCCAATTAGGGGTAACTATTTATTTACCACGTGTTCAAACATAACCAAGCAGTACTGCACATAGATTTTCATACTAAATTCTGTATTTCCTCTTTTTTTTTTTTTTTTTTACCATTTCCTTGACTAGATGTAGGACTTTGGTAAAAATGGGACATCTTTAGACTCTGCAATTAATTCACCTTAATGAGAATTTTATATTCTGCTGGTGGATCTTTTGCTTCTGGATTATTTTTTACTTATATAAATCAAATTCTTCCTCATATAAACCATTGAATACTCAGATAGAGTGTTATTATTGTTTATTCTTTTACAGAAACTTTACTTTGTGTCCTAACTAACATACATACACTGTAAGGTATATTTGTTTCTATTTTTTTCATAACACTGTTCAGTGCTTGGGGGTGGGGAGAATTGATAACTAAAGACAATTAATCATGTTTGAACAGTGGTAAAAGCTACTTGTAAAAGCAAATTTAATGTGGCATTTGATGAGTAGTAGTTAGGAAATTAAGAGTATGGTGTACAAAGTTTCTATAGGAGGGAGAAAGATAAATTTGTGAAACTCCAGTATGATTATAAACAAAAGTGAAGTATCATTCAGGGGAAGGATGAGGCTAGTAGCATATTGGATGCATCTTTTATATTTTTGCAGCATAACAAGAGCATGCAGAAGAAAGGCCCAATGGTGTTGCCACTGTGTAAAAAACTTTGGAATATTGCTCGGACCAACGTGGAAGTATAAAAATGAGTTAGAAAACTTTTTCAAACTGTGTCAGATATGGAAGTCCCCAGATAAATTTTAAATAAAACTAAGTGACAAAAGCAAAAGCAAAATACAAACAACAAAACCCAGTATCAGTATCACTATTGTATCAGATGTTACCTGAAAAGGTACAATTGACAGATGCCAGTGTTTTAAATACTTGTACAATACCATACATGCACAAACATCCACACACGCACACACATACACATGCACACGCAGAAACACATGACAACAATTTAAAAAAACAGGCCACAAGTTTTGAAGATAACAAGAATTGTATGATAAATGGGAGGATTTGAAGGCAGAAAAAGGAAGTGGGAAATGATAAAGTTGTATTAAAATCTCAAAATAGTAAACTAAATAAATAAGCAGAAAACAACAACAAAACATTGACTTTGCTTTAACTGATCATTCCCAAACACATCTGCCTACACTCACAAGGTTTACATCCAGCAGGAGCTTGCCTGAAGTCCCTAGTATCACACCAGGACACTGCTATTCCAACTTACATTAAGAGTCTTATCCTTTCCTATATTTTAAAATAATATCAATCTTCAGAGAGTTAAAAGGTTTATTTCAAGTTCCCACTATCACTGAGAACATGTAACAACAGAATTGTGTGAGGAGCTACTCTCCCTCTTTGTCTCTTTCTCTCCCATCTCTCTGTTTTTCTCTCTACTTTTCCTTTCCCTTTCCTCTCTTGCTTTAATTTCATGAATGTAACAATCCAAAGGAATGGAAAATAGTTATTTCACTTTGTAAAGCACAACTACTAGATATTTTTGTTTTTCTCCTTATTTTTCCCAAAATAAATGGCATTGTGGAAGCCACACTACTTAAATATGCCCTAAGTCTTTTGACTATGCTTTCCCGTGAAGTGACATTGCATTGAAAAACTTCTTAGAATGGTAGCTCAAAATGTCAATAGGTGAGAACAATCTATTCCATCATCTGTTCAGTTTTCCATTAGTTCTTTTTACTTGATACAAAAGATGCTCCCACCTACGTACACCACAAATTGATTGTCTAGAGGTCCCAAACTGTCAAACTGAGAATATTGTAATAAAACTGAGGATATTTCCTATAGTTCACCAATCTAATTAACATGATCAGCCAGCTGAGAAAACTATCACACTAGCAGGTCAATTGTTAGGATTATTTCAGGTATTTTTAGATTAATGTCTTTAATAACACGAGAACAGTGATGCTGATCTTTAGGGAAAGGTAATAAGGAGTTGTAACTGAAGACAAATAGTCCTGTCAGCAGCCTGCTGCGGTCAATGTATGATGAATTTAACTAGAATATGAGTGAGTAATTTAATAGAACTTTTGACTTTTTAGTATAGAGGCTAAGCAAGATTTCCTCCTACAATCTCTTTGAAAATTATGCATTTTCTTTTTATTTTATTTTATTTTTCTTTTTAGTTACATTTTGTTAACTCTGTGTCCCAGCTGTATCCCGCTCCCTCATTCCCTCCCCAACCCCACACTCCCTCCCTGGTCTCCTCTCTGCCCCTTTCCAAGTCCACTGATAGGGGAGGACCTCCTCCCCTTTCATCTGACCCTGTTTTATCAGGTATCTTCAAGGCTGGCTGCAAAGTCCTCCTCTGTGGCCTAACAGACTGCTCCTCCCCTGGGGGGGGGGGTCAAACAGCCTGCCCTTGAGATCCTGTTAGAAATAGTCCGTGTTCCCCTTACTTTGGAAAACTACTTGGTTACTGAGCTACCACGGGCCACATCCGAGCAGAAGTTCTAGGTTATATCCATAGATGGTCCTTGGTTGAGTGTCAGTCTCAGAAAAGACCCTGTGCCCGGATATATTTGGTACTTGTAGAGCTCCTATCCTTTCCATATCATACTAACTCCCCTTCTTTCATATGATTCCCTGCACTCTGCCGAGGGTTTGGTTATGAGTCTTAGTGTCTGCTTTGAAACACTGCTAGGTAGTGTCTTTCAGATGCCTTTTGTGGTAGACTCCTGTCATAAGTACAATGCACATCCCATTTGTCTTTCTAAATGAGGATTAATCACCTTCGCCTGTGTCCACTTTCTTGATTATCTTCTTTAGGTGTGTAGATTTCATTATGTTTATCATATCTTGTAGGTCTATATAAGCGAGTATATACCAAGTTTGTCTTTCTCCTTCTGGGATACTTCACTCAGAATGATCTTTTCTAGATCCCACTACTTGCCTGCAAATTTCATGGTTTCCTCCTTTTTGATTGCTGAGTAGTATTCCATTGTGTAAAAATACCACAATTTCTGTATCCATTCCTCTGTTAATGGACATCTGGGTTGTTTCCAAGTTCTGGCTATTACAAATAAAGCTGCTACCAACATGGTTGAACAAATGTCCTTGTTGTGTACTTGAGCAAATTTTGGGTATATACCTAGGAGTGGTATAGCTGGGTCTTGAGGTAGCACTACTCCTAGTTGTCTGAGAAAGCACCAGATTGACTTCCAAAGTGGTTGAACCAGTTTACATTCCCACCAGCAATGGAGGAGGGTTCCCTTTTCTCCACAACCTCTCCAGCATGTGCTATCACTTGAGTTTTTCATCTTGGCCATTCTGATGGGTGTAAGGTGAAATCTCAGGGTCGTTTTGATTTGCATTTCCCTAATGGCTAATGAGGTTGAGCATTTCTTTAAGTGTTTCTCTGCCATTCGATGTTCCTCTTTCGAAAATTCTCTGTTTAGCTCTGTTCCCCATTTTTTAAGTGGATTACTTGGTTTGTTGCTTTTCTGCTTCTTTAGTTCTTTATATATACTGGATATTAGACATCCAGTTGGTCCAGCACCATTTGTTGAAGATGCTGTCTTTTTTCCATTGAATGGATTTGGCTTCTTTGTCAAATATTGAGTATTCATAGGTGTGTGGGTTTATTTCTGGGTCTTCTATGCGATTCCATTGATCCTCCTTTCTGTTTCTATGCCAATACCATGCAGTTTTTATTACTGTTGCCCTGTAGTACAGCTTGAGATCGGGAATGGAGATACCTCCAGATGATCTGTTGTTGTACAGGATCGTTTTGGAGATTCTGGGTTTTTTGTTTCTCCATATGAAGCTGAGAATCTTTTTTTCAAGGTCTGTAAAGAATTGAGTTGGTATTTTGATGGGAATTGCATTGAATCTGTAGATTGCTTTTGGCAGGATGGCCATTTTCACAATGTTAATCCTACCAATCCATGCATTTTCATTAATGAAACTATTGTTATAAATATGCTCAAAACTATTAACTTTAATTGTAAAAATAAAAATCCCAACTGTTCTATTTACCAATGAAGAATCAAGAGCTAGATACTTGGGTCAAAACCTACTAGCTCAGAGAAGCAGAGAAAGTACCCAGCTGATCTTCATAGTCAGATCATGTCCCAGAAGGAAAATGCCAAAAACCCAAAGCTAAAAGCTTGCCAGCTCAGCTGACATATCAGGAGGAATATGCCTGCTAACTCACCCAACAGCCCAGGAGAAAAAAGACAATAGCTAAAAGCCCAAGAGCTAGAGAAATAAAGCCACAAGCTAAAGATCTATAGCTCCTCTACTTCTACACACTGTCTGAAATACCCCTCACTTCAAAGATGCTCCTACTCTTCAGTGCCTGTCAGCTAGTTTCTTCTCTGCCTCTTGACCTAGAACCCTTATATTCAGAAAGCTCTCGAATTAACTGTGTGTGCTAGGAATGGCTGAATCACACAATAATTACCTGTTTACAATAAACAGGAAGTTCTTTAATTAAAGGTATATGATAGGACTCAACTACACCAAACAAGAAATAGGGTTTTACAGTTCACAATTTTGAGGTTCACAATAGGATCAAATATCCTGCAATAGATGTCAAATAGTACTAAACTAATAATGACTGATGTTAAAGCTTTTTTTTTTTCAGGAATCTGAACAAGTATGTAATAATTTTCTGATAGCAACACTGAAATAAATTATCTGACTAACTGAATTAGTAAAAAAAGTTAACAAGACAAAATTCAGTGTTGATGTATATCATGTATAGAAAGTTGGAATATATCAATAATTCAAAAATTGGGAAAAGGAGGCTCCGAATGATTTTAGCTGGGATTTGACTATTTTGTCTCTATGCCCATCAGTTAAACCTATTTTGTCTTATTGGATATGTATATCAATTTTTTAATAGTACTGACTTTATGGATAAAAACTCATAGGATTATTACAAAAGGCATTCAGTTCAGTGATATAATACAAGATAATATTAAGGATACTTCAATAAGGAGGATGTGAGTATGCAAACTCTTTTAACGCAAAATGAGCCATCCAATTAAATTTTATGCTCAGAGTGCAACACTAATAAATTAAACAGATAATGTATATAACTATTGCCTGCTTCTGATTTGAGTTTTGAAGAAGTCAGGGATCCATTTAGTTATATCATCATTCATCATATTTCACTACCCTGATGGATAATTTTTCTTGCCTCATCCTTATGTTCATTGTAATCAATATCCCCAGTTACTTTATAATGGCTTTGGTATTTGAAAATTGATATTGCCAATAATTTAATAAAATCAAATTTCATAAGTCTGGTATACAGTAGTTTATTTTAGGTATATTTATGCTAAATACAATTTGAAAAATATTTCATAGTGATACTTAACATAATTATGTGAGCAGAATAAAACTGTGTCATGATTATATTATAGTTCTTCATAAAATACATGTGGCATCTTTCATAATGATGGGTTCTATTGAATGACTACATGTGACATCTTCTATAAGCATAGATTCCATAAATTAACTTAGAAGAATCACATCCTAACGGTCTGGGGAATAACTAACAAAACTCTGGTTCTATACAAGTACCTATCCCTCTAATTTGTTGCTCAAGCAAATACAAGATACTCTCCAAACAATGTGTTGGTTGCCTCAGTGAAGTTGAAAGAAAGACCCAATTGCTGAAGACATAAGCTTTTGATAATTAAAGTGAAAATCACCTGACTGTCTCCTGTATGAGGAATGGTTCTCTTAACATCAGAAACCTCTATACAAACTATCAGTGTAGAAGTGATCCTAATCAACTGTAAAGCCAATAAATGACAACAAAAGCTGGTTTGATGTGCAATAGTAGAATAGTACAATGGTACAATAGTAGCCTTTTATCTTGAGTGAAAAACAGCCATCTAAAAAAAATGGATTCATCCTTGCAACTTGATCCCTAGATAACTACCTTCTATGAGAGAGGTCATAGATCTAAGACTATTACATAACCTGACACAATTTCTGAATAAATCCTAAATATTTATCTCTATAGATAAGTATATCTCTTATCACCTCATCAAAGAAGCTTCTTTTTGCAACAGATACGTAGTATTAAAGAAATAACTGTTGGCCAAAATGAAAAGAATTGGTGAATGTGTGCTGCTCAACACCAACTGATAGATTTGTAATAAAACACCTGCACACCAAAGCATCATGGGTAATCACACGAGAGGAAGAAGGAAGATAATGTGATCAAGAAACCCTTACACCTGTTATGATATATGATAGAGAAGCTATATCTGTGAACTCTAAATATGGTTGCCTAAATAATATGAGCATAATGATTATTTCAAATTCAAGTCTCTGAAAAAAGAAATTGAAGAAAATATTAGAACATGCAAAGTTCTCCCATATACATGGATCAGTAGGATTAATATAGTAAAAATGGCCACCCAACCAAAAAAAATCAACAAATTCAGTGCAATTCCCATCAAAATAAGAACACTGTTTCTTGCAAATATTGAAAGAACAATTATCAATTTCATATGAAGAAACAAAAATACCCAGAATAGTTTAAACAATCCTGTATGATAAATGAATTTTGGAATTATCTCCATCCATGATCACAGATTGTACTATAGAGCAACAGTAATGAAAATGGGATGGCACTGGCAAAGAAACAGACCAGAGGATCAATAGAATTGAATCAAAAAGCCAGAAATAAACCCACCACACCTAAGGACATCTAATTTTTGACAAAGAAGCCAAATCCATACAATGAAAAAAGATAGCATCTTCCACAAATAGTGATGGTATAAATGGATGTCTATATGTAGAAAAATACAAATAGATCCATACTTATCACCTTGCACAAAAGTAAAGTCCAAGTGGATCAAAGACTTCAACAGAAAAGAAGATACACTAAATCTGTTAGAAGAAAAATTGGGGAAGAGCATTGAATGCATTCATACAAGAGACAACTTCCTGAACAGAACACCAAGAGCTCAGGCTATAAGATCAACAATCATTAAATGGGACCTCATGAAACTGAAAAGCTTGTGTAAAGTAAAAGACATGGTAGACAGAACAAAATGGTAGTCTGTAGACTTGGAAAAGAACTTCACGAACCCTACATCTGACAGAGGGCTAATATCCAGAATATATAAAGAACTCAAGAAATTAAATACCAACAAACCAAATAATCCAATAGAAAATGGAGTACAGGGTTCTTTTCTGAGACTGATAATCCAAACAAGGACCATGTATAGAGATAACTTAGAATCCCTGCACAGAAGTAGCCCACAGTAGCTCAGTGTCCAAGAGGCTTCCCCAATAAAGGTAACAGGGACCATTTCTGACATGAACTCATGGGCTGATTCTTTGATCACCTCCACTTGAGGTGGGGAGCAGCCTAACCAGTACACAGAGGAAGATAAAGAAGCCAGTCCTGATGAGACCTGATAGACTAGGGTCAAGTGGAAGGGGAGGAGAACCTCCTTTATTATTGGACTGGGGGAGGGGCATATGAGAAGAAGATGAAGGGAGTTTGGGATTGGGAGGGGATTTGGAAGGGGGCTACACTGGGATACAAATTGAATAAAATAAAATAATAAAAAAGACAAAAAAAAGAAAATTGGGTAAAAAGCTAAACATAGGATTCTCAACAGAAGTATATGGAATAGTGGAGAAACACTTAGGGAAATGGAAATCAAAATGACTTTGATATTCTGTCACACATACACCAGAATGGCTAAGATAAAAAACTCAAGTGACAACACATTCTAGAGAGGATGTGGAGAAAGGGAAACCCTCCTCCTTTGCTGATGGGAGTGTAAACTTGTATATCCATTTTGTAAATCAATCAGGTGCTTTCTCAAAAAATTAGGAATAGTGCTACCTCATGACCCAGTTATATCAGTCCTGGGCATAAATCCAAAAGATGTCCAACCATATAACAAGGACATTTGCTCAACTATGTTCATAGCAACTTTCTTTGTAATAACCAGAACCTAAAAACAACCTAGATGTCCCAAAATTGAAGAATGGACACAGAAAGTGTGATTCATTTACATAACAATACTACTCAGCTATCAAAAACAAGGAAATTATGAAATTTTCAGGGAAATGGGTGGAACTAGAAAAGATCATCCTGAGTAAGGTAACCCAGAAGCAGAAAGACATGCATGGTATATACTCACTTATAAGTGGATATTGACCATATAACATAGGATAAACATGATAAAATATACAGAATATACAGACGCTAAAAAACAAGGAGGACCCTAGGGAAGATGCATAATTATCATTCAGAAGGGCAAAAACAATAGAACCTGGATGTGGCAGAAGAGAGGGAACAGGGCAGAAGCCAACCACAGATATCCTCTAAAAGATTCCACCCAGGAGGGGATTGAAGCAGATGCAGAGACTCACAACAAAACTTTGTACATAGCGCAGGCAGTCTTATAGAGGAAACAGGAAATAGACAGACCTGAAAGGGAGAGGATCCCCACAAGGAGACTTACAAAACCAAAACAGCTGGGCCTGTGGGGGACTGTAGAGACTGCTGCATCAACCAGACTATGCATAGAGAGGACCTAGAACCCCTGCTCAGATATTGCCCACAGACAGCTTAGTCTCCATGTGGGTTACCTAGTAAGAGGAGAAGACAGAGTCTCTGACATGAACTCAGTTGCCTGATACTTGATCACTTCTGCCTAGTGGGGCAACCTATCCAGTCTACAAACCGAATCCAAGAACACATCAAAGATATCATCCACCATGACCAAGCAGGCTTTATCTCAGGCATGCAAGGGTGGTTCAACATATGGAAATCCTTCAATGTAATCCACCACATAAACAAACTGAAGGAGAAAAACCACATGATCATCTCCTTAGATGCCAAAAAAGCATTTGACAAAGTCCAACACCCATTCATGTTTAAAGTTTTGGAGAGATCAGGAATAGAAGGCACATATCTAAACATAGTAAAGGCAACATACAGCAAGCCTATAGCCAACATCAAACTCAATGGAGAGAAACTTAAATCAATCCCACTGAAATCAGGGACAAGACAAGGCTGTCCACTCTCGCCATACCTCTTCAACATAGTACTTGAAGTCCTAGCCAGAGCAATAAGACAAATAAAGGAGATCAAGGGGATACAGATCGGAAAGGAAGTCAAAGTGTCACTATTCCCAGATGATATGATAGTATGTATGAGCAACCCCAAAAATTCAACCAAAGAACTTCTTCAGCTGATAAACACTTTCAGCAAAATGGCAGGATACAAAATCAACTCAAAAAAATCAAAAGCCCTCCTGTATACCAAAAACAAAAGGGCTGAGAAAGAAATCAGGGAAACAGCACCCTTCACAATAGCCACAAAGGACATAAAGTACCTTGGAGTGACACTAACCAAGCAAGTGAAAGACTTGTTTGAGAAAAACTTCAAGTCTCTGAAGAAAGAAATTGAAGAAGATCTCAGAAGATGGAAAGATCTGTGCTCATGGATTGGTAGGATTAACATTGTGAAAATGGCCATCCTGCCAAAAGCAATCTACAGATTCAATGCAATTCCCATCAAAATACCAACTCAATTCTTACAGACCTTGAAAAAAAAAAGATTCTCAACTTCATATGGAGAAACAAAAAACCCAGAATCTCAAAAACAATCCTGTACAACAGATCATCTAGAGGTATCTCCATCCCCAATCTCAAGCTGTACTACAGAGCAATAGTAATAAAAACTGCATGGTATTGGCATAAAAACAGAAAGGAGGATCAATGGAATCGCATAGAAGACCCAGAAATAAACCCACACACCTATCAATACTCGATTTTTGACAAAGAAGCCAAAACCATTCAATGGAAAAAGGACAGCATCTTCAACAAATGGTGCTGGTCCAACTGGATATCTACATGGAGAAAAATGAAAATAGACCCATATTTATCACACTGCACAAAACTAAAGTCCAAGTGGATCAAAGACCTCAACATAAAACCAGATACTCTACATCTGTTAGAAGAAAAAGTGGAGGAACAGCCTAGAACTCATTTGCACAGGAGACAACTTCCTGAACAGAACACCAGTAGCACAGGCTCTAAGAGCAACAATCAATAAATGGGACCTCATGAAACTGAAAAGCTTCTGTAAGGCAAAGGACACTGTCATCAAAACAAAACGACTGCCTACAGATTGGGAAAGAATCTTCACCAACCCTATATCTGACAGAGGACTAATATCCAGTATATATAAAGAACTAAAGAAGCTGAAAAGCAGCAAACCAAGTAATCCAATTAAAAAATGGGGAACAGGGCTACAGAGAGAATTCTCTGTAGAGGAATATCGAATGGCAGAGAAGCACTTAAAGAAATGCTCAACCTCATTAGCCATTAGGGAAATGCAAATCAAAACGACACTGAGATTTCACCTTACACCCATCAGAATGGCCAAGATGAAAAACTCAAGGGACAACACATGCTGGAGAGGTTGTGGAGAAAGGGAACCCTCCTCCACTGCTGGTGGGAATGTAAACTGGTACAACCACTTTGTAAATCTCTCTGGCGCTTTCTCAGACAATTAGGAATAGTGCTTCCTCAAGACCCAGCTATACCACTGCTAGGTATATACCCAAAATTTTCTCAAGTACACAAAAGGGATATTTGCTTAACCATGTTTATAGCAGCTGTATTTGTAATAGCCAGAACATGGAAAAAACACAGATGTCCATCAACGGAGGAATGGATACAGAAATTGTGGTATTTTTACACGATGGAATACTACTCAGCAATCAAAAAGGAGGAAATCATGAAATTTGCAGGCAAATGGTGGGATCTAGAAAAGATCATTCTGAGTGAAATATCTCAGAAAGAGAAAGACAAACACGGTATATACACGCTTATATAGACCTATAAGATATGATAAACATAATGAAATCTATACATCTAAAAAGATAATCAAGAGAGCAGACACAGATAAGATGATCAATCCTCATTTAGAAAGACAGATGTGATGTGCATTAAACGTATGACAGGAGTCTACTTCAAAAGGCATCTGAAAGACTCTACCTAGCAGTGTTCTCAAAGCAGATACTAAGACTCATAACCAACCTTTGTCAGAGTACAGGGAATCATATGAAAGTAGGGGAGTTAGTATGATGGGGAAAGTACAGGATCTCCACAAGGACCAAATATATCTAGGCACAGGGACTTTTCTGAGACTGACATTCAACCAAGGACCATGTATGGATATAACCTAGAACCTCTGCTTGGATATAGCCCGTGGTAGCTCAGTAACCAATTGGTTTCCCATAGTAAGGGGAACAAGGACTATTTCTAACAGGAACTCAATGGCTGGATCTTTGACCTCCCCACCCCCCAAGGGAGGAGCAGTCCTGTTAGGCCACAGAGGAGGACTTTGCAGCCAGTTCTGAAGATATCTGATAAAACAGGTTCTGATGAATGGGGAGGAGGTCCCCCCTATCAGTGGACTTGGAAAAGGGCAGTGATGAGGGAGTGAGGGTGGCATTGGGAGGGAATGAGGGAATGGGATACAGTTGGGAAACAGAGTTATTAAAATGTAAATGATAAGAAAAAATAAAATAAATTCAAAAAAATATAATCTATGTCTATCTTTCATTCACACCTCAAAATTTTTCCAAATTTTTTCTTTTAATTCAAGGCTATAGAATAGTTTCTTCTCTGAGTTCAATAAAATATTCTCCATAGTAGAAGTCATTTCTTGGCCATTTTGTAATAAACAACAACAATAACAAAAACAAAACCTCATATATATATTTTTAACAGTTTCAACTTTTATTATACCACACATTACAATGCTATTTAGAGGATTGATTTTGAAAATATATGTGATATTTTAAAGATTTCATCTTTACTTACCATTCAAAGATTTATTTTGTATATATGCACATAAGTGTTTGTGTTTGAATGTATATATATATATATATATATATATATATATATATATATATATATAT
>NW_026585644.1:56130306-56177292 GCF_907164565.1 Psammomys obesus
TATATATATATATATATATATATATATATATATATATATATATATATTAATTGCATTTAGTGCCATGATGATCAGAAATGGACAACAGATTGCCTGGACGTGGTATAATAGCTGTGCTATCCAATGTGGTATCTGGGGAACTGAACTCAAGACTTCTCCTTGTGCAACAGTGTTTATCATGGTGAATGATCTTTCTTATATGTTCGTAAATTTTGTTGGCAATTAATTTATTGAAATTTTTACATCTATTTTCACATTTTGAAGAATGAAACTAGATTCCTGTCCCTTACCCCATAGGAAATTTATTAATAAATCAAAGATCAAGACCCCAAGATGGTGACAACCAGTATGCACGGTTTCTGAAAGGCAGAAGATACAAAACTCCAAAACTGGTGAGTGGATGGGTAGCTGAAGCCAGAGCATTGACTTTGAGGCTCCCTGGACTAGAGGGGACAGATGTGAGCTAAGACAGATTTGCTTGAGGCCCGTCCTCCTCACCCCCCAATGGACATCTCGCCGAGGAGGGTGTCTCCAGGGTCTGAGAGTGGCCAACTATCAATCCCCTGCACTTTCAGCTGCACCTTCGCTGGCTCCTGTGGCAGTGGCTGCAGCAGGAAGTGCATATGGGTATGGGACATGACATCCTTACTCTAAAGGCCAAACAGGGGACCCAAATCTGAGAGTAGAAAACTGTGGACTCTCTGATCTTACCACACATAAGCATGCAAGTGAGTTTGCAGGCCCTCTGCTCTAACCACCCATGCCTATGAGTGAGTCCTTGTGTGAGAGAGTGCATACAGACCCTCAGATCTGGGCACCCTCTACACTGGCAGCCAGACATCTGATCCCCCACCCACACCCCAACTGTGAGCAACATATGGATCCCTGGGACAGCTTTCTGAACATTGAAGCCCCTGTTCTGTGGGTGTCCCAACAGAGTCCAGCCAAACAATTCTTGGAGCCAAGATGGCATAGCCCAGACAGATCTGAGCCCTTGGAGCACAATACTGAGACATGCCTTTGGGCAATGGAGCCATTCAGGACACCTGAAAACATTCAATGCAAATGTTTTGCATTCAAATCTGCAAACAGTGCCAGCACCACAACCTGCACCTGTACTCTTTCCTTACACTTCACCCTTCCAGGCAAGCACACTTCCATGTACATTCCTGAACTTGCACACTTGCACCTGCGACCTTCCTCCCTTAGCTGCATCTGAAACACCACATCCACTCTCAAACCAGTAGGCCTCTCTCATCTTCCTGAAGAATACTTCAGACTCCAGAGACAAATGGACCTAGTCTGCAGTACAGGCTCCAGAAACAAACAGCAAAGGCTACTGACCATCAGATGGCTTCAGCAGGGATAAAAACATAGCCAACAAAAATCAGGACATTATGGCTTCGTCAGCATCCTTCCAAATCAATGGATATTTTATTTCATCAGAAACACAGGAAAATGATTTTAAAGCTATTCTTATCCAGTTATTAGAAGCACATAGAAAGGAAAGAAAGCTCTCAAAAAAAATACAAACAAATATAGCCACAAAAATAGAGGCACATAAAGAGGAAATGAATAAAAAAAAAAATAGATGCCATCATGGAAAGAGAGGAATCCACATTCAAACAGATGAAGGGAATGGTGAGAGACATGAAAATAGAATTAGAATTAATACAGAAAACTCAAACAGAGAAAACCCTAGAGCTGGAGAAATTAGAGAAAAGATCAGGAACCACATAGGTAAGCATCAATAAAAGAATACAAAAGATGGAAGAGAGAATCCCAGGCACTGAAGATACAAGTGCAGAAACTAATACATCTCTCATAGAAAAAATAAAATCAGAAAAGTTCCAAACACAAACCATCCAAGAAATCAAGGATGCCATGAAAAGGGGAAATCTAAGAATAAAAGGAATTTATGAAAAAGAAGATTCCAGGCTCTAAGATCAAGAAAATATTTTGAAGAAAAACATAGAAGAAAATTTCCCCAACTTAAAGAAAGAGATGTCCTTAAACATACAAGAGGCTTACAGAACACCAAATAAAACTCCTCAGGTCACATAAGAGTCAAAACATTAAATATACAGAACAAAGAAAAAATAATAAAAGCAGCAAGGGAAAAAGGCCAAATAACATACAAAGGTAGACCTATCAGAATCATACTAGGCTTCTCAACAGAAACCATGAAATCCAGAGGGGCCTTGACAGATGTCATGCAGACTCTAAGAGAACTCAGATGTCAAACCAGACTACTGTACCTAGCAAAACTTTCAATCAACATACATGGAGAAAACTAAATATTCCATGAAAAGCTAAACTAAACAATACCTACACAGAAACCCAGCCCTACAGAAGATACTAGAAGGGGAGCTCCAGTCTAACAAAATCAACTACACCCAAGAAAACACAGGACAAAGATAACTTCACAGCAAAAAATCAAAAGAAAACAAGTACACAAACACACTATCACCACCAACTCCACAATAAAAGGAAAATAACATTCATTGGTCACTATTATCTATCAACATCAATGTCCTCATCTCTATAATAGAAAGACACAGACTAACAGAATGGTTTCAGAAACAGAATCCAACATTCTGCTGCATCCAAGAAACACACCTATGCAACAAAGAAAGACACTACCTCAGAGTAAAGGGCTGGAAAAGTGTTTTTCAAGCAAATGGACCCAGAAAACAATCAGGAGTAGCTATCCTAATATCTAATAAAATAGACTTTCAACCAAAGTTAATCATAAAAGATGAGGAGGGGCACCTCATTCTCATCAAAGGAAAAATCCACCAGGAGGACATCACAATTTGAACATCTATGTCCCAAAAACAAGAGTACCTACATTCATAAACCAATACAGCAAGTAATCCAATTAAAAAATGGGGTATAGAACCAAACAGAGAATTCTCAATAGAGGAATATCAAATGGCAAAGAAACACTTAAAGAAATGTTTAACATCCTTAGTCATCAGGGAGATACAAATCAAAACAACCCAGAGATTTCACCTTACACTCATCAGATTGGCTAAGATCAAAAACTCAAGTGACAACACATGCTGGAGAGGTTATGGAGAAAGAGGAACCCTCCTCCATTGCTGATGGGAATGTAACCTTGTACAACCACTTTGGAAATAAATCTGGTGCTTTATCAGAAAATTAAGAATAGAGCTACCTCAAGATCCAGCTATACCACTCCTATGCATATATCCAAAATATGCTCAAGTATACAACAAGGATATTTTCTCAACCATGTTACATAGACGCTCTATTTGTAATAGCCAGAATTGGGAAAAAACCTAGATGTCCCTCAACTGAGGAATGGATACAGAAAGTGTGATACATTTACAGAATTAAATACTACTTTGCAATTAAAAAAAAACATGGTGGGAATTAGAAAATGTCATTGGTAATGAGGTAACCCAGAAGCAGAAAGACACACATGCTATATACCCACTTATTAGTGGATATTAACCATAGAGTAGAGTATAAACAAACTAAAAATTATACTTGTAAAGAAGCTAAACATGGAAGACCCTTGAGAAGATGATCAATCCTCATTCAGAAGGGCAAACACAATAGACATCAAAAGCAGAAAATGACAGTGAACAGGACAGGAGCCTACCAGAGATGACCTCTGAAAGACTACTGTTTGAAGTATCCAGGCAGGGTCTGAGACTTATAGCCAAACTTTGGGTAGAATGCATGGAATTTTTATGAAAAAAGGGGAATATAGAAAAACCCAGAAGGGACAGGCACCCCAAAAGGACACCAACAAAGCTAAACAAATAAACAAACAAACTAAAACTGAGCCCTGAGGCCCCTGAAGTGAATGATATTCCAACCAAGGACAATGAGTGGAGAAGACCTAAAATCCCTGCTCAGATGCAATCCATAGACTCAGTCTCCAGCGGTTTAACTAGTAATGGGAGCAGGGACTTTCCCTGGCATGAACTCAGTGGCAGGCTCTTTGATCACCTCCCTCTAGGGGGTGCAGCCTTGCCAGGTCACAGAGGAAGAGAATACAACCAGTCCTAATGATACCTGATAGGCTAGAGTCAGATGGAAGTTGAGGAGGACCTTCCCTATCAGTGGACTATGAGAGGGGAATAGGGGGAGAACAGGGAGGAAGGATGGGATTGGGAGGAGACGAGGCAGGTGGCCACAGCTGGGATACTAATTGAATAAATTGTAATAAATGATTATTAAAAAAAATCAAAGATCAGAGAAGCCCCACCTACCTTTCTTCTTTTCTCTGTAGGCCTTTCAATCATTATGTCTGTCTATTCTATTTTTCCTTCTGAGTGATATTTAAGCATCCTCCCTTAGGTTCTCTTTGTTACTTATCCTCTTTGGGTATCTGCATTGTAGTATGTTCAACCTGTACTATACAGCTAAAATCTGCTTATAGGTGACTATATACCGTGTGTGTCTTCCTACATCTGTGTTACCTTGATCAGGATAATATTTTCTAGTTCCATTCATTGGCCTGAAAATTTCATGATTTTCTTATTTTTAATGGCTGAGTAATATTTACTTGTGTAAATGTACCACAGTTTCTTCATCCATTTTTCAGTTGAGGGGAATATATGTTGTTTCCAAAATCTGGCTAAGTTGGAATAGGCCTCTGGGAGGGTATGAGAAAACTCTAGCTGAGATGCTAATAGCATGAGCCATGGGAAAAGACATCCTCTAGCTAGACAAGACTTCTAGTGGAGGGAGGAGACCACCAACCCACTCACAAAAAATCTTCAGTTCAAAACTTATCCTGCCTATGAGACCTGCAGGGAGAAAGGTAGAAGAGATACACAGAGATTAAAGAAATGTCCAACTAATGCCTGGCTCATCCCAAGACCCAATTCATGGAAGAAAGCCAGGTCTGAAAACTATTTATGATACTCTCTTATGCGTGCAGACAGAAGCCTTTCAGAGTTATCCTCTAAGAGGCTTCATCCAGCAACAGTTCAAAACAGATACTGAAACTAACATTCAAACTTTGGCCGAAGCATAGAGACTCTAGTGGAAAAGTTGGGGGAAGGATTAAAGGACAGCGACAAGACCTCCATAAGAACAACATAGCCAACTACCCAGGGCCCAGAGGGTCCTCTGGAGTCAGAAACACAAACCAAGAAACATGTGCATGGACTGGACCATGTCTTCTACATATATGTAGGCAATGGGCAGTGTAGGCTTCATGTTGGTCCACTAGAAAGGGAAATGGGGGCTCTTTCTGACATTGACCCTGTCACCTGTTTTTTCATTTCTTCCCCCTGACAAGACTGCCTTACCAGGCCACAAGGAAAGAGGATGAACTCAGTCTTCACATGACTTGATGACCTGGAGTGGGTTGGTGGGAGGACTCCTTTTTTTCTGAGGAATAGAATAGAAAGAATGGGAGCAGGAGGGTAGGACTGGAAGAGAGGAGGGAGGGGAGTATGACCAGGATTTAAAGTGAACAAATTAATTAATAAATTAATTAAAAAATTAAAGATCACAATTTAAGACATGAAATACTAATGATGGAGAAAATTTGTTGGTGCTGATGCATGCAAAAAGGAACCCTTGTTCACAGCATTTGGGAAAGCAACCTAGTCCAGCCACTGTGAAAGGAGTGTGGAAATATTCAGAGAGAGAGAAATAGAGAATGAAAAAGAGAGAGAGACAGACAAGCAGACCTACAGACAGACATACAAGCAGACAGGAACACAGACAGATGCAGAGAAACAGAGATAGCAAAGAAACAAGGATATAGAGAACTACAATAGCTATCAGCTATTTTATATCTCAATGTTTACTCAAAAGTTTCAGATCAACATATTAAAGACACCTGGACATCAATGTTTATTACACAGAACTATTTACTGCAACTGAAAGCCTATATACACTAAAACAGAGGAATGGAGAAAAAATATGGACTATATACATAGTAGAATTTTTTTCAGACAAAGAATGAAGTTAATTTATGCAAAATTGATACATTCCTAAATAACTACATAGACTGATTTAAATCATCAGTGTTTTTCTCATTTTTGTAAGGTTCCATTTATTATAGACACACAATATTATATCTGTATTGATGTGTGAAAGAAGACATGAAGTGAGAAAACATAAGGGATGTGGAGAGGGACAAAAAAGAGGATAGTAAAGTGTGTGAAGGGAATATGATTGTAAAAGTAACTTTTATTCTCCTGATATAACTGCCAACTTAGAGGCTTATTGTCTCCTTCTGCTAATCTAGGCCTGGAAGCTTCTAGCCTCCATACAATATAACCTAACCCTAGAATGTTTTAAGCCTCTGAGATTTACTGCTTAATATGCTCACTCTTTCTTGTTCTTTGTGAGCTGTGGGCTGCCTGGTTTAACTCAGCTCTGCTGGCTCAAACTTCTCTCTCAGCTGATTTATTCAATATTGTTTCTCTCTCGGTCCCTGAATTGCTCTGCCTGGCAGCTAACTAACTCCTGCAAGCTGTTCTAATCTCTGGCTTCTTCTCTTTCTCAGGCTCATTTGGTCTTCAGCTGAGTGTTTTCTCTGCAATCTGTCTCTTATTGCTTTCTCAGTAAAAACTGCCTTTCTATGTATTTATCATGTATCTATCTATCTGTCTATCTATCTTTGTGTGTGTTGTCCTTTGAGTAGCTTTCCTTTCCTCTCTGTTCTCATGAGAGTTGGGCATATCCTATTTTGTCAGATATTTCTTTGATTTGTCAGTTTTTCTACCACTCTATAGAAATCACTTTCAAACATGATGCTGCCTTCTACAAACTAATTTTGGCATCATTGCTTGGAATTAAAGGCATGTACCACCACACATGGATATAAGCTTTGCTTTACCTGAAACTAGCTCTATACCAGGCTGGCCTGAACTCGGATCTGCTTGCAATTCTCTCCTGGATTAAAGGTGTGTTTGTATCACAAAGACCTAGAAAGTCTCTGTATGTCCTGAATTAAAATTCCTCTACATATGAATACAAGACAATACATACAAGCATGAAAATAACTATACTAAATACTATATAATAACAATATTAATTTTAAGAACAAAATAAAAGTCTGAAAAGACTCATCACTTTGTAAGATGATATTGAACTTTTGAAATAATTTATAGAAGCAACAATTTAAAATTTTGTCAAGTTATAGAAATTTTAAATTTTATGAAACATTTATTTTTTGTAGATGTTTTCTACATTGATGTTACTAGTGGAAAAATGTATGTAAACATTTATTTAAGACAGAATATTTATAACAATATTAAAGCATTAGTGAATTACTACTATTTTTCTTTGCTCTTTTTCTCCAGTTTCAATAGAGTGTATCATGGTATTTTTCCTTTATTATTATTATTACTTATTACAATTTATTCAATTTATATCCTCGTTGTGGGCCCTGCCCTTGTCTCCTCCTAATGCCACCCTTCTTCTCTCTTTTTTCCCTGTGCCCGTTGCCCAGTCCACTGGTAGGGGAGGACCTTCTCCCCCTCTATTTGACCTTAGCCTATCAGGTCTCATCAGGACTGGCTGCATTGTCTTTGTCTGTGGCTTCGAAAGGCTGCACCTCTCAGGGGGAGGTGATCAGAAAGCATGTCACTGAGTTCATGCCAGAGAAAGACCTTGCTCTCCTTGCTAGGGACTCCATTTAGATACTGAGTCTATGGACTACATCTGAGCAGGGGTTTTAGGTAATATCCATGCATTGTCCTTGGTTGGGGTATCAAGCTCTGTAGGGTCCCCAGGGTTCTGCCTTTTTTGCCTCTATAGGTGTACTTCTGGAGTGCCTGTCCCCTCCAGCCCCCTACACATATGTGGCCAATGGGTGGCTTCATCTTCATCTGGGTCACTGGTGAGTGGAACGGAGGGTGGGAGGAGGTGTTTCTAACATGGACTCTATTGGCTTATTTTGGATCACTTCCCCCTTGCAGGGCTGCCTGGCCTGGCCTCAGTGGATGAGGATAAGCTCAGTCCCAATGTGACTTAATGTAGTGGGAATTGTTGATATGCAGGGGAGGGAACTTCCCTTTTCTGGAGGGAAAGAGAGAGGAGAAGGAGGAAGGAAGAGAAGGAAGGAAAGGCAGAGGAGGAGAAAGAAAAAGGGGGAGGGGATCTTAGGATACGAGAAGGGAGGAGCACCCTTGAGATGTAAAGTAAAACTACAATAGTTCTGTTTGAAATGTGTTTTTGTCTTTAGTTCTGTTTTAGGATTACTATTGGTGTGATAAAGCACAATGACTAAAAGCAATTTGTGAAGGAAAGGGTTTATTTGCTTACATTTCCTGAATCACAGTCTACTGAGAGAAGCCAAGAGAGGAACTAAAACCAGGGAGGAACCTGGAAGGAAGGCTGATGCACAGGCCATGACTGAGTATGGCTTGTTAGCTTGTTCCTCATGGCTTGCTCTGCCTGTTTTCTTACAGAACTGATGACCAGTTGGGAGTGCCAGTTGGGAGTGGTTCCACCTATCATGGGCTGGGCTCTCCCACATCGATTACTAATTAAGAATAAATACTCTGTAAGTATTTGCCTAAAACTATGGTTCCCTTCTCTTGGGTGTCTATAGCTTGCATAAAGCTGATGTAAAAATAGACAGCACAATTTCTAAGTATTATACAAATTGAATTAAGATATTTTCTTTGATGGATAAAAGAGAGCCATTTTGTAGATTTTCAGTGTTTTATAATTTTTTTAAGAGTGCTTCTTTTATGAAGCAAATCATACCCCTTTCTTCTGTGAAAGCAAGATATCTGCATTCTATATAAGAGATACAACTAACATTCATTCTTTAGGAATAATATTCATCTGATAGCTGTAAGCTCAGAGAAACAAATTTATCATGAGGTGAAAATTCATGCTAAACTAAGAAATAAAGGGAACTACTTCATTGATGCAATAAAAGCTTTTGTAGACTATGACAGATTTACCAAACTAAAAAATACATTTATTTTTTTCTAGTAAGTTATGAAAAGATTTCTTTCCAAAAATTCCAATTTGTGGAAAATATACACATTTTATAACTTGACAGTGAATGCAAATAGGACACATAATTTGGATCTGAGGAGCCATTTATTTATTTAACTGTTTTCTTGGCATAAAGTGTATACATAAATTTTATTTAATTATTTATTATACACATTGAATAAATATTTGAAAGGGTTTATAGCAGTGTCTGATAAAGAGTAACATAAATGATATTTAAACAACAGTATACATTTTCTGTTAAATATTCACTGCATTTCTATAAAGACTTAATAAATCCAAGTTGTTTCTTTTCTTTTTCAAGAAAAAGTGAACTAAATATAATGCAAAAAAAAGGCTTTCAATTTAAGAAAAATCAAGGAAGAAGAGATATTTTGCTATTAATTTACAAAAAACTCAGAGTAAAAAGTGAATTGTGCCTCAATGGAAATGTATAGCTGCAGTAAAACCAGAGTCAAACATGAAATAGCTGTATGAAATAAATTATATTCTTTGAATTAGTGCCTGCAATCAATCATGAGCATTTTGTTGAGGGTGTCTACATGTTGCCTCTGAAGAAAATGAGCATGATAACTCACAGAATAAGTTTCATTCTACATATTAGAATAATATCCAGGTGTTTTGTCACAGTCTCCAGAGTCCTCTCTACTGTGTTTTTATTTCTTTTACTTTTTTCTTTCTTTTTTTTGCCTAAGCTCTTAATTGATTAAATTTCATTAGACATTGAAAATGTTTGATTAAAGAAAAGACTTTGAGCCAAATTATTTGAAGATTAAGAAAGAATCACAGAATTTTGAAAAAATAAATAAAAATGTACTACATTTTAATAGGAAAAGAATACTGATATATAGCAGAAATTGTAAATCCACAAGAGTTATGAAATATGGAAAACTTCAGAAGCCTTCAACATATAATTATATATTCTAATAAAAATATAGTAAGATATGTGATGGAGAGATGGCTCAGAGGTTAAGAGCACTGGCTGCTCCTCCAGGCTCCTCCAGAGGTCCTAAGTTCAATTCTCAGCAACCACATGATGGCTCACAACCATCTATATTGGGATCTTATGCTCTTTTCTGACATATAGGTGTACATACAGATAGAACACTCATATACATAAAATAAATAATAAATTTATAAAAAAATAAAGAAAAAATACATGCCTGTAAACCCAGCACTTGGGGAGACAGAGGAAGGTGGATCTCTGTGTGTTCGAGGCCAACCTGGTCTGCAGAGTGAGTTCCAGAACAGCCAAGGCTATACAGAGAAACCCTGTCCTGGAAAAAATAATAATAAAAAATATATAATAAGGTTCTTTTTTATTTTTATTTATTTTTTTTAGTTTATTTTTCTTATTAGTTACATTTTGTTAACTCTGTGTCCCAGCTGTATCCCGCTCCCTCATTCCCTCCCCAACCCCACACTCCCTCCCTGGTCTCCTCCCTGCCCCTTTCCAAGTCCCCTGATAGGGGAGGACCTCCTCCCCTTTCATCTGACCCTGTTTTATCAGGTATCTTCAGGGCTGGCTGCAAAGTCCTCCTCTGTGGCCTAACAGACTGTTCCTCCCCTGGGGGGAGGGGGGGGTGTCAAACAGCCTGCCCTTGAGATCCTGTTAGAAATAGTCCGTGTTCCCCTTACTTTGGAAAACTACTTGGTTACTGAGCTACCACAGGCCACATCCGAGCAGAAGTTCTAGGTTATATCCATAGATGGTCCTTGGTTGAGTGTCAGTCTCAGAAAAGACACTGTGCCCAGATATATTTGGTCCTTGTAGAGCTCCTATCCTTTCCTCATCAGACTAACTTCCCTTCTTTCATATGATTCCCTGCACTCTGCCGAGGGTTTGGTTATGAGTCTTAGTGTCTGCTTTGAAACACTGCTAGGTAGAGTCTTTCAGATGCCTTTTGTGGTAGACTCCTGTCATAAGTTCAATGCACATCCCATTTGTTCTATTTTGAAAAACAAACCAATATAATGTACAGTTTTAAAGGAATGTACTGTGAGAATCTCATTATATTATTTAAAAAAGGTTTAAATAAAGCAATCTTCAAAGTAGCATCATCAGCTCAGCTTTCAAACTATAACCAACTGAAGTGCATTAGTGCTGTCACATAAGAACCCTGTAAGAGCATTAACATTAGCCTGGCTATGTGGGTGAACTTGACTATAATAACTTTACTGAACTTGTTTCAAAATGCCATATATTCATCATGCTGAGGCTGACACCTGTTGATGGCATCCATCTTAAGGTTAAAGATAACTGAGAATTCACCCTTCTCTGTTACTTATTTAACCTCCTTCCACTTAACAAATTTCTTTGTAATCAATAAAGACTTGCATTTGGGCCTGGGAACATAGCTTAGGTTTAAACATAGACTTGGGTTTAAAACTCTAGCACCTATTGAAAATGCATGCAGCCTGTGATCTGTACCCCTTGATTTGGAGGGAAGACTGGCAGATCTTGGCAGAGTTTGCAGGCCTTCCATCCTAACAGTGAGTTCCATGTTTAGTGAGACGTCCTGTCTCAGAACAAAAAATAGAAGAAGACTCTTGAATTCATACTGTGTTTTGCATCCTGGGATTGCATGAGCATTCCCACCAGCACACAAGTCTTAACATTCTTCATACACACATACATACACACATTCATAAACACATATAAACACCATACACACAAACACACTCTTACACATATTCAAACAATCAATTAAGAAAGAAAGAATCTCCCATTTGTTTTAATGGATTTGATCATGGGATCATGTCAGTAATAACAAATTTACATTTTTGGGTTAAAATTGTGTCACATCTTTCACAACACCACAAATTGTTAGATAAGATATCATAATAGATAAAACAATCCCATAACAGAAATGACTTGGTTATTTGAGATTAATTTCCTGAGCTTCATATTTCACTTAGTATGTAATAAAATCCATATGCTAACTATGTAATCTTGTTTTTCTAACTATTGTTTGAGAATGTATAATAGCACTATAATCTGAAAAATTCATATATTCTCATGAGCATGATTACATTTTCTAAATATAAATGTTGAAGTGCTGTGCAGCAATTATACAGAGCAATACTAACTTGTGAACACATTTCTTAAGAAAACCCTCTATGCACCAGTGAGAGAATTACACACAGTGCTTGTTACTTTACCTAGTCTTTACCAAGTCAGTGATGAACTTGTCTCTTCTCCATGGAGGGGAAGTCCATTTAGCATTGCCTAATAAAGGATTTCCTATGTTGTTTGTGCATTTCAATGACTAAAAATGGATGAAATCTCCTAAATGATTTCAAGACAATTCAGCAAGTTCTTGACACCTACAAACCTCATGTGTTTTGATATAATTTTTAAAAACTCCATGTTGGTGGCCATGGAAGAGAGACAGCAAAACAGCTTTAGTACTCATGCAAGGCACCCTCCCAGTTAGCACAACTACAATGGGTGTGGCTTGGAAAGGCAGAGTACTGAAGACCATGTGCCCTGAGGACTTCAGTCTTTTGTGGAGTTTTGCTTTGCTTGTTGCCTTCACTGTTATCAGATCCTTCCCAATCTATGGGTTGTATGAAAACTCTAAGGGGCTTCCAGCCTCTCATTAGGCATTATCATTGTGCCAATGATCTACAATAATATTGCTTGATCTTTTCCAAGCATTGCTGCTGGAGCAGATTAATGATTCATCTACCACACTCAGAACGTAGTTAAAGATAGAGATTGTTAGTAATGTTCACCACCCTTAGAAAAATATTGGAAATGTACATTATTAGTAAAGTTAGGTTAAGATGTTTTTGTAAATGTTCAGTTCCCCACAGCCCCCTCCTCTAGGCTGCCTCAGCAGGCCACAGGGGAAGAGCACAGGTTCAATCTTGATGTGATTGATTTGCTTAGGAGGGTGTGGGAGGAATCCCCTTCCTTGATGAGAAGGAAGGGGAAATAGGGAGAAGAGGGAGGGTGGGACTTGAAGGAGAGGAGGGAGAGGCCTATGACCAGGATGTAATGTAAATAAATTAAAGTTAAAATTAAAAAAAAAAAAGATGTTTTTGTTAATGGCTTTGCTGTAGAAAATCTTGGAGAACAATTTGAAGTCAGAAAGGCACACACTTAACAGTTGAGACAGGGATATTTTTTGAAGTCTAGGAATATAAACAATTGCAGCCTGACTAGTATTAGCTGACATACCTCTCTTATTTAACCTGGGCTGTTGATCAAGGTAATGATTAATTTCTTGTACCCATTTTTGCCCTCAGCTTCCTGATATGATTTAATGAAAAAAGCGTTAATGAATAGACATGTGCCCTGAGGGTTTCAAGTAAAAATGACTGAGTGGTTTTTATACAAAAGTTAAGATCTATAATTTCTTTAAGATTTTTTTGTAAGATTACTATTTTAAAATAAATAATAAAATAATTAATCCTTTCTTTGTAACCTTAAATTGCAGTTTGTAAGAGAAACTGGCTGAGAAAATTACCTTGCTTGCTTATATTTTGCTGATCTATAACAAGTTGCTTACTTATGAATATACGTGGGTTCTTGCAAAAAATTTGTTTTTTATCCATGATACGTGAAACATTTGATCATGAGAGGGTATTGGAGAACATGTTTTTCTATGTATACTCATTATAATAATTTGCTTAAAAATAGAATATAACCACATTGTGATTTTTGTACTGCTTGAAAGATTTTGCTGGAATATATAACCTCTGGGAAAAAAAAATAAGTTTTTGGAGCTTTGCTCCTTCCATCCAGCATGTTTATGTGTATATATGAATATATGTGAGGTTGGTTGGAGCTTTGCTCCATCCAAAATGTGTACATGTATGTATGTATGTATGTAAAATGGTTGGAGCTTTCCTCATCCACCATATGTATGTATATCTATATGTATGTATATGTGTAAAGTTGTTGAAGCTTTTGGAGCTTAGCTCCATCCATAAAAATGTATGTGTGTATGTATGTATGCATGTATGTATTTATATATGTATGTATTTATATATGTATGTGTAAAGTTGGAGCTTGTTGGGGCCTTGCTTCATCCACTGTGTGTGTGTGTGTGTGTGTGTGTGTGTATGTGTGTGTGTAACTGTGTGGTTGCTTTACATTCATTGCCAACCACACATCCCTCCTTGGATAGCTGAACACATTGTCAGAGTTGGCTTCTGACAATTCCACTGATTCTGTGCTGAGATTTGTTTTAAGGAAGGGACTTATATCTTCCTGTTTATTTTAAAGGGCAATCTTTGTAATAGGGGTAAACACTTTTTAAAGCTATAATTTGTTGGTGCTAAAATTACTCATACACACTTATTTCCTGCCTCTAATTGCCCTTTTATTCTGCTTTTATAGTCAGAATTACCAGCTATGGGTGAAACTGGAAATGGTCTTTCTTTCACCTCATCTAAACGTTGAATTCATAAAATTGCTATTTATTTAACTCAGATGATTTTTTTAATAATGTATATGCAAATGTTTCATTGCCTCATGGAAATACACAAGAATGAAAGAATCTTCTTCAGAACAAGAGAAAAAAATGTACAAAATATAACTTTTTATTTATTATAAGTTTTTAATTTTTATCTCAAGTGTAGCATCCTCCCTCATGCCCTCTCAGTTTTGCCCTTCCTCCCTTTTCTCCTCCCATGCCCCTTACCTAGTCTACTGATAGATGAGGTCTTTTTCCCCTTCCATTTGACCCTAGCCTATCAGGTCTCATCAGGACTTTCTGCATTGTCTTCCTCTGTGGCCTGGCAAGGCTACCCCACCTCCCTCAGGGGAAGTGATCAAAGAGCCAGCCACTGAGTTCACCTCAAAGTCAGTCCCTGTTTCCCATATAAGGGAATCCAATTGGAGACTGAGCTGCCATGGGCTACATCTGTGAATGGGTTCTAGGTTATCTCCATGAGTGGTCCTTGGTTGGAGTATGAGTCTCAGATAAGACCACTGAGCAGAGATATTTTGGTTCTGTTGCTCTCCTTGTGGAGCTCCTGTCCTTTCCAGGTCTTTCTATGTCTCCCTTCTTTCATAAGATTCCCTGCACTCTACCCAAAGATTGGTTATTAAAGGCAAATGGGAGACAGGGAACAAGACAGGAACCAACCACAGAGGCCCTCTGTAATACTCTACCCAGCAGTGTATTAAAGTAGCTGCTGAGACTCATAGCCAAAACACAATTTTTAAAAGATTCTTTGGAAACTGATACAACATGGCTGTCTAGCCTTATATCTAAGTGGAGAAATATACTTATAAAAAATAATACATGAATATTAATTTACCCAGGAAAGACGTGATAACAAGTATATCCTCAGGACCAGCCCAAATTCTTACTAGAGTAACATAAAAACATGCCACGAAGAGTTCCAACAGGACATATGTTCTCATATGAAGGTATACAAACTATATGAAATCATTCCGAGTGGTAAGAACAAAGCATCTGCTTTTCATAAGTAGATGAAGAGAAATTAATAAAAGAAATAGGAAAAGTGGTATAGATACATTGCTAAGGGGGTCATCAGTCAATTAAATGAATCATAAAGTACCCAGGTAGAAGCTGTTTAACAGAAAATATAAATCTAGTTATAATAAAAAGTTTAGCACTGAACATCAGAATGCAGTTTTTCATCATATTGAGAAACAAATAAAAAGAAGTGTTAAAACAGACTAAAACATTAACAAAGATTTACATATACAGGAACAAATAATTATGCACACCCAATTATAATATGAGATAGTGTTAGTTAATACAGTCATAAAAGCCAACAGATAAATTTAAATAAGAAAATCCTGTAGTTGAATCAAAAAAATCTCTGGTCTGGGTCCATAGTTAATATTCCCGGTTATCTGGCTAAGACACCACTCCTGGAAGGCAGACCCACTTTAAGCTTTGCTAAAAAGGTATATATATTAATAATTTCTTTAAAAAGATAATGTGCTTCTCCTAATAACCCTGCAGCTTAGAAAGTCTGGCTACTTTTCTAATTCTTCTAACAGTTTTCTAAGAATACTTTCCCCTAACATGTTAGGCTCTCCTACTATTCTGGGCTTTCTGGTTCTTTCTCTGAATTTCTTTTCTCCAGCACATAGTTGCTTTTCTGCTATTTGGCTGATCCCCAAGCTAATTTAAAAACCATGTTTTTTCATAGCAGCTTTATTTGTAATAGTGGGAAACTGGAAACAACCCAGATGTACCTCAGTTGAGGAATGGATACAGAAATTGTGGTACATTTACACAATGGAATACTACTCAGCAATTAAAAACAAGGAAATCACAAAATTTGCAGGCAAATGGTGGGAACTAGAAAAAAAAATCATTCTGAGTGAAGAGTCTCAAAATCAGAAAGACACATATGATATATACTCACATATAAGTGGATATTAAAAATATAATATAATATAGGATAATACAATATAATATAGGATAATCATAACTAAAATCTGTACTCCTAAAGAAGCTAAATAAGAAGGAGGACCCTGGGTAAGATGCTCAATCCTCATTCAGAAAGGCAAAAGGAATGGACATAAGAAGAGGGGAGAAAACAGGGAACATAATAGGAGCCTACTACAGAAGGATTTTGAAAGACTCTACCCTGCAGGGTATCAAAGCAGATGCTAAGGCTTACAGCCAAATTTTGGGCAGAGTGAAGGGAATCTCATGAAAGAAGGGGGCCATAGAAAGACCTGGAGGGGAGCTCCATAAAGAGAGCAACTGAACCAAAATATCTCTGCTCAGTGGTCTTATCTGAGACTCATACTACAACCAAGTACCCTAGCAATGGGAACAGGGGCTGTCTCTGACATGAACTCAGTGGCTGGCTCTTTGATCACCTCCCCTTAAGGGAGGAGTAGCCTTACCAGGCCACAGAGGAAGACAATGCAGCCAGTCCTGATGAGACCTGATACACTAGGGTCAGGAGGAAGGGGAGGAGGACCTTTCCAATCAGTAGATTGGTGGAGGGGCATGTGATAAAAGGGAGGAAGGGAAGGATTGGCAGGGTGGCAGGGGACAAGGGAGGGGGATACAGCTGGGATACAAAGTGAATAAACTGTAATTAATAATAAAATAATATACTAAAATAAAAGCATGGTTTCTTTTCTCCTCCTCAGGCAGAGACTGAAATCCAGTTGGCTTGCCTTGCTGGGTCTGGTGTTCTTTCTTTCTTTCTTTCTTTCTTTCTTTCTTTCTTTCTTTCTTTCTTTCTTTCTTTCTGTCCTTCCTTCCTTCCTTCCTTCCTTCCTTCCTTCCTTCCTTTCTTTCTTTCTTTCTTTCTTTCTTTCTTTCTTTCTTTCATATTAGTTACAGTTTATTAACTCTGTATCCCAACTGTATCCCACTCTCTCATTCCCTCCCAACGCCACCCTTCCTCTCTCATCTCCTCCCTGCCTCTTTCCAAGTCCAATGATACCGGAGGATCTCCTCCCCTTTCTTGGTTTATCAGATATCTTCAGGACTGGCTGCAAAGTCCTCCTCTGTGAGTCTGGTGTTCTTACAGGAATTTATTCTTTTAAATATGAATACAATTGTTCTCAAGCTTCTGTGTGAGTTCATTCTGAAATCATTTTAATATTGAGACCAAGAATTACAATAGGGGACCCTGATTTCTCCTTCATTAACAAAAGGAGAAACAATCCAGAAGGTGGAAGAGAATTAAATAGAAATTACACAAATTCAAGTGCAAAGTTTAAAAGAAAAAAGACAATGACAGCAAAAACACTTCAACAAAATAGGACAGAACACTTCCAAGTAAAAAAAAAATATTAAAAGTAATAATATGTAAATTTGACTTCCTACAACTGTGGGGTATATAGTCCTCCAATTGGTAGCAATGAGCACTGGAGACTCAGAGTGACAAAAATAGACAGTTGAATGGTCATCTGACCCAGAAAAAATGGTGTCATCATTCTGAGCATAGAATATGAAATTTTATAATCCTGAGTATAAGCCCTTTCTTCCTCTTCCCCACTGGCTGAGTAATCAATGCAAGGAGGTACAATGTTTCACACACCTCATCTAAATTTTATTAATTTTATGTAAGTGTTAGGTTATTGACTGGCCATTTAAAATTAAAAAGGCCAAGGCAGACAGGGTAAACAGATAAAAAGGAGCTCTTGCTACTGCCTACCCTGCACCCCATTCTTCTGCTATATTGAAGAAACTATGGGAAATTATAAACAAACTATATCTTTGTCAAGTTTCCAATGCCCTTGAACTATCTAATCCATAGCTAGATCATATACTGTTGAAGTCAACCACAAGAATAAGTGTCTTTTGTTTCCTAATGTTCAGTTAGGTTTTATATGCATAGACTTAGGGTGCAGGTTGCCTATTAACCAAAGGCATATTGTTTATACTGACCATGTAAACAATTAAATAAATGGAAATTAAACAGTGATTACTGATTTCAAATTGATATCATTAAATGAATATATAAGAAGAAATGGTATATCACAGAAAAGAACTTTGCTCTATAAGTCAAAAGAGTGATAAAATATAAATTCCACCTAGAGTGTCACAATAACAACTTGATGTTTACTTAGAGTTGCTTAATATTAATTATCTGACAAACTCCTCGAGCAAAATTATTAGGAGCTTGGGTGGGACTGCTCCAGGAGGCCAGTGGCTCATGCTTGGTGCAACATTCCTGGGAAATATGGGCTTGTCTAAGCAGCTATAAGATACCCATCAAACTGGGCTTCTATAACAAAATCCATGACAACCATAGCTGGATCTGGTGCTCTGATAGAATTCATGGCCTGAACCACATACAGAACAAATTCCTGGTACCATTAACTGGGCCATAAACTGTAGTTGGCTAAGTCATACTCCCAATGAAAGGAAGTAGTATTAAACCAGTTTCTACATTCTTATCTTTATAGCCACATATTCGTGCATCTCTCATGCACTAATACATAAGCTTCTTTCAATACATGATGCTTAATATGGGTGCCCACAATTAGTAAGTGTTTTAATAATGAGAAATTTGGGGGTGCTCAGCCCTAAATGAGGCAACCCTTTTTCTAAAACTCATCTCAGAATAGGGGATGAAAAGATTGTTAGACAGTATTTGACAGACATGGCCGGGACATTTGAACATATGAACTCACAATGGTTGTGACTATAAGTACAAGACTTTACATAAGATTAAGTTAGCCAAAATTGTAAAATCACTAACATGGAGGTGTACAAGCCTTTTGTGTAACAGGATTACCTTGTCGTGAAAAGTTTTTAAATAAAAAAGTATTGTCTCCTCTATTCTATTTCTTTGGGTAAATCTAGTACCAGAATCTATAGCCTAATATATAAAAATTAGTAGACATTTTGTGGTTTAAGACATTGACAGGCATTTAAGAGTGTTTACTGGTCTTGCAAAGATCCAAGGTTCTTATGCCAGAACTTATGAATGCCCCTGAACCATCTAAAACACCACTTTGGGAGAACTGTGTTCTATACTCACATCAGTGGGCTATTAGCTCTAACTGCTATGCATAAAATTATAAAGGACACTCATACTTAAAATAAGTAAATAAGTAAAATTCAAAAGGATCAGTAAAGATTCAAAAATTAATAATTTTCATAATATACTTTAATATTTTCTGCAGTAATGCCTACAAATTATTTTTAGTCCAGATTCATCATATCCAACATATTGTGTTCTTAAAGTGTGTTTCAAGGGTGGGATCCAAGATGTGTCATAGACCTCTGCTGTTTAAAGATTCCTTGTCTCTACTATTCTGTGACTCTGAGTATCTCTTACAACATATGAACAATTTTTATAACTGTATACCTGAGTTTCTTGTGATCCAAAGTGCAATAGTCCACCTAGTACAGGACATTTGAACCATAAATTTATGGACTAAAGCATATTGTAGCAGAAAACAAAGCCATGTAACTATGGTGGATCTCAGTATCTGACTATTCAAATCTTAACCATCTAACACTGCATCATAGAAGTTAAAGAATAGCTTCAGTTTTATGCCGAAAGCATAAAATGCTTGAGAGTTCGGGAGCTGTAATTCCCTAAATGACATTCTCCTCTCCCATTGTTAAAGCATAAATACCTCTTAGCTAAAGTATTGCCGTCACTTCATTACTATTCTGCATTTGATCCAGTCTGAAATAGCAATGATTTCTCACACACATTACAGTTGGCATGCTTCCAAACAATTCAATAGCTGGTTGTTATGACAATAATAATGAAACTGGCATAATCTGTCAGCACCTGTTCACTTCATTGTTTTTCTTCTCCTTTCCCCATCTCATAAAAACCCCACTCTTGTCCATCACTCAGTTACTTGAGACTTTTCCCTCTTATTCAAGGCTTTGAGCATATTGTTCTTTCTGTCTACAATGGTCTTTCATGTTTCCTTAATTCTTGTTTTTCAAGCTAAAATTTATTTTACTTAGGCAAGGAAATCAGTAATATCCACTTTGATAACAATAAATCTCTATGTAAATTGCTCTGAAGACCACAATCCTTCATATTATCAAAATGAAAACTATTATGTTTATGCTTCTTTGCTTGGGAATTTGAATAGCGTATTTTTCTTACTAATTTCTGAGATACAAACCATGACAGTTTGTACCAAGCTACAGGTAAATGCCCAACATATCAACTCTCAAGTCCCACTGCTCCAACCATGCTGTCTTTGGAGAGTACAATGTGAGAAACAGTGTGATTAATTGAATTTGTCAAAATCACACATGATTTTCCACAATTGAGAATGTCCTTAAAAAGCTATCTTGCAAGCATAAAGCTAGAAAGCCTATCACATGTCTTCTTTCGTTAACCAGTCACTCCCTAGTACATCCTGTTGTAGGCAGGACAGATATTTCCTTTTTAAAGGTAAGCTTTCTTCCTGGAACTACTTCCCTTAGGAAAACATAGAGTACAGAAGACAGTTGGGAATTCCACAGCAATCCATTACACCTGAAATATAAATATTTGGTGTGTACGTGTGTGTGTGTTTGTGTGTATGAATGTGTGTTTGTACATATGAGTCCAGGTGTGTACTACCATCAGAGTACATGTAAAATCAGAGGAGGACTTGAGTGAGTGTCCTGCTCTATATATCTTTACTCTATGACCTTGAGACAGGGTCCCCTCCTTGAATCTGGAAATCGTTTTTCAGCTAGATTGGTTAGTAGGCAGCAGACTCAAGGAACCCTGCTTCCACCCAGAATGAGCACCGGCATTAGGTACATGTGGGCCATACCTGACTGGCTTTTTCCAAGGGTGCTTAGCTATGAACTAATGTCCTCATGATTTCAGAGCAAAAGTTTCTTATCCAATAAACATCTCTACAACTTATGTTTAGATCTTGATATACTAAATAGTCAAGTGTAAAAACTTTGCAGTGCCTGCTGCTTCTGTGATTCCTACACTCACCTATCAGAAGGTCTGGGTACTTTACATAGACTCATAGGCTTTCTCAACTACAATATTCTGTGGCAGATGCTAATGATATGAGAGAAATTACCAGTAAGTTATTTGTCCCTTAAACAATTGTAATGTGAATGCTACATCATTTGTTGTAAAGTATGTGGAATGATTAGAAATATTCTAGTATGCAAAGCAGTTCTACGGCTGTAAAAATTTTTATTATCATTTTTAAATGAAAATTCTAGTTTATAGAGTATGGGTATACATCCTAATGTTAAAACTGAATTTTGAAATAAAATTAGTTCAGTGATATAAAAATGAATTATTTAGCTACTTATAATGCTATTAAAAGTAGATTTACTCTTATTCTGTAAGCATAAAGATAAAGCCTACTATGGCATTAATGCAGATATTAGGAATTTGCATATGGATGAAAACATTTCCTTACATGGCTAACTAATAAGCACAAACTTTTATAAATGTGGTAAATCATATGTATGGAATATTATGAAAACTTTCAGGTGGAGATAATAGGTAATATGTATATAAATTGGGAAATTCAGAACCAGGAGTATAAAGTGAGGACATGACTGCTCCAAGGTACAGTTGAGGAAAGGGTTTTTGTATTTGAGATATGTGGGTAGATTCCAGAGACATCTGGAAGTGTCCAGAGCATGAAGAAAAATTTAATCTAAACATAGCCAGTAGACTGAATTTGGACAAGAGAGAAGAGAAAGAGGAGGAGAGTGAGAGAAGAAAAAGAGCTCAAACGTGTACAACCACTTTGGAAATCAATCTGGCACTTTCCCAGAAAATTAACAATAACTCTACCTCAAGACCTAGCTATTCCTTTCCTGGGAATATACCCAAAAAATTCTCCACTAAACAACAAGGACACTTGCTCAACTATGTTCAAAGCATCTTTTTTTTCATACTATCCAGAAACTGGAAACAACGTAAATGTCCCTGAACCAAAGAATGGATAGCGAAAATGTGGTACACTTTTATAATGGAACACTACTCAGCTATTAAAAACAAAGACATCACACAATTTGCAAGCAAATGGATGGAACTTAAGAAAACCATCCTGAGTCCAGTTATAAGAAAAGTTTAGCTATACAGTGCAGGATAAACATACTGCAATTCACAGACCCAAAGAAGATAAGTAACAAGGAGGACCCAAGAGAAGATGCTTATATCTCACTCAGACAGTAAATAGAATAGACAGCAGAAGCAGTTGAAGAGAGGGAACAAGGTAAGAGAGGGAGCAAGGAGAGAAATGAGGGTGGAGGTCATTCCTGGAGAGAGCAAGGCCTTGCTGAGAGAAGAAAAACCATGAGCAGGCATCTCTGTGACAAGCTGGACACCTACAAGAGGGTAGGTTTCTGGGAGTATATGTGAGTGACTATAGCTAAGAATCCTAGCAACAAAGGACTTGGAGACTGGAGAGGACACTAGGCAGGAATCCTATTGGAGGAAGACGAACACCAACCCACCCACGAAACGTCGATCCCAAATTTACCCTGCCTACAAGATATGCAGGGATATTAATAGAGTAGAGATTGAAGCAATGTTCAACCAATGCCTGTCCCAACCTGAGACTCATCCCATGGGAGAGAACCAACCCCTGACACTATTAATGATACTCAGCTATGCTTGAAGACAGGAGCCTTGCATAGTTGCCCTCTGATAGGCTTCACCCAGCAGAGGTCAGTTGCTGAGACTGTCAAACATTGAGCGAAGCCTAGGGCATCTTGTGGAAAAGTGGGAGAAAGGATAGAAGGATCTGGGGGTGCTAGATACTCCACAAGAAGACCAACAGAGCCAACTAATCAGAGCACAGAGGAGCTTGTGGAGTTTGAAGCGTCAACCAAAACCCATGCTTGGACTATTCCTAGGTCCCTGTGGCTGATGGCCAGCCCTGACTTCCTGTGGGTTTCCTAGTAAGTGAAGCAGGGGCCTGTCTCTGACATGGACTCTGTTGCCTGCCTGTTGATAACTTTCCCCTTGTGGGGCTTCTCCCACCAGGGAACAGAATTGATCATACACTCAATTCTGATGCAAATTGAAGTGCTGGGGTGGGTTGGTGGGCAAAGGAGGAGGGGCTCTCCTTATTTGAGGAGTAGAGTAGGGGTAATGGGGGAAGAAAGAGGGAGGGTGGGAGCTAGGAGGCAAAGGGGGCTATGATCGGGATGTAAGATGAATATATAACATATAATATATTTTTTATATAAAAGAGAGAGGCCAAAAAGGAGAGAAGGCCAACAGAGGGGACTGAGAGTGGCAGCAGAGGGGACCCTAAATGGCAGGGTTACATAGGAATCAGAAACTGGAGAAAGGGAAGCCTTCTAAGACAGGGAAAACATAGAGTAAGGGACAGGATGAGAAAAGCTGACAAGAGCCAAAAATACTGAGTGAGTCTTGAGGACAGTGTGCATTTTGGTATGCTGATAGGCATCATAGATTGCTATTACTCTCAGGTTTCTTTTGTACTTCACAATGTATAAGTTATCATGCAGCCCTCGCTGGCCTTGCTTTTGTGATTGTCCTGATTTAGCTAGGATTAGAAGAGTATGCTGCAATGCCTTGCTAAGTAAGTTTTTTATGTGATGTAACATCAGACTAAAAACTAAATTACAAGCCACATTCTGATCCATAATTATTTTGTTTCAGTGATTGTTTGGGTTTTTGTTTTTGCTTTGTTTTTTTTTAATAACTTTTATTTTTTATATTAATTGCAGGTTATTTACTTATATCCTAGCTGTAGCCCCTCTATCATTCCCTCCTAATTACACCCTCCCTCCCTCATCTCCTACCTGCCCCTCACTAAGTCCAATGATAGGAAAGGTCCTCCTCCCCTTCCATCTGACCCTAGTTTATCAGGTCTCATCCGGACTGGCTGCAATGTCCTCCTCAGTGGCAAGGCTGCTCCTCTTTCGGGGGGGGCTGTCAAAGAGCCCACCATTGAGTTCATGTCAGAGACAGTCCCTGTTCCCCTTACTAGGTAAACCCACTTGGATGCTGAGCTGCTATTTCCTACATCTGAGCAGTGGTTCTAAGTTATGTCCATGCATGGTCCTTGGCTGGAGAATTAGTCTCATAAAAGACCCCTGTGCCCAGATATATTTGGTCTTTGTGGAGCTACTGTCCTCTCCAGGTCTTACTAATTCCCCCTTTTTTCATATGATTACCTGCACTCTACCCAAGGTTTGGTTATGAGTCTCTTTGATTGTTTCGGATTTTTTGTTCCTATTCTTCTTGGTAAGCATATCTATAATCACAGAATTTCATATTCAGTGTGTTATAACTATGATGAAATGAACTCAACAGTACAGTCTGTATTCTCAATGAAATCACAAAAACCAGGGAGAGACTACAGATGAAATGTGATAAATAAATAAATAAATAGAAAGATAGATAAATAAAGCATTCCATTAGCAAAAACATTTCATAACTAGATAACAAAGTTTTGGTATAAAATTGTGTTTGCCATAGGATTTGTAGAATGACTTGGGATGTGTTGACCCTTATTAGTTAAACCAAGAATTCATAAAGAAAGCATATCAATTATGATATGATGTGAGAGGACTATGTGTATCCCTGTTTCATGAGGCAATGCCCATTGTTATGAGTTTCTATGGATGAATGTTTAGGTATTTTTAATAATGAAAGTATGAAATGATTCAATGATATATTAACCTGAGAGGAAAAGTGACTATGACATATAAACATATGATTTTTTTTCTTTTTTATGGTGTTGTAAACATCTTACCATTCTTCTGAACATAAAGAAAGAATCAACATTTGAATCTATCATATATAGATTAGTACTGAACTGGCATTTATTTCTGGCTGTAAAATATACATCACTTTGAAAGTAGCTTCTCCCACAGCTCAGTGGTAGATTATTAACATTTATGAGAGACACCTGGGATTCAAACCTATTACTAAAAAACTAACCGAAATATCAATTATACAAATTAAACTTATAAAGGTATGCTGGTATATAATTTGTTTATATTTAATTTTTCACCTATGTAATTGACTCTCCTGCATGAAACCAACAATAAATATCTGATAAACTCAGAATCAAACAATGCATCCTAATAAGGTACCCATGCTTTTCACTCTTAATCCACCACACTTGTTCTGCTTAAAAAAAAAAAAAAAACTAGTAATTAATCATATTACTATTCAATGAACCTTGTCACAGTTTTTAAAAACCCACAGAATAAAATTTATCATCGAGTGATAATTGTCATAAAAATCTATTCTTGGTCAAGTTGGATGTAATTTCATTTAGGTGAAGTAAATCTTCTGTAATATAACACTTTCTCCAGTGACTCCAACTTAATTAACTTACAAATATTTTTCAGGTACTTTATAAAAGTTCTGATAGAGGCTGAACCAGGAGCTTAAAGAACACTAGAGATAAACAAATCACATTTGAAAAGATTGCAATGATTGGAAAGACCCAAGACTACAATGAGTACATAGCACAAAGTTAACATTTAGAAAAAAATCAATAATTCAATGAAATTGAGCCAAATGGCATTGCGAAAGGGTAGAGTTTCAGAAGAGTATGAAGGGCAGAGAGATTTGAGGTGATATTCAAACCCTAGAAATGCACAGATTAAAACAAAAACAGGAAGCATAGCCACCTACAAGCTGCCCATTCCCTATAAATAACCTTCCAAAAAAAACTCTGGACGAGAACTCCAAATTAGCAGATCACTAAGAAAGGAAGTATAAAAGTAGGAGGGAAAGAGTTGGAAGGAGGGTACTGAATGGAGGGGGGTGGAAAATAGAAAGATGGATGAAAACAACTAAAATTTATTGCAAATTATTGGAAGCCAACAAACTACAACAACAACAATAATAATAAGGACAGATGTGGTGGCACATGCTTTTAATCCAGCACTCAGGGAGACAGAGATAGTCTGGTCTACAAAATGAGTCCTGGACAGCCAGTTCTACACAGAGAAACCCTGTCTTGGAAAACAACAACAACAAATAAAAAAAAAGAAAAACAAGGACAGGGAAGAAAAATGAGCAACATATTTTGCAAGACTTATGTACATCTTTAGAATCAGAATAGGGATCAGAGAAAGAGTCAGAGACATGGATCAAATACAGACTCATATTTTGCACACATTAGACTTGGAGACTGAGCATTGTCATGGCATTTTCTAAAAACATGTTTGCAAATAGCAAAATTACCAGAATAAAAGGTTGTTAGAGAAGTTCCATGATTTTTGATATATCAAGGCAAAAGCTTATTTTGTTTTTAACTTATAAAACAATAAGAAAATTACAAGCTTGCCAGAAGCCAGTCTATAATAATTAAAAATTAATTAAAAGAGAAAAGTTGCCTATTTGTTGCCTACAACTTCCTCCATGTAAACAGAGTTATTATTCTGCACCTCTTAAAAGACAGATTAAGTGAAAAGTGAAGGGAGATGAAACCTAATATGCCTTTTATATTGTATGTCTTGTTAAATGTATTACCTTGGTTCATTCAAAACAAATAGGATAAATTAAATTTAAAATTTGCACTAGCCTGGATTTTTTTCTTTTATTGCAAATACTTTTTTTTCATACAATATATTTTGCTTATGGTATCACCTCCCTTTCATCCTACCTACTCTTCCATCCAGATCCATATCCTCTATGCCTCTCCTTAGAAAACAAATAGGTAACTAGGAAATAATAAAATAAAACGATATACATAAAAACCAAAAAAATTGAGACAAGTTGGAATATGGCAAGATCACTGAATAGGAGAAAATTCAAATGAAAAGCACATGAATGAAGCATATAGACACATGTATATGATGCTCATGTATCCACACACATATTACACACACAGGGACATCATGAAAACACAAAACTGGAAGTCATAATAATACACATATATACACACAGGTAAGGTAGAAAAAAATTGCCTTGAATAAAAACCTTTATAAGAGAAGGATGCAGCTGAGTTTGTTTTGTGTTGGCCATTTACTGTTGGACATGAGACACACCTTTTTTTTTCCTTTTTTTTATTAATTACACTTTATTCATTTTGTATCCCCCCATAAACCCCTCCCTCCTCCCCTCCCGATCCCACCCTCCCTCCCCTTTCTGCATGCATGCCACTCCCCAAGTCCACTGAGAGGGGAGGTTCTCCTTTCCTTTCTGATCTTAGTCTATCAGTTCTCATCAAAATTGGCTGCATTGTCCTCTACCATGGCCTGGTAAGGCTGCTCCCCCCTCAGGGGGAGGTGATCAAAGAGCAGGCCAATCAGATTATGTCAGAGGCAGTCTCTCTTCCGATTACTATGTAACCCACTTGGACACGTGGACACTGAACTGCCATGGGCTACATCTGTGCAGGAGTTCTAGGTCATCTCCATGCATGGTACTTGGTTGGAGTATGAGTCTCTGGGAAGTTCCCTGTGTTCAAATTATCTTGTTCTGTTGCTCTGCTTGTGGAGTTCCCGTCCCCTCCAGATTTTACTATTTCCCACTTCGTACATAAAATTCCATTTACTCTGCCCATCAGTTGGCCATCAGGCTCAGCATCTGCTTTGACAGTCTATACTGCAGAGGCTTTCAGAGGCCCTCTGTGGCAGGTTTCCAGGTTGTTTCCTGTTTTCTTCTGGCTTTCAGAGGCCCTCTGTAGCAGGTTCCGAGGTTGTTTCCTATTTTCTTTTTCTTCTGATGTCCATCCTCTTTGCCTTTCAGGATGGGGATTGAACATTTTAGTTAGGGTCCTCTCTTTTGCTTAGTTTGTTTAGCTGTACAGATTTTAGTGGGTTTATTCTATGTTGTATGTTTATATGAGTGAGTATATACCATGCGTGTCTTTTTGCTTCTGGGACAACTCACTCAGGATGATCCTTTGCAGGTCACACCATTTACCTGCAAATTTCATGATTTCCTTGTTTTTCATTGCTGAGTAATACTCCATTGTATAGATGTACCACATTTTCTGCATCCATTCTTCAGTTGAGGGGCATCTGGGTTAGGGGAACACTTCTCCACTGCTGGTGGGAATGTAAACTTGTACAACCACTCTGGAAATAAATCTGACCCTTTCTCAGACAACTAGGAATAGCGCTTCCTCAATATCCAGCCATACCACTCCTAGGCATATACCCAAAAGAGGCTCAAGTACACAAAAAGGACATTTGCTCAACCATGTTTGTAGCAGCTTTATTTAGCCAGAAGCTGGAGACACACCTTTAAGAGTAGTTAGTTTCCCCAGTGAGACTCTTTGGGGCAAATAAGTTTTCCATTTGCTTAATGAAGTGAAATTCACTCTTCTTTTTGCACCCTAAAGTTTTTTCAAATTTAAATTTAGCACAGCATACAGGTTTGAACAGGAACTAGCAGGCAAAGCACCGCCTTAACTACTAGCAAAAGATAACACTTATTTGGCTGCCAACATCACAAAGCTAACATGGAAAGAAACAATGCAAAGAGAAGGCATAAGAGAGGCAAGAAGTAGGAACTAAGGAAATTCAGAATTTTTGTTTTTGCTTGAGAACTCATTGTAAATCTATATAAAAAGTTATTATAAAACTTTGGCCTAAGTGAAACTTTACACTGTTTTCATTGGGCAGGTTAATTGTCTGAATGTTAATGTATTTATTTATAAAACTCATCAAATAAAACATTTTGTCAATCTAAGATGGTTAGTGTGAGAACTAAAGGAGAGAACTCTTGCAAAGTTGAGTCTAGTTTGATAAGTAAGTGGGTCTCAACATTTTGTATGTATTAGCCACCTTTCTCCCCTGTAATAATGTAAAATAAATACTACTTTGTAATGAGGGATATATTGAAGAGTTAGAGTGAGAAAATTATTTTAAAATATCTAAAAAGCAAAATAATTATTAAAACTTAAAAAAGTAAGAATATTTTGATTCAAATTTTGGGAGATTTAAGGCTGTAGCTACTTTTAGTTACATAGATCCATCCCTTGGGCCTACAGTGAATGACACATCATAATAGAGAGCTTGTGGTGGAGAAGCCTCTCTCTGCTCATACTGTCAAGGTAGCAAACAGAGAGGAAGATGTTCATGTATCAGTCAAGTGCATAACCCATTGGCATAACTTCTTCCAACTTGGCTTCATTTCATAAAGTTTCTACTTCTCATATTAGCTTTTTAGGGAATCAAATCGTGAAGAATCAAACCATAGCTTTTATGGTGTTTTGCTTGATATAATGTAAAGTATACACCAGACAGTCTCTTGGCACTCTTGCATATCACTGACTTCTATGTGAAGTATCAAACTGCAATAAGTAAAAAATATGGTACTTTCTTTTTATGTCTAAGCAAACATTTTATAACTCTCCCCAAAACATGCATATCTATATATGTATTTATACGTATAATATTTAACATATTTTTACTAAGTACTCTGAAATTATAAGGGTACACTGAAATATAGAAACTTCCTCCTGCAGCAGATGGGAACAAACAGTCCCATAGCCAGACATTAAGCAGCAAGTGAGAGATCTTGGACCACTCAACCCAAAGTGAAATGTCTTCATCAAATGTCTTGATCCTTCTCATCAAAACTCAGACAACCCAACAGAAAGAAAGGCCAGAAGTACATAAGAACCAGAGAGATGGAGATACCAAGAAAACTTCTAAATCAATAAAAGAAAAGCTCATATGAACTCTCAGAGACTGAAGCAGGATGTGTAGAGCTTACAAATGTCTGCTCCAAGTTCTTTGCACAAATATTGTTGTCTCTATTGTAGTACTTTTATGGAATTACTGACTGTGTCAATGAGTGTGTCTTTCCTTTTTAAGCCTTCTCTTGAATTCTTTCTTTGTATTGTTTTGTCTTGCCCAAGTTTGATGTGTTAGTTTTTATCTTACTCAATTTTAATTGGTTATAGTTTTAAAAAATGAACGAATGAATGTATGAATGCATGCATGAATGAATAAATGAATGAATGAATGAAACCCTAGTTGCTAATGTAAAGGTGAACAACTGAACTCTAACTTCTACCTACTGTGAAGGAAAATGAGTTTTCACCAATAGAGTGAAATTGGCTATATCAACCATCAGAAGACAAGCCTCATGTTCAGTAGTTGACAAACATAATTGGATTCCACATTTGTTATTGTTGTTGTTTCCATTTGTGCCATTTGCTTAGAGTTCTGTGGTTTTTATTTGTTTTGTTTCTTTTTCTTTTGTTTAAAAGTGGTCACAGGCCACAGAGGAAGACAATGCAGCTACTCCTGATGAGACCTAACAGACTAAGATCAGAAGGAAGAAAAAGAAGACCTCCCTTACCAGTGGACTTGGAAAGGAGCATGCGTGGAGAAGAGGGAGGAAGAGAGGGATTGGGAAGGGAGGAGGTAGGGAACAACAGGAGGGATACAAAGTAAATAAAGTGTAATTAATAAAAAAATTAAAAAGAAGAAGGACATCAGACATCCCTCTTAGTCTTGTGAATATTCAATGTATGAGAATGTTATACTTAGGAACTCATGAGTGTTATTTAAAATTTAAATTAAAAGTTTCTCAAAGAAACACAGGCAAACATAGTCAAACAAATAGAGGCACAAGTAGAGATAAAATTAGTGCCAGATAGTGAGGAAATGAACAAAAAAATAAAGACCATCATAGAAAGACAGGAATCCACATTCAAACAAATGAAGGAAATGGTGCAAGGCATGAAAATAGAATTAGAATCAATAAAGAAAACACAAATTGAGAAAACCCTGGAGCTGGAGAACATGGAGAAAAGATCAGGAACCACAAAGGTAAGCATCACCAAGAGAACAAAAGAGATGGAAGAGAGAATCTCTAGTGCTAAAGATACACTCACAGAAATTGATAATTCTCTCAAAGAAAAAGTAAAATCAGAGAAGTCCCAAACACAAAATATCCAGGAAATCAAGGATGCCATGAAAAGATGAAAAACTAAGAAAATCTAAGACACTCAACCAAGGACCATCTATGGATATAACCTAGAACTTCTGCTCGGATGTGACCTGTGGTAGCTCAGTAACCAAGTAGTTTTCCAAAGTAAGGGGAACACGGACTATTTCTAATAGGATCTCAAGGGCAGGCTGTTTGACCCCCACCCCAGGGGAGGAGCAGTCTGTTAGGCCACAGAGGAGGACTTTGCAGCCAGCCCTGAAGATACCTGATAAAACAGGGTCAGATGAAAGGGAAGGAGGTCCTCCCCTATCAGGGGACTTGGAAAGGGGCAGGGAGGAGACCAGGGAGGGAGTGTGGGGTTGGGGAGGGAATGAGGGAGCGGGATACAGCTGGGACACAGAGTTAACAAAATGTAACTAAAAAGAAAAATAAAATAAAAATAAAAAAATTAAAAAAAAAAAAGAAAGAAAATCTAAGAATAATAGGAATCGATGAAAAAGAAGATTTAAGGCTCCAAGGTCCAGAAAATATTTTCGAGAAAAATCATAGAAGAAAATTTTCCCAACTTAAAGAAAGAGATGTACATAAATATACAAGGGACCTACATAACTCCAAAAAGACTTGACCAGAAAAGAAACATATCATGTTACATCATAGTCAAAACACTAAATCTACAGAACAAAGAAAAGATTTAAAAAGCAGCAAAGGTAAAAGGCCAAGTAGCATATGAACGTAGACCTATCAGAATCACATGGGACTACTCATCATAAACTATGAAAGCCAGAAGGGCCTGAGCAAGTGTCATGCAGACTTTAAGAGATCACAAATGTCAACCCAGACTATTATACCATGCAAAGCTTTCAATCAACATAGATAGAGAAAACAAAATATTCCATGACAAAACTAAATTTATGCAATATCTACACAGCAAACCAGCACTACAGAAGATACTAGAAGGAAAACTCCAATCCAATGAAAACAACTTCACCCAAGAAACAATGGCATACAGATAATATCCCAACAAAAATGAAAAGAAAACAAGCAAGGAAACACAGTAAGACCACCAACTCCACAGTAAAAGAAACTAATGTTCATTGGTCACTATTATCTATGAACAGCAATGGACCCAACTCTTCAATGAAAAGACACAGACTAACAGAATAGGTGGGGAAACAGGATCCAAAATTCTGCTGCATCCAAGAAGAAACACACCTCTGCAACAAAGATAAACACTACCTCAGAGTAAAGGGCTGGAAAAAATGTCTTTCAAGCAAACAGACACAGAAAACAAGCTGGGGTAGCTACCCTAATATCTAATAAAATAGACTTTCAGCAAAAATTAATCAAAAAAGATGAGGAGGAGCACTATATTCTCATCAAAAGAAAAATCCACCAAGAGACATCACAATTCTGAATATCTATGCCCCAAATACAAGAGTGCCTACATTCATAAATGAAACATTATTAAAACTTAAAACACACATAGATCCCAACACCTTCATAGTAGGAGACTTCACCCCCCCCCCCCACTTTCACCAAAGGACAGAACATCTAGACAGAAGCCAAATAGGGAAAAAAAAGCACTTACATAGGTCCTAAATCTAATGGATTTAATAGATGTTTACAGAACTTTTCACCCAAACTGAAAAGAGTATACCTTCTTTTCAGCACTTCATGGTACCTTCTCCACAACAGGCCAGATAGTTGGTCACAAAGCAAGCCTCAACAGATACAAGAAGATTGAAATAATCCCCTGTATTCTATCTGACCACCATGGACTAAAGCTGGAACTCAAAACAATGGAATTAGAAAAAATCCTACATTCAAATGGAAATTGAACAACTTGCTGCTCAATGACAGCTGGGTTAAAGAAGAAATAAAGAAAGAAATTAAAGATTCCTAGGATTCAATGAAAATGAAGGTACAACATACCCTAATTCATCTGACACAATGAAAGCAGTGCTCAGAGGAAAATTCATAGCAATGAGTGCCTTTAAGAAGAAATTTGTGACATCTCATACAAGCAACTTAACGGCTCAACTGAAAACCCTGGAAAAAAAAAGAAGCACATATACCCAAGAGGAGCAAATGGCTGGAAATAATCAGTTTCAGGGCGGAAATCAATCAATTAGAATCAAATAAATCTTTGCAAAGAATCAGTGAAACCAAGAGCTGGTTCTCTGAGGAAATCAATAGGATAGACAAACTTTTAGCCAAACTAACTAAAAGGCAGAAAGAAAATATCCAAATCAGCAAAATCAGAAATGAAATGGGGGACATAATACAGACACTGAGGAAATCCAAACAATCATTAGGTCGTACTACAAAAGCCTATATGCCACAAAATTTGAAAATCCAAAAGAAATGGACATTTTTCTTGATAGATTCAATCTACCAAAATTAAGTCAAGATCAGGTATAATGATTGAAAAGTCCTATATCCCCCAAGGAAATAGAAGTTGTTATCAACAATCTCCATTCCAAAAAAAGCCCTGGGCCAGATGGATTCAGTGTAGAATTCTACCAGACCTTCAAAGAAGTGCTAACTCCAATTCTTTCCACACTATTCCACAAAATAGAAACAGAAGGAACATTACCAAACTCATTTTTAAGCAATAGTCACCTTGATACATAAACCACACAAAGACTCAACAAAAAAATAAATAAATAAAACTTAAGACCTATCTCTCTTATGAACATTGATGCAAAATCACTCAATAAAATAATTGCAAACCAAATCCAAGAACCTATCAAAGATATCATCCACCATGACCAAGTAGGCTTCATTACGGGAATGCAAGGGTGGTTCAACATATGGAAATCCATCAATGTAATCCACCACATAAACAAAATGAAGGAGAAAAACCACATGATCATCTCCTTAGATGCTGAAAAGACATTTGATAAAATCCAACATCCATTCACGTTTAAAGTCTTGGAGAGATCAGGGATACAAGGCACATATCTAAACATAGTAAAGGCGATATACAGCAAGCCTATAGCCAACACCAAACTCAATGGAGAGAAACTTAAATCAATCCCACCGAAATCAGGAACAAGGCAAGGCTGCCCATTTTCTCCATATCTCTACAACATCGTACTTGAATTCCTACCTAGAGCAATAGGACAGCTAAAGGAGATCAAAGGGATACAAATCAAAAAGGAAGAGGTCAAACTTTTACTCTTCACAGATGATATGATAGCATCCATGAGCAACCCCAAAATTTCCACCAGAGAACTCCTTCAGATGATAAACACCTTCAGCAAAGTTGCTGAATACAATATAATTTCAAAATATCAGAAGCCCTCCTGTATACCAAAGACAAAACAGCCAAGAAAGAAATCAGTGAAACAACACCCTTCACAATAGCCAGTAATAAAATAAAGTACCTTGAAGTGACTCTAACCAAGCCAGTGAAAAACCTGTTTGAAAAAAACTTTAAGTCTCTGAGGAAAGAAATTAAAGTTATCAGAAGATGGAAAGATCTCCCATACTTGTGGATTGGTAGGATTAACATAGTGAAAATAGACATCCTGCCAAAAGCAATCTACAGATTCAACACAATTCCCATCAAAATACCAACAAAATTCTGTACAGACCTTGAAAGAAAGATTCTCATCTTCATATGGAGAAACAATAAACCCAGAATCTCCAAAACAATCCTGTACAACAACACATCATCTGGAGGTATCTCCATCCCCGGCCTCAAGCTGTACTACAGAGCAATAGTACCAAAAACAGAAAGGAGGATCAATGGAACCATATAGAAGATCCAGAAATAAAACCACACATCTAGGAATACTTGATTTTTGACAAAAAAAGCCAAAGCCATTCAATGGAAAAAAAAGACAGCATCTTCAATAAATAGTGCTGGTCCAAATGGATGTCTACATGCAGAAAAATGAAAATAGATCCATATTTAACACCCTGCACAAAACTAAAGTCCAAGTGGATCAACAACCTCAACATAAAACCATATACTCTAAATCAGTTAGAAGAAAAAGTGGGGAAGAGCCTAGAGTTTATTGGTACAGGAGACAATGTCCTGAACAGAACACCAACAGCACACACTGTAAGAGCAACAATAAATGGGACCTCATGAAACTGAAAAGCTTCTGTAGAGCAAAAATACTGTTGTCATAACAAACTGACAGCCTACAGACAGGGAAAAGATCTTCACCAACCCTATATTTGACAGAGGGCTGATATCCATAATATACATAGAACTAAAGAAGTTAAAAAGCAATTAATCAAATAATCCAATTAAAAAATGAGGTATGGTGCTAGAGAATTCTCTGTAGAGAAATATTTAATGTTAGAGAAACTTTTAAAGAGATGTTGAACATCCTTAGCCATCAGAAAGATGCAAATAAAAATGACCCTGAGATTTCACCTTATACCCATCAAAATGGCTAAAATCAAAAACTCATGACAACATATGTTGGAAGGTTGTGGAGAACAGGGAACCCTCCTGATTTGCTCATGGGAATGTAAACTGGTACACTCACTTTGGAAACTAATCTGGTGCTTTCTCAGACAATTAGGAATAGTGCTTCCTCAGCATCCAACTATACCACTCCCTGGCATATATCCAAAATATGCTCAAGTACACAACAAGGACAAACATGTTTGTAGTGGCTTTATTTGTAATAGCCAGAACCTGAAAACAACCCAGATGTCCATCAATGGAGAAATGGATACAGATTTTGGAACTTTTATACAATGAAATACTACTCAGCAATCAAAAATGGGGAAATCATGAAATTTGCAGGCAAATGGTGGGATCTAGAAAAGATCATTCTGAGTGAGATATCCCAAAAGGAGAAAGACACACATGGTATATACTCACTTATATAGACCTATAAGATGTAATAAACATAATGAAATCTATACACCTAAAAATGATAATCAAGAAAGAACACCCGAGGTAAGATGATCAATCCTCACTTAGAAAGACAAATGGGATGTGCACTGGACGTAGGAGAAAACAGTTACAGGACAGGAGCCTACCAGAGCAGGACCCTGAAAGACTCTACCTAGCAGTGTATCAAAGCAGATACTAAGACTCATAACCAAAACTTGGGCAGAGTGCAGGGAATCATATGAAAGACGGGGGAGTTTGTATGAGCTGAAGAGGATAGAAGCTCCACAAGGACAAAATTTATCTGAGCACCGGGATCTTTTCTGAGACTCACACTCCACCAAGGACCATGTATGGATATAACCTAGAACCTCTGCTCAGATGTAGCCTGTGGTAGCTCAGTAACCAATTAGTTTTCCCTAGTATGGGGAACAGGGACTATTTCTGACATGAACCAAATGGCAGACTCTTTGACCTCCCCACCCCCCAAGGGAGGATCATCCCTGCTAGGCCACAGAGGAGGACTTTGCACCAGGCCTGAAGATACCTGATAAAACAGGTTCAGATGAAAGGGGAGGAAGTCTCCCCTATCAGTGTACTTGGAAAGGGGCAGGGAGGAGATGAGAGAGAGTGGGATTGGGAGGGAATGAGGGAGTGGGATACAGCTGGAATAAAGAGTTAATAAAATGTAACTAATAATAAAAATAAACAAAAATTAAAATATTATAAAAATTCAAAAAATGTAATACACCAATATTTATTATTATCATTTTCAATTTGCTAATTGGCCTGATTCATTTAGGTGAATAATAACCAAATTAATTTTCAATTTTTTGTAACCTTCAATTCCTTACTTTAGGAAACCTTCTTCAATTTTTAGGAGGAATAATTCATTAAATCTGATCAGCACAAACATTACGTAATAAAAGAAAATTATTTGTTTGAAAGCATTGTTATATGGATTAAGGTCATATACTTCAGTGGATCAAATGTTCTGATATAAAATCCAGTTCACCAAAAATAACTTCACTTCATAATTTCTCTTCAAACATATAGACCCAAGACGTGTATTAAAGCCCTCTTAAAATTGGAAAAGCTTTTCCCTGATGAATAAGGACATTGGGCATTTCTTTAATGTTTCTTTGCCATTTCATATTCCTCTGTTAAGAATTCTTAGTTTCTGTCACATTTCTTTAGTTCTTTATATATTCTGGATATTAGCCCTCTGCCAGATACAGGGATGAATGAAGATCTTTTCCTAGCCAGTAGGCTGTTCTGTTCTGTTGGCACTGTCCTTTGCTTTACAGAAGCTTTTCAGTTTCATGGGGTCCCATTTATTGATTCTTGATCTTAGAGCCTGTGCTGTTGGTGTTCTGTTCGGGAATTTGTCTCCTGTACCAATGAATTCAATGTTCTTCCCCAATTTTTCTTCAAACAGGTTTAATGTGTCTGGTTTTCTATTGATATCATTGTTTTACCTGGACTTTAGTTTTATGCAGAGTGACAAATATGGATCTATTTGCATTTTTATTGTCTTTAATTTTCATTTTTTATATTAATTACAGTTTATTCACTTTGTATCCCAGCTATAGCCACCACCTTCATTCCCTCCCAATCCCACCCTCCCTCCCTCATCTGCCATGCTCCTCTCCAAGTCCACTGATAGGGGAGGTCCTCCTCCCCTTCCTTCTGAAACTAGCCTATCAGGTCTCATTAGGACTAGCTGCACTGTCTTCCTCTGTGGCCTGGTAAGGATGCTTTGCCTTCAGGGAATGGTGATCAAAGAGCCAGCCATCGAGTTCATATCAGAGACAGTCCCTATTTCCCTTACTAGGGTACCCACTTGGATCCTGAGCTGGGCTACATCTTTGCAGGGGTTCTAGGTTATTTCCATGCATGGTCTTTGGTGGGAGTATCAGTTTCAGAAAAGACCCCTGGGCCCAGAATTTTTGGTTCTGTTGCTCTCCTTGCGGAGCTCCTCTCCCCTCCAGGTATTTCTATCTCTCTCTACTTTTATAGGATTCCCTGCACTCTGGCCAAAGTTTGGCTATGAGCCTCAGCATCTGCTTGATACACTGCTGGTAAGAGTATTTCAGAGGCCCTCTCTGGTAGGCTCCTTTCCTGTTCCCTGTTTTCTTCCTCTTCTGATGTCTGTCCCATTTGCCTTTCTGATTGATGATTGATCATATTACCCAGGGTAGTCCTCTTGCTTAGCTTCTTTAGGAGTACAGATTTTAGTATGTCATTCTCACATTATATGTCTAATTCCACTTATAAGTGAGCATATACCATGTGTGCCTTTCTGTTTCTGGGATTCCAAACTCAGGTTGATCTTTTCTAGTTCCCAACATGCCTGCATATTTCATGATTTCCTTGTTTTTAATTGCTGGGTAGTATGATGTTGTGTAAATGTAGCATAATTTCTTTCTCCATTCCTTCATTGGCAGATTTCTGGGTTGTCTCAGGGTTCTGGTATAACAAATAAAAATGCTGCAAACATGTGGATATGTCCTTATTGTGTATTTGGTTATATTTTAGATATATGCCTCGGAGTGGTATAGCTGGATCTTGAGGAAGCACTATTTCTATTTGTCTGAGAAAGCACCAGATTGATTTCCAAAGTGGTTGTAAAAGTTAACATTCCCACCAGCAATGGAGGAGGGTTCCCCTTTCTCCATATTATCTCCAGCATGTATTGTCCCTTGAGTTTTTTTATATTAACCATTCTGATTGGTGTAAGGTGATATCTAAGGGTCGTTTTGATTTGCATTTCCCTGATGACTAAGGAAGTTCAGAATATCTTTTAGTGTTTTTTTTCTGCCATTCTATATTCCTCTACAGAGAATTCTCTGTTTAGCTCTGTACCCTATTTTTTTATTGGATTTCTTGATTTGTTGCTGTTTAACTTCCTTAGTACTTTATATATTCTGGATGCTAGACCTCTGTCAGATATAGGGTTGGTGAAGATTCTTTCCTGGTCTATAGGCTATTATTTTGGTCTGATGACAATGTCCTTTGCTTTACCGAAGCTTTTCAGTTTCATGACTTCCCATTTATTGATTGTTGATCTAAGAGTCTGTGCTGTTGGTATTCTGTTCAGGAGACTTTCTCCTGTGCCAATGAGTTCAAGGCTCTTCTTCACTTTTTCCTCTAACCCATTTAGTGTGTCTGGTTTTATGTTGAGGTCTTTGATCCACTTGGACTTTAGTTTTGTGCAGGGTGATAAGTATGGATCTATTTTAATTTTTCTACCTGGAGACATCCACGTAGATGTTTGTTGAAGAACCTGTCATTTTTCCATTGTATGATTTTGGCTTCTTTGTAAAAAATCAAGTATCCATAGGTGTGTGGGTTCATTTCTAGAACTTCTATTTGGTTCCATTGATCCACCATTCTGTTTCTATGCCAATACCATGCTGTTTTTAGTACTATTGCTCTATAGTACAGCTTGAGATCAGGGATGGAGATACCTCCATATAATCTGTTGTTATACAGAATTCTTTTGGCAAATCTGTTTTTTGTTTTTGTTTTTGTTTTTGTTTTTCCCATATGAAGTTGAGAATTTTGTCTGTAAAGAATTGTGCTGGTATTTTGATGGGAATTGCATTGAATCCGTAGACTGATTTTGGCAGGATGGCTATTTTCACTTTGTTAACCCTACCAATCCATGAACATGGGAGATATTTTCATCTTCTGATATGTTCTTCAATTTGTTTCTTCAGTGACATGTAGTTTTTTCAGAACAGGTCTTTAATTTGCTTGATTAGAGTCACACAATATTAGTGGCTATTGTGAAGTGTATTGTTTCCCTAATTTCTTTTTCAGTCATTTTGTATACAAGTGGGCTTCTGATATTTTTTGAGTCAATATTGTATCCAGCTACTTTACTTTTAGCTGATAAATACCTTTAGCTGGTTGAAGGAGTTCTCTGGTTGAATTTTTGGGGTTGCTCATGTATACTATCATATCATCTGCAGATAGTGATCCTTTGACTTCTTTGTTTCTAATTTGTATCCACTTGATCTCCTTTAGTTGTCTTATTGCTGTAGCAAGGACTTCAAGTACTATGTTGAAGAGATATGTAGAGAGACAGTGGGCAGCCTTTTCTTGTCACTGATTTCAGTGGGATTGATTTAAGTTTCTCTCCATTGAGTTTGATGTTGGCTATAGACTTACTCTATATTGTCTTTACTCTGTTTAGGTATGTGCCTTGTATCCCTGATCTCTCCAAGCCTAAACATGAATGGGTGTTGGATTTTGTCAAATGTTTTTTCGGCATCTAAGGAGATGGTCATTTGTTTTTTTTTTTTTTTTCTTTTCCAGTTTGTTTATGTAGTGTATTACATTGATGGATTTCTGTATATTGAACCACCCCTGCATGCGTGATATGAAGCATAATTGGTCATGGTGGATGATATCTTTCATGTGTTATTAGATTCAGTTTTAAAGTATTTTATTGAGTTTTTTTTTTTGCATCAACGTTCATAAGAGAGACAGGTCTAAAATTCTCTTTTTTGTTGGGTCTTTTTATAGTTTAGGTATCAAGGTGATTTTTGCTTCATAGAATGATTTTGGTAATAATCCTTGTGTCTATTTTGTGGAATAGTTTGAAGAGAATTTGAGTTAGGTTTTCATTGAAAGTCTGGTAGAATTCTGTGCTGAAACCACCTACCCCTGTTTTTTGTTTGTTTGTTTTGTTTGTTTGTTTTTGGAAATTATACTTTTGATGACTGCTAATATTTCCTGGGGGATGTAGGACTGTTCAATCTATTTACCTGATCCTGATTTAATTTTGGTAAATAGAATATATCACAAAAATTTTCTGTTTCATTTAGATTTTCAAATTTTGTGGCATATAGGCTTTTGTAGTATGACCTAACAATTGTTTGGATTTCCTCAGTGTCTGTTGTTATGTCCTTTTCATTTCTGATATTGTTTAGATAGTTTCTCTCTGCCTTTTAGTTACTTTGGCTAAGGGTTTGTGTATTTTGTTGAGTTTTTCAAAGAACTAGCTCTTGGTTTCATTCATTCTATGAATTATTTTATTTGATTCTAAGTTATTGATTCCAGCCTTGAGATTGAATATTTTCAGCCATCTACTCCTCTTTTGTGTGCCTGCTTCTTTTTTTTTCCCCTAGGGCTTTCAGGTAAGCCATTAAGTTGCTTGTATGAGATATTTCAAGTTTTTCTGGAAGGCACTTACTTCTTGTACTTTCTTCTTAGCAGTGCTTTCATTGTGTCCCATAAGTTTGGGTATATTGTGTTTCATTTTCATTGAATTCTAGGAAGTCTTTGATTTCTTTATTTCTTCCCTAACCCAGCTGTCATTGAGCAGCAAGTTTTTCAGTTTCTATGTGTGTATTGGCTTTTTGTTATTTTTGTTATTGTTGAGGTCCAGCTTTAGACCATGGTGGTCAGATGGGGTATAAGGGATTATGTCAATCTTCTTGTATCTGTTGAGGTTTGCTTTGTGACCCACTATATGGTCTATTTTGGAGAAGGTTCCATGAGGTGCTGAAAAGAGGGTATGTTCTTTTGAGTTTGGGTGAAAAGTTCTGTAGACATCTATTAGGTCCATTAGATTTAGGAGCTCTGTAAGTGCCTTTATTTTCCTATGTAGCTTCTGTCTAGATGATCTGTCCCTTGGTGAGATTGGAGTGTTGAAGTCTCCCACTGTTAAGGTGTTGGAATCGATATGTGATTTCAGTTTTAGTAAATTTTTTATTTACAAATGTAGGTGCTCTTGTATTTGGGGCACAGATGTTCATAATCGGGATGTCCTCCTGCTTGATTTTTCCTTTGACAAGAATGAATTGCCTCTCCTCATCTTTATTGATCAACTTTGGTTGAATGTCTATTTTATTAGATATTAGGATGTTTACCCCAGTTTGTTTTCTGGGTCTTTTTGCTTGAAAAACATTTTTCCCGCTGTTTACTCTGAGGTAGTGTTTATCTTTGTTGCACAGGTGTGTTTATTGGATGCAGCAGAATGTTGGAGTCTGTTTCAGCAACCATTCTGTTAGTTTGTGTTTTTTTTTATTGGAGAATTGAGTCTGGTGATGTTGATAGATTATAGTGAACAATGAATGTTAGTTCCTGTTATTGTGGAGTTGGTGGTTTTACCCTGTTTCAATGCTTGTTTACTTTTAATTTTTTTGTTGTTGTGAATTTATTTATATCCTGTGTTTTCTTGGGTGTAGTTATTTTTGTTGGATTGGAGTTTTCCTTCTAGTATCTTCAGTCGGTCTGAGTTGCTGTTTAGATATTGTTTAAATTTAGTTTTGTCATGGAATATTTTGTTTTCTCCAACTATGTTGATTGAAATCTTTCTGGGTTATTGTAGTCTTGGTTGGCATCTGTGGTACCTTAGAGTCTGCATGACATCTGCCCAGGCCCTTCTGGCTTTTATAGTTTCTTTTGAGAATTCTGTTGTGATTCTGATAGAGCAAACTTTACATGTTACTTTGCCTTTTTTCCCTTGCTGATTTTAATGTTTTCTTTGTTCTTTAGATTTAGTGTTTTGACTATGATGTAATGTGAGGAGTTTCTTTTCTGGTCTAGTCTATTTGGTGTTCTGTAGGCCTCTTGTATTTTTATGGTTATCTCTTTCTTTAAGCTGGAAAAATTTTCTTCTCTGATTTTCTTGAAAATATTTTCTGGACCTTGGAGTCTGGAATATTCTTTTTCATCAATTCCTATTATTCTTAAATTTCATCTTTTCATGGCATTCTTGATTTCTTGGATGTTTGAGAGTGGATACTGGTGTTTCAGCTTGGTTGTGGCTTAAAGTGTGCCTTGAAGGACAGGGTGATAGAAAGTGTGGATCTCTAGAATGTGGAGCTTAAGTGCAGGAGGGGTTGCGGGTGCTGGTGTTGTTTGTGGGTACGATGTGCATGTGCAGGTGCCCTGAATACTTCAGTGGCCTACAGGCTTGTCATACTATAGTGTCTTGGTATTCAGAACTGTCTAGGCTGCAGGAATCATTTGCCTGGACTCCACTGGTAGACATACATAACAGAGTCATCAGTGTTGAGTACAATGTTTCAAGTATCCCTATGTTGCCTACAATGGGAATGTGGATGTGAGGGATCTGATATTTAGCTGCTAGTGTAGAGGGTCCCTGGATCTGTGATTCTGTATTCACTCACATGAAGGCTTACTCACTAGCTAGCAGGCATAATTGGAAAGCCAGGCGTTCCACCTGTTCTCTACTCTCAGATTTGGGCCTGCAGTGGCAAAATGAGAGTTTAGGATATCCATCAGCTCAGTAGTGTCCATTTTTTTTTTTTTTTTTTTTTTTTTTTTTTTTTTTTTTTTTTTTTTTTGCTGGGCAAAGGAGACCCTTACTTGGGTTAGCCACTTGTGTTTTTTTAGTCACAGAGCATGGAGGCTCTTATTAGGGCTAGCTGCCACCCTACCATCTCTTCTACAGACCTGGGAGGCTGGTATAGTGGTCTACTGGGAGGCTCTGGGATGCCCATACAGATGATTGCCACCACCGCAGACTTGGGAGGCCTTTAAAGCAGTCTGCTGGGACATAAAAACAGCTGCCAGGTGCTGCCAGAGATCTTGGAGTCTGGTACAGTTGCTTGATATAAGGTCCTGGGAAGCTTGTAGCTGCCTTCAGACCTGGGGGACCTGTACAGGTGCCTGCTGCCACTGCACAACTGGGAGGACAACCTCTGCTGTCTCAGTTACCAAGCAGGGAGGCCCATGATTGGAGCAGCAGGCACTTCAAGCCACATCTGTCATGGAGAGAGACCATTGTTTTGTTTAAGTGGACGTATAGGAGGTTGAATATTCATTCACCGCATTCAGTCCCTGGAGACTTCTGAAGGTAACCTGGGTACAAATGGTCTCAACTCACTGGTTTTCCCCTCTCACCCAGGAAGCCACAATATTTTTATTCTGGCTTGACCTCCACTCACCAATTTTGGAGTTTCTGTTCACATGCCCCACGATACAGTGCTTGCTGGCTGCTGCCATCTTGGATCTCCTCCCCCCCATTTGCATTTTTCTACATGTAGACATCCAGTAAGACCAGCACCATGTGTTTCATTGTGTAGTTTTGGCTTCTTTTGTCAAAATTCAAGTATCCATAAGTGTAGAGGTGCATTTCTGGGACACTCTTGGTCATCAGGGAAATGCAAATTAAATGACCTCGAGATTCCACTTTACACCTATTAGATTGGCTAAGATAAAAAACTCAAGGGATAACTCAAGGAAGAGGTTTTGGAAAAAAGAGAACCCTCCTCCATTGCTGGTAGCAATATAAAAGTGTACAACTGCTTTGAAAATCAATCTGAGTAGTATTCCATTGTGTAAAAATGCCACAATTTCTGTACCATTCCTCCGTTGATGGACATCTGTGTTGCTTCCAAGTTCTGGCTATTACAAATAAAGCTGATATAAACATGGATGAACAAATGTCCTTGTTGTGTACTTGAGCAAATTTTGGGTATATACCTAGGAGTGGTATAGCAGGGTCTTGAGGTAGCACTACTCCTAATTGTCTGAGAAAGCGCCAGATTGACTTCCAAAGTGGTTGTACCAGTTTACATTCCCATCAGCAATGGAGAAGGGTTCCCCTTTCACCACAACCTCTCCAGCATGTATTGTCACTTGAGTTTTTCATCTTGGCCATTCTGATGTGTGTAAGGTGAAATCTCAGGGTCATTTTGATTTGCATTTCCCTAATGGCTAATGAGGTTGAGCATTTCTTTAAGTGTTTCTCTGCCATTTGATGTTCCTCTTTCGAGAATTCTCTGTTTATCTCTGTTTCCCATTTTTTAATTGGATTACTTGGTTTGTTGCTTATCTGCTTCTTTAGATCTTCATATATACTGGATATTAGCCCTCTGTCAGATAAAGGGTTGGTGAAAATTCTTTCCCAATCTGTAGGCAGTCGTTTTGCAATACTACTCAGCAATCAAAAAGGAGGAAATCATGAAATTTGCAGGCAAATGGTGGGATCTAGAAAAGATCATTCTGAGTGAATTATCCCAGAAGGAGAAAGACAAACATGATATATACTCTCTTATATAGACCTACAAGATATGATAAACATAATGAAATCTACACACCTAAAGAAGATAATCAAGAAAGTGGATAAGGGCGAAGATGATCAATCCTCATTTAGAAAGACAAATGGGATGTACATTGAATGTATGACAGGAGTCTACCACAAGAGGCATCTGAAAGACTCTAACTAGCAGTGTTTCAAAGCAGACACTAAGACTCATAACCAAACCCTCGGCAGAGTGCAGAGAATCATATGAAAGAAGGGGAGTTAGTATCATATGGAAAGGATAGGAGCTCTACAAGGACCAAATATATCCGGGCACAGGGTCTTTTCTGAGACTGACACTCAACCAAGGACCATCTATGGATATAACCTGGAACTTCTGCTCGGATGTGGCCCGTGGTAGCTCAGTAACCAAGTAGTTTTCCAAAGTAAGGGGAACAAGGACTATTTCTAACAGGATATCAAGGGCAGGCTCTTTGACCTCCCCACACCTCCAGGGGAGGAGCGGTCCTGTTAGGCCACAGAGGAGGACTTTGCAGCCAGCCCTGAAGGTACCTGATAAAACAGGGTCAAATGAAAGGGGAAGAGGTCCTTCCCTATCAGTGGACGTGGAAAAGGGCAGGGAGGAGACCAGGGAGGGAATGTGGGGTTGGGGAGGGAATTAAGGATTGGGATACAGCTGGGACACAGAGTTAACAAAATGTAACTAAAAAGAAAAAGAAAATTAAAAAAAAAAGATAATCAATCTGGGGCTTTCTCAGAAAATTAGGAATAATGCAACCTCAAGATCCAGCTATACCACTCCTAGTCCTATATATGAAAGATACTCAACCATACAACAAGAACATTTTCTCATCTACGTTCATAGCAGCTTTGTAGTAATAGCCAGAATCTTGAAACAACCTAGATGCCCATCAAACAAAGAATGGTTACATTAATTATGGTACATTTGCACCATGGAATATTACTCAGGAATTAAAAACAAGGGAATCATGAAATTTGCAGGCAAATGGATAGAACTAGAAAAGAACATCCTAAGTGAGTTAACATAGAAGCAGAAAGACATGAATGGTATTTACTCACTGATCAGTGAATATTTGCCATATAATATAGGATAAACATACTTAAATCTATAGTCCTCAAGAAGGTAAACAAAGAGGAGGACCCTAGGGAAGATGTTCAATCCACATTCAAAAGGGCAAGCAGTTATAGATAGACAACTGCAGTAGGAGAACACAGGAAACATGACAGGAGTCTTCCTCAGGGAGCCTCTGATAGACTGTATTCATCAGGGTATCACAGGAGATGCTGAAACTTATAGCCAAACATTGGGCAGAGTGCAGAGAATCTTACTGAAGTAGGGAGAGATAGAAAAATCTGGAAGGGTAAGGAGACCAACAGTTCCCAAAAACCTGGGCCCAGTGGGACTTGCAGAATCTGATACTCCAGCCAAGGAACATTCATGGAAAGTTCTTAGACACTCTGCTCAGATGATGTCCATAGGCTGCTCAGTTTCTAAGTGGATTTCTAGTAAGGGGATCAGAGGCTGTCTCTGTCATGAACTCAGTGGCCAGCAATTTGATCTCCTCCCCTTGCATGGTGCAGCCTTTACAGGCAGCAGAGGATGGTGCAGCCAGCTCTGATGAGACCTGATTGGCTAGAGTCAGACAGGAGACAAAGTCCTCCCCTATCATTAGACAGGGGAGGGGAATAGGGAGAGAATAGGAAGTGTGGGTGGGATTGGGAGGCTACGAGGAAGGAGGTACAGTTGGGATACAAAATGAATAATCTGTAATACGAAAGAGAAAGAAAAAGAAAGAAAGAAAGAAAGAAAGAAAGAAAGAAAGAAAGAAAGAAA